>NW_027466539.1:0-1200000 GCF_050575085.1 Anarhichas minor | reverse complement strand
GTGTAATGTGTGTATATGTATATATGTGTGTACATGTGTAGTGTGTGTATACGTGTATATGTGTGTACATGTGTAATGTGTGTATGTGTGTACATGTGTAATGTGTGTATATGTGTGTACATGTGGAGTGTGTGTATAAGTGTATAATGTGTGTATACGTGTATATATGTACATGTGTAATGTGTGTATACGTGTACATGTGTAATGTGTGTATACGTGTATATGTGTGTACATGTGTAATGTGTGTATACGTGTATATGTGTAATGTGTGTATGTGTGTACATGTGTAGTGTGTGTATACGTGTATATGTGTGTACATGTGTAGTGTGTGTATACATGTATATGTGTAATGTGTGTATACGTGTATATGTGTGTACATGTGTAATGTGTGTATACGTGTATATGTGTGTACATGTGTAATGTGTGTATGTGTGTGCATGTGTAATATGTGTATATGTGTGTACATGTGGAGTGTGTGTATGTGTGTGTATATGTGTAATGTGTGTATACGTGTACATGTGTAATGTGTGTATACGTGTATATGTGTAATGTGTGTATACGTGTATATGTGTGTACATGTGTAATGTGTGTATACGTGTATATGTGTGTACATGTGTAATATGTGTATATGTGTGTACATGTGGAGTGTGTGTATGTGTGTGTACATGTGTAATATGTGTATATGTGTGTACATGTGGAGTGTGTGTATGTGTGTGTACATGTGTAATATGTGTATATGTGTGTACATGTGGAGTGTGTGTATGTGTGTGTACATGTGTAATGTGTGTATATGTGTGTACATGTGTAATGTGTGTATACGTGTATATGTGTAATGTGTGTATGTGTGTACATGTGTAATGTGTGTATATGTGTGTACATGTGTAATGTGTGTATGTGTGTACATGTGTAATGTGTGTATATGTGTAATGTGTGTATACGTGTATATGTGTAATGTGTGTATACGTGTATATGTGTGTACATGTGTAATGTGTGTATACGTGTATATGTGTGTACATGTGTAATGTGTGTATACGTATATATGTGTGTACATGTGTAATGTGTGTATACGTGTACATGTGTAATGTGTGTATACGTGTATATGTGTGTACATGTGTAATGTGTGTATACGTATATATGTGTGTACATGTGTAATGTGTGTATATGTGTGTACATGTGTAATGTGTGTATACGTGTATATGTGTGTACATGTGTAATGTGTGTATACGTGTACATGTGTAATGTGTGTATATGTGTGTACATGTGTAGTGTGTGTATATGTGTGTACATGTGTAATGTGTGTATACGTGTATATGTGTGTACATGTGTAATGTGTGTATGTGTGTACACGTGTAATGTGTGTATATGTGTGTACATGTGGAGTGTGTGTATACGTGTATCTGTGTGTAATGTGTTTATACGTGTATATATGTACATGTGTAATGTGTGTATGTGTGTACATGTGTAATGTGTGTATACGTGTATGTGTGTGTACTTGTGTAGTGTGTATACGTGTATATGTGTGTACATGTGTAATGTGTGTATACGTGTATGTGTGTGTACTTGTGTAGTGTGTATACGTGTATATGTGTGTACATGTGTAATGTGTGTATATGTATATATGTGTGTACATGTGTAGTGTGTGTATATGTATATATGTGTGTACATGTGTAGTGTGTGTATACGTGTATATGTGTGTACATGTGTAATGTGTGTATACGTGTATATGTGTGTACATGTGTAATGTGTGTATATGTGTGTACATGTGTAGTGTGTGTATATGTGTGTACATGTGTAATGTGTGTATACGTGTATATGTGTGTACATGTGTAATGTGTGTATGTGTGTACACGTGTAATGTGTGTATATGTGTGTACATGTGGAGTGTGTGTATACGTGTATATGTGTGTAATGTGTGTATACGTGTATATATGTACATGTGTAATGTGTGTATGTGTATACATGTGTAATGTGTGTATACGTGTATGTGTGTGTACTTGTGTAGTGTGTATACGTGTATATGTGTGTACATGTGTAATGTGTGTATATGTATATATGTGTGTACATGTGTAGTGTGTGTATACGTGTGTATGTGTGTACATGTGTAATGTGTGTATACGTGTAATGTGTGTATACGTGTACATGTGTAATGTGTGTATACGTGTATATGTGTAATGTGTGTATACGTGTATATGTGTGTACATGTGTAATGTGTGTATACGTGTATATGTGTGTACATGTGTAATGTGTGTATACGTGTATATGTGTGTACATGTGTAATGTGTGTATATGTGTGTACATGTGTAGTGTGTGTATATGTGTGTACATGTGTAATGTGTGTATACGTGTATATGTGTGTACATGTGTAATGTGTGTATGTGTGTACATGTGTAATGTGTGTATATGTGTGTATGTGTGTACATGTGTAGTGTGTGTATACATGTATATGTGTGTACATGTGTAATGTGTGTATGTGTGTACATGTGTAATGTGTGTATATGTGTGTATGTGTGTACATGTGTAGTGTGTGTATACATGTATATGTGTGTACATGTGGAGTGTGTGTATACGTGTATAATGTGTGTATACGTGTATATATGTACATGTGTAATGTGTGTATACGTGTACATGTGTAATGTGTGTATACGTGTATATGTGTGTACATGTGTAATGTGTGTATACGTGTATATGTGTGTACATGTGTAATGTGTGTATATGTGTGTACATGTGTAGTGTGTGTATACGTGTATATGTGTGTACATGTGTAGTGTGTGTATACATGTATATGTGTGTACATGTGTAGTGTGTGTATACGTGTATATGTGTGTACATGTATAGTGTGTGTATACGTGTATATGTGTGTACATGTGTAATGTGTGTATACGTGTATATGTGTGTACATGTGTAATGTGTGTATACGTGTACATGTGTAATGTGTGTATACGTGTATATGTGTGTACATGTGTAATGTGTGTATATGTGTGTACATGTGTAGTGTGTGTATATGTGTATATGTGTGTACATGTGTAGTGTGTGTATACGTGTATATGTGTGTACATGTGTAGTGTGTGTATACATGTATATGTGTGTACATGTGTAATGTGTGTATATATGTGTGTACATGTGTAGTGTGTATACGTGTATATGTGTGTACATGTGTAATGTGTGTATACGTGTATATGTGTGTACATGTGTAATGTGTGTATATGTGTGTACATGTGTAGTGTGTGTATATGTGTGTACATGTGTAATGTGTGTATACGTGTATATGTGTGTACATGTGTAATGTGTGTATGTGTGTACACGTGTAATGTGTGTATATGTGTGTACATGTGGAGTGTGTGTATACGTGTATATGTGTGTAATGTGTGTATACGTGTATATATGTACATGTGTAATGTGTGTAAACGTGTATGTGTGTGTACTTGTGTAGTGTGTATACGTGTATATGTGTGTACATGTGTAATGTGTGTATATGTATATATGTGTGTACATGTGTAGTGTGTGTATACGTGTATATGTGTGTACATGTGTAATGTGTGTATACGTGTATATGTGTGTAAACGTGTAATGTGTGTATATGTGTGTACATGTGTAGTGTGTGTATATGTGTGTACATGTGTAATGTGTGTATACGTGTATATGTGTGTACATGTGTAATGTGTGTATACGTGTACATGTGTAATGTGTGTATACGTGTATATGTGTGTACATGTGTAATGTGTGTATACGTGTATATGTGTGTACATGTGTAATGTGTGTATATGTGTGTACATGTGTAGTGTGTGTATATGTGTGTACATGTGTAATGTGTGTATACGTGTATATGTGTGTACATGTGTAATGTGTGTATGTGTGTACACGTGTAATGTGTGTATATGTGTGTACATGTGGAGTGTGTGTATACGTGTATATGTGTGTAATGTGTTTATACGTGTATATATGTACATGTGTAATGTGTGTATGTGTGTACATGTGTAATGTGTGTATACGTGTATGTGTGTGTACTTGTGTAGTGTGTGTATACGTGTATATGTGTGTACATGTGTAATGTGTGTATATGTGTGTAAATGTGTAGTGTGTGTATATGTATATATGTGTGTACATGTGTAGTGTGTGTATACGTGTATATGTGTGTACATGTGTAATGTGTGTATACGTGTATATGTGTGTACATGTGTAATGTGTGTATATGTGTGTACATGTGTAGTGTGTGTATATGTGTGTACATGTGTAATGTGTGTATATGTGTGTACATGTGGAGTGTGTGTATACGTGTATAATGTGTGTATACGTGTATATATGTACATGTGTAATGTGTGTATACGTGTACATGTGTATATGTGTGTACATGTGGAGTGTGTGTATACGTGTATATGTGTGTAATGTGTGTATATGTGTATATATGTACATGTGTAATGTGTGTAAACGTGTATGTGTGTGTACTTGTGTAGTGTGTATACGTGTATATGTGTGTACATGTGTAATGTGTGTATATGTATATATGTGTGTACATGTGTAGTGTGTGTATACGTGTATATGTGTGTACATGTGTAATGTGTGTATACGTGTATATGTGTGTAAACGTGTAATGTGTGTATATGTGTGTACATGTGTAGTGTGTGTATATGTGTGTACATGTGTAATGTGTGTATACGTGTATATGTGTGTACATGTGTAATGTGTGTATACGTGTACATGTGTAATGTGTGTATACGTGTATATGTGTGTACATGTGTAATGTGTGTATACGTGTATATGTGTGTACATGTGTAATGTGTGTATATGTGTGTACATGTGTAGTGTGTGTATATGTGTGTACATGTGTAATGTGTGTATACGTGTATATGTGTGTACATGTGTAATGTGTGTATGTGTGTACACGTGTAATGTGTGTATATGTGTGTACATGTGGAGTGTGTGTATACGTGTATATGTGTGTAATGTGTTTATACGTGTATATATGTACATGTGTAATGTGTGTATGTGTGTACATGTGTAATGTGTGTATACGTGTATGTGTGTGTACTTGTGTAGTGTGTGTATACGTGTATATGTGTGTACATGTGTAATGTGTGTATACGTGTATATGTGTGTACATGTGTAATGTGTGTATATGTGTGTACATGTGTAGTGTGTGTATATGTGTGTACATGTGTAATGTGTGTATATGTGTGTACATGTGGAGTGTGTGTATACGTGTATAATGTGTGTATACGTGTATATATGTACATGTGTAATGTGTGTATACGTGTACATGTGTAATGTGTGTATACGTGTATATGTGTGTACATGTGTAATGTGTGTATACGTGTATATGTGTGTACATGTGTAATGTGTGTATATGTGTGTACATGTGTAGTGTGTGTATATGTGTATATGTGTGTACATGTGTAGTGTGTGTATACGTGTATATGTGTGTACATGTGTAGTGTGTGTATACGTGTATATGTGTGTACATGTGTAGTGTGTGTATACGTGTATATGTGTGTACATGTGTAATGTGTGTATACGTGTATATGTGTGTACATGTGTAATGTGTGTATACGTGTACATGTGTAATGTGTGTATACGTGTATATGTGTGTACATGTGTAATGTGTGTATATGTGTGTACATGTGTAGTGTGTGTATATGTGTATATGTGTGTACATGTGTAGTGTGTGTATACGTGTAGTGTGTGTATACATGTATATGTGTGTACATGTGTAATGTGTGTATATATGTGTGTACATGTGTAGTGTGTATACGTGTATATGTGTGTACACGTGTAATGTGTGTATACGTGTATATGTGTGTACATGTGTAATGTGTGTATGTGTGTACACGTGTAATGTGTGTATATGTGTGTACATGTGGAATGTGTGTATACGTGTATATGTGTGTAATGTGTGTATACGTGTATATATGTACATGTGTAATGTGTGTAAACGTGTATGTGTGTGTACTTGTGTAGTGTGTATACGTGTATATGTGTGTACATGTGTAATGTGTGTATATGTATATATGTGTGTACATGTGTAGTGTGTGTATACGTGTATATGTGTGTACATGTGTAGTGTGTGTATACGTGTATATGTGTGTACATGTGTAATGTGTGTATACGTGTATATGTGTGTACACGTGTAATGTGTGTATATGTGTGTACATGTGTAGTGTGTGTATATGTGTGTACATGTGTAATGTGTGTATACGTGTATATGTGTGTACATGTGTAATGTGTGTATACGTGTACATGTGTAATGTGTGTATACGTGTATATGTGTGTACATGTGTAATGTGTGTATGTCTGTACACGTGTAATGTGTGTATATGTGTGTACATGTGGAGTGTGTGTATACGTGTATATGTGTGTAATGTGTTTATACGTGTATATATGTACATGTGTAATGTGTGTATGTGTGTACATGTGTAGTGTGTGTATACGTGTACATGTGTAATGTGTGTATACGTGTATATGTGTGTACATGTGTAATGTGTGTATACGTGTATATGTGTGTACATGTGTAATGTGTGTATATGTGTGTACATGTGTAGTGTGTGTATATGTGTGTACATGTGTAATGTGTGTATACGTGTATATATGTGTACATGTGTAATGTGTGTATGTCTGTACACGTGTAATGTGTGTATATGTGTGTACATGTGGAGTGTGTGTATACGTGTATATGTGTGTAATGTGTTTATACGTGTATATATGTACATGTGTAATGTGTGTATGTGTGTACATGTGTAATGTGTGTATACGTGTATGTGTGTGTACTTGTGTAGTGTGTGTATACGTGTATATGTGTGTACATGTGTAATGTGTGTATATGTGTGTACATGAGTAGTGTGTGTATATGTATATATGTGTGTACATGTGTAGTGTGTGTATACGTGTATATGTGTGTACATGTGTAATGTGTGTATACGTGTATATGTGTGTACATGTGTAATGTGTGTATATGTGTGTACATGTGTAGTGTGTGTATATGTGTGTACATGTGTAATGTGTGTATACGTGTATATGTGTGTACATGTGTAATGTGTGTATGTGTGTACACGTGTAATGTGTGTATATGTGTGTACATGTGGAGTGTGTGTATACGTGTATATGTGTGTAATGTGTGTATACGTGTATATATGTACATGTGTAATGTGTGTAAACGTGTATGTGTGTGTACTTGTGTAGTGTGTATACGTGTATATGTGTGTACATGTGTAATGTGTGTATATGTATATATGTGTGTACATGTGTAGTGTGTGTATACGTGTATATGTGTGTACATGTGTAGTGTGTGTATACGTGTATATGTGTGTACATGTGTAATGTGTGTATATGTGTGTACATGTGTAGTGTGTGTATATGTGTGTACATGTGTAATGTGTGTATACGTGTATATGTGTGTACATGTGTAATGTGTGTATGTCTGTACACGTGTAATGTGTGTATATGTGTGTACATGTGGAGTGTGTGTATACGTGTATATGTGTGTAATGTGTTTATACGTGTATATATGTACATGTGTAATGTGTGTATGTGTGTACATGTGTAGTGTGTGTATACGTGTACATGTGTAATGTGTGTATACGTGTATATGTGTGTACATGTGTAATGTGTGTATACGTGTATATGTGTGTACATGTGTAATGTGTGTATATGTGTGTACATGTGTAGTGTGTGTATATGTGTGTACATGTGTAATGTGTGTATACGTATATATGTGTGTACATGTGTAATGTGTGTATGTCTGTACACGTGTAATGTGTGTATATGTGTGTACATGTGGAGTGTGTGTATAAGTGTATATGTGTGTAATGTGTTTATACGTGTATATATGTACATGTGTAATGTGTGTATGTGTGTACATGTGTAATGTGTGTATACGTGTATGTGTGTGTACTTGTGTAGTGTGTGTATACGTGTATATGTGTGTACATGTGTAATGTGTGTATATGTGTGTACATGAGTAGTGTGTGTATATGTATATATGTGTGTACATGTGTAGTGTGTGTATACGTGTATATGTGTGTACATGTGTAATGTGTGTATACGTGTATATGTGTGTACATGTGTAATGTGTGTATATGTGTGTACATATGTAGTGTGTGTATATGTGTGTACATGTGTAATGTGTGTATACGTGTATATGTGTGTACATGTGTAATGTGTGTATGTGTGTACACGTGTAATGTGTGTATATGTGTGTACATGTGGAGTGTGTGTATACGTGTATATGTGTGTAATGTGTGTATACGTGTGTACTTGTGTAGTGTGTATACGTGTATATGTGTGTACATGTGTAATGTGTGTATATGTATATATGTGTGTACATGTGTAGTGTGTGTATACGTGTATATGTGTGTACATGTGTAATGTGTGTATATGTGTGTACATGTGTAGTGTGTGTATATGTGTGTACATGTGTAATGTGTGTATACGTGTATATGTGTGTACATGTGTAATGTGTGTATACGTGTACATGTGTAATGTGTGTATACGTGTATATGTGTGTACATGTGTAATGTGTGTATACGTGTATATGTGTGTACATGTGTAATGTGTGTATATGTGTGTACATGTGTAGTGTGTGTATATGTGTGTACATGTGTAATGTGTGTATACGTGTATATGTGTGTACATGTGTAATGTGTGTATGTGTGTACACGTGTAATGTGTGTATATGTGTGTACATGTGGAGTGTGTGTATACGTGTATATGTGTGTAATGTGTTTATACGTGTATATATGTACATGTGTAATGTGTGTATGTGTGTACATGTGTAATGTGTGTTTACGTGTATGTGTGTGTACTTGTGTAGTGTGTGTATACGTGTATATGTGTGTATATGTGTAATGTGTGTATATGTGTGTACATGTGTAGTGTGTGTATATGTATATATGTGTGTACATGTGTAGTGTGTGTATACGTGTATATGTGTGTACATGTGTAATGTGTGTATACGTGTATATGTGTGTACATGTGTAATGTGTGTATATGTGTGTACATGTGTAGTGTGTGTATATGTGTGTACATGTGTAATGTGTGTATATGTGTGTACATGTGGAGTGTGTGTATACGTGTATAATGTGTGTATACGTGTATATATGTACATGTGTAATGTGTGTATACGTGTACATGTGTATATGTGTGTACATGTGGAGTGTGTGTATACGTGTATATGTGTGTAATGTGTGTATACGTGTATATATGTACATGTGTAATGTGTGTAAACGTGTATGTGTGTGTACTTGTGTAGTGTGTATACGTGTATATGTGTGTACATGTGTAATGTGTGTATATGTATATATGTGTGTACATGTGTAGTGTGTGTATACGTGTATATGTGTGTACATGTGTAATGTGTGTATACGTGTATATGTGTAATGTGTGTATGTGTGTACATGTGTAATGTGTGTATATGTGTGTACATGTGTAATGTGTGTATGTGTGTACATGTGTAATGTGTGTATACGTGTATATGTGTGTACATGTGTAATGTGTGTATGTGTGTACACGTGTAATGTGTGTATATGTGTGTACATGTGGAGTGTGTGTATACGTGTATATGTGTGTAATGTGTTTATACGTGTATATATGTACATGTGTAATGTGTGTATGTGTGTACATGTGTAATGTGTGTTTACGTGTATGTGTGTGTACTTGTGTAGTGTGTGTATACGTGTATATGTGTGTACATGTGTAATGTGTGTATATGTGTGTACATGTGTAGTGTGTGTATATGTATATATGTGTGTACATGTGTAGTGTGTGTATACGTGTATATGTGTGTACATGTGTAATGTGTGTATACGTGTATATGTGTGTACATGTGTAATGTGTGTATATGTGTGTACATGTGTAGTGTGTGTATATGTGTGTACATGTGTAATGTGTGTATATGTGTGTACATGTGGAGTGTGTGTATACGTGTATAATGTGTGTATACGTGTATATATGTACATGTGTAATGTGTGTATACGTGTACATGTGTATATGTGTGTACATGTGGAGTGTGTGTATACGTGTATATGTGTGTAATGTGTGTATACGTGTATATATGTACATGTGTAATGTGTGTAAACGTGTATGTGTGTGTACTTGTGTAGTGTGTATACGTGTATATGTGTGTACATGTGTAATGTGTGTATATGTATATATGTGTGTACATGTGTAGTGTGTGTATACGTGTATATGTGTGTACATGTGTAA
Source organism: Anarhichas minor (assembly GCF_050575085.1). NCBI lineage: Eukaryota > Metazoa > Chordata > Actinopteri > Perciformes > Anarhichadidae > Anarhichas > Anarhichas minor. Next base: position 1,189,809 of record NW_027466539.1, on the reverse strand, counting down.
TGTGTGTATACGTGTATATGTGTAATGTGTGTATGTGTGTACATGTGTAATGTGTGTATATGTGTGTACATGTGTAATGTGTGTATGTGTGTACATGTGTAATGTGTGTATATGTGTAATGTGTGTATACGTGTACATGTGTAATGTGTGTATACGTGTATATGTGTAATGTGTGTATACGTGTATATGTGTGTACATGTGTAATGTGTGTATACGTGTATATGTGTGTACATGTGTAATGTGTGTATGTGTGTACATGTGTAATGTGTGTATACGTGTATATGTGTGTACATGTGTAATGTGTGTATACGTGTACATGTGTAATGTGTGTATATGTGTATATGTGTGTACATGTGTAATGTGTGTATACGTGTATATGTGTGTACATGTGTAATGTGTGTATATGTGTGTACATGTGTAGTGTGTGTATACGTGTATATGTGTGTACATGTGTAATGTGTGTGTACGTGTATATGTGTGTACATGTGTAATGTGTGTATATATGTGTGTACATGTGTAGTGTGTATACGTGTATATGTGTGTACATGTGTAATGTGTGTATACGTGTATATGTGTGTACATGTGTAATGTGTGTATACGTGTATATGTGTGTACATGTGCAATGTGTGTATATGTGTGTACATGTGTAGTGTGTGTATATGTGTGTACATGTGTAATGTGTGTATACGTGTATATGTGTGTACATGTGTAATGTGTGCATGTGTGTACACGTGTAATGTGTGTATATGTGTGTACATGTGGAGTGTGTGTATACGTGTATATGTGTGTAATGTGTGTATACGTGTATATATGTACATGTGTAATGTGTGTATGTGTGTACATGTGTAATGTGTGTATACGTGTATGTGTGTACTTGTGTAGTGTGTATACGTGTATATGTGTGTACATGTGTAATGTGTGTATACGTGTATATGTGTGTACATGTGTAATGTGTGTATATGTGTGTACATGTGTAGTGTGTGTATATGTGTATATGTGTGTACATGTGTAGTGTGTGTATACGTGTATATGTGTGTACATGTGTAGTGTGTGTATACATGTATATGTGTGTACATGTGTAATGTGTGTATATATGTGTGTACATGTGTAGTGTGTATACGTGTATATGTGTGTACATGTGTAATGTGTGTATACGTGTACACGTGTAATGTGTGTATATGTGTGTACATGTGGAGTGTGTGTATACGTGTATATGTGTGTAATGTGTTTATACGTGTATATATGTACATGTGTAATGTGTGTATGTGTGTACATGTGTAATGTGTGTATACGTGTATGTGTGTGTACTTGTGTAGTGTGTATACGTGTATATGTGTGTACATGTGTAATGTGTGTATACGTGTATGTGTGTGTACTTGTGTAGTGTGTATACGTGTATATGTGTGTACATGTGTAATGTGTGTATATGTATATATGTGTGTACATGTGTAGTGTGTGTATACGTGTACATGTGTGTACATGTGTAATGTGTGTATACGTGTATATGTGTGTACATGTGTAGTGTGTGTATACATGTATATGTGTGTACATGTGTAATGTGTGTATATATGTGTGTACATGTGTATACGTGTATATGTGTGTACATGTGTAATGTGTGTATACGTGTATATGTGTGTACATGTGTAATGTGTGTATACGTGTATATGTGTGTACATGTGTAATGTGTGTATATGTGTGTACATGTGTAGTGTGTGTATATGTGTGTACATGTGTAGTGTGTGTATACGTGTACATGTGTGTACATGTGTAATGTGTGTATACGTGTATATGTTTGTACATGTGTAGTGTGTGTATACATGTATATGTGTGTACATGTGTAATGTGTGTATATATGTGTGTACATGTGTATACGTGTATATGTGTGTACATGTGTAATGTGTGTATACGTGTATATGTGTGTACATGTGTAATGTGTGTATACGTGTATATGTGTGTACATGTGTAATGTGTGTATATGTGTGTACATGTGTAGTGTGTGTATATGTGTGTACATGTGTAATGTGTGTATACATGTATATGTGTGTACATGTGTAATGTGTGTATGTGTGTACATGTGTAATGTGTGTATATGTGTATATGTGTGTACATGTGTAGTGTGTGTATACGTGTATATGTGTGTACATGTGTAGTGTGTGTATACATGTATATGTGTGTACATGTGTAATGTGTGTATATATGTGTGTACATGTGTAGTGTGTATACGTGTATATGTGTGTACATGTGTAATGTGTGTATACGTGTATATGTGTGTACATGTGTAATGTGTGTATATGTGTGTACATGTGTAGTGTGTGTATATGTGTGTACATGTGTAATGTGTGTATACGTGTATATGTGTGTACATGTGTAATGTGTGTATGTGTGTACACGTGTAATGTGTGTATATGTGTGTACATGTGGAGTGTGTGTATACGTGTATATGTGTGTAATGTGTGTATACGTGTATATATGTACATGTGTAATGTGTGTAAACGTGTATGTGTGTGTACTTGTGTAGTGTGTATACGTGTATATGTGTGTACATGTGTAGTGTGTGTATACGTGTATATGTGTGTACATGTGTAATGTGTGTATACGTGTATATGTGTGTAAACGTGTAATGTGTGTATATGTGTGTACATGTGTAGTGTGTGTATATGTGTGTACATGTGTAATGTGTGTATACGTGTATATGTGTGTACATGTGTAATGTGTGTATACGTGTACATGTGTAATGTGTGTATACGTGTATATGTGTGTACATGTGTAATGTGTGTATACGTGTATATGTGTGTACATGTGTAATGTGTGTATATGTGTGTACATGTGTAGTGTGTGTATGTGTGTACACGTGTAATGTGTGTATATGTGTGTACATGTGTAATGTGTGTATACGTGTATATGTGTGTACATGTGTAATGTGTGTATGTGTGTACACGTGTAATGTGTGTATATGTGTGTACATGTGGAGTGTGTGTATACGTGTATATGTGTGTAATGTGTGTATACGTGTATATGTGTGTACATGTGTAATGTGTGTATGTGTGTACATGTGTAATGTGTGTATATGTGTGTACATGTGTAATGTGTGTATACGTGTATAAGTGTGTACATGTGTAATGTGTGTATATGTGTGTACATGTGTAGTGTGTGTATATGTGTGTACATGTGTAATGTGTGTATATGTGTGTACATGTGGAGTGTGTGTATACGTGTATAATGTGTGTATACGTGTATATATGTACATGTGTAATGTGTGTGTACGTGTACATGTGTAATGTGTGTATACGTGTATATGTGTGTACATGTGTAATGTGTGTATGTCTGTACACGTGTAATGTGTGTATATGTGTGTACATGTGGAGTGTGTGTATACGTGTATATGTGTGTAATGTGTTTATACGTGTATATATGTACATGTGTAATGTGTGTATGTGTGTACTTGTGTAGTGTGTGTATACGTGTATATGTGTGTACATGTGTAATGTGTGTATATGTGTGTACATGAGTAGTGTGTGTATATGTATATATGTGTGTACATGTGTAGTGTGTGTATACGTGTATATGTGTGTACATGTGTAATGTGTGTATACGTGTATATGTGTGTACATGTGTAATGTGTGTATATGTGTGTACATGTGTAGTGTGTGTATATGTGTGTACATGTGTAATGTGTGTATATGTGTGTACATGTGGAGTGTGTGTATACGTGTATAATGTGTGTATACGTGTATATATGTACATGTGTAATGTGTGTATACGTGTACATGTGTAATGTGTGTATACGTGTATATGTGTGTACATGTGTAATGTGTGTATACGTGTATATGTGTGTACATGTGTAATGTGTGTATATGTGTGTACATGTGTAGTGTGTGTATACGTGTATATGTGTGTACATGTGTAGTGTGTGTATACATGTATATGTGTGTACATGTGTAATGTGTGTATACGTGTATATGTGTAATGTGTGTATGTGTGTACATGTGTAATGTGTGTATATGTGTGTACATGTGTAATGTGTGTATGTGTGTACATGTGTAATGTGTGTATATGTGTAATGTGTGTATACGTGTACATGTGTAATGTGTGTATATGTGTATATGTGTGTACATGTGTAATGTGTGTATACGTGTATATGTGTGTACATGTGTAATGTGTGTATATGTGTGTACATGTGTATTGTGTGTATACGTGTATATGTGTGTACATGTGTAATGTGTGTATATGTGTGTACATGTGTAATGTGTGTATACGTGTATATGTGTGTACATGTGTAATGTGTGTATACGTGTACATGTGTAATGTGTGTATACGTGTATATGTGTGTACATGTGTAATGTGTGTATACGTGTACATGTGTAATGTGTGTATATGTGTATATGTGTGTACATGTGTAATGTGTGTATACGTGTATATGTGTGTACATGTGTAATGTGTGTATATGTGTGTACATGTGTATTGTGTGTATACGTGTATATGTGTGTACATGTGTAGTGTGTGTATACGTGTATATGTGTGTACATGTGTAATGTGTGTATACGTGTATATGTGTGTACATGTGCAATGTGTGTATATGTGTGTACATGTGTAGTGTGTGTATATGTGTGTACATGTGTAATGTGTGTATACGTGTATATGTGTACATGTGTAATGTGTGCATGTGTGTACACGTGTAATGTGTGTATATGTGTGTACATGTGGAGTGTGTGTATACGTGTATATGTGTGTAATGTGTGTATACGTGTATATATGTACATGTGTAATGTGTGTATGTGTGTACATGTGTAATGTGTGTATACGTGTATGTGTGTACTTGTGTAGTGTGTATACGTGTATATGTGTGTACATGTGTAATGTGTGTATACGTGTATATGTGTGTACATGTGTAATGTGTGTATATGTGTGTACATGTGTAGTGTGTGTATATGTGTATATGTGTGTACATGTGTAGTGTGTGTATACGTGTATATGTGTGTACATGTGTAGTGTGTGTATACATGTATATGTGTGTACATGTGTAATGTGTGTATATATGTGTGTACATGTGTAGTGTGTATACGTGTATATGTGTGTACATGTGTAATGTGTGTATACGTGTACACGTGTAATGTGTGTATATGTGTGTACATGTGGAGTGTGTGTATACGTGTATATGTGTGTAATGTGTGTATACGTGTATATATGTACATGTGTAATGTGTGTATGTGTGTACATGTGTAATGTGTGTAAACGTGTATGTGTGTGTACTTGTGTAGTGTGTATACGTGTATATGTGTGTACATGTGTAATGTGTGTATATGTATATATGTGTGTACATGTGTAGTGTGTGTATACGTGTATTTGTGTGTACATGTGTAATGTGTGTATACGTGTATATGTGTGTACACGTGTAATGTGTGTATATGTGTGTACATGTGTAGTGTGTGTATATGTGTGTACATGTGTAATGTGTGTATACGTGTATATGTGTGTACATGTGTAATGTGTGTATATGTGTGTACATGTGGAGTGTGTGTATACATGTATAATGTATGTATACGTGTATATATGTACATGTGTAATGTGTGTATACGTGTACATGTGTAATGTGTGTATACGTGTATATGTGTGTACATGTGTAATGTGTGTATATGTGTGTACATGTGGAGTGTGTGTATACGTGTATAATGTGTGTATACGTGTATATATGTACATGTGTAATGTGTGTATACGTGTACATGTGTAATGTGTGTATACGTGTATATGTGTGTACATGTGTAATGTGTGTATACGTGTATATGTGTGTACATGTGTAATGTGTGTATATGTGTGTACATGTGTAGTGTGTGTATACGTGTATATGTGTGTACATGTGTAGTGTGTGTATACGTGTATATGTGTGTACATGTGTAATGTGTGTATATATGTGTGTACATGTGTAGTGTGTATACGTGTATATGTGTGTACATGTGTAATGTGTGTATACGTGTATATGTGTGTACATGTGTAATGTGTGTATACGTGTATATGTGTGTACATGTGTAATGTGTGTATATGTGTGTACATGTGGAGTGTGTGTATACGTGTATAATGTGTGTATACGTGTATATATGTACATGTGTAATGTGTGTATATGTGTGTACATGTGTAATGTGTGTATACGTGTATATGTGTGTACATGTGTAATGTGTGTATGTGTGTACATGTGTAATGTGTGTATATGTGTGTACATGTGGAGTGTGTGTATACGTGTAGATGTGTGTAATGTGTGTATACGTGTATATATGTACATGTGTAATGTGTGTATATGTGTGTACATGTGTAGTGTGTGTATATGTGTGTACATGTGTAATGTGTGTATACGTGTATATGTGTGTACATGTGTAATGTGTGTATGTGTACATGTGTAATGTGTGTATATGTGTGTACATGTGGAGTGTGTGTATACCTGTATATGTGTGTAATGTGTGTATACGTGTATATATGTACATGTGTAATATGTGTATGTGTGTACATGTGTAATGTGTGTATACGTATATATGTGTGTATATGTGTAGTGTGTGTATACGTGTATATGTGTGTACATGTGTAATGTGTGTATATGTATATATGTGTGTACTTGTGTAGTGTGTATACGTGTATATGTGTGTACATGTGTAATGTGTGTATATGTATATATGTGTGTACAAGTGTAGTGTGTGTATACGTGTATATGTGTGTACATGTGTAATGTGTGTATACGAGTATATGTGTGTACATGTGTAATGTGTGTATATGTGTGTACATGTGTAGTGTGTGTATATGTGTGTACATGTGTAATGTGTGTATACGTGTATATGTGTGTACATGTGTAATGTGTGTATATGTGTGTACATGTGTAATGTGTGTATGTGTGTACATGTGTAATGTGTGTATATGTGTAATGTGTGTATACGTGTACATGTGTAATGTGTGTATACGTGTATATGTGTAATGTGTGTATACGTGTATATGTGTGTACATGTGTAATGTGTGTATACGTGTAAATGTGTGTACATGTGTAATGTGTGTATATGTGTGTACATGGGTAATGTGTGTATATGTGTGTACATGTGTAGTGTGTGTATACGTATATATGTGTCTACATATGTAATGTGTGTATACGTGTACATGTGTAATGTGTGTATACGTGTATGTGTGCACATGTGTAATGTGTGTATACGTGTATATGTGTGTACATGTGTAATGTGTGTATACGTGTACATGTGTAATGTGTGTATACGTGTATATGTGTGTACATGTGTAATGTGTGTATACGTGTATATGTGTGTACATGTGTAATGTGTGTATATGTGTGTACATGTGTAGTGTGTGTATACGTGTATATGTGTGTACATGTGTAGTGTGTGTATACGTGTATATGTGTGTACATGTGTAATGTGTGTATATATGTGTGTACATGTGTAGTGTGTATACGTGTATATGTGTGTACATGTGTAATGTGTGTATACGTGTATATGTGTGTACATGTGTAATGTGTGTATACGTGTATATGTGTGTACATGTGTAATGTGTGTATATGTGTGTACATGTGGAGTGTGTGTATACGTGTATAATGTGTGTATACGTGTATATATGTACATGTGTAATGTGTGTATATGTGTGTACATGTGTAATGTGTGTATACGTGTATATGTGTGTACATGTGTAATGTGTGTATGTGTGTACATGTGTAATGTGTGTATATGTGTGTACATGTGGAGTGTGTGTATACGTGTAGATGTGTGTAATGTGTGTATACGTGTATATATGTACATGTGTAATGTGTGTATATGTGTGTACATGTGTAGTGTGTGTATATGTGTGTACATGTGTAATGTGTGTATACGTGTATATGTGTGTACATGTGTAATGTGTGTATGTGTACATGTGTAATGTGTGTATATGTGTGTACATGTGGAGTGTGTGTATACCTGTATATGTGTGTAATGTGTGTATACGTGTATATATGTACATGTGTAATATGTGTATGTGTGTACATGTGTAATGTGTGTATACGTATATATGTGTGTATATGTGTAGTGTGTGTATACGTGTATATGTGTGTACATGTGTAATGTGTGTATATGTATATATGTGTGTACTTGTGTAGTGTGTATACGTGTATATGTGTGTACATGTGTAATGTGTGTATATGTATATATGTGTGTACAAGTGTAGTGTGTGTATACGTGTATATGTGTGTACATGTGTAATGTGTGTATACGAGTATATGTGTGTACATGTGTAATGTGTGTATATGTGTGTACATGTGTAGTGTGTGTATATGTGTGTACATGTGTAATGTGTGTATACGTGTATATGTGTGTACATGTGTAATGTGTGTATATGTGTGTACATGTGTAATGTGTGTATGTGTGTACATGTGTAATGTGTGTATATGTGTAATGTGTGTATACGTGTACATGTGTAATGTGTGTATACGTGTATATGTGTAATGTGTGTATACGTGTATATGTGTGTACATGTGTAATGTGTGTATACGTGTAAATGTGTGTACATGTGTAATGTGTGTATATGTGTGTACATGGGTAATGTGTGTATATGTGTGTACATGTGTAGTGTGTGTATACGTATATATGTGTCTACATATGTAATGTGTGTATACGTGTACATGTGTAATGTGTGTATACGTGTATGTGTGCACATGTGTAATGTGTGTATACGTGTATATGTGTGTACATGTGTAATGTGTGTATACGTGTACATGTGTAATGTGTGTATACGTGTAAATGTGTGTACATGTGTAATGTGTGTATACGTGTACATGTGTAATGTGTGTATACGTGTATATGTGTGTACATGTGTAATGTGTGTATACGTGTATATGTGTGTACATGTGTAATGTGTGTATACGTGTATATGTGTGTACATGTGTAATGTGTGTATATGTGTGTACATGTGTAGTGTGTGTATACGTGTATATGTGTGTACATGTGTAATGTGTGTATACGTGTACATGTGTAATGTGTGTATACGTGTATATGTGTGTACATGTGTAATGTGTGTATACGTGTATATGTGTGTACATGTGTAATGTGTGTATATGTGTGTACATGTGTAGTGTGTGTATACGTGTATATGTGTGTACATGTGTAATGTGTGTATATATGTGTGTACATGTGTAGTGTGTATACGTGTATATGTGTGTACATGTGTAATGTGTGTATACGTGTATATGTGTGTACATGTGTAATGTGTGTATATGTGTGTACATGTGTAGTGTGTGTATATGTGTGTACATGTGTAATGTGTGTATACGTGTATATGTGTGTACATGTGTAATGTGTGTATGTGTGTACATGTGTAATGTGTGTATATGTGTGTACATGTGGAGTGTGTGTATACGTGTAGATGTGTGTAATGTGTGTATACGTGTATATATGTACATGTGTAATGTGTGTATATGTGTGTACATGTGTAGTGTGTGTATATGTGTGTACATGTGTAATGTGTGTATACGTGTATATGTGTGTACATGTGTAATGTGTGTATGTGTACATGTGTAATGTGTGTATATGTGTGTACATGTGGAGTGTGTGTATACCTGTATATGTGTGTAATGTGTGTATACGTGTATATATGTACATGTGTAATATGTGTATGTGTGTACATGTGTAATGTGTGTATACGTATATATGTGTGTATATTTGTAGTGTGTGTATACGTGTATATGTGTGTACATGTGTAATGTGTGTATATGTATATATGTGTGTACTTGTGTAGTGTGTATACGTGTATATGTGTGTACATGTGTAATGTGTGTATATGTATATATGTGTGTACAAGTGTAGTGTGTGTATACGTGTATATGTGTGTACATGTGTAATGTGTGTATACGAGTATATGTGTGTACATGTGTAATGTGTGTATATGTGTGTACATGTGTAGTGTGTGTATATGTGTGTACATGTGTAATGTGTGTATACGTGTATATGTGTGTACATGTGTAATGTGTGTATATGTGTGTACATGTGTAATGTGTGTATGTGTGTACATGTGTAATGTGTGTATATGTGTACATGTGTGTATACGTGTACATGTGTAATGTGTGTATACGTGTATATGTGTAATGTGTGTATACGTGTATATGTGTGTACATGTGTAATGTGTGTATACGTGTAAATGTGTGTACATGTGTAATGTGTGTATATGTGTGTACATGGGTAATGTGTGTATATGTGTGTACATGTGTAGTGTGTGTATACGTATATATGTGTCTACATATGTAATGTGTGTATACGTGTACATGTGTAATGTGTGTATACGTGTATGTGTGCACATGTGTAATGTGTGTATACGTGTATATGTGTGTACATGTGTAATGTGTGTATACGTGTACATGTGTAATGTGTGTATACGTGTAAATGTGTGTACATGTGTAATGTGTGTATACGTGTACATGTGTAATGTGTGTATACGTGTATATGTGTGTACATGTGTAATGTGTGTATACGTGTATATGTGTGTACATGTGTAATGTGTGTATATGTGTGTACATGTGTAGTGTGTGTATACGTGTATATGTGTGTACATGTGTAGTGTGTGTATACGTGTATATGTGTGTACATGTGTAATGTGTGTATATATGTGTGTACATGTGTAGTGTGTATACGTGTATATGTGTGTACATGTGTAATGTGTGTATATGTGTATATGTGTGTACATGTGTGATGTGTGTATACGTGTGTACATGTGTAGTGTGTGTATATGTGTGTACATGTGTAATGTGTGTATACGTGTATATGTGTGTACATGTGTAATGTGTGTATACGTGTATATGTGTGTACATGTGTAATGTGTGTATATGTGTGTACATGTGTAGTATGTGTATACGTGTATATGTGTGTACATGTGTAGTGTGTGTATACGTGTATATGTGTGTACATGTGTAATGTGTGTATATATGTGTGTAGATGTGTAGTGTGTATACGTGTATATGTGTGTACATGTGTAATGTGTGTATACGTGTATATGTGTGTACATGTGTAATGTGTGTATACGTGTGTACATGTGTAGTGTGTGTATATGTGTGTACATGTGTAATGTGTGTATACGTGTATATGTGTGTACATGTGTAATGTGTGTATACGTGTATGTGTGCACATGTGTAATGTGTGTATACGTGTATATGTGTGTACATGTGTAATGTGTGTATACGTGTACATGTGTAATGTGTGTATACGTGTAAATGTGTGTACATGTGTAATGTGTGTATATGTGTGTACATGTGTAATGTGTGTATATGTGTGTACATGTGGAGTGTGTGTATACGTGTATAATGTGTGTATACGTGTATATATGTACATGTGTAATGTGTGTATACGTGTACATGTGTAATGTGTGTATACGTGTATATGTGTGTACATGTGTAATGTGTGTATACGTGTATATGTGTGTACATGTGTAATGTGTGTATATGTGTGTACATGTGTAGTGTGTGTATACGTGTATATGTGTGTATATGTGTAGTGTGTGTATACGTGTATATGTGTACATGTGTAATGTGTGTATATATGTGTGTACATGTGTAGTGTGTATACGTGTATATGTGTGTACATGTGTAATGTGTGTATACGTGTATATGTGTGTACATGTGTGATGTGTGTATACGTGTGTACATGTGTAGTGTGTGTATATGTGTGTACATGTGTAATGTGTGTATACGTGTATATGTGTGTACATGTGTAATGTGTGTATACGTGTATATGTGTGTACATGTGTAATGTGTGTATATGTGTGTACATGTGTAGTATGTGTATACGTGTATATGTGTGTACATGTGTAGTGTGTGTATACGTGTATATGTGTGTACATGTGTAATGTGTGTTTGTATGTGTGTAGATGTGTAGTGTGTATACGTGTATATGTGTGTACATGTGTAATGTGTGTATACGTGTATATGTGTGTACATGTGTAATGTGTGTATACGTGTGTACATGTGTAGTGTGTGTATATGTGTGTACATGTGTAATGTGTGTATACGTGTATATGTGTGTACATGTGTAATGTGTGTATATGTGTGTACATGTGGAGTGTGTGTATACGTGTATAATGTGTGTATACGTGTATATATGTACATGTGTAATGTGTGTATACGTGTACATGTGTAATGTGTGTATACGTGTATATGTGTGTACATGTGTAATGTGTGTATACGTGTATATGTGTGTACATGTGTAATGTGTGTATATGTGTGTACATGTGTAGTGTGTGTATATGTGTGTACATGTGTAGTGTGTGTATACGTGTATATGTGTGTACATGTGTAGTGTGTGTATACATGTATATGTGTGTACATGTGTAATGTGTGTATATGTGTGTACATGTGTAGTGTGTGTATATGTGTGTACATGTATAATGTGTGTATACGTGTATATGTGTGTACATGTGTAATGTGTGTATACGTGTACATGTGTAATGTGTGTATACGTGTATATGTGTGTACATGTGTAGTGTGTGTATACGTGTATATGTGTGTACATGTGTAATGTGTGTATACGTGTACATGTGTAATGTGTGTATACGTGTATATGTGTGTACATGTGTAATGTGTGTATACGTGTATATGTGTGTACATGTGTAATGTGTGTATACGTGTATATGTGTGTACATGTGTAATGTGTGTATATATGTGTGTACATGTGTAGTGTGTATACGTGTATATGTGTGTACATGTGTAATGTGTGTATACGTATATATGTGTACATGTGTAATGTGTGTATACGTGTATATGTGTGTACATGTGTAATGTGTGTATACGTGTACATGTGTAATGTGTGTATATGTGTAGTGTGTGTATACGTGTATATGTGTGTACATGTGTAGTGTGTGTATACGTGTATATGTGTGTACATGTGTAATGTGTGTATACGTGTACATGTGTAATGTGTGTATACGTGTATATGTGTGTACATGTGTAATGTGTGTATACGTGTATATGTGTGTACATGTGTAATGTGTGTATATGTGTGTACATGTGTAGTGTGTGTATATGTGTATATGTGTGTACATGTGTAGTGTGTGTATACATGTATATGTGTGTACATGTGTAATGTGTGTATATATGTGTGTACATGTGTAGTGTGTATACGTGTATATATGTACATGTGTAATGTGTGTATACGTGTACATGTGTAATGTGTGTATACGTGTATATGTGTGTACATGTGTAATGTGTGTATACGTGTATATGTGTGTACATGTGTAGTGTGTGTATACGTATATATGTGTACATGTGTAATGTGTGTATACGTGTATATGTGTGTACATGTGTAATGTGTGTATACGTGTACATGTGTAATGTGTGTATATGTGTAATGTGTGTATACGTGTACATGTGTAATGTGTGTATACGTGTATATGTATAATGTGTGTATACGTGTATATATGTACATGTGTAATGTGTGTATACGTGTACATGTGTAATGTGTGTATACGTGTATATGTGTGTACATGTGTAATGTGTGTATACGTGTATATGTGTGTACATGTGTAATGTGTGTATATATGTGTGTACATGTGTAGTGTGTATACGTGTATATGTGTGTACATGTGTAGTGTGTGTATACGTATATATGTGTACATGTGTAATGTGTGTATACGTGTATATGTGTGTACATGTGTAATGTGTGTATACGTGTACATGTGTAATGTGTGTATACGTGTATATGTATAATGTGTGTATACGTGTATATATGTACATGTGTAATGTGTGTATACGTGTACATGTGTAATGTGTGTATACGTGTATATGTGTGTACATGTGTAATGTGTGTATACGTGTATATGTGTGTACATGTGTAATGTGTGTATATATGTGTGTACATGTGTAGTGTGTATACGTGTATATGTGTGTACATGTGTAGTGTGTGTATACGTATATATGTGTACATGTGTAATGTGTGTATACGTGTATATGTGTGTACATGTGTAATGTGTGTATACGTGTATATGTGTGTACATGTGTAATGTGTGTATATGTGTGTACATGTGTAGTGTGTGTATATGTGTATATGTGTGTACATGTGTAGTGTGTGTATACGTGTATATGTGTGTACATGTGTAGTGTGTGTATACGTGTATATGTGTGTACATGTGTAGTGTGTGTATACGTATATATGTGTACATGTGTAATGTGTGTATACGTGTATATGTGTGTATATGTGTAATGTGTGTATATGTGTGTACATGTGTAGTGTGTGTATATGTGTGTACATGTGTAGTGTGTGTATACGTATATATGTGTGTACATGTGTAGTGTGTGTATACGTATATATGTGTACATGTGTAATGTGTGTATACGTGTACATGTGTAATGTGTGTATATGTGTGTACATGTGTAGTGTGTGTATACATGTATATGTGTGTACATGTGTAGTGTGTGTATACGTGTATATGTGTGTACATGTGTAGTGTGTGTATACGTGTATATGTGTGTACATGTGTAGTGTGTGTATAAAAAAGATTCAAACATTCTAAAAACGATTCAAACATTCTAAAAAGATTCAAATATTCTAAAAAAGATTCAAACATTCTAAAAACGATTCAAACATTCTAAAAACGATTCAAACATTCTAAAAACTATTCAAACATTCTAAAAAGATTTAGAAACATTTGTAGAATGTTTGAATCTTTTTTAGAATTTTTTAGAATGTTTGAATCGTTTTAAGAATGTTTGAATCCTTTTAGAATGTTTGAATCGTTTTTAGAATGTTTGAATCCTTTTAGAATGTTTGAATCGTTTTTAGAATTTTTTAGAATGTTTGAATCGTTTTTAGAATGTTTGAATCTTTTTTAGAATTTTTTAGAATGTTTGAATCTTTTTTAGAATGTTTGAATCGTTTTTAGAATGTTTGAATCTTTTTAGAATGTTTGAATCGTTTTTAGAATGTTTGAATCTTTTTTAGAATTTTTTAGAATGTTTGAATCTTTTTTAGAATGTTTGAATCGTTTTTAGAATGTTTGAATCTTTTTAGAATGTTTGAATCGTTTTTAGAATGTTTGAATCTTTTTAGAATGTTTGAACTTTTTTAGAATGTTTGAATCTTTTTTAGAATTTTTTAGAATGTTTGAATCGTTTTAAGAATGTTTGAATCCTTTTAGAATGTTTGAATCGTTTTTAGAATGTTTGAATCCTTTTAGAATGTTTGAATCGTTTTTAGAATTTTTTAGAATGTTTGAATCGTTTTTAGAATGTTTGAATCTTTTTTAGAATTTTTTAGAATGTTTGAATCGTTTTTAGAATGTTTGAATCTTTTTTAGAATTTTTTAGAATGTTTGAATCCTTTTAGAATGTTTGAACTTTTTTAGAATGTTTGAATCGTTTTTAGAATGTTTGAATCGTTTTTAGACTTTTTTAGAATGTTTGAATCTTTTTAGAATGTTTGAATCGTTTTTAGAATGTTTGAATCGTTTTTAGAATGTTTGAATCGTTTTTAGAATGTTTGAATCGTTTTAAGAATGTTTGAATCCTTTTAGAATGTTTGAATCTTTTTTAGAATTTTTTAGAATGTTTGAATCGTTTTTAGAATGTTTGAATCGTTTTTAGAATGTTTGAATCCTTTTAGAATGTTTGAACTTTTTTAGAATGTTTGAATCGTTTTTAGAATGTTTGAATCCTTTTAGAATGTTTGAATCGTTTTTAGAATTTTTTAGAATGTTTGAATCGTTTTTAGAATTTTTTAGAATGTTTGAATCGTTTTTAGAATGTTTGAATCTTTTTTAGAATGTTTGAATCGTTTTTGAATGTTTGAATCGTTTTTAGAATGTTTGAATCGTTTTTAGAATGTTTGAATCGTTTTTAGAATTTTTTAGAATGTTTGAATCTTTTTAGAATGTTTGAATCGTTTTTAGAATGTTTGAATCGTTTTTAGAATGTTTGAATCCTTTTAGAATGTTTGAATCTTTTTTAGAATTTTTTAGAATGTTTGAATCGTTTTTAGAATGTTTGAATCGTTTTTAGAATGTTTGAATCCTTTTAGAATGTTTGAACTTTTTTAGAATGTTTGAATCGTTTTTAGAATGTTTGAATCGTTTTTAGACTTTTTTAGAATGTTTGAATCGTTTTTAGAATGTTTGAATCCTTTTAGAATGTTTGAATCGTTTTTAGAATTTTTTAGAATGTTTGAATCGTTTTTAGAATGTTTGAATCGTTTTAAGAATGTTTGAATCCTTTTAGAATGTTTGAATCTTTTTTAGAATTTTTTAGAATGTTTGAATCGTTTTTAGAATGTTTGAATCGTTTTTAGAATTTTTTAGAATGTTTGAATCTTTTTAGAATGTTTGAACTTTTTTAGAATGTTTGAATCGTTTTTAGAATGTTTGAATCGTTTTTAGACTTTTTTAGAATGTTTGAATCGTTTTTAGAATGTTTGAATCATTTTTAGAATGTTTGAATCTTTTTAGAATGTTTGAATCGTTTTTAGAATGTTTGAATCTTTTTTAGAATTTTTTAGAATGTTTGAATCTTTTTAGAATGTTTGAACTTTTTTAGAATGTTTGAATCGTTTTTAGAATTTTTTAGAATGTTTGAATCTTTTTAGAATTTTTTAGAATGTTTGAATCGTTTTTAGAATGTTTGAATCGTTTTAAGAATGTTTGAATCCTTTTAGAATGTTTGAATCTTTTTTAGAATTTTTTAGAATGTTTGAATCGTTTTTAGAATGTTTGAATCGTTTTTAGAATGTTTGAATCCTTTTAGAATGTTTGAACTTTTTTAGAATGTTTGAATCGTTTTTAGAATGTTTGAATCGTTTTTAGACTTTTTTAGAATGTTTGAATCGTTTTTAGAATGTTTGAATCCTTTTAGAATGTTTGAATCGTTTTTAGAATTTTTTAGAATGTTTGAATCGTTTTTAGAATTTTTTAGAATGTTTGAATCGTTTTTAGAATGTTTGAATCTTTTTTAGAATGTTTGAATCGTTTTTGAATGTTTGAATCGTTTTTAGAATGTTTGAATCGTTTTTAGAATGTTTGAATCGTTTTTAGAATGTTTGAATCCTTTTAGAATGTTTGAACTTTTTTAGAATGTTTGAATCGTTTTTAGAATGTTTGAATCGTTTTTAGACTTTTTTAGAATGTTTGAATCGTTTTTAGAATGTTTGAATCCTTTTAGAATGTTTGAATCGTTTTTAGAATTTTTTAGAATGTTTGAATCGTTTTTAGAATTTTTTAGAATGTTTGAATCGTTTTTAGAATGTTTGAATCTTTTTTAGAATGTTTGAATCGTTTTTGAATGTTTGAATCGTTTTTAGAATGTTTGAATCGTTTTTAGAATGTTTGAATCTTTTTTAGAATTTTTGATCTTTTTAGAATGTTTGATCTTTTTAGAATGTTTGAATCGTTTTTAGAATGTTTGAATCTTTTTTAGAATGTTTGAATCCTTTTAGAATGTTTGAATCGTTTTTAGAATGTTTGATCTTTTTAGAATGTTTGATCTTTTTAGAATGTTTGAATCTTTTTTAGAATGTTTGAATCGTTTTTAGAATTTTTTAGAATGTTTGAATTATTTTTAGAATGTTTGAATCGTTTTTAGAATGTTTGAATCGTTTTTAGAATGTTTGAATCGTTTTTAGAATTTTTTAGAATGTTTGAATCATTTTTAGAATGTTTGAATCGTTTTTAGAATGTTTGAATCGTTTTTAGAATGTTTGAATCCTTTTTAGAATGTTTGAATCGTTTTTAGAATGTTTGAATCGTTTTTAGAATGTTTGAATCGTTTTTAGAATGTTTGAATCTTTTTTAGAATGTTTGAATCCTTTTAGAATGTTTGAATCGTTTTTAGAATGTTTGAATCCTTTTAGAATGTTTGAATCGTTTTTAGAATGTTTGAATCGTTTTTAGAATGTTTGAATCTTTTTTAGAATTCTTTAGAATGTTTGAATCGTTTTTAGAATGTTTGAATCTTTTTTAGAATTCTTTAGAATGTTTGAATCGTTTTTAGAATGTTTGAATCATTTTTAGAATGTTTGAATCGTTTTTAGAATGTTTGAATCCTTTTAGAATGTTTGAACTTTTTTAGAATGTTTGAATCGTTTTTAGAATGTTTGAATCGTTTTTAGACTTTTTTAGAATGTTTGAATCGTTTTTAGAATGTTTGAATCCTTTTAGAATGTTTGAATCGTTTTTAGAATTTTTTAGAATGTTTGAATCGTTTTTAGAATGTTTGAATCTTTTTTAGAATTTTTTAGAATGTTTGAATCTTTTTTAGAATGTTTGAATCGTTTTTAGAATGTTTGAATCTTTTTAGAATGTTTGAATCGTTTTTAGAATGTTTGAATCTTTTTTAGAATTTTTTAGAATGTTTGAATCTTTTTTAGAATGTTTGAATCGTTTTTAGAATGTTTGAATCTTTTTAGAATGTTTGAATCGTTTTTAGAATGTTTGAATCTTTTTAGAATGTTTGAACTTTTTTAGAATGTTTGAATCTTTTTTAGAATTTTTTAGAATGTTTGAATCGTTTTAAGAATGTTTGAATCCTTTTAGAATGTTTGAATCGTTTTTAGAATGTTTGAATCTTTTTTAGAATTTTTTAGAATGTTTGAATCGTTTTTAGAATGTTTGAATCTTTTTTAGAATTTTTTAGAATGTTTGAATCCTTTTAGAATGTTTGAACTTTTTTAGAATGTTTGAATCGTTTTTAGAATGTTTGAATCGTTTTTAGACTTTTTTAGAATGTTTGAATCGTTTTTAGAATGTTTGAATCATTTTTAGAATGTTTGAATCTTTTTAGAATGTTTGAATCGTTTTTAGAATGTTTGAATCTTTTTTAGAATTTTTTAGAATGTTTGAATCTTTTTAGAATGTTTGAACTTTTTTAGAATGTTTGAATCGTTTTTAGAATGTTTGAATCGTTTTTAGAATGTTTGAATCGTTTTTAGAATTTTTTAGAATGTTTGAATCTTTTTAGAATGTTTGAATCGTTTTTAGAATGTTTGAATCGTTTTTAGAATGTTTGAATCCTTTTAGAATGTTTGAATCTTTTTTAGAATTTTTTAGAATGTTTGAATCGTTTTTAGAATGTTTGAATCGTTTTTAGAATGTTTGAATCCTTTTAGAATGTTTGAACTTTTTTAGAATGTTTGAATCGTTTTTAGAATGTTTGAATCGTTTTTAGACTTTTTTAGAATGTTTGAATCGTTTTTAGAATGTTTGAATCCTTTTAGAATGTTTGAATCGTTTTTAGAATTTTTTAGAATGTTTGAATCGTTTTTAGAATGTTTGAATCGTTTTAAGAATGTTTGAATCCTTTTAGAATGTTTGAATCTTTTTTAGAATTTTTTAGAATGTTTGAATCGTTTTTAGAATGTTTGAATCGTTTTTAGAATTTTTTAGAATGTTTGAATCTTTTTAGAATGTTTGAACTTTTTTAGAATGTTTGAATCGTTTTTAGAATGTTTGAATCGTTTTTAGACTTTTTTAGAATGTTTGAATCGTTTTTAGAATGTTTGAATCATTTTTAGAATGTTTGAATCTTTTTAGAATGTTTGAATCTTTTTTAGAATTTTTTAGAATGTTTGAATCTTTTTAGAATGTTTGAACTTTTTTAGAATGTTTGAATCGTTTTTAGAATTTTTTAGAATGTTTGAATCTTTTTAGAATGTTTGAATCGTTTTTAGAATGTTTGAATCGTTTTTAGAATGTTTGAATCTTTTTTAGAATGTTTGAATCCTTTTAGAATGTTTGAATCTTTTTTAGAATTTTTTAGAATGTTTGAATCGTTTTTAGAATGTTTGAATCGTTTTTAGAATGTTTGAATCCTTTTAGAATGTTTGAATCGTTTTTAGAATTTTTTAGAATGTTTGAATCGTTTTTAGAATGTTTGAATCGTTTTAAGAATGTTTGAATCCTTTTAGAATGTTTGAATCTTTTTTAGAATTTTTTAGAATGTTTGAATCGTTTTTAGAATGTTTGAATCGTTTTTAGAATTTTTTAGAATGTTTGAATCTTTTTAGAATGTTTGAACTATTTTAGAATGTTTGAATCGTTTTTAGAATGTTTGAATCGTTTTTAGACTTTTTTAGAATGTTTGAATCGTTTTTAGAATGTTTGAATCATTTTTAGAATGTTTGAATCTTTTTAGAATGTTTGAATCGTTTTTAGAATGTTTGAATCTTTTTTTAGAATTTTTTAGAATGTTTGAATCTTTTTAGAATGTTTGAACTTTTTTAGAATGTTTGAATCGTTTTTAGAATTTTTTAGAATGTTTGAATCGTTTTTAGAATGTTTGAATCGTTTTTAGAATGTTTGAATCCTTTTAGAATGTTTGAACTTTTTTAGAATGTTTGAATCGTTTTTAGAATGTTTGAATCGTTTTTAGACTTTTTTAGAATGTTTGAATCGTTTTTAGAATGTTTGAATCCTTTTAGAATGTTTGAATCGTTTTTAGAATTTTTTAGAATGTTTGAATCGTTTTTAGAATGTTTGAATCGTTTTAAGAATGTTTGAATCCTTTTAGAATGTTTGAATCTTTTTTAGAATTTTTTAGAATGTTTGAATCGTTTTTAGAATGTTTGAATCGTTTTTAGAATTTTTTAGAATGTTTGAATCTTTTTAGAATGTTTGAACTTTTTTAGAATGTTTGAATCGTTTTTAGAATGTTTGAATCGTTTTTAGACTTTTTTAGAATGTTTGAATCGTTTTTAGAATGTTTGAATCATTTTTAGAATGTTTGAATCTTTTTAGAATGTTTGAATCTTTTTTAGAATTTTTTAGAATGTTTGAATCTTTTTAGAATGTTTGAACTTTTTTAGAATGTTTGAATCGTTTTTAGAATTTTTTAGAATGTTTGAATCTTTTTAGAATGTTTGAATCGTTTTTAGAATGTTTGAATCGTTTTTAGAATGTTTGAATCTTTTTTAGAATGTTTGAATCCTTTTAGAATGTTTGAATCTTTTTTAGAATTTTTTAGAATGTTTGAATCGTTTTTAGAATGTTTGAATCGTTTTTAGAATGTTTGAATCCTTTTAGAATGTTTGAATCGTTTTTAGAATTTTTTAGAATGTTTGAATCGTTTTTAGAATGTTTGAATCGTTTTAAGAATGTTTGAATCCTTTTAGAATGTTTGAATCTTTTTTAGAATTTTTTAGAATGTTTGAATCGTTTTTAGAATGTTTGAATCGTTTTTAGAATTTTTTAGAATGTTTGAATCTTTTTAGAATGTTTGAACTATTTTAGAATGTTTGAATCGTTTTTAGAATGTTTGAATCGTTTTTAGACTTTTTTAGAATGTTTGAATCGTTTTTAGAATGTTTGAATCATTTTTAGAATGTTTGAATCTTTTTAGAATGTTTGAATCGTTTTTAGAATGTTTGAATCTTTTTTTAGAATTTTTTAGAATGTTTGAATCTTTTTAGAATGTTTGAACTTTTTTAGAATGTTTGAATCGTTTTTAGAATTTTTTAGAATGTTTGAATCTTTTTAGAATGTTTGAATCGTTTTTAGAATGTTTGAATCGTTTTTAGAATGTTTGAATCGTTTTTAGAATGTTTGAATCGTTTTAAGAATGTTTGAATCCTTTTAGAATGTTTGAATCTTTTTTAGAATTTTTTAGAATGTTTGAATCGTTTTTAGAATGTTTGAATCGTTTTTAGAATGTTTGAATCTTTTTTAGAATGTTTGAATCCTTTTAGAATGTTTGAATCTTTTTTAGAATTTTTTAGAATGTTTGAATCTTTTTTAGAATGTTTGAATCGTTTTTAGAATGTTTGAATCTTTTTAGAATGTTTGAATCGTTTTTAGAATGTTTGAATCTTTTTTAGAATTTTTTAGAATGTTTGAATCTTTTTTAGAATGTTTGAATCGTTTTTAGAATGTTTGAATCTTTTTAGAATGTTTGAATCGTTTTTAGAATGTTTGAATCTTTTTAGAATATTTGAACTTTTTTAGAATGTTTGAATCCTTTTAGAATGTTTGAATCGTTTTTAGAATTTTTTAGAATGTTTGAATCGTTTTTAGAATGTTTGAATCTTTTTTAGAATTTTTTAGAATGTTTGAATCTTTTTTAGAATGTTTGAATCGTTTTTAGAATGTTTGAATCTTTTTAGAATGTTTGAATCGTTTTTAGAATGTTTGAATCTTTTTTAGAATTTTTTAGAATGTTTGAATCTTTTTTAGAATGTTTGAATCGTTTTTAGAATGTTTGAATCTTTTTAGAATGTTTGAATCGTTTTTAGAATGTTTGAATCTTTTTAGAATGTTTGAACTTTTTTAGAATGTTTGAATCTTTTTTAGAATTTTTTAGAATGTTTGAATCGTTTTAAGAATGTTTGAATCCTTTTAGAATGTTTGAATCGTTTTTAGAATGTTTGAATCTTTTTTAGAATTTTTTAGAATGTTTGAATCGTTTTTAGAATGTTTGAATCTTTTTTAGAATTTTTTAGAATGTTTGAATCCTTTTAGAATGTTTGAACTTTTTTAGAATGTTTGAATCGTTTTTAGAATGTTTGAATCGTTTTTAGACTTTTTTAGAATGTTTGAATCGTTTTTAGAAAGTTTGAATCATTTTTAGAATGTTTGAATCTTTTTAGAATGTTTGAATCGTTTTTAGAATGTTTGAATCTTTTTTAGAATTTTTTAGAATGTTTGAATCTTTTTAGAATGTTTGAACTTTTTTAGAATGTTTGAATCGTTTTTAGAATGTTTGAATCGTTTTTAGAATGTTTGAATCGTTTTTAGAATTTTTTAGAATGTTTGAATCTTTTTAGAATGTTTGAATCGTTTTTAGAATGTTTGAATCGTTTTTAGAATGTTTGAATCCTTTTAGAATGTTTGAATCTTTTTTAGAATTTTTTAGAATGTTTGAATCGTTTTTAGAATGTTTGAATCGTTTTTAGACTTTTTTAGAATGTTTGAATCGTTTTTAGAATGTTTGAATCCTTTTAGAATGTTTGAATCGTTTTTAGAATTTTTTAGAATGTTTGAATCGTTTTTAGAATGTTTGAATCGTTTTAAGAATGTTTGAATCCTTTTAGAATGTTTGAATCTTTTTTAGAATTTTTTAGAATGTTTGAATCGTTTTTAGAATGTTTGAATCGTTTTTAGAATTTTTTAGAATGTTTGAATCTTTTTAGAATGTTTGAACTTTTTTAGAATGTTTGAATCGTTTTTAGAATGTTTGAATCGTTTTTAGACTTTTTTAGAATGTTTGAATCGTTTTTAGAATGTTTGAATCATTTTTAGAATGTTTGAATCTTTTTAGAATGTTTGAATCGTTTTTAGAATGTTTGAATCTTTTTTAGAATTTTTTAGAATGTTTGAATCTTTTTAGAATGTTTGAACTTTTTTAGAATGTTTGAATCGTTTTTAGAATTTTTTAGAATGTTTGAATCTTTTTAGAATGTTTGAATCGTTTTTAGAATGTTTGAATCGTTTTTAGAATGTTTGAATCTTTTTTAGAATGTTTGAATCCTTTTAGAATGTTTGAATCTTTTTTAGAATTTTTTAGAATGTTTGAATCGTTTTTAGAATGTTTGAATCGTTTTTAGAATGTTTGAATCCTTTTAGAATGTTTGAATCGTTTTTAGAATTTTTTAGAATGTTTGAATCGTTTTTAGAATGTTTGAATCGTTTTTAGAATGTTTGAATCTTTTTTAGAATTTTTTAGAATGTTTGAATCGTTTTTAGAATGTTTGAATCGTTTTTAGAATTTTTTAGAATGTTTGAATCTTTTTAGAATGTTTGAACTTTTTTAGAATGTTTGAATCGTTTTTAGAATGTTTGAATCGTTTTTAGACTTTTTTAGAATGTTTGAATCGTTTTTAGAATGTTTGAATCATTTTTAGAATGTTTGAATCTTTTTAGAATGTTTGAATCGTTTTTAGAATGTTTGAATCTTTTTTAGAATTTTTTAGAATGTTTGAATCTTTTTAGAATGTTTGAACTTTTTTAGAATGTTTGAATCGTTTTTAGAATTTTTTAGAATGTTTGAATCTTTTTAGAATGTTTGAATCGTTTTTAGAATGTTTGAATCGTTTTTAGAATGTTTGAATCTTTTTTAGAATGTTTGAATCCTTTTAGAATGTTTGAATCTTTTTTAGAATTTTTTAGAATGTTTGAATCGTTTTTAGAATGTTTGAATCGTTTTTAGAATGTTTGAATCCTTTTAGAATGTTTGAATCGTTTTTAGAATTTTTTAGAATGTTTGAATCGTTTTTAGAATGTTTGAATCGTTTTTAGAATGTTTGAATCGTTTTTAGAATGTTTGAATCCTTTTAGAATGTTTGAACTTTTTTAGAATGTTTGAATCGTTTTTAGAATGTTTGAATCGTTTTTAGACTTTTTTAGAATGTTTGAATCGTTTTTAGAATGTTTGAATCCTTTTAGAATGTTTGAATCGTTTTTAGAATTTTTTAGAATGTTTGAATCGTTTTTAGAATTTTTTAGAATGTTTGAATCGTTTTTAGAATGTTTGAATCTTTTTTAGAATGTTTGAATCGTTTTTGAATGTTTGAATCGTTTTTAGAATGTTTGAATCGTTTTTAGAATGTTTGAATCTTTTTTAGAATTTTTGATCTTTTTAGAATGTTTGATCTTTTTAGAATGTTTGAATCGTTTTTAGAATGTTTGAATCTTTTTTAGAATGTTTGAATCCTTTTAGAATGTTTGAATCGTTTTTAGAATGTTTGATCTTTTTAGAATGTTTGATCTTTTTAGAATGTTTGAATCTTTTTTAGAATGTTTGAATCGTTTTTAGAATGTTTGAATCTTTTTTAGAATTTTTTAGAATGTTTGAATCGTTTTTAGAATTTTTTAGAATGTTTGAATTATTTTTAGAATGTTTGAATCGTTTTTAGAATGTTTGAATCGTTTTTAGAATGTTTGAATCGTTTTTAGAATTTTTTAGAATGTTTGAATCATTTTTAGAATGTTTGAATCGTTTTTAGAATGTTTGAATCGTTTTTAGAATGTTTGAATCCTTTTTAGAATGTTTGAATCCTTTTTAGAATGTTTGAATCGTTTTTAGAATGTTTGAATCGTTTTTAGAATGTTTGAATCTTTTTTAGAATGTTTGAATCCTTTTAGAATGTTTGAATCGTTTTTAGAATGTTTGAATCCTTTTAGAATGTTTGAATCGTTTTTAGAATGTTTGAATCGTTTTTAGAATGTTTGAATCTTTTTTAGAATTCTTTAGAATGTTTGAATCGTTTTTAGAATGTTTGAATCTTTTTTAGAATTCTTTAGAATGTTTGAATCGTTTTTAGAATGTTTGAATCATTTTTAGAATGTTTGAATCGTTTTAAGAATGTTTGAATCCTTTTAGAATGTTTGAATCTTTTTTAGAATTTTTTAGAATGTTTGAATCGTTTTTAGAATGTTTGAATCGTTTTTAGAATGTTTGAATCCTTTTAGAATGTTTGAACTTTTTTAGAATGTTTGAATCGTTTTTAGAATGTTTGAATCGTTTTTAGACTTTTTTAGAATGTTTGAATCGTTTTTAGAATGTTTGAATCCTTTTAGAATGTTTGAATCGTTTTTAGAATTTTTTAGAATGTTTGAATCGTTTTTAGAATGTTTGAATCTTTTTTAGAATTTTTTAGAATGTTTGAATCTTTTTTAGAATGTTTGAATCGTTTTTAGAATGTTTGAATCTTTTTAGAATGTTTGAATCGTTTTTAGACTTTTTTAGAATGTTTGAATCGTTTTTAGAATGTTTGAATCTTTTTTAGAATTTTTTAGAATGTTTGAATCCTTTTAGAATGTTTGAACTTTTTTAGAATGTTTGAATCGTTTTTAGAATGTTTGAATCGTTTTTAGACTTTTTTAGAATGTTTGAATCGTTTTTAGAATGTTTGAATCGTTT
Source organism: Anarhichas minor (assembly GCF_050575085.1). Lineage (NCBI taxonomy): Eukaryota > Metazoa > Chordata > Actinopteri > Perciformes > Anarhichadidae > Anarhichas > Anarhichas minor. The sequence goes on along the minus strand of NW_027466539.1, from coordinate 1,163,987 downwards.
TTAGAATGTTTGAATCGTTTTTAGAATGTTTGAATCGTTTTTAGAATTTTTTAGAATGTTTGAATCTTTTTAGAATGTTTGAATCGTTTTTAGAATGTTTGAATCGTTTTTAGAATGTTTGAATCCTTTTAGAATGTTTGAACTTTTTTAGAATGTTTGAATCGTTTTTAGAATGTTTGAATCGTTTTTAGACTTTTTTAGAATGTTTGAATCGTTTTTAGAATGTTTGAATCCTTTTAGAATGTTTGAATCGTTTTTAGAATTTTTTAGAATGTTTGAATCGTTTTTAGAATGTTTGAATCGTTTTAAGAATGTTTGAATCCTTTTAGAATGTTTGAATCTTTTTTAGAATTTTTTAGAATGTTTGAATCGTTTTTAGAATGTTTGAATCGTTTTTAGAATGTTTGAATCTTTTTTAGAATTTTTTAGAATGTTTGAATCTTTTTTAGAATGTTTGAATCGTTTTTAGAATGTTTGAATCCTTTTAGAATGTTTGAATCTTTTTTAGAATTTTTTAGAATGTTTGAATCGTTTTTAGAATGTTTGAATCGTTTTTAGAATGTTTGAATCCTTTTAGAATGTTTGAACTTTTTTAGAATGTTTGAATCGTTTTTAGAATGTTTGAATCGTTTTTAGACTTTTTTAGAATGTTTGAATCGTTTTTAGAATGTTTGAATCCTTTTAGAATGTTTGAATCGTTTTTAGAATTTTTTAGAATGTTTGAATCGTTTTTAGAATGTTTGAATCTTTTTTAGAATTTTTTAGAATGTTTGAATCTTTTTTAGAATGTTTGAATCGTTTTTAGAATGTTTGAATCTTTTTAGAATGTTTGAATCGTTTTTAGAATGTTTGAATCTTTTTTAGAATTTTTTAGAATGTTTGAATCGTTTTTAGAATGTTTGAATCGTTTTTAGAATGTTTGAATCCTTTTAGAATGTTTGAACTTTTTTAGAATGTTTGAATCGTTTTTAGAATGTTTGAATCGTTTTTAGACTTTTTTAGAATGTTTGAATCGTTTTTAGAATGTTTGAATCCTTTTAGAATGTTTGAATCGTTTTTAGAATTTTTTAGAATGTTTGAATCGTTTTTAGAATTTTTTAGAATGTTTGAATCGTTTTTAGAATGTTTGAATCTTTTTTAGAATGTTTGAATCGTTTTTGAATGTTTGAATCGTTTTTAGAATGTTTGAATCGTTTTTAGAATGTTTGAATCTTTTTTAGAATGTTTGAATCGTTTTTAGAATGTTTGAATCCTTTTAGAATGTTTGAATCTTTTTTAGAATTTTTTAGAATGTTTGAATCGTTTTTAGAATGTTTGAATCGTTTTTAGAATGTTTGAATCCTTTTAGAATGTTTGAACTTTTTTAGAATGTTTGAATCGTTTTTAGAATGTTTGAATCGTTTTTAGACTTTTTTAGAATGTTTGAATCGTTTTTAGAATGTTTGAATCCTTTTAGAATGTTTGAATCGTTTTTAGAATTTTTTAGAATGTTTGAATCGTTTTTAGAATGTTTGAATCTTTTTTAGAATTTTTTAGAATGTTTGAATCTTTTTTAGAATGTTTGAATCGTTTTTAGAATGTTTGAATCTTTTTAGAATGTTTGAATCGTTTTTAGAATGTTTGAATCTTTTTTAGAATTTTTTAGAATGTTTGAATCTTTTTTAGAATGTTTGAATCGTTTTTAGAATGTTTGAATCTTTTTAGAATGTTTGAATCGTTTTTAGAATGTTTGAATCTTTTTAGAATGTTTGAACTTTTTTAGAATGTTTGAATCTTTTTTAGAATTTTTTAGAATGTTTGAATCGTTTTAAGAATGTTTGAATCCTTTTAGAATGTTTGAATCGTTTTTAGAATGTTTGAATCTTTTTTAGAATTTTTTAGAATGTTTGAATCGTTTTTAGAATGTTTGAATCTTTTTTAGAATTTTTTAGAATGTTTGAATCCTTTTAGAATGTTTGAACTTTTTTAGAATGTTTGAATCGTTTTTAGAATGTTTGAATCGTTTTTAGACTTTTTTAGAATGTTTGAATCGTTTTTAGAATGTTTGAATCATTTTTAGAATGTTTGAATCTTTTTAGAATGTTTGAATCGTTTTTAGAATGTTTGAATCTTTTTTAGAATTTTTTAGAATGTTTGAATCTTTTTAGAATGTTTGAACTTTTTTAGAATGTTTGAATCGTTTTTAGAATGTTTGAATCGTTTTTAGAATGTTTGAATCGTTTTTTGAATTTTTTAGAATGTTTGAATCTTTTTAGAATGTTTGAATCGTTTTTAGAATGTTTGAATCGTTTTTAGAATGTTTGAATCCTTTTAGAATGTTTGAATCTTTTTTAGAATTTTTTAGAATGTTTGAATCGTTTTTAGAATGTTTGAATCGTTTTTAGAATGTTTGAATCCTTTTAGAATGTTTGAACTTTTTTAGAATGTTTGAATCGTTTTTAGAATGTTTGAATCGTTTTTAGACTTTTTTAGAATGTTTGAATCGTTTTTAGAATGTTTGAATCCTTTTAGAATGTTTGAATCGTTTTTAGAATTTTTTAGAATGTTTGAATCGTTTTTAGAATGTTTGAATCGTTTTAAGAATGTTTGAATCCTTTTAGAATGTTTGAATCTTTTTTAGAATTTTTTAGAATGTTTGAATCGTTTTTAGAATGTTTGAATCGTTTTTAGAATTTTTTAGAATGTTTGAATCTTTTTAGAATGTTTGAACTTTTTTAGAATGTTTGAATCGTTTTTAGAATGTTTGAATCGTTTTTAGACTTTTTTAGAATGTTTGAATCGTTTTTAGAATGTTTGAATCATTTTTAGAATGTTTGAATCTTTTTAGAATGTTTGAATCGTTTTTAGAATGTTTGAATCTTTTTTAGAATTTTTTAGAATGTTTGAATCTTTTTAGAATGTTTGAATCTTTTTTAGAATGTTTGAATCCTTTTAGAATGTTTGAATCTTTTTAGAATGTTTGAATCGTTTTTAGAATGTTTGAATCGTTTTTAGAATGTTTGAATCCTTTTAGAATGTTTGAACTTTTTTAGAATGTTTGAACTTTTTTAGAATGTTTGAATCGTTTTTAGAATGTTTGAATCGTTTTTAGACTTTTTTAGAATGTTTGAATCGTTTTTAGAATGTTTGAATCCTTTTAGAATGTTTGAATCGTTTTTAGAATTTTTTAGAATGTTTGAATCGTTTTTAGAATGTTTGAATCGTTTTAAGAATGTTTGAATCCTTTTAGAATGTTTGAATCTTTTTTAGAATTTTTTAGAATGTTTGAATCGTTTTTAGAATGTTTGAATCGTTTTTAGAATTTTTTAGAATGTTTGAATCTTTTTAGAATGTTTGAACTTTTTTAGAATGTTTGAATCGTTTTTAGAATGTTTGAATCGTTTTTAGACTTTTTTAGAATGTTTGAATCGTTTTTAGAATGTTTGAATCATTTTTAGAATGTTTGAATCTTTTTAGAATGTTTGAATCGTTTTTAGAATGTTTGAATCTTTTTTAGAATTTTTTAGAATGTTTGAATCTTTTTAGAATGTTTGAACTTTTTTAGAATGTTTGAATCGTTTTTAGAATTTTTTAGAATGTTTGAATCTTTTTAGAATGTTTGAATCGTTTTTAGAATGTTTGAATCGTTTTTAGAATGTTTGAATCTTTTTTAGAATGTTTGAATCCTTTTAGAATGTTTGAATCTTTTTTAGAATTTTTTAGAATGTTTGAATCGTTTTTAGAATGTTTGAATCGTTTTTAGAATGTTTGAATCCTTTTAGAATGTTTGAACTTTTTTAGAATGTTTGAATCGTTTTTAGAATGTTTGAATCGTTTTTAGACTTTTTTAGAATGTTTGAATCGTTTTTAGAATGTTTGAATCCTTTTAGAATGTTTGAATCGTTTTTAGAATTTTTTAGAATGTTTGAATCGTTTTTAGAATTTTTTAGAATGTTTGAATCGTTTTTAGAATGTTTGAATCTTTTTTAGAATGTTTGAATCGTTTTTGAATGTTTGAATCGTTTTTAGAATGTTTGAATCGTTTTTAGAATGTTTGAATCCTTTTAGAATGTTTGAATCGTTTTTAGAATGTTTGATCTTTTTAGAATGTTTGATCTTTTTAGAATGTTTGAATCTTTTTTAGAATGTTTGAATCGTTTTTAGAATGTTTGAATCTTTTTTAGAATTTTTTAGAATGTTTGAATCGTTTTTAGAATTTTTTAGAATGTTTGAATTATTTTTAGAATGTTTGAATCGTTTTTAGAATGTTTGAATCGTTTTTAGAATGTTTGAATCGTTTTTAGAATTTTTTAGAATGTTTGAATCATTTTTAGAATGTTTGAATCGTTTTTAGAATGTTTGAATCGTTTTTAGAATGTTTGAATCCTTTTTAGAATGTTTGAATCCTTTTTAGAATGTTTGAATCGTTTTTAGAATGTTTGAATCTTTTTTAGAATGTTTGAATCCTTTTAGAATGTTTGAATCGTTTTTAGAATGTTTGAATCCTTTTAGAATGTTTGAATCGTTTTTAGAATGTTTGAATCGTTTTTAGAATGTTTGAATCCTTTTTAGAATGTTTGAATCCTTTTTAGAATGTTTGAATCGTTTTTAGAATGTTTGAATCCTTTTTAGAATGTTTGAATCCTTTTTAGAATGTTTGAATCGTTTTTAGAATGTTTGAATCGTTTTTAGAATGTTTGAATCTTTTTTAGAATGTTTGAATCCTTTTAGAATGTTTGAATCGTTTTTAGAATGTTTGAATCCTTTTAGAATGTTTGAATCGTTTTTAGAATGTTTGAATCGTTTTTAGAATGTTTGAATCTTTTTTAGAATTCTTTAGAATGTTTGAATCGTTTTTAGAATGTTTGAATCTTTTTTAGAATTCTTTAGAATGTTTGAATCGTTTTTAGAATGTTTGAATCATTTTTAGAATGTTTGAATCGTTTTAAGAATGTTTGAATCCTTTTAGAATGTTTGAATCTTTTTTAGAATTTTTTAGAATGTTTGAATCGTTTTTAGAATGTTTGAATCGTTTTTAGAATGTTTGAATCCTTTTAGAATGTTTGAACTTTTTTAGAATGTTTGAATCGTTTTTAGAATGTTTGAATCGTTTTTAGACTTTTTTAGAATGTTTGAATCGTTTTTAGAATGTTTGAATCTTTTTTAGAATTTTTTAGAATGTTTGAATCTTTTTTAGAATGTTTGAATCGTTTTTGAATGTTTGAATCTTTTTTAGAATGTTTGAATCGTTTTTAGAATGTTTGAATCTTTTTTAGAATTTTTTAGAATGTTTGAATCTTTTTTAGAATGTTTGAATCGTTTTTGAATGTTTGAATCGTTTTTAGAATGTTTGAATCGTTTTTGAATGTTTGAATCGTTTTTAGAATGTTTGATCTTTTTAGAATGTTTGATCTTTTTAGAATGTTTGAATTGTTTTTAGAATGTTTGAATCTTTTTTAGAATGTTTGAATCCTTTTAGAATGTTTGAATCGTTTTTAGAATGTTTGAATCTTTTTTAGAATGTTTGAATCCTTTTAGAATGTTTGAATCTTTTTAGAATGTTTGAATCCTTTTAGAATGTTTGAATCGTTTTTAGAATGTTTGAATCGTTTTTAGAATGTTTGAATCCTTTTAGAATGTTTGAATCTTTTTTAGAATGTTTGAATCGTTTTTAGAATGTTTGAATCTTTTTTAGAATTTTTTAGAATGTTTGAATCGTTTTTAGAATTTTTTAGAATGTTTGAATCATTTTTAGAATGTTTGAATCGTTTTTAGAATGTTTGAATCGTTTTTAGAATGTTTGAATCGTTTTTAGAATTTTTTAGAATGTTTGAATCATTTTTAGAATGTTTGAATCGTTTTTAGAATGTTTGAATCGTTTTTAGAATGTTTGAATCGTTTTTAGAATGTTTGAATCCTTTTTAGAATTTTTTAGAATGTTTGAATCGTTTTTGAATGTTTGAATCTTTTTTAGAATGTTTGAATCGTTTTTAGAATGTTTGAATCTTTTTTAGAATTTTTTAGAATGTTTGAATCTTTTTTAGAATGTTTGAATCGTTTTTGAATGTTTGAATCGTTTTTAGAATGTTTGAATCGTTTTTGAATGTTTGAATCGTTTTTAGAATGTTTGATCTTTTTAGAATGTTTGATCTGTTTAGAATGTTTGAATTGTTTTTAGAATGTTTGAATCTTTTTTAGAATGTTTGAATCCTTTTAGAATGTTTGAATCTTTTTAGAATGTTTGAATCGTTTTAAGAATGTTTGAATCCTTTTAGAATGTTTGAATCGTTTTTAGAATGTTTGAATCGTTTTTAGAATGTTTGAATCGTTTTTAGAATTTTTTAGAATGTTTGAATCATTTTTAGAATGTTTGAATCGTTTTTAGAATGTTTGAATCGTTTTTAGAATGTTTGAATCCTTTTTAGAATTTTTTAGAATGTTTGAATCATTTTTAGAATGTTTGAATCGTTTTTAGAATGTTTGAATCGTTTTTAGAATGTTTGAATCCTTTTTAGAATGTTTGAATCCTTTTTAGAATGTTTGAATCTTTTTTAGAATTTTTTAGAATGTTTGAATCGTTTTAAGAATGTTTGAATCCTTTTAGAATGTTTGAATCGTTTTTAGAATTTTTTAGAATGTTTGAATCGTTTTTAGAATGTTTGAATCTTTTTTAGAATTTTTTAGAATGTTTGAATCTTTTTTAGAATGTTTGAATCGTTTTTAGAATGTTTGAATCTTTTTAGAATGTTTGAACTGTTTTAGAATGTTTGAATCGTTTTTAGAATTTTTTAGAATGTTTGAATCGTTTTTAGAATGTTTGAATCATTTTTAGAATGTTTGAATCGTTTTTAGAATGTTTGAATCCTTTTAGAATGTTTGAACTTTTTTAGAATGTTTGAATCGTTTTTAGAATGTTTGAATCGTTTTTAGACTTTTTTAGAATGTTTGAATCGTTTTTAGAATGTTTGAATCATTTTTAGAATGTTTGAATCTTTTTAGAATGTTTGAATCGTTTTTAGAATGTTTGAATCTTTTTTAGAATTTTTTAGAATGTTTGAATCGTTTTTAGAATGTTTGAATCGTTTTTAGAATGTTTGAATCGTTTTTAGAATTTTTTAGAATGTTTGAATCTTTTTAGAATGTTTGAATCGTTTTTAGAATGTTTGAATCGTTTTTAGAATGTTTGAATCCTTTTAGAATGTTTGAATCTTTTTTAGAATTTTTTAGAATGTTTGAATCGTTTTTAGAATGTTTGAATCCTTTTAGAATGTTTGAACTTTTTTAGAATGTTTGAATCGTTTTTAGAATGTTTGAATCGTTTTTAGACTTTTTTAGAATGTTTGAATCGTTTTTAGAATGTTTGAATCTTTTTTAGAATTTTTTAGAATGTTTGAATCTTTTTTAGAATGTTTGAATCGTTTTTGAATGTTTGAATCGTTTTTAGAATGTTTGAATCGTTTTTAGAATGTTTGAATCTTTTTTAGAATGTTTGAATCCTTTTAGAATGTTTGAATCGTTTTTGAATCGTTTGAATCGTTTTTAGAATGTTTGAATCGTTTTTAGAATGTTTGAATCTTTTTTAGAATGTTTGAATCCTTTTAGAATGTTTGAATCTTTTTAGAATGTTTGAATCGTTTTAAGAATGTTTGAATCCTTTTAGAATGTTTGAATCTTTTTTAGAATGTTTGAATCGTTTTTAGAATGTTTGAATCTTTTTTAGAATTTTTTAGAATGTTTGAATCGTTTTTAGAATGTTTGAATCGTTTTTAGAATGTTTGAATCGTTTTTAGAATTTTTTAGAATGTTTGAATCGTTTTTAGAATGTTTGAATCGTTTTTAGAATGTTTGAATCGTTTTTAGAATTTTTTAGAATGTTTGAATCATTTTTAGAATGTTTGAATCGTTTTTAGAATGTTTGAATCGTTTTTAGAATGTTTGAATCCTTTTAGAATGTTTGAATCGTTTTTAGAATTTTTTAGAATGTTTGAATCGTTTTTAGAATGTTTGAATCTTTTTTAGAATTTTTTAGAATGTTTGAATCTTTTTTAGAATGTTTGAATCGTTTTTAGAATGTTTGAATCTTTTTAGAATGTTTGAACTTTTTTAGAATGTTTGAATCGTTTTTAGAATTTTTTAGAATGTTTGAATCTTTTTAGAATGTTTGAATCGTTTTTAGAATGTTTGAATCGTTTTAAGAATGTTTGAATCCTTTTAGAATGTTTGAATCTTTTTTAGAATTTTTTAGAATGTTTGAATCGTTTTTAGAATGTTTGAATCGTTTTTAGAATTTTTTAGAATGTTTGAATCTTTTTAGAATGTTTGAACTTTTTTAGAATGTTTGAATCGTTTTTAGAATGTTTGAATCGTTTTTAGACTTTTTTAGAATGTTTGAATCGTTTTTAGAATTTTTTAGAATGTTTGAATCGTTTTTAGAATGTTTGAATCTTTTTTAGAATTTTTTAGAATGTTTGAATCTTTTTTAGAATGTTTGAATCGTTTTTAGAATGTTTGAATCTTTTTAGAATGTTTGAACTGTTTTAGAATGTTTGAATCGTTTTTAGAATTTTTTAGAATGTTTGAATCGTTTTTAGAATGTTTGAATCATTTTTAGAATGTTTGAATCGTTTTTAGAATGTTTGAATCCTTTTAGAATGTTTGAATCTTTTTTAGAATGTTTGAATCGTTTTTAGAATGTTTGAATCTTTTTTAGAATTTTTTAGAATGTTTGAATCGTTTTTAGAATGTTTGAATCGTTTTTAGAATGTTTGAATCGTTTTTAGAATTTTTTAGAATGTTTGAATCGTTTTTAGAATGTTTGAATCATTTTTAGAATGTTTGAATCGTTTTTAGAATGTTTGAATCGTTTTTAGAATGTTTGAATCGTTTTTAGAATGTTTGAATCCTTTTTAGAATTTTTTAGAATGTTTGAATCGTTTTTGAATGTTTGAATCTTTTTTAGAATGTTTGAATCGTTTTTAGAATGTTTGAATCTTTTTTAGAATTTTTTAGAATGTTTGAATCTTTTTTAGAATGTTTGAATCGTTTTTGAATGTTTGAATCGTTTTTAGAATGTTTGAATCGTTTTTGAATGTTTGAATCGTTTTTAGAATGTTTGATCTTTTTAGAATGTTTGATCTGTTTAGAATGTTTGAATTGTTTTTAGAATGTTTGAATCTTTTTTAGAATGTTTGAATCCTTTTAGAATGTTTGAATCTTTTTAGAATGTTTGAATCGTTTTAAGAATGTTTGAATCCTTTTAGAATGTTTGAATCGTTTTTAGAATGTTTGAATCGTTTTTAGAATGTTTGAATCGTTTTTAGAATTTTTTAGAATGTTTGAATCATTTTTAGAATGTTTGAATCGTTTTTAGAATGTTTGAATCGTTTTTAGAATGTTTGAATCCTTTTTAGAATTTTTTAGAATGTTTGAATCATTTTTAGAATGTTTGAATCGTTTTTAGAATGTTTGAATCGTTTTTAGAATGTTTGAATCCTTTTTAGAATGTTTGAATCCTTTTTAGAATGTTTGAATCTTTTTTAGAATTTTTTAGAATGTTTGAATCGTTTTAAGAATGTTTGAATCCTTTTAGAATGTTTGAATCGTTTTTAGAATTTTTTAGAATGTTTGAATCGTTTTTAGAATGTTTGAATCTTTTTTAGAATTTTTTAGAATGTTTGAATCTTTTTTAGAATGTTTGAATCGTTTTTAGAATGTTTGAATCTTTTTAGAATGTTTGAACTGTTTTAGAATGTTTGAATCGTTTTTAGAATTTTTTAGAATGTTTGAATCGTTTTTAGAATGTTTGAATCATTTTTAGAATGTTTGAATCGTTTTTAGAATGTTTGAATCCTTTTAGAATGTTTGAACTTTTTTAGAATGTTTGAATCGTTTTTAGAATGTTTGAATCGTTTTTAGACTTTTTTAGAATGTTTGAATCGTTTTTAGAATGTTTGAATCGTTTTTAGAATGTTTGAATCCTTTTAGAATGTTTGAACTTTTTTAGAATGTTTGAATCGTTTTTAGAATGTTTGAATCGTTTTTAGACTTTTTTAGAATGTTTGAATCGTTTTTAGAATGTTTGAATCATTTTTAGAATGTTTGAATCTTTTTAGAATGTTTGAATCGTTTTTAGAATGTTTGAATCTTTTTTAGAATTTTTTAGAATGTTTGAATCGTTTTTAGAATGTTTGAATCGTTTTTAGAATGTTTGAATCGTTTTTAGAATTTTTTAGAATGTTTGAATCTTTTTAGAATGTTTGAATCGTTTTTAGAATGTTTGAATCGTTTTTAGAATGTTTGAATCCTTTTAGAATGTTTGAATCTTTTTTAGAATTTTTTAGAATGTTTGAATCGTTTTTAGAATGTTTGAATCCTTTTAGAATGTTTGAACTTTTTTAGAATGTTTGAATCGTTTTTAGAATGTTTGAATCGTTTTTAGACTTTTTTAGAATGTTTGAATCGTTTTTAGAATGTTTGAATCTTTTTTAGAATTTTTTAGAATGTTTGAATCTTTTTTAGAATGTTTGAATCGTTTTTGAATGTTTGAATCGTTTTTAGAATGTTTGAATCGTTTTTAGAATGTTTGAATCTTTTTTAGAATGTTTGAATCCTTTTAGAATGTTTGAATCGTTTTTGAATGTTTGAATCGTTTTTAGAATGTTTGAATCGTTTTTAGAATGTTTGAATCTTTTTTAGAATGTTTGAATCCTTTTAGAATGTTTGAATCTTTTTAGAATGTTTGAATCGTTTTAAGAATGTTTGAATCCTTTTAGAATGTTTGAATCTTTTTTAGAATGTTTGAATCGTTTTTAGAATGTTTGAATCTTTTTTAGAATTTTTTAGAATGTTTGAATCGTTTTTAGAATGTTTGAATCGTTTTTAGAATGTTTGAATCGTTTTTAGAATTTTTTAGAATGTTTGAATCGTTTTTAGAATGTTTGAATCGTTTTTAGAATGTTTGAATCGTTTTTAGAATTTTTTAGAATGTTTGAATCATTTTTAGAATGTTTGAATCGTTTTTAGAATGTTTGAATCGTTTTTAGAATGTTTGAATCCTTTTAGAATGTTTGAATCGTTTTTAGAATTTTTTAGAATGTTTGAATCGTTTTTAGAATGTTTGAATCTTTTTTAGAATTTTTTAGAATGTTTGAATCTTTTTTAGAATGTTTGAATCGTTTTTAGAATGTTTGAATCTTTTTAGAATGTTTGAACTTTTTTAGAATGTTTGAATCGTTTTTAGAATTTTTTAGAATGTTTGAATCTTTTTAGAATGTTTGAATCGTTTTTAGAATGTTTGAATCGTTTTAAGAATGTTTGAATCCTTTTAGAATGTTTGAATCTTTTTTAGAATTTTTTAGAATGTTTGAATCGTTTTTAGAATGTTTGAATCGTTTTTAGAATTTTTTAGAATGTTTGAATCTTTTTAGAATGTTTGAACTTTTTTAGAATGTTTGAATCGTTTTTAGAATGTTTGAATCGTTTTTAGACTTTTTTAGAATGTTTGAATCGTTTTTAGAATGTTTGAATCATTTTTAGAATGTTTGAATCTTTTTAGAATGTTTGAATCGTTTTTAGAATGTTTGAATCTTTTTTAGAATTTTTTAGAATGTTTGAATCGTTTTTAGAATGTTTGAATCTTTTTTAGAATGTTTGAATCGTTTTTAGAATGTTTGAATCGTTTTTAGAATTTTTTAGAATGTTTGAATCCTTTTAGAATGTTTGAATCTTTTTTAGAATTTTTTAGAATGTTTGAATCGTTTTTAGAATGTTTGAATCGTTTTTAGAATTTTTTAGAATGTTTGAATCTTTTTAGAATGTTTGAACTTTTTTAGAATGTTTGAATCGTTTTTAGAATGTTTGAATCGTTTTTAGACTTTTTTAGAATGTTTGAATCGTTTTTAGAATGTTTGAATCATTTTTAGAATGTTTGAATCTTTTTAGAATGTTTGAATCGTTTTTAGAATGTTTGAATCTTTTTTAGAATTTTTTAGAATGTTTGAATCGTTTTTAGAATGTTTGAATCTTTTTTAGAATGTTTGAATCGTTTTTAGAATGTTTGAATCGTTTTTAGAATTTTTTAGAATGTTTGAATCTTTTTAGAATGTTTGAACTTTTTTAGAATGTTTGAATCGTTTTTAGAATGTTTGAATCGTTTTTAGACTTTTTTAGAATGTTTGAATCGTTTTTAGAATGTTTGAATCATTTTTAGAATGTTTGAATCTTTTTAGAATGTTTGAATCGTTTTTAGAATGTTTGAATCTTTTTTAGAATTTCTTAGAATGTTTGAATCTTTTTAGAATGTTTGAACTTTTTTAGAATGTTTGAATCGTTTTTAGAATTTTTTAGAATGTTTGAATCTTTTTAGAATGTTTGAATCGTTTTTAGAATGTTTGAATCGTTTTTAGAATGTTTGAATCGTTTTTAGAATGTTTGATCTTTTTAGAATGTTTGAATCGTTTTTAGAATGTTTGAATCTTTTTTAGAATTTTTTAGAATGTTTGAATCGTTTTTAGAATGTTTGAATCTTTTTTAGAATGTTTGAATCGTTTTTAGAATGTTTGAATCTTTTTTAGAATTTTTTAGAATGTTTGAATCGTTTTTAGAATGTTTGAATCGTTTTTAGAATGTTTGAATCTTTTTTAGAATTTTTTAGAATGTTTGAATCGTTTTTAGAATGTTTGAATCTTTTTTAGAATGTTTGAATCGTTTTTAGAATGTTTGAATCTTTTTTAGAATTTTTTAGAATGTTTGAATCGTTTTTAGAATGTTTGAATCGTTTTTAGAATGTTTGAATCGTTTTTAGAATTTTTTAGAATGTTTGAATCTTTTTAGAATGTTTGAATCGTTTTTAGAATGTTTGAATCGTTTTTAGAATGTTTGAATCGTTTTTAGAATGTTTGATCTTTTTAGAATGTTTGAATCGTTTTTAGAATGTTTGAATCTTTTTTAGAATTTTTTAGAATGTTTGAATCGTTTTTAGAATGTTTGAATCTTTTTTAGAATGTTTGAATCGTTTTTAGAATGTTTGAATCTTTTTTAGAATTTTTTAGAATGTTTGAATCGTTTTTAGAATGTTTGAATCGTTTTTAGAATGTTTGAATCGTTTTTAGAATTTTTTAGAATGTTTGAATCATTTTTAGAATGTTTGAATCGTTTTTAGAATGTTTGAATCGTTTTTAGAATGTTTGAATCCTTTTTAGAATGTTTGAATCCTTTTTAGAATGTTTGAATCGTTTTTAGAATGTTTGAATCGTTTTTAGAATGTTTGAATCTTTTTTAGAATGTTTGAATCCTTTTAGAATGTTTGAATCGTTTTTAGAATGTTTGAATCCTTTTAGAATGTTTGAATCGTTTTTAGAATGTTTGAATCGTTTTTAGAATGTTTGAATCTTTTTTAGAATTCTTTAGAATGTTTGAATCGTTTTTAGAATGTTTGAATCTTTTTTAGAATTCTTTAGAATGTTTGAATCGTTTTTAGAATGTTTGAATCATTTTTAGAATGTTTGAATCTTTTTAGAATGTTTGAATCGTTTTTAGAATGTTTGAATCTTTTTTAGAATTTTTTAGAATGTTTGAATCTTTTTAGAATGTTTGAACTTTTTTAGAATGTTTGAATCGTTTTTAGAATGTTTGAACTTTTTTAGAATGTTTGAATCGTTTTTAGAATGTTTGAATCGTTTTTAGAATGTTTGAATCCTTTTAGAATGTTTGAACTTTTTTAGAATGTTTGAATCGTTTTTAGAATGTTTGAATCGTTTTTAGACTTTTTTAGAATGTTTGAATCGTTTTTAGAATGTTTGAATCCTTTTAGAATGTTTGAATCGTTTTTAGAATTTTTTAGAATGTTTGAATCGTTTTTGAATGTTTGAATCTTTTTTAGAATGTTTGAATCGTTTTTAGAATGTTTGAATCTTTTTTAGAATTTTTTAGAATGTTTGAATCTTTTTTAGAATGTTTGAATCGTTTTTGAATGTTTGAATCGTTTTTAGAATGTTTGAATCGTTTTTGAATGTTTGAATCGTTTTTAGAATGTTTGATCTTTTTAGAATGTTTGATCTTTTTAGAATGTTTGAATTGTTTTTAGAATGTTTGAATCTTTTTTAGAATGTTTGAATCCTTTTAGAATGTTTGAATCGTTTTTAGAATGTTTGAATCTTTTTTAGAATGTTTGAATCCTTTTAGAATGTTTGAATCTTTTTAGAATGTTTGAATCGTTTTAAGAATGTTTGAATCCTTTTAGAATGTTTGAATCGTTTTTAGAATGTTTGAATCTTTTTTAGAATTTTTTAGAATGTTTGAATCGTTTTTAGAATGTTTGAATCCTTTTAGAATGTTTGAATCGTTTTTAGAATGTTTGAATCTTTTTTAGAATGTTTGAATCCTTTTAGAATGTTTGAATCTTTTTAGAATGTTTGAATCGTTTTAAGAATGTTTGAATCCTTTTAGAATGTTTGAATCGTTTTAAGAATGTTTGAATCCTTTTAGAATGTTTGAATCGTTTTTAGAATGTTTGAATCTTTTTAGAATGTTTGAATCATTTTAGAATGTTTGAATCATTTTAGAATGTTTGAATCGTTTTTAGAATGTTTGAATCTTTTTTAGAATGTTTGAATCTTTTTTAGAATTCTTTAGAATGTTTGAATCGTTTTTAGAATGTTTGAATCGTTTTTAGAATGTTTGAATCTTTTTAGAATGTTTGAATCGTTTTAGAATGTTTGAATCATTGTAGAATGTTTGAATCATTTTAGAATGTTTGAATCGTTTTTAGAATGTTTGAATCTTTTTTAGAATGTTTGAATCTTTTTTAGAATTCTTTAGAATGTTTGAATCGTTTTTAGAATGTTTGAATCGTTTTTAGAATGTTTGAATCTTTTTAGAATGTTTGAATCGTTTTTAGAATGTTTGATCTTTTTAGAATGTTTGATCTATTTAGAATGTTTGAATCGTTTTTAGAATGTTTGAATCTTTTTAGAATGTTTGAATCGTTTTTAGAATGTTTGAATCTTTTTTAGAATGTTTGAATCCTTTTAGAATGTTTGAATCTTTTTAGAATGTTTGAATCGTTTTAAGAATGTTTGAATCCTTTTAGAATGTTTGAATCGTTTTTAGAATGTTTGAATCGTTTTTAGAATGTTTGAATCCTTTTAGAATGTTTGAATCTTTTTTAGAATGTTTGAATCGTTTTTAGAATGTTTGAATCTTTTTTAGAATTTTTTAGAATGTTTGAATCGTTTTTAGAATTTTTTAGAATGTTTGAATCATTTTTAGAATGTTTGAATCGTTTTTAGAATGTTTGAATCGTTTTTAGAATGTTTGAATCGTTTTTAGAATTTTTTAGAATGTTTGAATCATTTTTAGAATGTTTGAATCGTTTTTAGAATGTTTGAATCGTTTTTAGAATGTTTGAATCCTTTTTAGAATTTTTTAGAATGTTTGAATCATTTTTAGAATGTTTGAATCGTTTTTAGAATGTTTGAATCCTTTTTAGAATGTTTGAATCGTTTTTAGAATGTTTGAATCCTTTTAGAATGTTTGAATCTTTTTTAGAATGTTTGAATCGTTTTTAGAATGTTTGAATCCTTTTAGAATGTTTGAATCTTTTTTAGAATGTTTGAATCGTTTTTAGAATGTTTGAATCCTTTTAGAATGTTTGAATCTTTTTTAGAATGTTTGAATCGTTTTTAGAATTTTTTAGAATGTTTGAATCGTTTTTAGAATGTTTGAATCGTTTTTAGAATGTTTGAATCGTTTTTAGAATGTTTGAATCTTTTTTAGAATGTTTGAATCATTTTTGAATGTTTGAATCGTTTTAAGAATGTTTGAATCCTTTTAGAATGTTTGAATCGTTTTTAGAATGTTTGAATCGTTTTTAGAATGTTTGAATCCTTTTAGAATGTTTGAATCTTTTTTAGAATGTTTGAATCTTTTTTAGAATTTTTTAGAATGTTTGAATCGTTTTTAGAATGTTTGAATCTTTTTTAGAATTTTTTAGAATGTTTGAATCGTTTTTAGAATGTTTGAATCGTTTTTAGAATGTTTGAATCGTTTTTAGAATGTTTGAATCTTTTTAGAATGTTTGAATCATTTTAGAATGTTTGAATCATTTTAGAATGTTTGAATCGTTTTTAGAATGTTTGAATCTTTTTAGAATGTTTGAATCGTTTTAGAATGTTTGAATCATTGTAGAATGTTTGAATCATTTTAGAATGTTTGAATCGTTTTTAGAATGTTTGAATCTTTTTTAGAATGTTTGAATCGTTTTTGAATGTTTGAATCGTTTTTAGAATGTTTGAATCGTTTTTGAATGTTTGAATCGTTTTTAGAATGTTTGATCTTTTTAGAATGTTTGATCTTTTTAGAATGTTTGAATTGTTTTTAGAATGTTTGAATCGTTTTTAGAATGTTTGAATCCTTTTAGAATGTTTGAATCGTTTTTAGAATGTTTGAATCTTTTTTAGAATGTTTGAATCCTTTTAGAATGTTTGAATCTTTTTAGAATGTTTGAATCGTTTTAAGAATGTTTGAATCCTTTTAGAATGTTTGAATCGTTTTTAGAATGTTTGAATCGTTTTTAGAATGTTTGAATCCTTTTAGAATGTTTGAATCTTTTTTAGAATGTTTGAATCGTTTTTAGAATGTTTGAATCTTTTTTAGAATTTTTTAGAATGTTTGAATCGTTTTTAGAATGTTTGAATCCTTTTAGAATGTTTGAATCGTTTTTAGAATGTTTGAATCTTTTTTAGAATGTTTGAATCCTTTTAGAATGTTTGAATCTTTTTAGAATGTTTGAATCGTTTTAAGAATGTTTGAATCCTTTTAGAATGTTTGAATCGTTTTAAGAATGTTTGAATCCTTTTAGAATGTTTGAATCGTTTTTAGAATGTTTGAATCTTTTTAGAATGTTTGAATCATTTTAGAATGTTTGAATCATTTTAGAATGTTTGAATCGTTTTTAGAATGTTTGAATCTTTTTTAGAATGTTTGAATCTTTTTTAGAATTCTTTAGAATGTTTGAATCGTTTTTAGAATGTTTGAATCGTTTTTAGAATGTTTGAATCTTTTTAGAATGTTTGAATCGTTTTAGAATGTTTGAATCATTGTAGAATGTTTGAATCATTTTAGAATGTTTGAATCGTTTTTAGAATGTTTGAATCTTTTTTAGAATGTTTGAATCTTTTTTAGAATTCTTTAGAATGTTTGAATCGTTTTTAGAATGTTTGAATCGTTTTTAGAATGTTTGAATCTTTTTAGAATGTTTGAATCGTTTTTAGAATGTTTGATCTTTTTAGAATGTTTGATCTATTTAGAATGTTTGAATCGTTTTTAGAATGTTTGAATCTTTTTAGAATGTTTGAATCGTTTTTAGAATGTTTGAATCTTTTTTAGAATGTTTGAATCCTTTTAGAATGTTTGAATCTTTTTAGAATGTTTGAATCGTTTTAAGAATGTTTGAATCCTTTTAGAATGTTTGAATCGTTTTTAGAATGTTTGAATCGTTTTTAGAATGTTTGAATCCTTTTAGAATGTTTGAATCTTTTTTAGAATGTTTGAATCGTTTTTAGAATGTTTGAATCTTTTTTAGAATTTTTTAGAATGTTTGAATCGTTTTTAGAATGTTTGAATCCTTTTAGAATGTTTGAATCGTTTTTAGAATGTTTGAATCTTTTTTAGAATGTTTGAATCCTTTTAGAATGTTTGAATCTTTTTAGAATGTTTGAATCGTTTTAAGAATGTTTGAATCCTTTTAGAATGTTTGAATCGTTTTAAGAATGTTTGAATCCTTTTAGAATGTTTGAATCGTTTTTAGAATGTTTGAATCTTTTTAGAATGTTTGAATCATTTTAGAATGTTTGAATCATTTTAGAATGTTTGAATCGTTTTTAGAATGTTTGAATCTTTTTTAGAATGTTTGAATCTTTTTTAGAATTCTTTAGAATGTTTGAATCGTTTTTAGAATGTTTGAATCGTTTTTAGAATGTTTGAATCTTTTTAGAATGTTTGAATCGTTTTAGAATGTTTGAATCATTGTAGAATGTTTGAATCATTTTAGAATGTTTGAATCGTTTTTAGAATGTTTGAATCTTTTTTAGAATGTTTGAATCTTTTTTAGAATTCTTTAGAATGTTTGAATCGTTTTTAGAATGTTTGAATCGTTTTTAGAATGTTTGAATCTTTTTAGAATGTTTGAATCGTTTTTAGAATGTTTGATCTTTTTAGAATGTTTGATCTATTTAGAATGTTTGAATCGTTTTTAGAATGTTTGAATCTTTTTAGAATGTTTGAATCGTTTTTAGAATGTTTGAATCTTTTTTAGAATGTTTGAATCCTTTTAGAATGTTTGAATCTTTTTAGAATGTTTGAATCGTTTTAAGAATGTTTGAATCCTTTTAGAATGTTTGAATCGTTTTTAGAATGTTTGAATCTTTTTTAGAATTTTTTAGAATGTTTGAATCGTTTTTAGAATGTTTGAATCTTTTTTAGAATTTTTTAGAATGTTTGAATCGTTTTTAGAATGTTTGAATCGTTTTTAGAATGTTTGAATCGTTTTTAGAATGTTTGAATCTTTTTAGAATGTTTGAATCATTTTAGAATGTTTGAATCATTTTAGAATGTTTGAATCGTTTTTAGAATGTTTGAATCTTTTTAGAATGTTTGAATCTTTTTAGAATGTTTGAATCGTTTTAAGAATGTTTGAATCCTTTTAGAATGTTTGAATCGTTTTTAGAATGTTTGAATCGTTTTTAGAATGTTTGAATCCTTTTAGAATGTTTGAATCTTTTTTAGAATGTTTGAATCGTTTTTAGAATTTTTTAGAATGTTTGAATCATTTTTAGAATGTTTGAATCGTTTTTAGAATGTTTGAATCGTTTTTAGAATGTTTGAATCGTTTTTAGAATTTTTTAGAATGTTTGAATCATTTTTAGAATGTTTGAATCGTTTTTAGAATGTTTGAATCGTTTTTAGAATGTTTGAATCCTTTTTAGAATTTTTTAGAATGTTTGAATCATTTTTAGAATGTTTGAATCGTTTTTAGAATGTTTGAATCCTTTTTAGAATGTTTGAATCGTTTTTAGAATGTTTGAATCCTTTTAGAATGTTTGAATCTTTTTTAGAATGTTTGAATCGTTTTTAGAATGTTTGAATCCTTTTAGAATGTTTGAATCTTTTTTAGAATGTTTGAATCGTTTTTAGAATGTTTGAATCCTTTTAGAATGTTTGAATCGTTTTTAGAATGTTTGAATCTTTTTAGAATGTTTGAATCATTTTAGAATGTTTGAATCATTTTAGAATGTTTGAATCGTTTTTAGAATGTTTGAATCTTTTTAGAATGTTTGAATCGTTTTAGAATGTTTGAATCATTGTAGAATGTTTGAATCATTTTAGAATGTTTGAATCGTTTTTAGAATGTTTGAATCTTTTTTAGAATGTTTGAATCTTTTTTAGAATTCTTTAGAATGTTTGAATCGTTTTTAGAATGTTTGAATCGTTTTTAGAATGTTTGAATCTTTTTAGAATGTTTGAATCGTTTTTAGAATGTTTGAATCTTTTTTAGAATGTTTGAATCCTTTTAGAATGTTTGAATCGTTTTTAGAATGTTTGAATCGTTTTAAGAATGTTTGAATCCTTTTAGAATGTTTGAATCTTTTTTAGAATTTTTTAGAATGTTTGAATCGTTTTTAGAATGTTTGAATCGTTTTTAGAATTTTTTAGAATGTTTGAATCTTTTTAGAATGTTTGAACTTTTTTAGAATGTTTGAATCGTTTTTAGAATGTTTGAATCTTTTTAGAATGTTTGAATCATTTTAGAATGTTTGAATCATTTTAGAATGTTTGAATCGTTTTTAGAATGTTTGAATCTTTTTAGAATGTTTGAATCGTTTTAGAATGTTTGAATCATTGTAGAATGTTTGAATCATTTTAGAATGTTTGAATCGTTTTTAGAATGTTTGAATCTTTTTTAGAATGTTTGAATCTTTTTTAGAATTCTTTAGAATGTTTGAATCGTTTTTAGAATGTTTGAATCGTTTTTAGAATGTTTGAATCTTTTTAGAATGTTTGAATCGTTTTTAGAATGTTTGAATCTTTTTTAGAATGTTTGAATCCTTTTAGAATGTTTGAATCGTTTTTAGAATGTTTGAATCGTTTTAAGAATGTTTGAATCCTTTTAGAATGTTTGAATCTTTTTTAGAATTTTTTAGAATGTTTGAATCGTTTTTAGAATGTTTGAATCGTTTTTAGAATTTTTTAGAATGTTTGAATCTTTTTAGAATGTTTGAACTTTTTTAGAATGTTTGAATCGTTTTTAGAATGTTTGAATCGTTTTTAGACTTTTTTAGAATGTTTGAATCGTTTTTAGAATGTTTGAATCATTTTTAGAATGTTTGAATCTTTTTAGAATGTTTGAATCGTTTTTAGAATTTTTTAGAATGTTTGAATCTTTTTAGAATGTTTGAATCGTTTTTAGAATGTTTGAATCGTTTTTAGAATGTTTGAATCGTTTTTAGAATGTTTGAATCGTTTTAAGAATGTTTGAATCGTTTTTAGAATGTTTGAATCGTTTTTAGAATGTTTGAATCCTTTTAGAATGTTTGAATCTTTTTTAGAATTTTTTAGAATGTTTGAATCGTTTTTAGAATGTTTGAATCGTTTTTAGAATGTTTGAATCCTTTTAGAATGTTTGAACTTTTTTAGAATGTTTGAATCGTTTTTAGAATGTTTGAATCGTTTTTAGACTTTTTTAGAATGTTTGAATCGTTTTTAGAATGTTTGAATCCTTTTAGAATGTTTGAATCGTTTTTAGAATTTTTTAGAATGTTTGAATCGTTTTTAGAATTTTTTAGAATGTTTGAATCTTTTTTAGAATGTTTGAATCTTTTTTAGAATGTTTGAATCGTTTTTGAATGTTTGAATCGTTTTTAGAATGTTTGAATCGTTTTTGAATGTTTGAATCGTTTTTAGAATGTTTGAATCGTTTTTGAATGTTTGAATCGTTTTTAGAATGTTTGAATCGTTTTTAGAATGTTTGAATCTTTTTTAGAATTTTTTAGAATGTTTGAATCTTTTTAGAATGTTTGAATCATTTTAGAATGTTTGAATCATTTTAGAATGTTTGAATCTTTTTAGAATGTTTGAATCTTTTTAGAATGTTTGAATCGTTTTAGAATGTTTGAATCATTGTAGAATGTTTGAATCATTTTAGAATGTTTGAATCGTTTTTAGAATGTTTGAATCTTTTTTAGAATGTTTGAATCTTTTTTAGAATTCTTTAGAATGTTTGAATCGTTTTTAGAATGTTTGAATCGTTTTTAGAATGTTTGAATCTTTTTAGAATGTTTGAATCGTTTTTAGAATGTTTGAATCTTTTTTAGAATGTTTGAATCCTTTTAGAATGTTTGAATCGTTTTTAGAATGTTTGAATCGTTTTAAGAATGTTTGAATCCTTTTAGAATGTTTGAATCTTTTTTAGAATTTTTTAGAATGTTAGAATCGTTTTTAGAATGTTTGAATCGTTTTTAGACTTTTTTAGAATGTTTGAATCGTTTTAGAATGTTTGAATCGTTTTTAGAATGTTTGAATCGTTTTTAGAATGTTTGAATCGTTTTAAGAATGTTTGAATCCTTTTAGAATGTTTGAATCTTTTTTAGAATTTTTTAGAATGTTTGAATCGTTTTTAGAATGTTTGAATCGTTTTAAGAATGTTTGAATCCTTTTAGAATGTTTGAATCGTTTTTAGAATGTTTGAATCCTTTTAGAATGTTTGAACTTTTTTAGAATGTTTGAATCGTTTTTAGAATGTTTGAATCGTTTTTAGACTTTTTTAGAATGTTTGAATCGTTTTTAGAATGTTTGAATCCTTTTAGAATGTTTGAATCGTTTTTAGAATTTTTTAGAATGTTTGAATCGTTTTTAGAATTTTTTAGAATGTTTGAATCGTTTTTAGAATGTTTGAATCCTTTTAGAATGTTTGAATCGTTTTTGAATGTTTGAATCGTTTTTAGAATGTTTGAATCGTTTTTGAATGTTTGAATCGTTTTTAGAATGTTTGAATCGTTTTTGAATGTTTGAATCGTTTTTAGAATGTTTGAATCGTTTTTAGAATGTTTGAATCATTTTTAGAATGTTTGAATCGTTTTTAGAATGTTTGAATCGTTTTTAGAATGTTTGAATCCTTTTTAGAATTTTTTAGAATGTTTGAATCATTTTTAGAATGTTTGAATCGTTTTTAGAATGTTTGAATCGTTTTTAGAATGTTTGAATCCTTTTTAGAATGTTTGAATCCTTTTTAGAATGTTTAAATCGTTTTTAGAATGTTTGAATCGTTTTTAGAATGTTTGAATCGTTTTTAGAATGTTTGATCTTTTTAGAATGTTTGAATCGTTTTTAGAATGTTTGAATCTTTTTTAGAATGTTTGAATCGTTTTTAGAATGTTTGAATCGTTTTTAGAATGTTTGAATCTTTTTTAGAATTCTTTAGAATGTTTGAATCGTTTTTAGAATGTTTGAATCTTTTTTAGAATTCTTTAGAATGTTTGAATCGTTTTTAGAATGTTTGAATCATATTTAGAATGTTTGAATCTTTTTTAGAATGTTTGAATCGTTTTTGAATGTTTGAATCGTTTTTAGAATGTTTGAATCGTTTTTGAATGTTTGAATCGTTTTTAGAATGTTTGAATCGTTTTTAGAATGTTTGATCTTTTTAGAATGTTTGATCTTTTTAGAATGTTTGAATCGTTTTTAGAATGTTTGAATCTTTTTTAGAATGTTTGAATCCTTTTAGAATGTTTGAATCGTTTTTAGAATGTTTGATCTTTTTAGAATGTTTGATCTTTTTAGAATGTTTGAATCGTTTTTAGAATGTTTGAATCTTTTTTAGAATTTTTTAGAATGTTTGAATCGTTTTTAGAATGTTTGAATCGTTTTTAGAATGTTTGAATCGTTTTTAGAATTTTTTAGAATGTTTGAATCCTTTTTAGAATGTTTGAATCCTTTTTAGAATGTTTGAATCCTTTTTAGAATGTTTGAATCGTTTTTAGAATGTTTGAATCGTTTTTAGAATGTTTGAATCTTTTTTAGAATTCTTTAGAATGTTTGAATCGTTTTTAGAATGTTTGAATCTTTTTTAGAATTCTTTAGAATGTTTGAATCGTTTTTAGAATGTTTGAATCATTTTTAGAATGTTTGAATCTTTTTAGAATGTTTGAATCGTTTTTAGAATGTTTGAATCTTTTTTAGAATTTTTTAGAATGTTTGAATCTTTTTAGAATGTTTGAACTTTTTTAGAATGTTTGAATCGTTTTTAGAATGTTTGAATCGTTTTTAGAATGTTTGAATCGTTTTTAGAATGTTTGAATCGTTTTAAGAATGTTTGAATCGTTTTTAGAATGTTTGAATCGTTTTAAGAATGTTTGAATCCTTTTAGAATGTTTGAATCTTTTTTAGAATTTTTTAGAATGTTTGAATCGTTTTTAGAATGTTTGAATCGTTTTTAGAATGTTTGAATCGTTTTTAGAATTTTTTAGAATGTTTGAATCATTTTTAGAATGTTTGAATCGTTTTTAGAATGTTTGAATCGTTTTTAGAATGTTTGAATCGTTTTTAGAATTTTTTAGAATGTTTGAATCATTTTTAGAATGTTTGAATCCTTTTTAGAATGTTTGAATCCTTTTTAGAATGTTTAAATCGTTTTTAGAATGTTTGAATCGTTTTTAGAATGTTTGAATCGTTTTTAGAATGTTTGATCTTTTTAGAATGTTTGAATCGTTTTTAGAATGTTTGAATCTTTTTTAGAATGTTTGAATCGTTTTTAGAATGTTTGAATCGTTTTTAGAATGTTTGAATCTTTTTTAGAATTCTTTAGAATGTTTGAATCGTTTTTAGAATGTTTGAATCATTTTTAGAATGTTTGAATCTTTTTAGAATGTTTGAATCGTTTTTAGAATGTTTGAATCTTTTTTAGAATTTTTTAGAATGTTTGAATCTTTTTAGAATGTTTGAACTTTTTTAGAATGTTTGAATCGTTTTTAGAATGTTTGAATCGTTTTTAGAATGTTTGAATCGTTTTTAGAATGTTTGAATCGTTTTAAGAATGTTTGAATCGTTTTTAGAATGTTTGAATCGTTTTAAGAATGTTTGAATCCTTTTAGAATGTTTGAATCTTTTTTAGAATTTTTTAGAATGTTTGAATCGTTTTTAGAATGTTTGAATCGTTTTTAGAATGTTTGAATCCTTTTAGAATGTTTGAACTTTTTTAGAATGTTTGAATCGTTTTTAGAATGTTTGAATCGTTTTTAGACTTTTTTAGAATGTTTGAATCGTTTTTAGAATGTTTGAATCCTTTTAGAATGTTTGAATCGTTTTTAGAATTTTTTAGAATATTTGAATCGTTTTTAGAATGTTTGAATCTTTTTTAGAATTTTTTAGAATGTTTGAATCTTTTTTAGAATGTTTGAATCGTTTTTGAATGTTTGAATCTTTTTTAGAATGTTTGAATCGTTTTTAGAATGTTTGAATCTTTTTTAGAATTTTTTAGAATGTTTGAATCTTTTTTAGAATGTTTGAATCGTTTTTGAATGTTTGAATCGTTTTTAGAATGTTTGAATCGTTTTTGAATGTTTGAATCGTTTTTAGAATGTTTGAATCGTTTTTAGAATGTTTGATCTTTTTAGAATGTTTGATCTTTTTAGAATGTTTGAATTGTTTTTAGAATGTTTGAATCTTTTTTAGAATGTTTGAATCCTTTTAGAATGTTTGAATCGTTTTTAGAATGTTTGAATCTTTTTTAGAATGTTTGAATCCTTTTAGAATGTTTGAATCTTTTTAGAATGTTTGAATCGTTTTAAGAATGTTTGAATCCTTTTAGAATGTTTGAATCGTTTTTAGAATGTTTGAATCGTTTTTAGAATGTTTGAATCCTTTTAGAATGTTTGAATCTTTTTTAGAATGTTTGAATCGTTTTTAGAATGTTTGAATCTTTTTTAGAATTTTTTAGAATGTTTGAATCGTTTTTAGAATGTTTGAATCGTTTTTAGAATGTTTGAATCGTTTTTAGAATTTTTTAGAATGTTTGAATCATTTTTAGAATGTTTGAATCGTTTTTAGAATGTTTGAATCCTTTTTAGAATGTTTGAATCCTTTTTAGAATGTTTGAATCGTTTTTAGAATGTTTGAATCGTTTTTAGAATTTTTTAGAATGTTTGAATCATTTTTAGAATGTTTGAATCGTTTTTAGAATGTTTGAATCGTTTTTAGAATTTTTTAGAATGTTTGAATCATTTTTAGAATGTTTGAATCGTTTTTAGAATGTTTGAATCATTTTTAGAATGTTTGAATCGTTTTTAGAATGTTTGAATCGTTTTTAGAATGTTTGAATCTTTTTTAGAATTTTTTAGAATGTTTGAATCGTTTTTAGAATGTTTGAATCTTTTTTAGAATGTTTGAATCGTTTTTAGAATGTTTGAATCCTTTTAGAATGTTTGAATCTTTTTTAGAATGTTTGAATCGTTTTTAGAATGTTTGAATCTTTTTTAGAATTTTTTAGAATGTTTGAATCGTTTTTAGAATGTTTGAATCGTTTTTAGAATGTTTGAATCGTTTTTAGAATGTTTGAATCGTTTTTAGAATGTTTGAATCATTTTTGAATGTTTGAATCGTTTTAAGAATGTTTGAATCCTTTTAGAATGTTTGAATCGTTTTTAGAATGTTTGAATCGTTTTTAGAATGTTTGAATCTTTTTTAGAATGTTTGAATCATTTTTGAATGTTTGAATCGTTTTAAGAATGTTTGAATCCTTTTAGAATGTTTGAATCGTTTTTAGAATGTTTGAATCGTTTTTAGAATGTTTGAATCCTTTTAGAATGTTTGAATCTTTTTTAGAATGTTTGAATCTTTTTTAGAATTTTTTAGAATGTTTGAATCGTTTTTAGAATGTTTGAATCTTTTTTAGAATTTTTTAGAATGTTTGAATCGTTTTTAGAATGTTTGAATCTTTTTAGAATGTTTGAATCATTTTAGAATGTTTGAATCATTTTAGAATGTTTGAATCGTTTTTAGAATGTTTGAATCATTTTAGAATGTTTGAATCGTTTTTAGAATGTTTGAATCGTTTTTAGAATGTTTGAATCCTTTTAGAATGTTTGAATCGTTTTTAGAATGTTTGAATCGTTTTAAGAATGTTTGAATCGTTTTAGAATGTTTGAATCGTTTTTAGAATGTTTGAATCTTTTTAGAATGTTTGAATCGTTTTTAGAATGTTTGATCTTTTTAGAATGTTTGATCTTTTTAGAATGTTTGAATCTTTTTTAGAATGTTTGAATCTTTTTTAGAATTCTTTAGAATGTTTGAATCGTTTTTAGAATGTTTGAATCGTTTTTAGAATGTTTGAATCGTTTTTAGAATGTTTGAATCTTTTTAGAATGTTTGAATCGTTTTTAGAATGTTTGATCTTTTTAGAATGTTTGATCTTTTTAGAATGTTTGATCTTTTTAGAATGTTTGATCTTTTTAGAATGTTTGAATCTTTTTTAGAATGTTTGAATCTTTTTTAGAATTCTTTAGAATGTTTGAATCGTTTTTAGAATGTTTGAATCGTTTTTAGAATGTTTGATCTTTTTAGAATGTTTGATCTTTTTAGAATGTTTGAATCTTTTTTAGAATGTTTGAATCTTTTTTAGAATTCTTTAGAATGTTTGAATCGTTTTTAGAATGTTTGAATCGTTTTTAGAATGTTTGAATCTTTTTAGAATGTTTGAATCGTTTTTAGAATGTTTGATCTTTTTAGAATGTTTGATCTATTTAGAATGTTTGAATCGTTTTTAGAATGTTTGAATCGTTTTAGAATATTTGAATCGTTTTAAGAATGTTTGAATCCTTTTAGAATGTTTGAATCTTTTTTAGAATTTTTTAGAATGTTTGAATCGTTTTTAGAATGTTTGAATCTTTTTTAGAATTTTTTAGAATGTTTGAATCGTTTTTAGAATGTTTGAATCGTTTTTAGAATGTTTGAATCGTTTTTAGAATGTTTGAATCGTTTTTAGAATGTTTGAATCTTTTTTAGAATGTTTGAATCCTTTTAGAATGTTTGAATCGTTTTTAGAATGTTTGAATCTTTTTAGAATGTTTGAATCATTTTAGAATGTTTGAATCATTTTAGAATGTTTGAATCGTTTTTAGAATGTTTGAATCTTTTTTAGAATGTTTGAATCTTTTTTAGAATTCTTTAGAATGTTTGAATCGTTTTTAGAATGTTTGAATCTTTTTAGAATGTTTGAATCCTTTTAGAATGTTTGAATCTTTTTAGAATGTTTGAATCGTTTTAAGAATGTTTGAATCCTTTTAGAATGTTTGAATCTTTTTAGAATGTTTGAATCGTTTTAAGAATGTTTGAATCCTTTTAGAATGTTTGAATCTTTTTTAGAATTTTTTAGAATGTTTGAATCGTTTTTAGAATGTTTGAATCTTTTTTAGAATTTTTTAGAATGTTTGAATCGTTTTTAGAATGTTTGAATCGTTTTTAGAATGTTTGAATCGTTTTTAGAATGTTTGAATCTTTTTTAGAATGTTTGAATCGTTTTAAGAATGTTTGAATCCTTTTAGAATGTTTGAATCGTTTTTAGAATGTTTGAATCTTTTTAGAATGTTTGAATCATTTTAGAATGTTTGAATCATTTTAGAATGTTTGAATCGTTTTTAGAATGTTTGAATCTTTTTTAGAATGTTTGAATCTTTTTTAGAATTCTTTAGAATGTTTGAATCGTTTTTAGAATGTTTCAATCGTTTTTAGAATGTTTGAATCTTTTTAGAATGTTTGAATCGTTTTAGAATGTTTGAATCATTTTAGAATGTTTGAATCATTTTAGAATGTTTGAATCGTTTTTAGATTGTTTGAATCTTTTTTAGAATGTTTGAATCTTTTTTAGAATTCTTTAGAATGTTTGAATCGTTTTTAGAATGTTTGAATCGTTTTTAGAATGTTTGAATCTTTTTAGAATGTTTGAATCCTTTTAGAATGTTTGAATCTTTTTAGAATGTTTGAATCGTTTTAAGAATGTTTGAATCCTTTTAGAATGTTTGAATCGTTTTTAGAATGTTTGAATCGTTTTTAGAATGTTTGAATCTTTTTTAGAATGTTTGAATCCTTTTAGAATGTTTGAATCTTTTTAGAATGTTTGAATCGTTTTAAGAATGTTTGAATCCTTTTAGAATGTTTGAATCTTTTTTAGAATTTTTTAGAATGTTTGAATCGTTTTTAGAATGTTTGAATCTTTTTTAGAATTTTTTAGAATGTTTGAATCGTTTTTAGAATGTTTGAATCGTTTTTAGAATGTTTGAATCGTTTTTAGAATGTTTGAATCTTTTTTAGAATGTTTGAATCGTTTTAAGAATGTTTGAATCCTTTTAGAATGTTTGAATCGTTTTAGAATGTTTGAATCTTTTTAGAATGTTTGAATCATTTTAGAATGTTTGAATCATTTTAGAATGTTTGAATCGTTTTTAGAATGTTTGAATCTTTTTTAGAATGTTTGAATCTTTTTTAGAATTCTTTAGAATGTTTGAATCGTTTTTAGAATGTTTGAATCGTTTTTAGAATGTTTGAATCTTTTTAGAATGTTTGAATCGTTTTAGAATGTTTGAATCATTTTAGAATGTTTGAATCATTTTAGAATGTTTGAATCGTTTTTAGAATGTTTGAATCTTTTTTAGAATGTTTGAATCTTTTTTAGAATTCTTTAGAATGTTTGAATCTTTTTTAGAATTTTTTAGAATGTTTGAATCGTTTTTAGAATGTTTGAATCTTTTTTAGAATGTTTGAATCGTTTTTAGAATGTTTGAATCTTTTTTAGAATTTTTTAGAATGTTTGAATCGTTTTTAGAATGTTTGAATCGTTTTTAGAATGTTTGAATCGTTTTTAGAATTTTTTAGAATGTTTGAATCATTTTTAGAATGTTTGAATCGTTTTTAGAATGTTTGAATCGTTTTTAGAATGTTTGAATCCTTTTTAGAATGTTTGAATCCTTTTTAGAATGTTTGAATCGTTTTTAGAATGTTTGAATCGTTTTTAGAATGTTTGAATCTTTTTTAGAATGTTTGAATCCTTTTAGAATGTTTGAATCGTTTTTAGAATGTTTGAATCCTTTTAGAATGTTTGAATCGTTTTTAGAATGTTTGAATCGTTTTTAGAATGTTTGAATCTTTTTTAGAATTCTTTAGAATGTTTGAATCGTTTTTAGAATGTTTGAATCTTTTTTAGAATTCTTTAGAATGTTTGAATCGTTTTTAGAATGTTTGAATCATTTTTAGAATGTTTGAATCTTTTTAGAATGTTTGAATCGTTTTTAGAATGTTTGAATCTTTTTTAGAATTTTTTAGAATGTTTGAATCTTTTTAGAATGTTTGAACTTTTTTAGAATGTTTGAATCGTTTTTAGAATGTTTGAACTTTTTTAGAATGTTTGAATCGTTTTTAGAATGTTTGAATCGTTTTTAGAATGTTTGAATCCTTTTAGAATGTTTGAACTTTTTTAGAATGTTTGAATCGTTTTTAGAATGTTTGAATCGTTTTTAGACTTTTTTAGAATGTTTGAATCGTTTTTAGAATGTTTGAATCCTTTTAGAATGTTTGAATCGTTTTTAGAATTTTTTAGAATGTTTGAATCGTTTTTGAATGTTTGAATCTTTTTTAGAATGTTTGAATCGTTTTTAGAATGTTTGAATCTTTTTTAGAATTTTTTAGAATGTTTGAATCTTTTTTAGAATGTTTGAATCGTTTTTGAATGTTTGAATCGTTTTTAGAATGTTTGAATCGTTTTTGAATGTTTGAATCGTTTTTAGAATGTTTGATCTTTTTAGAATGTTTGATCTTTTTAGAATGTTTGAATTGTTTTTAGAATGTTTGAATCTTTTTTAGAATGTTTGAATCCTTTTAGAATGTTTGAATCGTTTTTAGAATGTTTGAATCTTTTTTAGAATGTTTGAATCCTTTTAGAATGTTTGAATCTTTTTAGAATGTTTGAATCGTTTTAAGAATGTTTGAATCCTTTTAGAATGTTTGAATCGTTTTTAGAATGTTTGAATCTTTTTTAGAATTTTTTAGAATGTTTGAATCGTTTTTAGAATGTTTGAATCCTTTTAGAATGTTTGAATCGTTTTTAGAATGTTTGAATCTTTTTTAGAATGTTTGAATCCTTTTAGAATGTTTGAATCTTTTTAGAATGTTTGAATCGTTTTAAGAATGTTTGAATCCTTTTAGAATGTTTGAATCGTTTTAAGAATGTTTGAATCCTTTTAGAATGTTTGAATCGTTTTTAGAATGTTTGAATCTTTTTAGAATGTTTGAATCATTTTAGAATGTTTGAATCATTTTAGAATGTTTGAATCGTTTTTAGAATGTTTGAATCTTTTTTAGAATGTTTGAATCTTTTTTAGAATTCTTTAGAATGTTTGAATCGTTTTTAGAATGTTTGAATCGTTTTTAGAATGTTTGAATCTTTTTAGAATGTTTGAATCGTTTTAGAATGTTTGAATCATTGTAGAATGTTTGAATCATTTTAGAATGTTTGAATCGTTTTTAGAATGTTTGAATCTTTTTTAGAATGTTTGAATCTTTTTTAGAATTCTTTAGAATGTTTGAATCGTTTTTAGAATGTTTGAATCGTTTTTAGAATGTTTGAATCTTTTTAGAATGTTTGAATCGTTTTTAGAATGTTTGATCTTTTTAGAATGTTTGATCTATTTAGAATGTTTGAATCGTTTTTAGAATGTTTGAATCTTTTTAGAATGTTTGAATCGTTTTTAGAATGTTTGAATCTTTTTTAGAATGTTTGAATCCTTTTAGAATGTTTGAATCTTTTTAGAATGTTTGAATCGTTTTAAGAATGTTTGAATCCTTTTAGAATGTTTGAATCGTTTTTAGAATGTTTGAATCGTTTTTAGAATGTTTGAATCCTTTTAGAATGTTTGAATCTTTTTTAGAATGTTTGAATCGTTTTTAGAATGTTTGAATCTTTTTTAGAATTTTTTAGAATGTTTGAATCGTTTTTAGAATTTTTTAGAATGTTTGAATCATTTTTAGAATGTTTGAATCGTTTTTAGAATGTTTGAATCGTTTTTAGAATGTTTGAATCGTTTTTAGAATTTTTTAGAATGTTTGAATCATTTTTAGAATGTTTGAATCGTTTTTAGAATGTTTGAATCGTTTTTAGAATGTTTGAATCCTTTTTAGAATTTTTTAGAATGTTTGAATCATTTTTAGAATGTTTGAATCGTTTTTAGAATGTTTGAATCCTTTTTAGAATGTTTGAATCGTTTTTAGAATGTTTGAATCCTTTTAGAATGTTTGAATCTTTTTTAGAATGTTTGAATCGTTTTTAGAATGTTTGAATCCTTTTAGAATGTTTGAATCTTTTTTAGAATGTTTGAATCGTTTTTAGAATGTTTGAATCCTTTTAGAATGTTTGAATCTTTTTTAGAATGTTTGAATCGTTTTTAGAATTTTTTAGAATGTTTGAATCGTTTTTAGAATGTTTGAATCGTTTTTAGAATGTTTGAATCGTTTTTAGAATGTTTGAATCTTTTTTAGAATGTTTGAATCATTTTTGAATGTTTGAATCGTTTTAAGAATGTTTGAATCCTTTTAGAATGTTTGAATCGTTTTTAGAATGTTTGAATCGTTTTTAGAATGTTTGAATCCTTTTAGAATGTTTGAATCTTTTTTAGAATGTTTGAATCTTTTTTAGAATTTTTTAGAATGTTTGAATCGTTTTTAGAATGTTTGAATCTTTTTTAGAATTTTTTAGAATGTTTGAATCGTTTTTAGAATGTTTGAATCGTTTTTAGAATGTTTGAATCGTTTTTAGAATGTTTGAATCTTTTTAGAATGTTTGAATCATTTTAGAATGTTTGAATCATTTTAGAATGTTTGAATCGTTTTTAGAATGTTTGAATCTTTTTAGAATGTTTGAATCGTTTTAGAATGTTTGAATCATTGTAGAATGTTTGAATCATTTTAGAATGTTTGAATCGTTTTTAGAATGTTTGAATCTTTTTTAGAATGTTTGATCTTTTTAGAATGTTTGAATTGTTTTTAGAATGTTTGAATCGTTTTTAGAATGTTTGAATCCTTTTAGAATGTTTGAATCGTTTTTAGAATGTTTGAATCTTTTTTAGAATGTTTGAATCCTTTTAGAATGTTTGAATCTTTTTAGAATGTTTGAATCGTTTTAAGAATGTTTGAATCCTTTTAGAATGTTTGAATCGTTTTTAGAATGTTTGAATCGTTTTTAGAATGTTTGAATCCTTTTAGAATGTTTGAATCTTTTTTAGAATGTTTGAATCGTTTTTAGAATGTTTGAATCTTTTTTAGAATTTTTTAGAATGTTTGAATCGTTTTTAGAATGTTTGAATCCTTTTAGAATGTTTGAATCGTTTTTAGAATGTTTGAATCTTTTTTAGAATGTTTGAATCCTTTTAGAATGTTTGAATCTTTTTAGAATGTTTGAATCGTTTTAAGAATGTTTGAATCCTTTTAGAATGTTTGAATCGTTTTAAGAATGTTTGAATCCTTTTAGAATGTTTGAATCGTTTTTAGAATGTTTGAATCTTTTTAGAATGTTTGAATCATTTTAGAATGTTTGAATCATTTTAGAATGTTTGAATCGTTTTTAGAATGTTTGAATCTTTTTTAGAATGTTTGAATCTTTTTTAGAATTCTTTAGAATGTTTGAATCGTTTTTAGAATGTTTGAATCGTTTTTAGAATGTTTGAATCTTTTTAGAATGTTTGAATCGTTTTAGAATGTTTGAATCATTGTAGAATGTTTGAATCATTTTAGAATGTTTGAATCGTTTTTAGAATGTTTGAATCTTTTTTAGAATGTTTGAATCTTTTTTAGAATTCTTTAGAATGTTTGAATCGTTTTTAGAATGTTTGAATCGTTTTTAGAATGTTTGAATCTTTTTAGAATGTTTGAATCGTTTTTAGAATGTTTGATCTTTTTAGAATGTTTGATCTATTTAGAATGTTTGAATCGTTTTTAGAATGTTTGAATCTTTTTAGAATGTTTGAATCGTTTTTAGAATGTTTGAATCTTTTTTAGAATGTTTGAATCCTTTTAGAATGTTTGAATCTTTTTAGAATGTTTGAATCGTTTTAAGAATGTTTGAATCCTTTTAGAATGTTTGAATCGTTTTTAGAATGTTTGAATCGTTTTTAGAATG
This sequence comes from Anarhichas minor, assembly GCF_050575085.1. Lineage (NCBI taxonomy): Eukaryota > Metazoa > Chordata > Actinopteri > Perciformes > Anarhichadidae > Anarhichas > Anarhichas minor. Next base: position 1,130,800 of record NW_027466539.1, on the reverse strand, counting down.
TTTGAATCCTTTTAGAATGTTTGAATCTTTTTTAGAATGTTTGAATCGTTTTTAGAATGTTTGAATCTTTTTTAGAATTTTTTAGAATGTTTGAATCGTTTTTAGAATGTTTGAATCCTTTTAGAATGTTTGAATCGTTTTTAGAATGTTTGAATCTTTTTTAGAATGTTTGAATCCTTTTAGAATGTTTGAATCTTTTTAGAATGTTTGAATCGTTTTAAGAATGTTTGAATCCTTTTAGAATGTTTGAATCGTTTTAAGAATGTTTGAATCCTTTTAGAATGTTTGAATCGTTTTTAGAATGTTTGAATCTTTTTAGAATGTTTGAATCATTTTAGAATGTTTGAATCATTTTAGAATGTTTGAATCGTTTTTAGAATGTTTGAATCTTTTTTAGAATGTTTGAATCTTTTTTAGAATTCTTTAGAATGTTTGAATCGTTTTTAGAATGTTTGAATCGTTTTTAGAATGTTTGAATCTTTTTAGAATGTTTGAATCGTTTTAGAATGTTTGAATCATTGTAGAATGTTTGAATCATTTTAGAATGTTTGAATCGTTTTTAGAATGTTTGAATCTTTTTTAGAATGTTTGAATCTTTTTTAGAATTCTTTAGAATGTTTGAATCGTTTTTAGAATGTTTGAATCGTTTTTAGAATGTTTGAATCTTTTTAGAATGTTTGAATCGTTTTTAGAATGTTTGATCTTTTTAGAATGTTTGATCTATTTAGAATGTTTGAATCGTTTTTAGAATGTTTGAATCTTTTTAGAATGTTTGAATCGTTTTTAGAATGTTTGAATCTTTTTTAGAATGTTTGAATCCTTTTAGAATGTTTGAATCTTTTTAGAATGTTTGAATCGTTTTAAGAATGTTTGAATCCTTTTAGAATGTTTGAATCGTTTTTAGAATGTTTGAATCGTTTTTAGAATGTTTGAATCCTTTTAGAATGTTTGAATCTTTTTTAGAATGTTTGAATCGTTTTTAGAATGTTTGAATCTTTTTTAGAATTTTTTAGAATGTTTGAATCGTTTTTAGAATTTTTTAGAATGTTTGAATCATTTTTAGAATGTTTGAATCGTTTTTAGAATGTTTGAATCGTTTTTAGAATGTTTGAATCGTTTTTAGAATTTTTTAGAATGTTTGAATCATTTTTAGAATGTTTGAATCGTTTTTAGAATGTTTGAATCGTTTTTAGAATGTTTGAATCCTTTTTAGAATTTTTTAGAATGTTTGAATCATTTTTAGAATGTTTGAATCGTTTTTAGAATGTTTGAATCCTTTTTAGAATGTTTGAATCGTTTTTAGAATGTTTGAATCCTTTTAGAATGTTTGAATCTTTTTTAGAATGTTTGAATCGTTTTTAGAATGTTTGAATCCTTTTAGAATGTTTGAATCTTTTTTAGAATGTTTGAATCGTTTTTAGAATGTTTGAATCCTTTTAGAATGTTTGAATCTTTTTTAGAATGTTTGAATCGTTTTTAGAATTTTTTAGAATGTTTGAATCGTTTTTAGAATGTTTGAATCGTTTTTAGAATGTTTGAATCGTTTTTAGAATGTTTGAATCTTTTTTAGAATGTTTGAATCATTTTTGAATGTTTGAATCGTTTTAAGAATGTTTGAATCCTTTTAGAATGTTTGAATCGTTTTTAGAATGTTTGAATCGTTTTTAGAATGTTTGAATCCTTTTAGAATGTTTGAATCTTTTTTAGAATGTTTGAATCTTTTTTAGAATTTTTTAGAATGTTTGAATCGTTTTTAGAATGTTTGAATCTTTTTTAGAATTTTTTAGAATGTTTGAATCGTTTTTAGAATGTTTGAATCGTTTTTAGAATGTTTGAATCGTTTTTAGAATGTTTGAATCTTTTTAGAATGTTTGAATCATTTTAGAATGTTTGAATCATTTTAGAATGTTTGAATCGTTTTTAGAATGTTTGAATCTTTTTAGAATGTTTGAATCGTTTTAGAATGTTTGAATCATTGTAGAATGTTTGAATCATTTTAGAATGTTTGAATCGTTTTTAGAATGTTTGAATCTTTTTTAGAATGTTTGAATCGTTTTTGAATGTTTGAATCGTTTTTAGAATGTTTGAATCGTTTTTGAATGTTTGAATCGTTTTTAGAATGTTTGATCTTTTTAGAATGTTTGATCTTTTTAGAATGTTTGAATTGTTTTTAGAATGTTTGAATCGTTTTTAGAATGTTTGAATCCTTTTAGAATGTTTGAATCGTTTTTAGAATGTTTGAATCTTTTTTAGAATGTTTGAATCCTTTTAGAATGTTTGAATCTTTTTAGAATGTTTGAATCGTTTTAAGAATGTTTGAATCCTTTTAGAATGTTTGAATCGTTTTTAGAATGTTTGAATCGTTTTTAGAATGTTTGAATCCTTTTAGAATGTTTGAATCTTTTTTAGAATGTTTGAATCGTTTTTAGAATTTTTTAGAATGTTTGAATCATTTTTAGAATGTTTGAATCGTTTTTAGAATGTTTGAATCGTTTTTAGAATGTTTGAATCGTTTTTAGAATTTTTTAGAATGTTTGAATCATTTTTAGAATGTTTGAATCGTTTTTAGAATGTTTGAATCGTTTTTAGAATGTTTGAATCCTTTTTAGAATTTTTTAGAATGTTTGAATCATTTTTAGAATGTTTGAATCGTTTTTAGAATGTTTGAATCCTTTTTAGAATGTTTGAATCGTTTTTAGAATGTTTGAATCCTTTTAGAATGTTTGAATCTTTTTTAGAATGTTTGAATCGTTTTTAGAATGTTTGAATCCTTTTAGAATGTTTGAATCTTTTTTAGAATGTTTGAATCGTTTTTAGAATGTTTGAATCCTTTTAGAATGTTTGAATCATTTTAGAATGTTTGAATCGTTTTTAGAATGTTTGAATCTTTTTAGAATGTTTGAATCGTTTTAGAATGTTTGAATCATTGTAGAATGTTTGAATCATTTTAGAATGTTTGAATCGTTTTTAGAATGTTTGAATCTTTTTTAGAATGTTTGAATCTTTTTTAGAATTCTTTAGAATGTTTGAATCGTTTTTAGAATGTTTGAATCGTTTTTAGAATGTTTGAATCTTTTTAGAATGTTTGAATCGTTTTTAGAATGTTTGAATCTTTTTTAGAATGTTTGAATCCTTTTAGAATGTTTGAATCGTTTTTAGAATGTTTGAATCGTTTTAAGAATGTTTGAATCCTTTTAGAATGTTTGAATCTTTTTTAGAATTTTTTAGAATGTTTGAATCGTTTTTAGAATGTTTGAATCGTTTTTAGAATTTTTTAGAATGTTTGAATCTTTTTAGAATGTTTGAACTTTTTTAGAATGTTTGAATCGTTTTTAGAATGTTTGAATCGTTTTTAGACTTTTTTAGAATGTTTGAATCGTTTTTAGAATGTTTGAATCATTTTTAGAATGTTTGAATCTTTTTAGAATGTTTGAATCGTTTTTAGAATTTTTTAGAATGTTTGAATCTTTTTAGAATGTTTGAATCGTTTTTAGAATGTTTGAATCGTTTTTAGAATGTTTGAATCGTTTTTAGAATGTTTGAATCGTTTTAAGAATGTTTGAATCGTTTTTAGAATGTTTGAATCGTTTTTAGAATGTTTGAATCCTTTTAGAATGTTTGAACTTTTTTAGAATGTTTGAATCGTTTTTAGAATGTTTGAATCGTTTTAAGAATGTTTGAATCCTTTTAGAATGTTTGAATCTTTTTTAGAATTTTTTAGAATGTTTGAATCGTTTTTAGAATGTTTGAATCGTTTTTAGAATGTTTGAATCCTTTTAGAATGTTTGAACTTTTTTAGAATGTTTGAATCGTTTTTAGAATGTTTGAATCGTTTTTAGACTTTTTTAGAATGTTTGAATCGTTTTTAGAATGTTTGAATCCTTTTAGAATGTTTGAATCGTTTTTAGAATTTTTTAGAATGTTTGAATCGTTTTTAGAATTTTTTAGAATGTTTGAATCTTTTTTAGAATGTTTGAATCTTTTTTAGAATGTTTGAATCGTTTTTGAATGTTTGAATCGTTTTTAGAATGTTTGAATCGTTTTTGAATGTTTGAATCGTTTTTAGAATGTTTGAATCGTTTTTGAATGTTTGAATCGTTTTTAGAATGTTTGAATCGTTTTTAGAATGTTTGAATCTTTTTTAGAATTTTTTAGAATGTTTGAATCTTTTTAGAATGTTTGAATCATTTTAGAATGTTTGAATCATTTTAGAATGTTTGAATCTTTTTAGAATGTTTGAATCTTTTTAGAATGTTTGAATCGTTTTAGAATGTTTGAATCATTGTAGAATGTTTGAATCATTTTAGAATGTTTGAATCGTTTTTAGAATGTTTGAATCTTTTTTAGAATGTTTGAATCTTTTTTAGAATTCTTTAGAATGTTTGAATCGTTTTTAGAATGTTTGAATCGTTTTTAGAATGTTTGAATCTTTTTAGAATGTTTGAATCGTTTTTAGAATGTTTGAATCTTTTTTAGAATGTTTGAATCCTTTTAGAATGTTTGAATCGTTTTTAGAATGTTTGAATCGTTTTAAGAATGTTTGAATCCTTTTAGAATGTTTGAATCTTTTTTAGAATTTTTTAGAATGTTAGAATCGTTTTTAGAATGTTTGAATCGTTTTTAGACTTTTTTAGAATGTTTGAATCGTTTTAGAATGTTTGAATCGTTTTTAGAATGTTTGAATCGTTTTTAGAATGTTTGAATCGTTTTAAGAATGTTTGAATCCTTTTAGAATGTTTGAATCTTTTTTAGAATTTTTTAGAATGTTTGAATCGTTTTTAGAATGTTTGAATCGTTTTAAGAATGTTTGAATCCTTTTAGAATGTTTGAATCGTTTTTAGAATGTTTGAATCCTTTTAGAATGTTTGAACTTTTTTAGAATGTTTGAATCGTTTTTAGAATGTTTGAATCGTTTTTAGACTTTTTTAGAATGTTTGAATCGTTTTTAGAATGTTTGAATCCTTTTAGAATGTTTGAATCGTTTTTAGAATTTTTTAGAATGTTTGAATCGTTTTTAGAATTTTTTAGAATGTTTGAATCGTTTTTAGAATGTTTGAATCCTTTTAGAATGTTTGAATCGTTTTTGAATGTTTGAATCGTTTTTAGAATGTTTGAATCGTTTTTGAATGTTTGAATCGTTTTTAGAATGTTTGAATCGTTTTTGAATGTTTGAATCGTTTTTAGAATGTTTGAATCGTTTTTAGAATGTTTGAATCATTTTTAGAATGTTTGAATCGTTTTTAGAATGTTTGAATCGTTTTTAGAATGTTTGAATCGTTTTTAGAATTTTTTAGAATGTTTGAATCATTTTTAGAATGTTTGAATCGTTTTTAGAATGTTTGAATCGTTTTTAGAATGTTTGAATCCTTTTTAGAATGTTTGAATCCTTTTTAGAATGTTTAAATCGTTTTTAGAATGTTTGAATCGTTTTTAGAATGTTTGAATCGTTTTTAGAATGTTTGATCTTTTTAGAATGTTTGAATCGTTTTTAGAATGTTTGAATCTTTTTTAGAATGTTTGAATCGTTTTTAGAATGTTTGAATCGTTTTTAGAATGTTTGAATCTTTTTTAGAATTCTTTAGAATGTTTGAATCGTTTTTAGAATGTTTGAATCTTTTTTAGAATTCTTTAGAATGTTTGAATCGTTTTTAGAATGTTTGAATCATATTTAGAATGTTTGAATCTTTTTTAGAATGTTTGAATCGTTTTTGAATGTTTGAATCGTTTTTAGAATGTTTGAATCGTTTTTGAATGTTTGAATCGTTTTTAGAATGTTTGAATCGTTTTTAGAATGTTTGATCTTTTTAGAATGTTTGATCTTTTTAGAATGTTTGAATCGTTTTTAGAATGTTTGAATCTTTTTTAGAATGTTTGAATCCTTTTAGAATGTTTGAATCGTTTTTAGAATGTTTGATCTTTTTAGAATGTTTGATCTTTTTAGAATGTTTGAATCTTTTTTAGAATGTTTGAATCGTTTTTAGAATGTTTGAATCTTTTTTAGAATTTTTTAGAATGTTTGAATCGTTTTTAGAATGTTTGAATCGTTTTTAGAATGTTTGAATCGTTTTTAGAATTTTTTAGAATGTTTGAATCCTTTTTAGAATGTTTGAATCCTTTTTAGAATGTTTGAATCCTTTTTAGAATGTTTGAATCGTTTTTAGAATGTTTGAATCATTTTTAGAATGTTTGAATCGTTTTTAGAATGTTTGATCTTTTTAGAATGTTTGATCTTTTTAGAATGTTTGAATCGTTTTTAGAATGTTTGAATCTTTTTTAGAATGTTTGAATCCTTTTAGAATGTTTGAATCTTTTTAGAATGTTTGAATCTTTTTTAGAATTCTTTAGAATGTTTGAATCGTTTTTAGAATGTTTGAATCATTTTTAGAATGTTTGAATCTTTTTAGAATGTTTGAATCGTTTTTAGAATGTTTGAATCTTTTTTAGAATTTTTTAGAATGTTTGAATCTTTTTAGAATGTTTGAACTTTTTTAGAATGTTTGAATCGTTTTTAGAATGTTTGAATCGTTTTTAGAATGTTTGAATCGTTTTTAGAATGTTTGAATCGTTTTAAGAATGTTTGAATCGTTTTTAGAATGTTTGAATCGTTTTAAGAATGTTTGAATCCTTTTAGAATGTTTGAATCTTTTTTAGAATTTTTTAGAATGTTTGAATCGTTTTTAGAATGTTTGAATCGTTTTTAGAATGTTTGAATCGTTTTTAGAATTTTTTAGAATGTTTGAATCATTTTTAGAATGTTTGAATCGTTTTTAGAATGTTTGAATCGTTTTTAGAATGTTTGAATCGTTTTTAGAATTTTTTAGAATGTTTGAATCATTTTTAGAATGTTTGAATCCTTTTTAGAATGTTTGAATCCTTTTTAGAATGTTTAAATCGTTTTTAGAATGTTTGAATCGTTTTTAGAATGTTTGAATCGTTTTTAGAATGTTTGATCTTTTTAGAATGTTTGAATCGTTTTTAGAATGTTTGAATCTTTTTTAGAATGTTTGAATCGTTTTTAGAATGTTTGAATCGTTTTTAGAATGTTTGAATCTTTTTTAGAATTCTTTAGAATGTTTGAATCGTTTTTAGAATGTTTGAATCATTTTTAGAATGTTTGAATCTTTTTAGAATGTTTGAATCGTTTTTAGAATGTTTGAATCTTTTTTAGAATTTTTTAGAATGTTTGAATCTTTTTAGAATGTTTGAACTTTTTTAGAATGTTTGAATCGTTTTTAGAATGTTTGAATCGTTTTTAGAATGTTTGAATCGTTTTTAGAATGTTTGAATCGTTTTAAGAATGTTTGAATCGTTTTTAGAATGTTTGAATCGTTTTAAGAATGTTTGAATCCTTTTAGAATGTTTGAATCTTTTTTAGAATTTTTTAGAATGTTTGAATCGTTTTTAGAATGTTTGAATCGTTTTTAGAATGTTTGAATCCTTTTAGAATGTTTGAACTTTTTTAGAATGTTTGAATCGTTTTTAGAATGTTTGAATCGTTTTTAGACTTTTTTAGAATGTTTGAATCGTTTTTAGAATGTTTGAATCCTTTTAGAATGTTTGAATCGTTTTTAGAATTTTTTAGAATATTTGAATCGTTTTTAGAATGTTTGAATCTTTTTTAGAATTTTTTAGAATGTTTGAATCTTTTTTAGAATGTTTGAATCGTTTTTGAATGTTTGAATCTTTTTTAGAATGTTTGAATCGTTTTTAGAATGTTTGAATCTTTTTTAGAATTTTTTAGAATGTTTGAATCTTTTTTAGAATGTTTGAATCGTTTTTGAATGTTTGAATCGTTTTTAGAATGTTTGAATCGTTTTTGAATGTTTGAATCGTTTTTAGAATGTTTGAATCGTTTTTAGAATGTTTGATCTTTTTAGAATGTTTGATCTTTTTAGAATGTTTGAATTGTTTTTAGAATGTTTGAATCTTTTTTAGAATGTTTGAATCCTTTTAGAATGTTTGAATCGTTTTTAGAATGTTTGAATCTTTTTTAGAATGTTTGAATCCTTTTAGAATGTTTGAATCTTTTTAGAATGTTTGAATCGTTTTAAGAATGTTTGAATCCTTTTAGAATGTTTGAATCGTTTTTAGAATGTTTGAATCGTTTTTAGAATGTTTGAATCCTTTTAGAATGTTTGAATCTTTTTTAGAATGTTTGAATCGTTTTTAGAATGTTTGAATCTTTTTTAGAATTTTTTAGAATGTTTGAATCGTTTTTAGAATGTTTGAATCGTTTTTAGAATGTTTGAATCGTTTTTAGAATTTTTTAGAATGTTTGAATCATTTTTAGAATGTTTGAATCGTTTTTAGAATGTTTGAATCCTTTTTAGAATGTTTGAATCCTTTTTAGAATGTTTGAATCGTTTTTAGAATGTTTGAATCGTTTTTAGAATTTTTTAGAATGTTTGAATCATTTTTAGAATGTTTGAATCGTTTTTAGAATGTTTGAATCGTTTTTAGAATTTTTTAGAATGTTTGAATCATTTTTAGAATGTTTGAATCGTTTTTAGAATGTTTGAATCATTTTTAGAATGTTTGAATCGTTTTTAGAATGTTTGAATCGTTTTTAGAATGTTTGAATCTTTTTTAGAATTTTTTAGAATGTTTGAATCGTTTTTAGAATGTTTGAATCTTTTTTAGAATGTTTGAATCGTTTTTAGAATGTTTGAATCCTTTTAGAATGTTTGAATCTTTTTTAGAATGTTTGAATCGTTTTTAGAATGTTTGAATCTTTTTTAGAATTTTTTAGAATGTTTGAATCGTTTTTAGAATGTTTGAATCGTTTTTAGAATGTTTGAATCGTTTTTAGAATGTTTGAATCTTTTTTAGAATGTTTGAATCCTTTTTAGAATGTTTGAATCGTTTTTAGAATGTTTGAATCGTTTTTAGAATGTTTGAATCTTTTTTAGAATGTTTGAATCATTTTTGAATGTTTGAATCGTTTTAAGAATGTTTGAATCCTTTTAGAATGTTTGAATCGTTTTTAGAATGTTTGAATCGTTTTTAGAATGTTTGAATCCTTTTAGAATGTTTGAATCTTTTTTAGAATGTTTGAATCTTTTTTAGAATTTTTTAGAATGTTTGAATCGTTTTTAGAATGTTTGAATCTTTTTTAGAATTTTTTAGAATGTTTGAATCGTTTTTAGAATGTTTGAATCTTTTTAGAATGTTTGAATCATTTTAGAATGTTTGAATCATTTTAGAATGTTTGAATCGTTTTTAGAATGTTTGAATCATTTTAGAATGTTTGAATCGTTTTTAGAATGTTTGAATCGTTTTTAGAATGTTTGAATCCTTTTAGAATGTTTGAATCGTTTTTAGAATGTTTGAATCGTTTTAAGAATGTTTGAATCGTTTTAGAATGTTTGAATCGTTTTTAGAATGTTTGAATCTTTTTAGAATGTTTGAATCGTTTTTAGAATGTTTGATCTTTTTAGAATGTTTGATCTTTTTAGAATGTTTGAATCTTTTTTAGAATGTTTGAATCTTTTTTAGAATTCTTTAGAATGTTTGAATCGTTTTTAGAATGTTTGAATCGTTTTTAGAATGTTTGAATCGTTTTTAGAATGTTTGAATCTTTTTAGAATGTTTGAATCGTTTTTAGAATGTTTGATCTTTTTAGAATGTTTGATCTTTTTAGAATGTTTGATCTTTTTAGAATGTTTGATCTTTTTAGAATGTTTGAATCTTTTTTAGAATGTTTGAATCTTTTTTAGAATTCTTTAGAATGTTTGAATCGTTTTTAGAATGTTTGAATCGTTTTTAGAATGTTTGATCTTTTTAGAATGTTTGATCTTTTTAGAATGTTTGAATCTTTTTTAGAATGTTTGAATCTTTTTTAGAATTCTTTAGAATGTTTGAATCGTTTTTAGAATGTTTGAATCGTTTTTAGAATGTTTGAATCTTTTTAGAATGTTTGAATCGTTTTTAGAATGTTTGATCTTTTTAGAATGTTTGATCTATTTAGAATGTTTGAATCGTTTTTAGAATGTTTGAATCGTTTTAGAATATTTGAATCGTTTTAAGAATGTTTGAATCCTTTTAGAATGTTTGAATCTTTTTTAGAATTTTTTAGAATGTTTGAATCGTTTTTAGAATGTTTGAATCTTTTTTAGAATTTTTTAGAATGTTTGAATCGTTTTTAGAATGTTTGAATCGTTTTTAGAATGTTTGAATCGTTTTTAGAATGTTTGAATCGTTTTTAGAATGTTTGAATCTTTTTTAGAATGTTTGAATCCTTTTAGAATGTTTGAATCGTTTTTAGAATGTTTGAATCTTTTTAGAATGTTTGAATCATTTTAGAATGTTTGAATCATTTTAGAATGTTTGAATCGTTTTTAGAATGTTTGAATCTTTTTTAGAATGTTTGAATCTTTTTTAGAATTCTTTAGAATGTTTGAATCGTTTTTAGAATGTTTGAATCTTTTTAGAATGTTTGAATCCTTTTAGAATGTTTGAATCTTTTTAGAATGTTTGAATCGTTTTAAGAATGTTTGAATCCTTTTAGAATGTTTGAATCTTTTTAGAATGTTTGAATCGTTTTAAGAATGTTTGAATCCTTTTAGAATGTTTGAATCTTTTTTAGAATTTTTTAGAATGTTTGAATCGTTTTTAGAATGTTTGAATCGTTTTTAGAATGTTTGAATCGTTTTTAGAATGTTTGAATCGTTTTTAGAATGTTTGAATCTTTTTTAGAATGTTTGAATCGTTTTAAGAATGTTTGAATCCTTTTAGAATGTTTGAATCGTTTTTAGAATGTTTGAATCTTTTTAGAATGTTTGAATCATTTTAGAATGTTTGAATCATTTTAGAATGTTTGAATCGTTTTTAGAATGTTTGAATCTTTTTTAGAATGTTTGAATCTTTTTTAGAATTCTTTAGAATGTTTGAATCGTTTTTAGAATGTTTCAATCGTTTTTAGAATGTTTGAATCTTTTTAGAATGTTTGAATCGTTTTAGAATGTTTGAATCATTTTAGAATGTTTGAATCATTTTAGAATGTTTGAATCGTTTTTAGATTGTTTGAATCTTTTTTAGAATGTTTGAATCTTTTTTAGAATTCTTTAGAATGTTTGAATCGTTTTTAGAATGTTTGAATCGTTTTTAGAATGTTTGAATCTTTTTAGAATGTTTGAATCCTTTTAGAATGTTTGAATCTTTTTAGAATGTTTGAATCGTTTTAAGAATGTTTGAATCCTTTTAGAATGTTTGAATCGTTTTTAGAATGTTTGAATCGTTTTTAGAATGTTTGAATCTTTTTTAGAATGTTTGAATCCTTTTAGAATGTTTGAATCTTTTTAGAATGTTTGAATCGTTTTAAGAATGTTTGAATCCTTTTAGAATGTTTGAATCTTTTTTAGAATTTTTTAGAATGTTTGAATCGTTTTTAGAATGTTTGAATCTTTTTTAGAATTTTTTAGAATGTTTGAATCGTTTTTAGAATGTTTGAATCGTTTTTAGAATGTTTGAATCGTTTTTAGAATGTTTGAATCTTTTTTAGAATGTTTGAATCGTTTTAAGAATGTTTGAATCCTTTTAGAATGTTTGAATCGTTTTAGAATGTTTGAATCTTTTTAGAATGTTTGAATCATTTTAGAATGTTTGAATCATTTTAGAATGTTTGAATCGTTTTTAGAATGTTTGAATCTTTTTTAGAATGTTTGAATCTTTTTTAGAATTCTTTAGAATGTTTGAATCGTTTTTAGAATGTTTGAATCGTTTTTAGAATGTTTGAATCTTTTTAGAATGTTTGAATCGTTTTAGAATGTTTGAATCATTTTAGAATGTTTGAATCATTTTAGAATGTTTGAATCGTTTTTAGAATGTTTGAATCTTTTTTAGAATGTTTGAATCTTTTTTAGAATTCTTTAGAATGTTTGAATCGTTTTTAGAATGTTTGAATCTTTTTTAGAATGTTTGAATCCTTTTAGAATGTTTGAATCGTTTTTAGAATGTTTGAATCGTTTTAAGAATGTTTGAATCGTTTTAGAATGTTTGAATCGTTTTTAGAATGTTTGAATCTTTTTAGAATGTTTGAATCGTTTTTAGAATGTTTGATCTTTTTAGAATGTTTGATCTTTTTAGAATGTTTGAATCTTTTTTAGAATGTTTGAATCTTTTTTAGAATTCTTTAGAATGTTTGAATCGTTTTTAGAATGTTTGAATCGTTTTTAGAATGTTTGAATCCTTTTAGAATGTTTGAATCGTTTTTAGAATGTTTGAATCTTTTTTAGAATGTTTGAATCTTTTTTAGAATGTTTGAATCGTTTTTAGAATGTTTGAATCGTTTTTAGAATGTTTGAATCGTTTTTAGAATTTTTTAGAATGTTTGAATCATTTTTAGAATGTTTGAATCGTTTTTAGAATGTTTGATCTTTTTAGAATGTTTGATCTTTTTAGAATGTTTGAATCGTTTTTAGAATGTTTGAATCTTTTTTAGAATGTTTGAATCCTTTTAGAATGTTTGAATCTTTTTAGAATGTTTGAATCGTTTTAAGAATGTTTGAATCCTTTTAGAATGTTTGAATCTTTTTTAGAATTTTTTAGAATGTTTGAATCGTTTTTAGAATGTTTGAATCTTTTTTAGAATTTTTTAGAATGTTTGAATCGTTTTTAGAATGTTTGAATCGTTTTTAGAATGTTTGAATCGTTTTTAGAATGTTTGAATCTTTTTTAGAATGTTTGAATCTTTTTTAGAATTCTTTAGAATGTTTGAATCGTTTTTAGAATGTTTGAATCGTTTTTAGAATGTTTGAATCCTTTTAGAATGTTTGAATCTTTTTTAGAATTTTTTAGAATGTTTGAATCGTTTTTAGAATGTTTGAATCGTTTTTAGAATGTTTGAATCGTTTTTAGAATTTTTTAGAATGTTTGAATCATTTTTAGAATGTTTGAATCGTTTTTAGAATGTTTGAATCGTTTTTAGAATGTTTGAATCCTTTTTAGAATGTTTGAATCGTTTTTAGAATGTTTGAATCGTTTTTAGAATTTTTTAGAATGTTTGAATCATTTTTAGAATGTTTGAATCGTTTTTAGAATGTTTGAATCGTTTTTAGAATGTTTGAATCCTTTTTAGAATGTTTGAATCCTTTTTAGAATGTTTGAATCGTTTTTAGAATGTTTGAATCGTTTTTAGAATTTTTTAGAATGTTTGAATCGTTTTTAGAATGTTTGAATCGTTTTTAGAATGTTTGAATCCTTTTTAGAATTTTTTAGAATGTTTGAATCATTTTTAGAATGTTTGAATCGTTTTTAGAATGTTTGAATCGTTTTTAGAATGTTTGAATCCTTTTTAGAATGTTTGAATCGTTTTTAGAATTTTTTAGAATGTTTGAATCGTTTTTAGAATGTTTGAATCGTTTTTAGAATGTTTGAATCCTTTTTAGAATTTTTTAGAATGTTTGAATCATTTTTAGAATGTTTGAATCGTTTTTAGAATGTTTGAATCGTTTTTAGAATGTTTGAATCCTTTTTAGAATGTTTGAATCCTTTTTAGAATGTTTGAATCGTTTTTAGAATGTTTGAATCGTTTTTAGAATGTTTGATCTTTTTAGAATGTTTGAATCTTTTTAGAATGTTTGAATCTTTTTTAGAATGTTTGAATCTTTTTTAGAATTCTTTAGAATGTTTGAATCGTTTTTAGAATGTTTGAATCGTTTTTAGAATGTTTAAATCCTTTTAGAATGTTTGAATCTTTTTTAGAATGTTTGAATCGTTTTTAGAATGTTTGAATCTTTTTTAGAATTTTTTAGAATGTTTGAATCGTTTTTAGAATGTTTGAATCGTTTTTAGAATGTTTGAATCGTTTTTAGAATTTTTTAGAATGTTTGAATCATTTTTAGAATGTTTGAATCGTTTTTAGAATGTTTGAATCGTTTTTAGAATGTTTGAATCCTTTTTAGAATGTTTGAATCGTTTTTAGAATGTTTGAATCGTTTTTAGAATTTTTTAGAATGTTTGAATCATTTTTAGAATGTTTGAATCGTTTTTAGAATGTTTGAATCGTTTTTAGAATGTTTGAATCCTTTTTAGAATGTTTGAATCCTTTTTAGAATGTTTGAATCGTTTTTAGAATGTTTGAATCGTTTTTAGAATTTTTTAGAATGTTTGAATCGTTTTTAGAATGTTTGAATCGTTTTTAGAATGTTTGAATCCTTTTTAGAATTTTTTAGAATGTTTGAATCATTTTTAGAATGTTTGAATCGTTTTTAGAATGTTTGAATCCTTTTTAGAATGTTTGAATCCTTTTTAGAATGTTTGAATCCTTTTTAGAATGTTTGAATCGTTTTTAGAATGTTTGAATCGTTTTTAGAATGTTTGAATCCTTTTTAGAATGTTTGAATCCTTTTTAGAATGTTTGAATCGTTTTTAGAATGTTTGAATCGTTTTTAGAATTTTTTAGAATGTTTGAATCGTTTTTAGAATGTTTGAATCGTTTTTAGAATGTTTGAATCCTTTTTAGAATTTTTTAGAATGTTTGAATCATTTTTAGAATGTTTGAATCGTTTTTAGAATGTTTGAATCGTTTTTAGAATGTTTGAATCCTTTTTAGAATGTTTGAATCCTTTTTAGAATGTTTGAATCGTTTTTAGAATGTTTGAATCGTTTTTAGAATGTTTGATCTTTTTAGAATGTTTGAATCCTTTTTAGAATGTTTGAATCGTTTTTAGAATGTTTGAATCGTTTTTAGAATTTTTTAGAATGTTTGAATCGTTTTTAGAATGTTTGAATCGTTTTTAGAATGTTTGAATCCTTTTTAGAATTTTTTAGAATGTTTGAATCATTTTTAGAATGTTTGAATCGTTTTTAGAATGTTTGAATCGTTTTTAGAATGTTTGAATCCTTTTTAGAATGTTTGAATCCTTTTTAGAATGTTTGAATCGTTTTTAGAATGTTTGAATCGTTTTTAGAATGTTTGAATCGTTTTTAGAATGTTTGAATCTTTTTAGAATGTTTGAATCGTTTTTAGAATGTTTGATCTTTTTAGAATGTTTGATCTTTTTAGAATGTTTGATCTTTTTAGAATGTTTGATCTTTTTAGAATGTTTGAATCTTTTTTAGAATGTTTGAATCTTTTTTAGAATTCTTTAGAATGTTTGAATCGTTTTTAGAATGTTTGAATCGTTTTTAGAATGTTTGATCTTTTTAGAATGTTTGATCTTTTTAGAATGTTTGAATCTTTTTTAGAATGTTTGAATCTTTTTTAGAATTCTTTAGAATGTTTGAATCGTTTTTAGAATGTTTGAATCGTTTTTAGAATGTTTGAATCTTTTTAGAATGTTTGAATCGTTTTTAGAATGTTTGATCTTTTTAGAATGTTTGATCTATTTAGAATGTTTGAATCGTTTTTAGAATGTTTGAATCGTTTTAGAATATTTGAATCGTTTTAAGAATGTTTGAATCCTTTTAGAATGTTTGAATCTTTTTTAGAATTTTTTAGAATGTTTGAATCGTTTTTAGAATGTTTGAATCTTTTTTAGAATTTTTTAGAATGTTTGAATCGTTTTTAGAATGTTTGAATCGTTTTTAGAATGTTTGAATCGTTTTTAGAATGTTTGAATCGTTTTTAGAATGTTTGAATCTTTTTTAGAATGTTTGAATCCTTTTAGAATGTTTGAATCGTTTTTAGAATGTTTGAATCTTTTTAGAATGTTTGAATCATTTTAGAATGTTTGAATCATTTTAGAATGTTTGAATCGTTTTTAGAATGTTTGAATCTTTTTTAGAATGTTTGAATCTTTTTTAGAATTCTTTAGAATGTTTGAATCGTTTTTAGAATGTTTGAATCTTTTTAGAATGTTTGAATCCTTTTAGAATGTTTGAATCTTTTTAGAATGTTTGAATCGTTTTAAGAATGTTTGAATCCTTTTAGAATGTTTGAATCTTTTTAGAATGTTTGAATCGTTTTAAGAATGTTTGAATCCTTTTAGAATGTTTGAATCTTTTTTAGAATTTTTTAGAATGTTTGAATCGTTTTTAGAATGTTTGAATCTTTTTTAGAATTTTTTAGAATGTTTGAATCGTTTTTAGAATGTTTGAATCGTTTTTAGAATGTTTGAATCGTTTTTAGAATGTTTGAATCCTTTTAGAATGTTTGAATCGTTTTTAGAATGTTTGAATCTTTTTAGAATGTTTGAATCCTTTTAGAATGTTTGAATCGTTTTTAGAATGTTTGAATCTTTTTAGAATGTTTGAATCATTTTAGAATGTTTGAATCATTTTAGAATGTTTGAATCGTTTTTAGAATGTTTGAATCTTTTTTAGAATGTTTGAATCTTTTTTAGAATTCTTTAGAATGTTTGAATCGTTTTTAGAATGTTTCAATCGTTTTTAGAATGTTTGAATCTTTTTAGAATGTTTGAATCGTTTTAGAATGTTTGAATCATTTTAGAATGTTTGAATCATTTTAGAATGTTTGAATCGTTTTTAGATTGTTTGAATCTTTTTTAGAATGTTTGAATCTTTTTTAGAATTCTTTAGAATGTTTGAATCGTTTTTAGAATGTTTGAATCGTTTTTAGAATGTTTGAATCTTTTTAGAATGTTTGAATCCTTTTAGAATGTTTGAATCTTTTTAGAATGTTTGAATCGTTTTAAGAATGTTTGAATCCTTTTAGAATGTTTGAATCGTTTTTAGAATGTTTGAATCGTTTTTAGAATGTTTGAATCTTTTTAGAATGTTTGAATCGTTTTAAGAATGTTTGAATCCTTTTAGAATGTTTGAATCTTTTTTAGAATTTTTTAGAATGTTTGAATCGTTTTTAGAATGTTTGAATCTTTTTTAGAATTTTTTAGAATGTTTGAATCGTTTTTAGAATGTTTGAATCGTTTTTAGAATGTTTGAATCGTTTTTAGAATGTTTGAATCTTTTTTAGAATGTTTGAATCGTTTTAAGAATGTTTGAATCCTTTTAGAATGTTTGAATCGTTTTAGAATGTTTGAATCTTTTTAGAATGTTTGAATCATTTTAGAATGTTTGAATCATTTTAGAATGTTTGAATCGTTTTTAGAATGTTTGAATCTTTTTTAGAATGTTTGAATCTTTTTTAGAATTCTTTAGAATGTTTGAATCGTTTTTAGAATGTTTGAATCGTTTTAAGAATGTTTGAATCGTTTTAGAATGTTTGAATCGTTTTAAGAATGTTTGAATCCTTTTAGAATGTTTGAATCTTTTTTAGAATTTTTTAGAATGTTTGAATCGTTTTTAGAATGTTTGAATCTTTTTTAGAATTTTTTAGAATGTTTGAATCGTTTTTAGAATGTTTGAATCGTTTTTAGAATGTTTGAATCGTTTTTAGAATGTTTGAATCTTTTTTAGAATGTTTGAATCGTTTTAAGAATGTTTGAATCCTTTTAGAATGTTTGAATCGTTTTAGAATGTTTGAATCTTTTTAGAATGTTTGAATCATTTTAGAATGTTTGAATCATTTTAGAATGTTTGAATCGTTTTTAGAATGTTTGAATCTTTTTTAGAATGTTTGAATCTTTTTTAGAATTCTTTAGAATGTTTGAATCGTTTTTAGAATGTTTGAATCGTTTTTAGAATGTTTGAATCTTTTTAGAATGTTTGAATCGTTTTAGAATGTTTGAATCATTTTAGAATGTTTGAATCATTTTAGAATGTTTGAATCGTTTTTAGAATGTTTGAATCTTTTTTAGAATGTTTGAATCTTTTTTAGAATTCTTTAGAATGTTTGAATCGTTTTTAGAATGTTTGAATCTTTTTTAGAATGTTTGAATCCTTTTAGAATGTTTGAATCGTTTTTAGAATGTTTGAATCGTTTTAAGAATGTTTGAATCGTTTTAGAATGTTTGAATCGTTTTTAGAATGTTTGAATCTTTTTAGAATGTTTGAATCGTTTTTAGAATGTTTGATCTTTTTAGAATGTTTGATCTTTTTAGAATGTTTGAATCTTTTTTAGAATGTTTGAATCTTTTTTAGAATTCTTTAGAATGTTTGAATCGTTTTTAGAATGTTTGAATCGTTTTTAGAATGTTTGAATCCTTTTAGAATGTTTGAATCGTTTTTAGAATGTTTGAATCTTTTTTAGAATGTTTGAATCTTTTTTAGAATGTTTGAATCGTTTTTAGAATGTTTGAATCGTTTTTAGAATGTTTGAATCGTTTTTAGAATTTTTTAGAATGTTTGAATCATTTTTAGAATGTTTGAATCGTTTTTAGAATGTTTGATCTTTTTAGAATGTTTGATCTTTTTAGAATGTTTGAATCGTTTTTAGAATGTTTGAATCTTTTTTAGAATGTTTGAATCCTTTTAGAATGTTTGAATCTTTTTAGAATGTTTGAATCGTTTTAAGAATGTTTGAATCCTTTTAGAATGTTTGAATCTTTTTTAGAATTTTTTAGAATGTTTGAATCGTTTTTAGAATGTTTGAATCTTTTTTAGAATTTTTTAGAATGTTTGAATCGTTTTTAGAATGTTTGAATCGTTTTTAGAATGTTTGAATCGTTTTTAGAATGTTTGAATCTTTTTTAGAATGTTTGAATCGTTTTAAGAATGTTTGAATCCTTTTAGAATGTTTGAATCGTTTTTAGAATGTTTGAATCTTTTTAGAATGTTTGAATCATTTTAGAATGTTTGAATCATTTTAGAATGTTTGAATCGTTTTTAGAATGTTTGAATCTTTTTTAGAATGTTTGAATCTTTTTTAGAATTCTTTAGAATGTTTGAATCGTTTTTAGAATGTTTGAATCGTTTTTAGAATGTTTGAATCCTTTTAGAATGTTTGAATCTTTTTTAGAATGTTTGAATCGTTTTTAGAATGTTTGAATCTTTTTTAGAATTTTTTAGAATGTTTGAATCGTTTTTAGAATGTTTGAATCGTTTTTAGAATGTTTGAATCGTTTTTAGAATTTTTTAGAATGTTTGAATCATTTTTAGAATGTTTGAATCGTTTTTAGAATGTTTGAATCGTTTTTAGAATGTTTGAATCCTTTTTAGAATGTTTGAATCGTTTTTAGAATGTTTGAATCGTTTTTAGAATTTTTTAGAATGTTTGAATCATTTTTAGAATGTTTGAATCGTTTTTAGAATGTTTGAATCGTTTTTAGAATGTTTGAATCCTTTTTAGAATGTTTGAATCCTTTTTAGAATGTTTGAATCGTTTTTAGAATGTTTGAATCGTTTTTAGAATTTTTTAGAATGTTTGAATCGTTTTTAGAATGTTTGAATCGTTTTTAGAATGTTTGAATCCTTTTTAGAATTTTTTAGAATGTTTGAATCATTTTTAGAATGTTTGAATCGTTTTTAGAATGTTTGAATCGTTTTTAGAATGTTTGAATCCTTTTTAGAATGTTTGAATCCTTTTTAGAATGTTTGAATCGTTTTTAGAATGTTTGAATCGTTTTTAGAATGTTTGAATCCTTTTTAGAATGTTTGAATCCTTTTTAGAATGTTTGAATCGTTTTTAGAATGTTTGAATCGTTTTTAGAATTTTTTAGAATGTTTGAATCGTTTTTAGAATGTTTGAATCGTTTTTAGAATGTTTGAATCCTTTTTAGAATTTTTTAGAATGTTTGAATCATTTTTAGAATGTTTGAATCGTTTTTAGAATGTTTGAATCGTTTTTAGAATGTTTGAATCCTTTTTAGAATGTTTGAATCGTTTTTAGAATGTTTGAATCGTTTTTAGAATTTTTTAGAATGTTTGAATCGTTTTTAGAATGTTTCAATCGTTTTTAGAATGTTTGAATCTTTTTAGAATGTTTGAATCGTTTTAGAATGTTTGAATCATTTTAGAATGTTTGAATCATTTTAGAATGTTTGAATCGTTTTTAGATTGTTTGAATCTTTTTTAGAATGTTTGAATCTTTTTTAGAATTCTTTAGAATGTTTGAATCGTTTTTAGAATGTTTGAATCGTTTTTAGAATGTTTGAATCTTTTTAGAATGTTTGAATCCTTTTAGAATGTTTGAATCTTTTTAGAATGTTTGAATCGTTTTAAGAATGTTTGAATCCTTTTAGAATGTTTGAATCGTTTTTAGAATGTTTGAATCGTTTTTAGAATGTTTGAATCTTTTTTAGAATGTTTGAATCCTTTTAGAATGTTTGAATCTTTTTAGAATGTTTGAATCGTTTTAAGAATGTTTGAATCCTTTTAGAATGTTTGAATCTTTTTTAGAATTTTTTAGAATGTTTGAATCGTTTTTAGAATGTTTGAATCTTTTTTAGAATTTTTTAGAATGTTTGAATCGTTTTTAGAATGTTTGAATCGTTTTTAGAATGTTTGAATCGTTTTTAGAATGTTTGAATCTTTTTTAGAATGTTTGAATCGTTTTAAGAATGTTTGAATCCTTTTAGAATGTTTGAATCGTTTTAGAATGTTTGAATCTTTTTAGAATGTTTGAATCATTTTAGAATGTTTGAATCATTTTAGAATGTTTGAATCGTTTTTAGAATGTTTGAATCTTTTTTAGAATGTTTGAATCTTTTTTAGAATTCTTTAGAATGTTTGAATCGTTTTTAGAATGTTTGAATCGTTTTTAGAATGTTTGAATCTTTTTAGAATGTTTGAATCGTTTTAGAATGTTTGAATCATTTTAGAATGTTTGAATCATTTTAGAATGTTTGAATCTTTTTTAGAATGTTTGAATCTTTTTTAGAATTCTTTAGAATGTTTGAATCGTTTTTAGAATGTTTGAATCTTTTTTAGAATGTTTGAATCCTTTTAGAATGTTTGAATCGTTTTTAGAATGTTTGAATCGTTTTAAGAATGTTTGAATCGTTTTAGAATGTTTGAATCGTTTTTAGAATGTTTGAATCTTTTTAGAATGTTTGAATCGTTTTTAGAATGTTTGATCTTTTTAGAATGTTTGATCTTTTTAGAATGTTTGAATCTTTTTTAGAATGTTTGAATCTTTTTTAGAATTCTTTAGAATGTTTGAATCGTTTTTAGAATGTTTGAATCGTTTTTAGAATGTTTGAATCCTTTTAGAATGTTTGAATCGTTTTTAGAATGTTTGAATCTTTTTTAGAATGTTTGAATCTTTTTTAGAATGTTTGAATCGTTTTTAGAATGTTTGAATCGTTTTTAGAATGTTTGAATCGTTTTTAGAATTTTTTAGAATGTTTGAATCATTTTTAGAATGTTTGAATCGTTTTTAGAATGTTTGATCTTTTTAGAATGTTTGATCTTTTTAGAATGTTTGAATCGTTTTTAGAATGTTTGAATCTTTTTTAGAATGTTTGAATCCTTTTAGAATGTTTGAATCTTTTTAGAATGTTTGAATCGTTTTAAGAATGTTTGAATCCTTTTAGAATGTTTGAATCTTTTTTAGAATTTTTTAGAATGTTTGAATCGTTTTTAGAATGTTTGAATCTTTTTTAGAATTTTTTAGAATGTTTGAATCGTTTTTAGAATGTTTGAATCGTTTTTAGAATGTTTGAATCGTTTTTAGAATGTTTGAATCTTTTTTAGAATGTTTGAATCGTTTTAAGAATGTTTGAATCCTTTTAGAATGTTTGAATCGTTTTTAGAATGTTTGAATCTTTTTAGAATGTTTGAATCATTTTAGAATGTTTGAATCATTTTAGAATGTTTGAATCGTTTTTAGAATGTTTGAATCTTTTTTAGAATGTTTGAATCTTTTTTAGAATTCTTTAGAATGTTTGAATCGTTTTTAGAATGTTTGAATCGTTTTTAGAATGTTTGAATCCTTTTAGAATGTTTGAATCTTTTTTAGAATGTTTGAATCGTTTTTAGAATGTTTGAATCTTTTTTAGAATTTTTTAGAATGTTTGAATCGTTTTTAGAATGTTTGAATCGTTTTTAGAATGTTTGAATCGTTTTTAGAATTTTTTAGAATGTTTGAATCATTTTTAGAATGTTTGAATCGTTTTTAGAATGTTTGAATCGTTTTTAGAATGTTTGAATCCTTTTTAGAATGTTTGAATCGTTTTTAGAATGTTTGAATCGTTTTTAGAATTTTTTAGAATGTTTGAATCATTTTTAGAATGTTTGAATCGTTTTTAGAATGTTTGAATCGTTTTTAGAATGTTTGAATCCTTTTTAGAATGTTTGAATCCTTTTTAGAATGTTTGAATCGTTTTTAGAATGTTTGAATCGTTTTTAGAATTTTTTAGAATGTTTGAATCGTTTTTAGAATGTTTGAATCGTTTTTAGAATGTTTGAATCCTTTTTAGAATTTTTTAGAATGTTTGAATCATTTTTAGAATGTTTGAATCGTTTTTAGAATGTTTGAATCGTTTTTAGAATGTTTGAATCCTTTTTAGAATGTTTGAATCCTTTTTAGAATGTTTGAATCGTTTTTAGAATGTTTGAATCGTTTTTAGAATTTTTTAGAATGTTTGAATCGTTTTTAGAATGTTTGAATCGTTTTTAGAATGTTTGAATCCTTTTTAGAATTTTTTAGAATGTTTGAATCATTTTTAGAATGTTTGAATCGTTTTTAGAATGTTTGAATCGTTTTTAGAATGTTTGAATCCTTTTTAGAATGTTTGAATCCTTTTTAGAATGTTTGAATCGTTTTTAGAATGTTTGAATCGTTTTTAGAATGTTTGAATCCTTTTTAGAATGTTTGAATCCTTTTTAGAATGTTTGAATCGTTTTTAGAATGTTTGAATCGTTTTTAGAATTTTTTAGAATGTTTGAATCGTTTTTAGAATGTTTGAATCGTTTTTAGAATGTTTGAATCGTTTTTAGAATTTTTTAGAATGTTTGAATCATTTTTAGAATGTTTGAATCGTTTTTAGAATGTTTGAATCGTTTTTAGAATGTTTGAATCCTTTTTAGAATGTTTGAATCGTTTTTAGAATGTTTGAATCGTTTTTAGAATTTTTTAGAATGTTTGAATCATTTTTAGAATGTTTGAATCGTTTTTAGAATGTTTGAATCGTTTTTAGAATGTTTGAATCCTTTTTAGAATGTTTGAATCCTTTTTAGAATGTTTGAATCGTTTTTAGAATGTTTGAATCGTTTTTAGAATTTTTTAGAATGTTTGAATCGTTTTTAGAATGTTTGAATCGTTTTTAGAATGTTTGAATCCTTTTTAGAATTTTTTAGAATGTTTGAATCATTTTTAGAATGTTTGAATCGTTTTTAGAATGTTTGAATCGTTTTTAGAATGTTTGAATCCTTTTTAGAATGTTTGAATCCTTTTTAGAATGTTTGAATCGTTTTTAGAATGTTTGAATCGTTTTTAGAATGTTTGAATCCTTTTTAGAATGTTTGAATCCTTTTTAGAATGTTTGAATCGTTTTTAGAATGTTTGAATCGTTTTTAGAATTTTTTAGAATGTTTGAATCGTTTTTAGAATGTTTGAATCGTTTTTAGAATGTTTGAATCCTTTTTAGAATTTTTTAGAATGTTTGAATCATTTTTAGAATGTTTGAATCGTTTTTAGAATGTTTGAATCGTTTTTAGAATGTTTGATCTTTTTAGAATGTTTGAATCTTTTTAGAATGTTTGAATCTTTTTTAGAATGTTTGAATCTTTTTTAGAATTCTTTAGAATGTTTGAATCGTTTTTAGAATGTTTGAATCGTTTTTAGAATGTTTAAATCCTTTTAGAATGTTTGAATCTTTTTTAGAATGTTTGAATCGTTTTTAGAATGTTTGAATCTTTTTTAGAATTTTTTAGAATGTTTGAATCGTTTTTAGAATGTTTGAATCGTTTTTAGAATGTTTGAATCGTTTTTAGAATGTTTGAATCCTTTTTAGAATGTTTGAATCGTTTTTAGAATGTTTGAATCGTTTTTAGAATTTTTTAGAATGTTTGAATCATTTTTAGAATGTTTGAATCGTTTTTAGAATGTTTGAATCGTTTTTAGAATGTTTGAATCCTTTTTAGAATGTTTGAATCCTTTTTAGAATGTTTGAATCGTTTTTAGAATGTTTGAATCGTTTTTAGAATTTTTTAGAATGTTTGAATCGTTTTTAGAATGTTTGAATCGTTTTTAGAATGTTTGAATCCTTTTTAGAATTTTTTAGAATGTTTGAATCATTTTTAGAATGTTTGAATCGTTTTTAGAATGTTTGAATCCTTTTTAGAATGTTTGAATCCTTTTTAGAATGTTTGAATCCTTTTTAGAATGTTTGAATCGTTTTTAGAATGTTTGAATCGTTTTTAGAATGTTTGAATCCTTTTTAGAATGTTTGAATCCTTTTTAGAATGTTTGAATCGTTTTTAGAATGTTTGAATCGTTTTTAGAATTTTTTAGAATGTTTGAATCGTTTTTAGAATGTTTGAATCGTTTTTAGAATGTTTGAATCCTTTTTAGAATTTTTTAGAATGTTTGAATCATTTTTAGAATGTTTGAATCGTTTTTAGAATGTTTGAATCGTTTTTAGAATGTTTGAATCCTTTTTAGAATGTTTGAATCCTTTTTAGAATGTTTGAATCGTTTTTAGAATGTTTGAATCGTTTTTAGAATGTTTGATCTTTTTAGAATGTTTGAATCGTTTTTAGAATGTTTGAATCTTTTTTAGAATGTTTGAATCCTTTTAGAATGTTTGAATCGTTTTTAGAATGTTTGAATCGTTTTTAGAATGTTTGAATCCTTTTAGAATGTTTGAATCTTTTTTAGAATGTTTGAATCGTTTTTAGAATGTTTGAATCTTTTTTAGAATGTTTGAATCATTTTTAGAATGTTTGAATCGTTTTTAGAATGTTTGAATCGTTTTTAGAATGTTTGAATCCTTTTTAGAATGTTTGAATCCTTTTTAGAATGTTTGAATCGTTTTTAGAATGTTTGAATCGTTTTTAGAATTTTTTAGAATGTTTGAATCGTTTTTAGAATGTTTGAATCGTTTTTAGAATGTTTGAATCCTTTTTAGAATTTTTTAGAATGTTTGAATCATTTTTAGAATGTTTGAATCGTTTTTAGAATGTTTGAATCCTTTTTAGAATGTTTGAATCCTTTTTAGAATGTTTGAATCCTTTTTAGAATGTTTGAATCGTTTTTAGAATGTTTGAATCGTTTTTAGAATGTTTGAATCCTTTTTAGAATGTTTGAATCCTTTTTAGAATGTTTGAATCGTTTTTAGAATGTTTGAATCGTTTTTAGAATTTTTTAGAATGTTTGAATCGTTTTTAGAATGTTTGAATCGTTTTTAGAATGTTTGAATCCTTTTTAGAATTTTTTAGAATGTTTGAATCATTTTTAGAATGTTTGAATCGTTTTTAGAATGTTTGAATCGTTTTTAGAATGTTTGAATCCTTTTTAGAATGTTTGAATCCTTTTTAGAATGTTTGAATCGTTTTTAGAATGTTTGAATCTTTTTTAGAATGTTTGAATCCTTTTAGAATGTTTGAATCGTTTTTAGAATGTTTGAATCTTTTTTAGAATGTTTGAATCCTTTTTAGAATGTTTGAATCCTTTTTAGAATGTTTGAATCGTTTTTAGAATGTTTGAATCTTTTTTAGAATGTTTGAATCGTTTTTAGAATGTTTGAATCTTTTTTAGAATGTTTGAATCATTTTTGAATGTTTGAATCGTTTTAAGAATGTTTGAATCCTTTTAGAATGTTTGAATCGTTTTTAGAATGTTTGAATCGTTTTTAGAATGTTTGAATCCTTTTAGAATGTTTGAATCTTTTTTAGAATGTTTGAATCTTTTTTAGAATTTTTTAGAATGTTTGAATCGTTTTTAGAATGTTTGAATCTTTTTTAGAATTTTTTAGAATGTTTGAATCGTTTTTAGAATGTTTGAATCGTTTTTAGAATGTTTGAATCTTTTTTAGAATGTTTGAATCGTTTTAAGAATGTTTGAATCCTTGTAGAATGTTTGAATCGTTTTTAGAATGTTTGAATCTTTTTAGAATGTTTGAATCATTTTAGAATGTTTGAATCATTTTAGAATGTTTGAATCGTTTTTAGAATGTTTGAATCTTTTTTAGAATGTTTGAATCTTTTTTAGAATTCTTTAGAATGTTTGAATCATTTTTAGAATGTTTGAATCGTTTTTAGAATGTTTGAATCTTTTTAGAATGTTTGAATCGTTTTAGAATGTTTGAATCATTTTAGAATGTTTGAATCATTTTAGAATGTTTGAATCGTTTTTAGAATGTTTGAATCTTTTTTAGAATGTTTGAATCTTTTTTAGAATTCTTTAGAATGTTTGATCTTTTTAGAATGTTTGATCTATTTAGAATGTTTGAATCGTTTTTAGAATGTTTGAATCTTTTTTAGAATGTTTGAATCCTTTTAGAATGTTTGAATCGTTTTTAGAATGTTTGAATCTTTTTAGAATGTTTGAATCGTTTTTAGAATGTTTGATCTTTTTAGAATGTTTGATCTTTTTAGAATGTTTGAATCTTTTTTAGAATGTTTGAATCTTTTTTAGAATTCTTTAGAATGTTTGAATCGTTTTTAGAATGTTTGAATCGTTTTTAGAATGTTTGAATCTTTTTAGAATGTTTGAATCGTTTTTAGAATGTTTGATCTTTTTAGAATGTTTGATCTATTTAGAATGTTTGAATCGTTTTTAGAATGTTTGAATCTTTTTTAGAATGTTTGAATCCTTTTAGAATGTTTGAATCGTTTTTAGAATGTTTGAATCGTTTTAAGAATGTTTGAATCGTTTTAGAATGTTTGAATCGTTTTTAGAATGTTTGAATCGTTTTTAGAATGTTTGAATCGTTTTTAGAATGTTTGAATCTTTTTTAGAATGTTTGAATCGTTTTAAGAATGTTTGAATCCTTTTAGAATGTTTGAATCGTTTTTAGAATGTTTGAATCTTTTTTAGAATGTTTGAATCTTTTTTAGAATGTTTGAATCGTTTTTAGAATGTTTGAATCTTTTTAGAATGTTTGAATCGTTTTAGAATGTTTGAATCATTTTAGAATGTTTGATCTTTTTAGAATGTTTGATCTATTTAGAATGTTTGAATCGTTTTTAGAATGTTTGAATCTTTTTTAGAATGTTTGAATCCTTTTAGAATGTTTGAATCGTTTTTAGAATGTTTGAATCGTTTTAAGAATGTTTGAATCGTTTTAGAATGTTTGAATCGTTTTTAGAATGTTTGAATCGTTTTTAGAATGTTTGAATCGTTTTTAGAATGTTTGAATCTTTTTTAGAATGTTTGAATCGTTTTAAGAATGTTTGAATCCTTTTAGAATGTTTGAATCGTTTTTAGAATGTTTGAATCTTTTTTAGAATGTTTGAATCATTTTAGAATGTTTGAATCGTTTTAGAATGTTTGAATCGTTTTAGAATGTTTGAATCGTTTTAAGAATGTTTGAATCGTTTTAGAATGTTTGAATCGTTTTTAGAATGTTTGAATCTTTTTTAGAATGTTTGAATCGTTTTTAGAATGTTTGAATCTTTTTTAGAATGTTTGAATCGTTTTTAGAATGTTTGAATCTTTTTTAGAATGTTTGAATCGTTTTTAGAATGTTTGAATCGTTTTTAGAATTTTTTAGAATGTTTGAATCATTTTTAGAATGTTTGAATCGTTTTTAGAATGTTTGATCTTTTTAGAATGTTTGATCTTTTTAGAATGTTTGAATCGTTTTTAGAATGTTTGAATCTTTTTTAGAATGTTTGAATCCTTTTAGAATGTTTGAATCTTTTTAGAATGTTTGAATCGTTTTAAGAATGTTTGAATCCTTTTAGAATGTTTGAATCGTTTTTAGAATGTTTGAATCCTTTTAGAATGTTTGAATCGTTTTTGAATGTTTGAATCGTTTTTAGAATGTTTGAATCGTTTTTGAATGTTTGAATCGTTTTTAGAATGTTTGAATCGTTTTAAGAATGTTTGAATCGTTTTAGAATGTTTGAATCTTTTTTAGAATTTTTTAGAATGTTTGAATCCTTTTAGAATGTTTGAACTTTTTTAGAATGTTTGAATCGTTTTTAGAATGTTTGAATCGTTTTTAGACTTTTTTAGAATGTTTGAATCGTTTTTAGAATGTTTGAATCGTTTTTAGAATGTTTGAATCTTTTTTAGAATTTTTTAGAATGTTTGAATCCTTTTAGAATGTTTGAACTTTTTTAGAATGTTTGAATCGTTTTTAGAATGTTTGAATCGTTTTTAGACTTTTTTAGAATGTTTGAATCGTTTTTAGAATGTTTGAATCATTTTTAGAATGTTTGAATCTTTTTAGAATGTTTGAATCGTTTTTAGAATGTTTGAATCTTTTTTAGAATTTTTTAGAATGTTTGAATCTTTTTAGAATGTTTGAACTTTTTTAGAATGTTTGAATCGTTTTTAGAATGTTTGAATCGTTTTTAGAATGTTTGAATCGTTTTTAGAATTTTTTAGAATGTTTGAATCTTTTTAGAATGTTTGAATCGTTTTTAGAATGTTTGAATCGTTTTTAGAATGTTTGAATCCTTTTAGAATGTTTGAATCTTTTTTAGAATTTTTTAGAATGTTTGAATCGTTTTTAGAATGTTTGAATCGTTTTTAGAATGTTTGAATCCTTTTAGAATGTTTGAACTTTTTTAGAATGTTTGAATCGTTTTTAGAATGTTTGAATCGTTTTTAGACTTTTTTAGAATGTTTGAATCGTTTTTAGAATGTTTGAATCCTTTTAGAATGTTTGAATCGTTTTTAGAATTTTTTAGAATGTTTGAATCGTTTTTAGAATGTTTGAATCGTTTTAAGAATGTTTGAATCCTTTTAGAATGTTTGAATCTTTTTTAGAATTTTTTAGAATGTTTGAATCGTTTTTAGAATGTTTGAATCGTTTTTAGAATTTTTTAGAATGTTTGAATCTTTTTAGAATGTTTGAACTTTTTTAGAATGTTTGAATCGTTTTTAGAATGTTTGAATCGTTTTTAGACTTTTTTAGAATGTTTGAATCGTTTTTAGAATGTTTGAATCATTTTTAGAATGTTTGAATCTTTTTAGAATGTTTGAATCTTTTTTAGAATGTTTGAATCCTTTTAGAATGTTTGAATCGTTTTTAGAATGTTTGAATCGTTTTTAGACTTTTTTAGAATGTTTGAATCGTTTTTAGAATGTTTGAATCATTTTTAGAATGTTTGAATCTTTTTAGAATGTTTGAATCTTTTTTAGAATTTTTTAGAATGTTTGAATCGTTTTTAGAATGTTTGAATCTTTTTTAGAATGTTTGAATCATTTTAGAATGTTTGAATCGTTTTAGAATGTTTGAATCGTTTTAGAATGTTTGAATCGTTTTAAGAATGTTTGAATCGTTTTAGAATGTTTGAATCGTTTTTAGAATGTTTGAATCTTTTTTAGAATGTTTGAATCGTTTTTAGAATGTTTGAATCTTTTTTAGAATGTTTGAATCGTTTTTAGAATGTTTGAATCTTTTTTAGAATGTTTGAATCGTTTTTAGAATGTTTGAATCGTTTTTAGAATTTTTTAGAATGTTTGAATCATTTTTAGAATGTTTGAATCGTTTTTAGAATGTTTGATCTTTTTAGAATGTTTGATCTTTTTAGAATGTTTGAATCGTTTTTAGAATGTTTGAATCTTTTTTAGAATGTTTGAATCCTTTTAGAATGTTTGAATCTTTTTAGAATGTTTGAATCGTTTTAAGAATGTTTGAATCCTTTTAGAATGTTTGAATCGTTTTTAGAATGTTTGAATCCTTTTAGAATGTTTGAATCGTTTTTGAATGTTTGAATCGTTTTTAGAATGTTTGAATCGTTTTTGAATGTTTGAATCGTTTTTAGAATGTTTGAATCGTTTTAAGAATGTTTGAATCGTTTTAGAATGTTTGAATCTTTTTTAGAATTTTTTAGAATGTTTGAATCCTTTTAGAATGTTTGAACTTTTTTAGAATGTTTGAATCGTTTTTAGAATGTTTGAATCGTTTTTAGACTTTTTTAGAATGTTTGAATCGTTTTTAGAATGTTTGAATCGTTTTTAGAATGTTTGAATCTTTTTTAGAATTTTTTAGAATGTTTGAATCCTTTTAGAATGTTTGAACTTTTTTAGAATGTTTGAATCGTTTTTAGAATGTTTGAATCGTTTTTAGACTTTTTTAGAATGTTTGAATCGTTTTTAGAATGTTTGAATCATTTTTAGAATGTTTGAATCTTTTTAGAATGTTTGAATCGTTTTTAGAATGTTTGAATCTTTTTTAGAATTTTTTAGAATGTTTGAATCTTTTTAGAATGTTTGAACTTTTTTAGAATGTTTGAATCGTTTTTAGAATGTTTGAATCGTTTTTAGAATGTTTGAATCGTTTTTAGAATTTTTTAGAATGTTTGAATCTTTTTAGAATGTTTGAATCGTTTTTAGAATGTTTGAATCGTTTTTAGAATGTTTGAATCCTTTTAGAATGTTTGAATCTTTTTTAGAATTTTTTAGAATGTTTGAATCGTTTTTAGAATGTTTGAATCGTTTTTAGAATGTTTGAATCCTTTTAGAATGTTTGAACTTTTTTAGAATGTTTGAATCGTTTTTAGAATGTTTGAATCGTTTTTAGACTTTTTTAGAATGTTTGAATCGTTTTTAGAATGTTTGAATCCTTTTAGAATGTTTGAATCGTTTTTAGAATTTTTTAGAATGTTTGAATCGTTTTTAGAATGTTTGAATCGTTTTAAGAATGTTTGAATCCTTTTAGAATGTTTGAATCTTTTTTAGAATTTTTTAGAATGTTTGAATCGTTTTTAGAATGTTTGAATCGTTTTTAGAATTTTTTAGAATGTTTGAATCTTTTTAGAATGTTTGAACTTTTTTAGAATGTTTGAATCGTTTTTAGAATGTTTGAATCGTTTTTAGACTTTTTTAGAATGTTTGAATCGTTTTTAGAATGTTTGAATCATTTTTAGAATGTTTGAATCTTTTTAGAATGTTTGAATCTTTTTTAGAATTTTTTAGAATGTTTGAATCTTTTTAGAATGTTTGAACTTTTTTAGAATGTTTGAATCGTTTTTAGAATTTTTTAGAATGTTTGAATCTTTTTAGAATGTTTGAATCTTTTTTAGAATGTTTGAATCCTTTTAGAATGTTTGAATCTTTTTAGAATGTTTGAATCGTTTTAAGAATGTTTGAATCCTTTTAGAATGTTTGAATCTTTTTTAGAATTTTTTAGAATGTTTGAATCGTTTTTAGAATGTTTGAATCTTTTTTAGAATTTTTTAGAATGTTTGAATCGTTTTTAGAATGTTTGAATCGTTTTTAGAATGTTTGAATCGTTTTTAGAATGTTTGAATCTTTTTTAGAATGTTTGAATCGTTTTAAGAATGTTTGAATCCTTTTAGAATGTTTGAATCGTTTTTAGAATGTTTGAATCTTTTTAGAATGTTTGAATCATTTTAGAATGTTTGAATCATTTTAGAATGTTTGAATCGTTTTTAGAATGTTTGAATCTTTTTTAGAATGTTTGAATCTTTTTTAGAATTCTTTAGAATGTTTGAATCGTTTTTAGAATGTTTGAATCGTTTTTAGAATGTTTGAATCCTTTTAGAATGTTTGAATCTTTTTTAGAATGTTTGAATCGTTTTTAGAATGTTTGAATCTTTTTTAGAATTTTTTAGAATGTTTGAATCGTTTTTAGAATGTTTGAATCGTTTTTAGAATGTTTGAATCGTTTTTAGAATTTTTTAGAATGTTTGAATCATTTTTAGAATGTTTGAATCGTTTTTAGAATGTTTGAATCGTTTTTAGAATGTTTGAATCCTTTTTAGAATGTTTGAATCGTTTTTAGAATGTTTGAATCGTTTTTAGAATTTTTTAGAATGTTTGAATCATTTTTAGAATGTTTGAATCGTTTTTAGAATGTTTGAATCGTTTTTAGAATGTTTGAATCCTTTTTAGAATGTTTGAATCCTTTTTAGAATGTTTGAATCGTTTTTAGAATGTTTGAATCGTTTTTAGAATTTTTTAGAATGTTTGAATCGTTTTTAGAATGTTTGAATCGTTTTTAGAATGTTTGAATCCTTTTTAGAATTTTTTAGAATGTTTGAATCATTTTTAGAATGTTTGAATCGTTTTTAGAATGTTTGAATCGTTTTTAGAATGTTTGAATCCTTTTTAGAATGTTTGAATCCTTTTTAGAATGTTTGAATCGTTTTTAGAATGTTTGAATCGTTTTTAGAATTTTTTAGAATGTTTGAATCGTTTTTAGAATGTTTGAATCGTTTTTAGAATGTTTGAATCCTTTTTAGAATTTTTTAGAATGTTTGAATCATTTTTAGAATGTTTGAATCGTTTTTAGAATGTTTGAATCGTTTTTAGAATGTTTGAATCCTTTTTAGAATGTTTGAATCCTTTTTAGAATGTTTGAATCGTTTTTAGAATGTTTGAATCGTTTTTAGAATGTTTGAATCCTTTTTAGAATGTTTGAATCCTTTTTAGAATGTTTGAATCGTTTTTAGAATGTTTGAATCGTTTTTAGAATTTTTTAGAATGTTTGAATCGTTTTTAGAATGTTTGAATCGTTTTTAGAATGTTTGAATCGTTTTTAGAATTTTTTAGAATGTTTGAATCATTTTTAGAATGTTTGAATCGTTTTTAGAATGTTTGAATCGTTTTTAGAATGTTTGAATCCTTTTTAGAATGTTTGAATCGTTTTTAGAATGTTTGAATCGTTTTTAGAATTTTTTAGAATGTTTGAATCATTTTTAGAATGTTTGAATCGTTTTTAGAATGTTTGAATCGTTTTTAGAATGTTTGAATCCTTTTTAGAATGTTTGAATCCTTTTTAGAATGTTTGAATCGTTTTTAGAATGTTTGAATCGTTTTTAGAATTTTTTAGAATGTTTGAATCGTTTTTAGAATGTTTGAATCGTTTTTAGAATGTTTGAATCCTTTTTAGAATTTTTTAGAATGTTTGAATCATTTTTAGAATGTTTGAATCGTTTTTAGAATGTTTGAATCGTTTTTAGAATGTTTGAATCCTTTTTAGAATGTTTGAATCCTTTTTAGAATGTTTGAATCGTTTTTAGAATGTTTGAATCGTTTTTAGAATGTTTGAATCCTTTTTAGAATGTTTGAATCCTTTTTAGAATGTTTGAATCGTTTTTAGAATGTTTGAATCGTTTTTAGAATTTTTTAGAATGTTTGAATCGTTTTTAGAATGTTTGAATCGTTTTTAGAATGTTTGAATCCTTTTTAGAATTTTTTAGAATGTTTGAATCATTTTTAGAATGTTTGAATCGTTTTTAGAATGTTTGAATCGTTTTTAGAATGTTTGATCTTTTTAGAATGTTTGAATCTTTTTAGAATGTTTGAATCTTTTTTAGAATGTTTGAATCTTTTTTAGAATTCTTTAGAATGTTTGAATCGTTTTTAGAATGTTTGAATCGTTTTTAGAATGTTTAAATCCTTTTAGAATGTTTGAATCTTTTTTAGAATGTTTGAATCGTTTTTAGAATGTTTGAATCTTTTTTAGAATTTTTTAGAATGTTTGAATCGTTTTTAGAATGTTTGAATCGTTTTTAGAATGTTTGAATCGTTTTTAGAATGTTTGAATCCTTTTTAGAATGTTTGAATCGTTTTTAGAATGTTTGAATCGTTTTTAGAATTTTTTAGAATGTTTGAATCATTTTTAGAATGTTTGAATCGTTTTTAGAATGTTTGAATCGTTTTTAGAATGTTTGAATCCTTTTTAGAATGTTTGAATCCTTTTTAGAATGTTTGAATCGTTTTTAGAATGTTTGAATCGTTTTTAGAATTTTTTAGAATGTTTGAATCGTTTTTAGAATGTTTGAATCGTTTTTAGAATGTTTGAATCCTTTTTAGAATTTTTTAGAATGTTTGAATCATTTTTAGAATGTTTGAATCGTTTTTAGAATGTTTGAATCCTTTTTAGAATGTTTGAATCCTTTTTAGAATGTTTGAATCCTTTTTAGAATGTTTGAATCGTTTTTAGAATGTTTGAATCGTTTTTAGAATGTTTGAATCCTTTTTAGAATGTTTGAATCCTTTTTAGAATGTTTGAATCGTTTTTAGAATGTTTGAATCGTTTTTAGAATTTTTTAGAATGTTTGAATCGTTTTTAGAATGTTTGAATCGTTTTTAGAATGTTTGAATCCTTTTTAGAATTTTTTAGAATGTTTGAATCATTTTTAGAATGTTTGAATCGTTTTTAGAATGTTTGAATCGTTTTTAGAATGTTTGAATCCTTTTTAGAATGTTTGAATCCTTTTTAGAATGTTTGAATCGTTTTTAGAATGTTTGAATCGTTTTTAGAATGTTTGATCTTTTTAGAATGTTTGAATCGTTTTTAGAATG
Source organism: Anarhichas minor (assembly GCF_050575085.1). NCBI lineage: Eukaryota > Metazoa > Chordata > Actinopteri > Perciformes > Anarhichadidae > Anarhichas > Anarhichas minor. Next base: position 1,096,668 of record NW_027466539.1, on the reverse strand, counting down.
TTTGAATCTTTTTTAGAATGTTTGAATCCTTTTAGAATGTTTGAATCGTTTTTAGAATGTTTGAATCGTTTTAAGAATGTTTGAATCGTTTTAGAATGTTTGAATCGTTTTTAGAATGTTTGAATCGTTTTTAGAATGTTTGAATCGTTTTTAGAATGTTTGAATCTTTTTTAGAATGTTTGAATCGTTTTAAGAATGTTTGAATCCTTTTAGAATGTTTGAATCGTTTTTAGAATGTTTGAATCTTTTTTAGAATGTTTGAATCATTTTAGAATGTTTGAATCGTTTTAGAATGTTTGAATCGTTTTAGAATGTTTGAATCGTTTTAAGAATGTTTGAATCGTTTTAGAATGTTTGAATCGTTTTTAGAATGTTTGAATCGTTTTTAGAATGTTTGAATCGTTTTTAGAATGTTTGAATCTTTTTTAGAATGTTTGAATCGTTTTTAGAATGTTTGAATCTTTTTTAGAATGTTTGAATCGTTTTTAGAATGTTTGAATCGTTTTTAGAATTTTTTAGAATGTTTGAATCATTTTTAGAATGTTTGAATCGTTTTTAGAATGTTTGATCTTTTTAGAATGTTTGATCTTTTTAGAATGTTTGAATCGTTTTTAGAATGTTTGAATCTTTTTTAGAATGTTTGAATCCTTTTAGAATGTTTGAATCGTTTTTGAATGTTTGAATCGTTTTTAGAATGTTTGAATCGTTTTTGAATGTTTGAATCGTTTTTAGAATGTTTGAATCGTTTTAAGAATGTTTGAATCGTTTTAGAATGTTTGAATCGTTTTAAGAATGTTTGAATCCTTTTAGAATGTTTGAATCGTTTTTAGAATGTTTGAATCTTTTTAGAATGTTTGAATCATTTTAGAATGTTTGAATCGTTTTTAGAATGTTTGAATCCTTTTAGAATGTTTGAATCTTTTTAGAATGTTTGAATCGTTTTAAGAATGTTTGAATCCTTTTAGAATGTTTGAATCGTTTTTAGAATGTTTGAATCGTTTTTAGAATGTTTGAATCCTTTTAGAATGTTTGAATCTTTTTTAGAATGTTTGAATCGTATTTAGAATGTTTGAATCTTTTTTAGAATTTTTTAGAATGTTTGAATCGTTTTTAGAATGTTTGAATCGTTTTTAGAATGTTTGAATCGTTTTTGAATGTTTGAATCGTTTTTAGAATGTTTGAATCGTTTTTGAATGTTTGAATCGTTTTTAGAATGTTTGAATCGTTTTAAGAATGTTTGAATCGTTTTAGAATGTTTGAATCGTTTTTAGAATGTTTGAATCGTTTTTAGAATGTTTGAATCTGTTTTAGAATGTTTGAATCATTTTTGAATGTTTGAATCGTTTTTAGAATGTTTGAATCGTTTTTAGAATGTTTGAATCGTTTTTAGAATGTTTGAATCTTTTTTAGAATGTTTGAATCTTTTTTGAATGTTTGAATCGTTTTTAGAATGTTTGAATCGTTTTTAGAATGTTTGAATCGTTTTTAGAATGTTTGAATCGTTTTTAGAATGTTTGAATCTTTTTAGAATGTTTGAATCGTTTTAGAATGTTTGAATCATTTTAGAATGTTTGAATCATTTTAGAATGTTTGAATCGTTTTTAGAATGTTTGAATCTTTTTTAGAATGTTTGAATCTTTTTTAGAATTCTTTAGAATGTTTGAATCGTTTTTAGAATGTTTGAATCGTTTTTAGAATGTTTGAATCTTTTTAGAATGTTTGAATCGTTTTAGAATGTTTGAATCCTTTTAGAATGTTTGAATCGTTTTTAGAATGTTTGAATCTTTTTAGAATGTTTGAATCGTTTTTAGAATGTTTGATCTTTTTAGAATGTTTGATCTTTTTAGAATGTTTGAATCTTTTTTAGAATGTTTGAATCTTTTTTAGAATTCTTTAGAATGTTTGAATCGTTTTTAGAATGTTTGAATCGTTTTTAGAATGTTTGAATCTTTTTAGAATGTTTGAATCGTTTTTAGAATGTTTGATCTTTTTAGAATGTTTGATCTATTTAGAATGTTTGAATCGTTTTTAGAATGTTTGAATCTTTTTTAGAATGTTTGAATCCTTTTAGAATGTTTGAATCGTTTTTAGAATGTTTGAATCGTTTTAAGAATGTTTGAATCGTTTTAGAATGTTTGAATCGTTTTTAGAATGTTTGAATCGTTTTTAGAATGTTTGAATCGTTTTTAGAATGTTTGAATCTTTTTTAGAATGTTTGAATCGTTTTAAGAATGTTTGAATCCTTTTAGAATGTTTGAATCGTTTTTAGAATGTTTGAATCTTTTTTAGAATGTTTGAATCTTTTTTAGAATGTTTGAATCGTTTTTAGAATGTTTGAATCTTTTTAGAATGTTTGAATCGTTTTAGAATGTTTGAATCATTTTAGAATGTTTGATCTTTTTAGAATGTTTGATCTATTTAGAATGTTTGAATCGTTTTTAGAATGTTTGAATCTTTTTTAGAATGTTTGAATCCTTTTAGAATGTTTGAATCGTTTTTAGAATGTTTGAATCGTTTTAAGAATGTTTGAATCGTTTTAGAATGTTTGAATCGTTTTTAGAATGTTTGAATCGTTTTTAGAATGTTTGAATCGTTTTTAGAATGTTTGAATCTTTTTTAGAATTCTTTAGAATGTTTGAATCGTTTTTAGAATGTTTGAATCGTTTTTAGAATGTTTGAATCTTTTTAGAATGTTTGAATCGTTTTAGAATGTTTGAATCATTTTAGAATGTTTGAATCATTTTAGAATGTTTGAATCGTTTTTAGAATGTTTGAATCTTTTTTAGAATGTTTGAATCTTTTTTAGAATTCTTTAGAATGTTTGAATCGTTTTTAGAATGTTTGAATCGTTTTTAGAATGTTTGAATCTTTTTAGAATGTTTGAATCGTTTTAGAATGTTTGAATCCTTTTAGAATGTTTGAATCGTTTTTAGAATGTTTGAATCTTTTTAGAATGTTTGAATCGTTTTTAGAATGTTTGATCTTTTTAGAATGTTTGATCTTTTTAGAATGTTTGAATCTTTTTTAGAATGTTTGAATCTTTTTTAGAATTCTTTAGAATGTTTGAATCGTTTTTAGAATGTTTGAATCGTTTTTAGAATGTTTGAATCTTTTTAGAATGTTTGAATCGTTTTTAGAATGTTTGATCTTTTTAGAATGTTTGATCTATTTAGAATGTTTGAATCGTTTTTAGAATGTTTGAATCTTTTTTAGAATGTTTGAATCCTTTTAGAATGTTTGAATCGTTTTTAGAATGTTTGAATCGTTTTAAGAATGTTTGAATCGTTTTAGAATGTTTGAATCGTTTTTAGAATGTTTGAATCGTTTTTAGAATGTTTGAATCGTTTTTAGAATGTTTGAATCTTTTTTAGAATGTTTGAATCGTTTTAAGAATGTTTGAATCCTTTTAGAATGTTTGAATCGTTTTTAGAATGTTTGAATCTTTTTTAGAATGTTTGAATCTTTTTTAGAATGTTTGAATCGTTTTTAGAATGTTTGAATCTTTTTAGAATGTTTGAATCGTTTTAGAATGTTTGAATCATTTTAGAATGTTTGATCTTTTTAGAATGTTTGATCTATTTAGAATGTTTGAATCGTTTTTAGAATGTTTGAATCTTTTTTAGAATGTTTGAATCCTTTTAGAATGTTTGAATCGTTTTTAGAATGTTTGAATCGTTTTAAGAATGTTTGAATCGTTTTAGAATGTTTGAATCGTTTTTAGAATGTTTGAATCGTTTTTAGAATGTTTGAATCGTTTTTAGAATGTTTGAATCTTTTTTAGAATGTTTGAATCGTTTTAAGAATGTTTGAATCCTTTTAGAATGTTTGAATCGTTTTTAGAATGTTTGAATCTTTTTTAGAATGTTTGAATCATTTTAGAATGTTTGAATCGTTTTAGAATGTTTGAATCGTTTTAGAATGTTTGAATCGTTTTAAGAATGTTTGAATCGTTTTAGAATGTTTGAATCGTTTTTAGAATGTTTGAATCTTTTTTAGAATGTTTGAATCGTTTTTAGAATGTTTGAATCTTTTTTAGAATGTTTGAATCGTTTTTAGAATGTTTGAATCTTTTTTAGAATGTTTGAATCGTTTTTAGAATGTTTGAATCGTTTTTAGAATTTTTTAGAATGTTTGAATCATTTTTAGAATGTTTGAATCGTTTTTAGAATGTTTGATCTTTTTAGAATGTTTGATCTTTTTAGAATGTTTGAATCGTTTTTAGAATGTTTGAATCTTTTTTAGAATGTTTGAATCCTTTTAGAATGTTTGAATCTTTTTAGAATGTTTGAATCGTTTTAAGAATGTTTGAATCCTTTTAGAATGTTTGAATCGTTTTTAGAATGTTTGAATCCTTTTAGAATGTTTGAATCGTTTTTGAATGTTTGAATCGTTTTTAGAATGTTTGAATCGTTTTTGAATGTTTGAATCGTTTTTAGAATGTTTGAATCGTTTTAAGAATGTTTGAATCGTTTTAGAATGTTTGAATCGTTTTAAGAATGTTTGAATCCTTTTAGAATGTTTGAATCGTTTTTAGAATGTTTGAATCTTTTTAGAATGTTTGAATCATTTTAGAATGTTTGAATCGTTTTTAGAATGTTTGAATCCTTTTAGAATGTTTGAATCTTTTTAGAATGTTTGAATCGTTTTAAGAATGTTTGAATCCTTTTAGAATGTTTGAATCGTTTTTAGAATGTTTGAATCGTTTTTAGAATGTTTGAATCCTTTTAGAATGTTTGAATCTTTTTTAGAATGTTTGAATCGTATTTAGAATGTTTGAATCTTTTTTAGAATTTTTTAGAATGTTTGAATCGTTTTTAGAATGTTTGAATCGTTTTTAGAATGTTTGAATCGTTTTTGAATGTTTGAATCGTTTTTAGAATGTTTGAATCGTTTTTGAATGTTTGAATCGTTTTTAGAATGTTTGAATCGTTTTAAGAATGTTTGAATCGTTTTAGAATGTTTGAATCGTTTTTAGAATGTTTGAATCGTTTTTAGAATGTTTGAATCTGTTTTAGAATGTTTGAATCATTTTTGAATGTTTGAATCGTTTTTAGAATGTTTGAATCGTTTTTAGAATGTTTGAATCGTTTTTAGAATGTTTGAATCTTTTTTAGAATTCTTTAGAATGTTTGAATCGTTTTTAGAATGTTTGAATCGTTTTTAGAATGTTTGAATCTTTTTAGAATGTTTGAATCGTTTTAGAATGTTTGAATCATTTTAGAATGTTTGAATCATTTTAGAATGTTTGAATCGTTTTTAGAATGTTTGAATCTTTTTTAGAATGTTTGAATCTTTTTTAGAATTCTTTAGAATGTTTGATCTTTTTAGAATGTTTGATCTATTTAGAATGTTTGAATCGTTTTTAGAATGTTTGAATCTTTTTTAGAATGTTTGAATCCTTTTAGAATGTTTGAATCGTTTTTAGAATGTTTGAATCGTTTTAAGAATGTTTGAATCGTTTTAGAATGTTTGAATCGTTTTTAGAATGTTTGAATCTTTTTAGAATGTTTGAATCGTTTTTAGAATGTTTGATCTTTTTAGAATGTTTGATCTTTTTAGAATGTTTGAATCTTTTTTAGAATGTTTGAATCTTTTTTAGAATTCTTTAGAATGTTTGAATCGTTTTTAGAATGTTTGAATCGTTTTTAGAATGTTTGAATCTTTTTAGAATGTTTGAATCGTTTTTAGAATGTTTGATCTTTTTAGAATGTTTGAATCATTTTAGAATGTTTGAATCGTTTTTAGAATGTTTGAATCTTTTTTAGAATGTTTGAATCTTTTTTAGAATTCTTTAGAATGTTTGATCTTTTTAGAATGTTTGATCTATTTAGAATGTTTGAATCGTTTTTAGAATGTTTGAATCTTTTTTAGAATGTTTGAATCCTTTTAGAATGTTTGAATCGTTTTTAGAATGTTTGAATCTTTTTAGAATGTTTGAATCGTTTTTAGAATGTTTGATCTTTTTAGAATGTTTGATCTTTTTAGAATGTTTGAATCTTTTTTAGAATGTTTGAATCTTTTTTAGAATTCTTTAGAATGTTTGAATCGTTTTTAGAATGTTTGAATCGTTTTTAGAATGTTTGAATCTTTTTAGAATGTTTGAATCGTTTTTAGAATGTTTGATCTTTTTAGAATGTTTGATCTATTTAGAATGTTTGAATCGTTTTTAGAATGTTTGAATCTTTTTTAGAATGTTTGAATCCTTTTAGAATGTTTGAATCGTTTTTAGAATGTTTGAATCGTTTTAAGAATGTTTGAATCGTTTTAGAATGTTTGAATCGTTTTTAGAATGTTTGAATCGTTTTTAGAATGTTTGAATCGTTTTTAGAATGTTTGAATCTTTTTTAGAATGTTTGAATCGTTTTAAGAATGTTTGAATCCTTTTAGAATGTTTGAATCGTTTTTAGAATGTTTGAATCTTTTTTAGAATGTTTGAATCTTTTTTAGAATGTTTGAATCGTTTTTAGAATGTTTGAATCTTTTTAGAATGTTTGAATCGTTTTAGAATGTTTGAATCATTTTAGAATGTTTGATCTTTTTAGAATGTTTGATCTATTTAGAATGTTTGAATCGTTTTTAGAATGTTTGAATCTTTTTTAGAATGTTTGAATCCTTTTAGAATGTTTGAATCGTTTTTAGAATGTTTGAATCGTTTTAAGAATGTTTGAATCGTTTTAGAATGTTTGAATCGTTTTTAGAATGTTTGAATCGTTTTTAGAATGTTTGAATCGTTTTTAGAATGTTTGAATCTTTTTTAGAATGTTTGAATCGTTTTAAGAATGTTTGAATCCTTTTAGAATGTTTGAATCGTTTTTAGAATGTTTGAATCTTTTTTAGAATGTTTGAATCATTTTAGAATGTTTGAATCGTTTTAGAATGTTTGAATCGTTTTAGAATGTTTGAATCGTTTTAAGAATGTTTGAATCGTTTTAGAATGTTTGAATCGTTTTTAGAATGTTTGAATCTTTTTTAGAATGTTTGAATCGTTTTTAGAATGTTTGAATCTTTTTTAGAATGTTTGAATCGTTTTTAGAATGTTTGAATCTTTTTTAGAATGTTTGAATCGTTTTTAGAATGTTTGAATCGTTTTTAGAATTTTTTAGAATGTTTGAATCATTTTTAGAATGTTTGAATCGTTTTTAGAATGTTTGATCTTTTTAGAATGTTTGATCTTTTTAGAATGTTTGAATCGTTTTTAGAATGTTTGAATCTTTTTTAGAATGTTTGAATCCTTTTAGAATGTTTGAATCTTTTTAGAATGTTTGAATCGTTTTAAGAATGTTTGAATCCTTTTAGAATGTTTGAATCGTTTTTGAATGTTTGAATCGTTTTTAGAATGTTTGAATCGTTTTTGAATGTTTGAATCGTTTTTAGAATGTTTGAATCGTTTTAAGAATGTTTGAATCGTTTTAGAATGTTTGAATCGTTTTAAGAATGTTTGAATCCTTTTAGAATGTTTGAATCGTTTTTAGAATGTTTGAATCGTTTTAAGAATGTTTGAATCGTTTTAGAATGTTTGAATCGTTTTTAGAATGTTTGAATCTTTTTAGAATGTTTGAATCGTTTTTAGAATGTTTGATCTTTTTAGAATGTTTGATCTTTTTAGAATGTTTGAATCTTTTTTAGAATGTTTGAATCTTTTTTAGAATTCTTTAGAATGTTTGAATCGTTTTTAGAATGTTTGAATCGTTTTTAGAATGTTTGAATCCTTTTAGAATGTTTGAATCGTTTTTAGAATGTTTGAATCTTTTTTAGAATGTTTGAATCTTTTTTAGAATGTTTGAATCGTTTTTAGAATGTTTGAATCGTTTTTAGAATGTTTGAATCGTTTTTAGAATTTTTTAGAATGTTTGAATCATTTTTAGAATGTTTGAATCGTTTTTAGAATGTTTGATCTTTTTAGAATGTTTGATCTTTTTAGAATGTTTGAATCGTTTTTAGAATGTTTGAATCTTTTTTAGAATGTTTGAATCCTTTTAGAATGTTTGAATCTTTTTAGAATGTTTGAATCGTTTTAAGAATGTTTGAATCCTTTTAGAATGTTTGAATCTTTTTTAGAATTTTTTAGAATGTTTGAATCGTTTTTAGAATGTTTGAATCTTTTTTAGAATTTTTTAGAATGTTTGAATCGTTTTTAGAATGTTTGAATCGTTTTTAGAATGTTTGAATCGTTTTTAGAATGTTTGAATCTTTTTTAGAATGTTTGAATCGTTTTAAGAATGTTTGAATCCTTTTAGAATGTTTGAATCGTTTTTAGAATGTTTGAATCTTTTTAGAATGTTTGAATCATTTTAGAATGTTTGAATCATTTTAGAATGTTTGAATCGTTTTTAGAATGTTTGAATCTTTTTTAGAATGTTTGAATCTTTTTTAGAATTCTTTAGAATGTTTGAATCGTTTTTAGAATGTTTGAATCGTTTTTAGAATGTTTGAATCCTTTTAGAATGTTTGAATCTTTTTTAGAATGTTTGAATCGTTTTTAGAATGTTTGAATCTTTTTTAGAATTTTTTAGAATGTTTGAATCGTTTTTAGAATGTTTGAATCGTTTTTAGAATGTTTGAATCGTTTTTAGAATTTTTTAGAATGTTTGAATCATTTTTAGAATGTTTGAATCGTTTTTAGAATGTTTGAATCGTTTTTAGAATGTTTGAATCCTTTTTAGAATGTTTGAATCGTTTTTAGAATGTTTGAATCGTTTTTAGAATTTTTTAGAATGTTTGAATCATTTTTAGAATGTTTGAATCGTTTTTAGAATGTTTGAATCGTTTTTAGAATGTTTGAATCCTTTTTAGAATGTTTGAATCCTTTTTAGAATGTTTGAATCGTTTTTAGAATGTTTGAATCGTTTTTAGAATTTTTTAGAATGTTTGAATCGTTTTTAGAATGTTTGAATCGTTTTTAGAATGTTTGAATCCTTTTTAGAATTTTTTAGAATGTTTGAATCATTTTTAGAATGTTTGAATCGTTTTTAGAATGTTTGAATCGTTTTTAGAATGTTTGAATCCTTTTTAGAATGTTTGAATCCTTTTTAGAATGTTTGAATCGTTTTTAGAATGTTTGAATCGTTTTTAGAATTTTTTAGAATGTTTGAATCGTTTTTAGAATGTTTGAATCGTTTTTAGAATGTTTGAATCCTTTTTAGAATTTTTTAGAATGTTTGAATCATTTTTAGAATGTTTGAATCGTTTTTAGAATGTTTGAATCGTTTTTAGAATGTTTGAATCCTTTTTAGAATGTTTGAATCCTTTTTAGAATGTTTGAATCGTTTTTAGAATGTTTGAATCGTTTTTAGAATGTTTGAATCGTTTTAAGAATGTTTGAATCCTTTTAGAATGTTTGAATCGTTTTTAGAATGTTTGAATCTTTTTAGAATGTTTGAATCATTTTAGAATGTTTGAATCATTTTAGAATGTTTGAATCGTTTTTAGAATGTTTGAATCTTTTTTAGAATGTTTGAATCTTTTTTAGAATTCTTTAGAATGTTTGAATCGTTTTTAGAATGTTTGAATCGTTTTTAGAATGTTTGAATCCTTTTAGAATGTTTGAATCTTTTTTAGAATGTTTGAATCGTTTTTAGAATGTTTGAATCTTTTTTAGAATTTTTTAGAATGTTTGAATCGTTTTTAGAATGTTTGAATCGTTTTTAGAATGTTTGAATCGTTTTTAGAATTTTTTAGAATGTTTGAATCATTTTTAGAATGTTTGAATCGTTTTTAGAATGTTTGAATCGTTTTTAGAATGTTTGAATCCTTTTTAGAATGTTTGAATCGTTTTTAGAATGTTTGAATCGTTTTTAGAATTTTTTAGAATGTTTGAATCATTTTTAGAATGTTTGAATCGTTTTTAGAATGTTTGAATCGTTTTTAGAATGTTTGAATCCTTTTTAGAATGTTTGAATCCTTTTTAGAATGTTTGAATCGTTTTTAGAATGTTTGAATCGTTTTTAGAATTTTTTAGAATGTTTGAATCGTTTTTAGAATGTTTGAATCGTTTTTAGAATGTTTGAATCCTTTTTAGAATTTTTTAGAATGTTTGAATCATTTTTAGAATGTTTGAATCGTTTTTAGAATGTTTGAATCGTTTTTAGAATGTTTGAATCCTTTTTAGAATGTTTGAATCCTTTTTAGAATGTTTGAATCGTTTTTAGAATGTTTGAATCGTTTTTAGAATTTTTTAGAATGTTTGAATCGTTTTTAGAATGTTTGAATCGTTTTTAGAATGTTTGAATCCTTTTTAGAATTTTTTAGAATGTTTGAATCATTTTTAGAATGTTTGAATCGTTTTTAGAATGTTTGAATCGTTTTTAGAATGTTTGAATCCTTTTTAGAATGTTTGAATCCTTTTTAGAATGTTTGAATCGTTTTTAGAATGTTTGAATCGTTTTTAGAATGTTTGAATCCTTTTTAGAATGTTTGAATCCTTTTTAGAATGTTTGAATCGTTTTTAGAATGTTTGAATCGTTTTTAGAATTTTTTAGAATGTTTGAATCGTTTTTAGAATGTTTGAATCGTTTTTAGAATGTTTGAATCGTTTTTAGAATTTTTTAGAATGTTTGAATCATTTTTAGAATGTTTGAATCGTTTTTAGAATGTTTGAATCGTTTTTAGAATGTTTGAATCCTTTTTAGAATGTTTGAATCGTTTTTAGAATGTTTGAATCGTTTTTAGAATTTTTTAGAATGTTTGAATCATTTTTAGAATGTTTGAATCGTTTTTAGAATGTTTGAATCGTTTTTAGAATGTTTGAATCCTTTTTAGAATGTTTGAATCCTTTTTAGAATGTTTGAATCGTTTTTAGAATGTTTGAATCGTTTTTAGAATTTTTTAGAATGTTTGAATCGTTTTTAGAATGTTTGAATCGTTTTTAGAATGTTTGAATCCTTTTTAGAATTTTTTAGAATGTTTGAATCATTTTTAGAATGTTTGAATCGTTTTTAGAATGTTTGAATCGTTTTTAGAATGTTTGAATCCTTTTTAGAATGTTTGAATCCTTTTTAGAATGTTTGAATCGTTTTTAGAATGTTTGAATCGTTTTTAGAATGTTTGAATCCTTTTTAGAATGTTTGAATCCTTTTTAGAATGTTTGAATCGTTTTTAGAATGTTTGAATCGTTTTTAGAATTTTTTAGAATGTTTGAATCGTTTTTAGAATGTTTGAATCGTTTTTAGAATGTTTGAATCCTTTTTAGAATTTTTTAGAATGTTTGAATCATTTTTAGAATGTTTGAATCGTTTTTAGAATGTTTGAATCGTTTTTAGAATGTTTGATCTTTTTAGAATGTTTGAATCTTTTTAGAATGTTTGAATCTTTTTTAGAATGTTTGAATCTTTTTTAGAATTCTTTAGAATGTTTGAATCGTTTTTAGAATGTTTGAATCGTTTTTAGAATGTTTAAATCCTTTTAGAATGTTTGAATCTTTTTTAGAATGTTTGAATCGTTTTTAGAATGTTTGAATCTTTTTTAGAATTTTTTAGAATGTTTGAATCGTTTTTAGAATGTTTGAATCGTTTTTAGAATGTTTGAATCGTTTTTAGAATGTTTGAATCCTTTTTAGAATGTTTGAATCGTTTTTAGAATGTTTGAATCGTTTTTAGAATTTTTTAGAATGTTTGAATCATTTTTAGAATGTTTGAATCGTTTTTAGAATGTTTGAATCGTTTTTAGAATGTTTGAATCCTTTTTAGAATGTTTGAATCCTTTTTAGAATGTTTGAATCGTTTTTAGAATGTTTGAATCGTTTTTAGAATTTTTTAGAATGTTTGAATCGTTTTTAGAATGTTTGAATCGTTTTTAGAATGTTTGAATCCTTTTTAGAATTTTTTAGAATGTTTGAATCATTTTTAGAATGTTTGAATCGTTTTTAGAATGTTTGAATCCTTTTTAGAATGTTTGAATCCTTTTTAGAATGTTTGAATCCTTTTTAGAATGTTTGAATCGTTTTTAGAATGTTTGAATCGTTTTTAGAATGTTTGAATCCTTTTTAGAATGTTTGAATCGTTTTTAGAATGTTTGAATCGTTTTTAGAATGTTTGAATCCTTTTTAGAATGTTTGAATCCTTTTTAGAATGTTTGAATCGTTTTTAGAATGTTTGAATCGTTTTTAGAATGTTTGAATCCTTTTTAGAATGTTTGAATCCTTTTTAGAATGTTTGAATCGTTTTTAGAATTTTTTAGAATGTTTGAATCGTTTTTAGAATGTTTGAATCGTTTTTAGAATGTTTGAATCGTTTTTAGAATGTTTGAATCCTTTTTAGAATGTTTGAATCGTTTTTAGAATGTTTGAATCGTTTTTAGAATTTTTTAGAATGTTTGAATCATTTTTAGAATGTTTGAATCGTTTTTAGAATGTTTGAATCGTTTTTAGAATGTTTGAATCCTTTTTAGAATGTTTGAATCCTTTTTAGAATGTTTGAATCGTTTTTAGAATGTTTGAATCGTTTTTAGAATTTTTTAGAATGTTTGAATCGTTTTTAGAATGTTTGAATCGTTTTTAGAATGTTTGAATCCTTTTTAGAATTTTTTAGAATGTTTGAATCATTTTTAGAATGTTTGAATCGTTTTTAGAATGTTTGAATCCTTTTTAGAATGTTTGAATCCTTTTTAGAATGTTTGAATCCTTTTTAGAATGTTTGAATCTTTTTTAGAATGTTTGAATCGTTTTTAGAATGTTTGAATCTTTTTTAGAATGTTTGAATCATTTTTAGAATGTTTGAATCGTTTTTAGAATGTTTGAATCGTTTTTAGAATGTTTGAATCCTTTTTAGAATGTTTGAATCCTTTTTAGAATGTTTGAATCGTTTTTAGAATGTTTGAATCGTTTTTAGAATTTTTTAGAATGTTTGAATCGTTTTTAGAATGTTTGAATCGTTTTTAGAATGTTTGAATCCTTTTTAGAATTTTTTAGAATGTTTGAATCATTTTTAGAATGTTTGAATCGTTTTTAGAATGTTTGAATCCTTTTTAGAATGTTTGAATCCTTTTTAGAATGTTTGAATCCTTTTTAGAATGTTTGAATCGTTTTTAGAATGTTTGAATCGTTTTTAGAATGTTTGAATCCTTTTTAGAATGTTTGAATCCTTTTTAGAATGTTTGAATCGTTTTTAGAATGTTTGAATCGTTTTTAGAATTTTTTAGAATGTTTGAATCGTTTTTAGAATGTTTGAATCGTTTTTAGAATGTTTGAATCCTTTTTAGAATTTTTTAGAATGTTTGAATCATTTTTAGAATGTTTGAATCGTTTTTAGAATGTTTGAATCGTTTTTAGAATGTTTGAATCCTTTTTAGAATGTTTGAATCCTTTTTAGAATGTTTGAATCGTTTTTAGAATGTTTGAATCGTTTTTAGAATGTTTGATCTTTTTAGAATGTTTGAATCGTTTTTAGAATGTTTGAATCTTTTTTAGAATGTTTGAATCCTTTTAGAATGTTTGAATCGTTTTTAGAATGTTTGAATCTTTTTTAGAATGTTTGAATCGTTTTTAGAATGTTTGAATCTTTTTTAGAATGTTTGAATCATTTTTGAATGTTTGAATCGTTTTAAGAATGTTTGAATCCTTTTAGAATGTTTGAATCGTTTTTAGAATGTTTGAATCGTTTTTAGAATGTTTGAATCCTTTTAGAATGTTTGAATCTTTTTTAGAATGTTTGAATCTTTTTTAGAATTTTTTAGAATGTTTGAATCGTTTTTAGAATGTTTGAATCTTTTTTAGAATTTTTTAGAATGTTTGAATCGTTTTTAGAATGTTTGAATCGTTTTTAGAATGTTTGAATCTTTTTTAGAATGTTTGAATCGTTTTAAGAATGTTTGAATCCTTGTAGAATGTTTGAATCGTTTTTAGAATGTTTGAATCTTTTTAGAATGTTTGAATCATTTTAGAATGTTTGAATCATTTTAGAATGTTTGAATCGTTTTTAGAATGTTTGAATCTTTTTTAGAATGTTTGAATCTTTTTTAGAATTCTTTAGAATGTTTGAATCATTTTTAGAATGTTTGAATCGTTTTTAGAATGTTTGAATCTTTTTAGAATGTTTGAATCGTTTTAGAATGTTTGAATCATTTTAGAATGTTTGAATCATTTTAGAATGTTTGAATCGTTTTTAGAATGTTTGAATCTTTTTTAGAATGTTTGAATCTTTTTTAGAATTCTTTAGAATGTTTGATCTTTTTAGAATGTTTGATCTATTTAGAATGTTTGAATCGTTTTTAGAATGTTTGAATCTTTTTTAGAATGTTTGAATCCTTTTAGAATGTTTGAATCGTTTTTAGAATGTTTGAATCTTTTTAGAATGTTTGAATCGTTTTTAGAATGTTTGATCTTTTTAGAATGTTTGAATCATTTTAGAATGTTTGAATCATTTTAGAATGTTTGAATCGTTTTTAGAATGTTTGAATCTTTTTTAGAATGTTTGAATCTTTTTTAGAATTCTTTAGAATGTTTGATCTTTTTAGAATGTTTGATCTATTTAGAATGTTTGAATCGTTTTTAGAATGTTTGAATCTTTTTTAGAATGTTTGAATCCTTTTAGAATGTTTGAATCGTTTTTAGAATGTTTGAATCTTTTTAGAATGTTTGAATCGTTTTTAGAATGTTTGATCTTTTTAGAATGTTTGATCTTTTTAGAATGTTTGAATCTTTTTTAGAATGTTTGAATCTTTTTTAGAATTCTTTAGAATGTTTGAATCGTTTTTAGAATGTTTGAATCGTTTTTAGAATGTTTGAATCTTTTTAGAATGTTTGAATCGTTTTTAGAATGTTTGATCTTTTTAGAATGTTTGATCTATTTAGAATGTTTGAATCGTTTTTAGAATGTTTGAATCTTTTTTAGAATGTTTGAATCCTTTTAGAATGTTTGAATCGTTTTTAGAATGTTTGAATCGTTTTAAGAATGTTTGAATCGTTTTAGAATGTTTGAATCGTTTTTAGAATGTTTGAATCGTTTTTAGAATGTTTGAATCGTTTTTAGAATGTTTGAATCTTTTTTAGAATGTTTGAATCGTTTTAAGAATGTTTGAATCCTTTTAGAATGTTTGAATCGTTTTTAGAATGTTTGAATCTTTTTTAGAATGTTTGAATCTTTTTTAGAATGTTTGAATCGTTTTTAGAATGTTTGAATCTTTTTAGAATGTTTGAATCGTTTTAGAATGTTTGAATCATTTTAGAATGTTTGATCTTTTTAGAATGTTTGATCTATTTAGAATGTTTGAATCGTTTTTAGAATGTTTGAATCTTTTTTAGAATGTTTGAATCCTTTTAGAATGTTTGAATCGTTTTTAGAATGTTTGAATCGTTTTAAGAATGTTTGAATCGTTTTAGAATGTTTGAATCGTTTTTAGAATGTTTGAATCGTTTTTAGAATGTTTGAATCGTTTTTAGAATGTTTGAATCTTTTTTAGAATGTTTGAATCGTTTTAAGAATGTTTGAATCCTTTTAGAATGTTTGAATCGTTTTTAGAATGTTTGAATCTTTTTTAGAATGTTTGAATCATTTTAGAATGTTTGAATCGTTTTAGAATGTTTGAATCGTTTTAGAATGTTTGAATCGTTTTAAGAATGTTTGAATCGTTTTAGAATGTTTGAATCGTTTTTAGAATGTTTGAATCTTTTTTAGAATGTTTGAATCGTTTTTAGAATGTTTGAATCTTTTTTAGAATGTTTGAATCGTTTTTAGAATGTTTGAATCTTTTTTAGAATGTTTGAATCGTTTTTAGAATGTTTGAATCGTTTTTAGAATTTTTTAGAATGTTTGAATCATTTTTAGAATGTTTGAATCGTTTTTAGAATGTTTGATCTTTTTAGAATGTTTGATCTTTTTAGAATGTTTGAATCGTTTTTAGAATGTTTGAATCTTTTTTAGAATGTTTGAATCCTTTTAGAATGTTTGAATCTTTTTAGAATGTTTGAATCGTTTTAAGAATGTTTGAATCCTTTTAGAATGTTTGAATCGTTTTTAGAATGTTTGAATCCTTTTAGAATGTTTGAATCGTTTTTGAATGTTTGAATCGTTTTTAGAATGTTTGAATCGTTTTTGAATGTTTGAATCGTTTTTAGAATGTTTGAATCGTTTTAAGAATGTTTGAATCGTTTTAGAATGTTTGAATCGTTTTAAGAATGTTTGAATCCTTTTAGAATGTTTGAATCGTTTTTAGAATGTTTGAATCTTTTTAGAATGTTTGAATCATTTTAGAATGTTTGAATCGTTTTTAGAATGTTTGAATCCTTTTAGAATGTTTGAATCTTTTTAGAATGTTTGAATCGTTTTAAGAATGTTTGAATCCTTTTAGAATGTTTGAATCGTTTTTAGAATGTTTGAATCGTTTTTAGAATGTTTGAATCCTTTTAGAATGTTTGAATCTTTTTTAGAATGTTTGAATCGTATTTAGAATGTTTGAATCTTTTTTAGAATTTTTTAGAATGTTTGAATCGTTTTTAGAATGTTTGAATCGTTTTTAGAATGTTTGAATCGTTTTTGAATGTTTGAATCGTTTTTAGAATGTTTGAATCGTTTTTGAATGTTTGAATCGTTTTTAGAATGTTTGAATCGTTTTAAGAATGTTTGAATCGTTTTAGAATGTTTGAATCGTTTTTAGAATGTTTGAATCGTTTTTAGAATGTTTGAATCTGTTTTAGAATGTTTGAATCATTTTTGAATGTTTGAATCGTTTTTAGAATGTTTGAATCGTTTTTAGAATGTTTGAATCGTTTTTAGAATGTTTGAATCTTTTTTAGAATTCTTTAGAATGTTTGAATCGTTTTTAGAATGTTTGAATCGTTTTTAGAATGTTTGAATCTTTTTAGAATGTTTGAATCGTTTTAGAATGTTTGAATCATTTTAGAATGTTTGAATCATTTTAGAATGTTTGAATCGTTTTTAGAATGTTTGAATCTTTTTTAGAATGTTTGAATCTTTTTTAGAATTCTTTAGAATGTTTGAATCGTTTTTAGAATGTTTGAATCGTTTTTAGAATGTTTGAATCTTTTTAGAATGTTTGAATCGTTTTAGAATGTTTGAATCCTTTTAGAATGTTTGAATCGTTTTTAGAATGTTTGAATCTTTTTAGAATGTTTGAATCGTTTTTAGAATGTTTGATCTTTTTAGAATGTTTGATCTTTTTAGAATGTTTGAATCTTTTTTAGAATGTTTGAATCTTTTTTAGAATTCTTTAGAATGTTTGAATCGTTTTTAGAATGTTTGAATCGTTTTTAGAATGTTTGAATCTTTTTAGAATGTTTGAATCGTTTTTAGAATGTTTGATCTTTTTAGAATGTTTGATCTATTTAGAATGTTTGAATCGTTTTTAGAATGTTTGAATCTTTTTTAGAATGTTTGAATCCTTTTAGAATGTTTGAATCGTTTTTAGAATGTTTGAATCGTTTTAAGAATGTTTGAATCGTTTTAGAATGTTTGAATCGTTTTTAGAATGTTTGAATCGTTTTTAGAATGTTTGAATCGTTTTTAGAATGTTTGAATCTTTTTTAGAATGTTTGAATCGTTTTAAGAATGTTTGAATCCTTTTAGAATGTTTGAATCGTTTTTAGAATGTTTGAATCTTTTTTAGAATGTTTGAATCTTTTTTAGAATGTTTGAATCGTTTTTAGAATGTTTGAATCTTTTTAGAATGTTTGAATCGTTTTAGAATGTTTGAATCATTTTAGAATGTTTGATCTTTTTAGAATGTTTGATCTATTTAGAATGTTTGAATCGTTTTTAGAATGTTTGAATCTTTTTTAGAATGTTTGAATCCTTTTAGAATGTTTGAATCGTTTTTAGAATGTTTGAATCGTTTTAAGAATGTTTGAATCGTTTTAGAATGTTTGAATCGTTTTTAGAATGTTTGAATCGTTTTTAGAATGTTTGAATCGTTTTTAGAATGTTTGAATCTTTTTTAGAATGTTTGAATCGTTTTAAGAATGTTTGAATCCTTTTAGAATGTTTGAATCGTTTTTAGAATGTTTGAATCTTTTTTAGAATGTTTGAATCATTTTAGAATGTTTGAATCGTTTTAGAATGTTTGAATCGTTTTAGAATGTTTGAATCGTTTTAAGAATGTTTGAATCGTTTTAGAATGTTTGAATCGTTTTTAGAATGTTTGAATCTTTTTTAGAATGTTTGAATCGTTTTTAGAATGTTTGAATCTTTTTTAGAATGTTTGAATCGTTTTTAGAATGTTTGAATCTTTTTTAGAATGTTTGAATCGTTTTTAGAATGTTTGAATCGTTTTTAGAATTTTTTAGAATGTTTGAATCATTTTTAGAATGTTTGAATCGTTTTTAGAATGTTTGATCTTTTTAGAATGTTTGATCTTTTTAGAATGTTTGAATCGTTTTTAGAATGTTTGAATCTTTTTTAGAATGTTTGAATCCTTTTAGAATGTTTGAATCTTTTTAGAATGTTTGAATCGTTTTAAGAATGTTTGAATCCTTTTAGAATGTTTGAATCGTTTTTAGAATGTTTGAATCCTTTTAGAATGTTTGAATCGTTTTTGAATGTTTGAATCGTTTTTAGAATGTTTGAATCGTTTTTGAATGTTTGAATCGTTTTTAGAATGTTTGAATCGTTTTAAGAATGTTTGAATCGTTTTAGAATGTTTGAATCGTTTTAAGAATGTTTGAATCCTTTTAGAATGTTTGAATCGTTTTTAGAATGTTTGAATCTTTTTAGAATGTTTGAATCATTTTAGAATGTTTGAATCGTTTTTAGAATGTTTGAATCCTTTTAGAATGTTTGAATCTTTTTAGAATGTTTGAATCGTTTTAAGAATGTTTGAATCCTTTTAGAATGTTTGAATCGTTTTTAGAATGTTTGAATCGTTTTTAGAATGTTTGAATCCTTTTAGAATGTTTGAATCTTTTTTAGAATGTTTGAATCGTATTTAGAATGTTTGAATCTTTTTTAGAATTTTTTAGAATGTTTGAATCGTTTTTAGAATGTTTGAATCGTTTTTAGAATGTTTGAATCGTTTTTGAATGTTTGAATCGTTTTTAGAATGTTTGAATCGTTTTTGAATGTTTGAATCGTTTTTAGAATGTTTGAATCGTTTTAAGAATGTTTGAATCGTTTTAGAATGTTTGAATCGTTTTTAGAATGTTTGAATCGTTTTTAGAATGTTTGAATCTGTTTTAGAATGTTTGAATCATTTTTGAATGTTTGAATCGTTTTTAGAATGTTTGAATCGTTTTTAGAATGTTTGAATCGTTTTTAGAATGTTTGAATCTTTTTTAGAATTCTTTAGAATGTTTGAATCGTTTTTAGAATGTTTGAATCGTTTTTAGAATGTTTGAATCTTTTTAGAATGTTTGAATCGTTTTTAGAATGTTTGAATCTTTTTTAGAATGTTTGAATCTTTTTTAGAATTCTTTAGAATGTTTGATCTTTTTAGAATGTTTGATCTATTTAGAATGTTTGAATCGTTTTTAGAATGTTTGAATCTTTTTTAGAATGTTTGAATCCTTTTAGAATGTTTGAATCGTTTTTAGAATGTTTGAATCGTTTTAAGAATGTTTGAATCGTTTTAGAATGTTTGAATCGTTTTTAGAATGTTTGAATCTTTTTAGAATGTTTGAATCGTTTTTAGAATGTTTGATCTTTTTAGAATGTTTGATCTTTTTAGAATGTTTGAATCTTTTTTAGAATGTTTGAATCTTTTTTAGAATTCTTTAGAATGTTTGAATCGTTTTTAGAATGTTTGAATCGTTTTTAGAATGTTTGAATCTTTTTAGAATGTTTGAATCGTTTTTAGAATGTTTGATCTTTTTAGAATGTTTGAATCATTTTAGAATGTTTGAATCGTTTTTAGAATGTTTGAATCTTTTTTAGAATGTTTGAATCTTTTTTAGAATTCTTTAGAATGTTTGATCTTTTTAGAATGTTTGATCTATTTAGAATGTTTGAATCGTTTTTAGAATGTTTGAATCTTTTTTAGAATGTTTGAATCCTTTTAGAATGTTTGAATCGTTTTTAGAATGTTTGAATCTTTTTAGAATGTTTGAATCGTTTTTAGAATGTTTGATCTTTTTAGAATGTTTGATCTTTTTAGAATGTTTGAATCTTTTTTAGAATGTTTGAATCTTTTTTAGAATTCTTTAGAATGTTTGAATCGTTTTTAGAATGTTTGAATCGTTTTTAGAATGTTTGAATCTTTTTAGAATGTTTGAATCGTTTTTAGAATGTTTGATCTTTTTAGAATGTTTGATCTATTTAGAATGTTTGAATCGTTTTTAGAATGTTTGAATCTTTTTTAGAATGTTTGAATCCTTTTAGAATGTTTGAATCGTTTTTAGAATGTTTGAATCGTTTTAAGAATGTTTGAATCGTTTTAGAATGTTTGAATCGTTTTTAGAATGTTTGAATCGTTTTTAGAATGTTTGAATCGTTTTTAGAATGTTTGAATCTTTTTTAGAATGTTTGAATCGTTTTAAGAATGTTTGAATCCTTTTAGAATGTTTGAATCGTTTTTAGAATGTTTGAATCTTTTTTAGAATGTTTGAATCTTTTTTAGAATGTTTGAATCGTTTTTAGAATGTTTGAATCTTTTTAGAATGTTTGAATCGTTTTAGAATGTTTGAATCATTTTAGAATGTTTGATCTTTTTAGAATGTTTGATCTATTTAGAATGTTTGAATCGTTTTTAGAATGTTTGAATCTTTTTTAGAATGTTTGAATCCTTTTAGAATGTTTGAATCGTTTTTAGAATGTTTGAATCGTTTTAAGAATGTTTGAATCGTTTTAGAATGTTTGAATCGTTTTTAGAATGTTTGAATCGTTTTTAGAATGTTTGAATCGTTTTTAGAATGTTTGAATCTTTTTTAGAATGTTTGAATCGTTTTAAGAATGTTTGAATCCTTTTAGAATGTTTGAATCGTTTTTAGAATGTTTGAATCTTTTTTAGAATGTTTGAATCATTTTAGAATGTTTGAATCGTTTTAGAATGTTTGAATCGTTTTAGAATGTTTGAATCGTTTTAAGAATGTTTGAATCGTTTTAGAATGTTTGAATCGTTTTTAGAATGTTTGAATCTTTTTTAGAATGTTTGAATCGTTTTTAGAATGTTTGAATCTTTTTTAGAATGTTTGAATCGTTTTTAGAATGTTTGAATCTTTTTTAGAATGTTTGAATCGTTTTTAGAATGTTTGAATCGTTTTTAGAATTTTTTAGAATGTTTGAATCATTTTTAGAATGTTTGAATCGTTTTTAGAATGTTTGATCTTTTTAGAATGTTTGATCTTTTTAGAATGTTTGAATCGTTTTTAGAATGTTTGAATCTTTTTTAGAATGTTTGAATCCTTTTAGAATGTTTGAATCTTTTTAGAATGTTTGAATCGTTTTAAGAATGTTTGAATCCTTTTAGAATGTTTGAATCGTTTTTAGAATGTTTGAATCCTTTTAGAATGTTTGAATCGTTTTTGAATGTTTGAATCGTTTTTAGAATGTTTGAATCGTTTTTGAATGTTTGAATCGTTTTTAGAATGTTTGAATCGTTTTAAGAATGTTTGAATCGTTTTAGAATGTTTGAATCGTTTTAAGAATGTTTGAATCCTTTTAGAATGTTTGAATCGTTTTTAGAATGTTTGAATCTTTTTAGAATGTTTGAATCATTTTAGAATGTTTGAATCGTTTTTAGAATGTTTGAATCCTTTTAGAATGTTTGAATCTTTTTAGAATGTTTGAATCGTTTTAAGAATGTTTGAATCCTTTTAGAATGTTTGAATCGTTTTTAGAATGTTTGAATCGTTTTTAGAATGTTTGAATCCTTTTAGAATGTTTGAATCTTTTTTAGAATGTTTGAATCGTATTTAGAATGTTTGAATCTTTTTTAGAATTTTTTAGAATGTTTGAATCGTTTTTAGAATGTTTGAATCGTTTTTAGAATGTTTGAATCGTTTTTGAATGTTTGAATCGTTTTTAGAATGTTTGAATCGTTTTTGAATGTTTGAATCGTTTTTAGAATGTTTGAATCGTTTTAAGAATGTTTGAATCGTTTTAGAATGTTTGAATCGTTTTTAGAATGTTTGAATCGTTTTTAGAATGTTTGAATCTGTTTTAGAATGTTTGAATCATTTTTGAATGTTTGAATCGTTTTTAGAATGTTTGAATCGTTTTTAGAATGTTTGAATCGTTTTTAGAATGTTTGAATCTTTTTTAGAATTCTTTAGAATGTTTGAATCGTTTTTAGAATGTTTGAATCGTTTTTAGAATGTTTGAATCTTTTTAGAATGTTTGAATCGTTTTAGAATGTTTGAATCATTTTAGAATGTTTGAATCATTTTAGAATGTTTGAATCGTTTTTAGAATGTTTGAATCTTTTTTAGAATGTTTGAATCTTTTTTAGAATTCTTTAGAATGTTTGATCTTTTTAGAATGTTTGATCTATTTAGAATGTTTGAATCGTTTTTAGAATGTTTGAATCTTTTTTAGAATGTTTGAATCCTTTTAGAATGTTTGAATCGTTTTTAGAATGTTTGAATCGTTTTAAGAATGTTTGAATCGTTTTAGAATGTTTGAATCGTTTTTAGAATGTTTGAATCTTTTTAGAATGTTTGAATCGTTTTTAGAATGTTTGATCTTTTTAGAATGTTTGATCTTTTTAGAATGTTTGAATCTTTTTTAGAATGTTTGAATCTTTTTTAGAATTCTTTAGAATGTTTGAATCGTTTTTAGAATGTTTGAATCGTTTTTAGAATGTTTGAATCTTTTTAGAATGTTTGAATCGTTTTTAGAATGTTTGATCTTTTTAGAATGTTTGATCTATTTAGAATGTTTGAATCGTTTTTAGAATGTTTGAATCTTTTTTAGAATGTTTGAATCCTTTTAGAATGTTTGAATCGTTTTTAGAATGTTTGAATCGTTTTAAGAATGTTTGAATCGTTTTAGAATGTTTGAATCGTTTTTAGAATGTTTGAATCGTTTTTAGAATGTTTGAATCGTTTTTAGAATGTTTGAATCTTTTTTAGAATGTTTGAATCGTTTTAAGAATGTTTGAATCCTTTTAGAATGTTTGAATCGTTTTTAGAATGTTTGAATCTTTTTTAGAATGTTTGAATCTTTTTTAGAATGTTTGAATCGTTTTTAGAATGTTTGAATCTTTTTAGAATGTTTGAATCGTTTTAGAATGTTTGAATCATTTTAGAATGTTTGATCTTTTTAGAATGTTTGATCTATTTAGAATGTTTGAATCGTTTTTAGAATGTTTGAATCCTTTTAGAATGTTTGAATCGTTTTTAGAATGTTTGAATCGTTTTAAGAATGTTTGAATCGTTTTAGAATGTTTGAATCGTTTTTAGAATGTTTGAATCGTTTTTAGAATGTTTGAATCGTTTTTAGAATGTTTGAATCTTTTTTAGAATGTTTGAATCGTTTTAAGAATGTTTGAATCCTTTTAGAATGTTTGAATCGTTTTTAGAATGTTTGAATCTTTTTTAGAATGTTTGAATCGTTTTTAGAATGTTTGAATCTTTTTTAGAATGTTTGAATCGTTTTTAGAATGTTTGAATCTTTTTTAGAATGTTTGAATCGTTTTTAGAATGTTTGAATCGTTTTTAGAATTTTTTAGAATGTTTGAATCATTTTTAGAATGTTTGAATCGTTTTTAGAATGTTTGATCTTTTTAGAATGTTTGATCTTTTTAGAATGTTTGAATCGTTTTTAGAATGTTTGAATCTTTTTTAGAATGTTTGAATCCTTTTAGAATGTTTGAATCTTTTTTAGAATGTTTGAATCGTTTTTAGAATGTTTGAATCTTTTTTAGAATGTTTGAATCGTTTTTAGAATGTTTGAATCTTTTTTAGAATGTTTGAATCGTTTTTAGAATGTTTGAATCTTTTTTAGAATTTTTTAGAATGTTTGAATCGTTTTTAGAATGTTTGAATCGTTTTTAGAATGTTTGAATCTTTTTTAGAATGTTTGAATCATTTTTGAATGTTTGAATCGTTTTTAGAATGTTTGAATCGTTTTTAGAATGTTTGAATCGTTTTTAGAATGTTTGAATCTTTTTTAGAATGTTTGAATCGTTTTTAGAATGTTTGAATCTTTTTTAGAATTTTTTAGAATGTTTGAATCGTTTTTAGAATGTTTGAATCTTTTTTAGAATTCTTTAGAATGTTTGAATCGTTTTTAGAATGTTTGAATCGTTTTTAGAATGTTTGAATCTTTTTAGAATGTTTGAATCGTTTTTAGAATGTTTGATCTTTTTAGAATGTTTGATCTATTTAGAATGTTTGAATCGTTTTTAGAATGTTTGAATCTTTTTTAGAATGTTTGAATCGTTTTTAGAATGTTTGAATCGTTTTAGAATGTTTGAATCGTTTTTAGAATGTTTGAATCTTTTTAGAATGTTTGAATCATTTTAGAATGTTTGAATCGTTTTTAGAATGTTTGAATCGTTTTTAGAATGTTTGAATCTTTTTTAGAATGTTTGAATCTTTTTAGAATGTTTGAATCGTTTTTAGAATTTTTTAGAATGTTTGAATCATTTTTAGAATGTTTGAATCTTTTTTAGAATTTTTTAGAATGTTTGAATCGTTTTTGAATGTTTGAATCGTTTTTAGAATGTTTGAATCGTTTTAAGAATGTTTGAATCGTTTTAGAATGTTTGAATCGTTTTTAGAATGTTTGAATCTTTTTTAGAATGTTTGAATCTTTTTAGAATGTTTGAATCATTTTAGAATGTTTGAATCGTTTTTAGAATGTTTGAATCTTTTTAGAATGTTTGAATCGTTTTTAGAATTTTTTAGAATGTTTGAATCATTTTTAGAATGTTTGAATCTTTTTTAGAATTTTTTAGAATGTTTGAATCGTTTTTGAATGTTTGAATCGTTTTTAGAATGTTTGAATCGTTTTAAGAATGTTTGAATCGTTTTAGAATGTTTGAATCGTTTTTAGAATGTTTGAATCTTTTTTAGAATGTTTGAATCTTTTTAGAATGTTTGAATCATTTTAGAATGTTTGAATCGTTTTTAGAATGTTTGAATCTTTTTTAGAATGTTTGAATCGTTTTTAGAATGTTTGAATCGTTTTTAGAATTTTTTAGAATGTTTGAATCATTTTTAGAATGTTTGAATCTTTTTTAGAATTTTTTAGAATGTTTGAATCGTTTTTAGAATGTTTGAATCTTTTTAGAATGTTTGATCTATTTAGAATGTTTGAATCGTTTTTAGAATGTTTGAATCTTTTTTAGAATGTTTGAATCATTTTAGAATGTTTGAATCGTTTTTAGAATGTTTGAATCTTTTTTAGAATGTTTGAATCGTTTTTAGAATGTTTGAATCTTTTTTAGAATGTTTGAATCGTTTTTAGAATGTTTGAATCTTTTTTAGAATTTTTTAGAATGTTCGAATCGTTTTTAGAATGTTTGAATCGTTTTTAGAATGTTTGATCTTTTTAGAATGTTTGATCTATTTAGAATGTTTGAATCGTTTTTAGAATGTTTGAATCTTTTTTAGAATGTTTGAATCGTTTTTAGAATGTTTGAATCTTTTTTAGAATTCTTTAGAATGTTTGATCTTTTTAGAATGTTTGATCTATTTAGAATGTTTGAATCGTTTTTAGAATGTTTGATCTTTTTAGAATGTTTGATCTATTTAGAATGTTTGAATCGTTTTTAGAATGTTTGAATCGTTTTAAGAATGTTTGAATCGTTTTAGAATGTTTGAATCGTTTTTAGAATGTTTGAATCTTTTTAGAATGTTTGAATCGTTTTTAGAATGTTTGATCTTTTTAGAATGTTTGATCTTTTTAGAATGTTTGAATCTTTTTTAGAATGTTTGAATCTTTTTTAGAATTCTTTAGAATGTTTGAATCGTTTTTAGAATGTTTGAATCGTTTTTAGAATGTTTGAATCTTTTTAGAATGTTTGAATCGTTTTTAGAATGTTTGATCTTTTTAGAATGTTTGATCTATTTAGAATGTTTGAATCGTTTTTAGAATGTTTGAATCTTTTTTAGAATGTTTGAATCCTTTTAGAATGTTTGAATCGTTTTTAGAATGTTTGAATCGTTTTAAGAATGTTTGAATCGTTTTAGAATGTTTGAATCGTTTTTAGAATGTTTGAATCGTTTTTAGAATGTTTGAATCGTTTTTAGAATGTTTGAATCTTTTTTAGAATGTTTGAATCGTTTTAAGAATGTTTGAATCCTTTTAGAATGTTTGAATCGTTTTTAGAATGTTTGAATCTTTTTTAGAATGTTTGAATCTTTTTTAGAATGTTTGAATCGTTTTTAGAATGTTTGAATCTTTTTAGAATGTTTGAATCGTTTTAGAATGTTTGAATCATTTTAGAATGTTTGATCTTTTTAGAATGTTTGATCTATTTAGAATGTTTGAATCGTTTTTAGAATGTTTGAATCCTTTTAGAATGTTTGAATCGTTTTTAGAATGTTTGAATCGTTTTAAGAATGTTTGAATCGTTTTAGAATGTTTGAATCGTTTTTAGAATGTTTGAATCGTTTTTAGAATGTTTGAATCGTTTTTAGAATGTTTGAATCTTTTTTAGAATGTTTGAATCGTTTTAAGAATGTTTGAATCCTTTTAGAATGTTTGAATCGTTTTTAGAATGTTTGAATCTTTTTTAGAATGTTTGAATCGTTTTTAGAATGTTTGAATCTTTTTTAGAATGTTTGAATCGTTTTTAGAATGTTTGAATCTTTTTTAGAATGTTTGAATCGTTTTTAGAATGTTTGAATCGTTTTTAGAATTTTTTAGAATGTTTGAATCATTTTTAGAATGTTTGAATCGTTTTTAGAATGTTTGATCTTTTTAGAATGTTTGATCTTTTTAGAATGTTTGAATCGTTTTTAGAATGTTTGAATCTTTTTTAGAATGTTTGAATCCTTTTAGAATGTTTGAATCTTTTTTAGAATGTTTGAATCGTTTTTAGAATGTTTGAATCTTTTTTAGAATGTTTGAATCGTTTTTAGAATGTTTGAATCTTTTTTAGAATGTTTGAATCGTTTTTAGAATGTTTGAATCTTTTTTAGAATTTTTTAGAATGTTTGAATCGTTTTTAGAATGTTTGAATCGTTTTTAGAATGTTTGAATCTTTTTTAGAATGTTTGAATCATTTTTGAATGTTTGAATCGTTTTTAGAATGTTTGAATCGTTTTTAGAATGTTTGAATCGTTTTTAGAATGTTTGAATCTTTTTTAGAATGTTTGAATCGTTTTTAGAATGTTTGAATCTTTTTTAGAATTTTTTAGAATGTTTGAATCGTTTTTAGAATGTTTGAATCTTTTTTAGAATTCTTTAGAATGTTTGAATCGTTTTTAGAATGTTTGAATCGTTTTTAGAATGTTTGAATCTTTTTAGAATGTTTGAATCGTTTTTAGAATGTTTGATCTTTTTAGAATGTTTGATCTATTTAGAATGTTTGAATCGTTTTTAGAATGTTTGAATCTTTTTTAGAATGTTTGAATCGTTTTTAGAATGTTTGAATCGTTTTAGAATGTTTGAATCGTTTTTAGAATGTTTGAATCTTTTTAGAATGTTTGAATCATTTTAGAATGTTTGAATCGTTTTTAGAATGTTTGAATCGTTTTTAGAATGTTTGAATCTTTTTTAGAATGTTTGAATCTTTTTAGAATGTTTGAATCGTTTTTAGAATTTTTTAGAATGTTTGAATCATTTTTAGAATGTTTGAATCTTTTTTAGAATTTTTTAGAATGTTTGAATCGTTTTTGAATGTTTGAATCGTTTTTAGAATGTTTGAATCGTTTTAAGAATGTTTGAATCGTTTTAGAATGTTTGAATCGTTTTTAGAATGTTTGAATCTTTTTTAGAATGTTTGAATCTTTTTAGAATGTTTGAATCATTTTAGAATGTTTGAATCGTTTTTAGAATGTTTGAATCTTTTTAGAATGTTTGAATCGTTTTTAGAATTTTTTAGAATGTTTGAATCATTTTTAGAATGTTTGAATCTTTTTTAGAATTTTTTAGAATGTTTGAATCGTTTTTGAATGTTTGAATCGTTTTTAGAATGTTTGAATCGTTTTAAGAATGTTTGAATCGTTTTAGAATGTTTGAATCGTTTTTAGAATGTTTGAATCTTTTTTAGAATGTTTGAATCTTTTTAGAATGTTTGAATCATTTTAGAATGTTTGAATCGTTTTTAGAATGTTTGAATCTTTTTTAGAATGTTTGAATCGTTTTTAGAATGTTTGAATCGTTTTTAGAATTTTTTAGAATGTTTGAATCATTTTTAGAATGTTTGAATCTTTTTTAGAATTTTTTAGAATGTTTGAATCGTTTTTAGAATGTTTGAATCTTTTTAGAATGTTTGATCTATTTAGAATGTTTGAATCGTTTTTAGAATGTTTGAATCTTTTTTAGAATGTTTGAATCATTTTAGAATGTTTGAATCGTTTTTAGAATGTTTGAATCTTTTTTAGAATGTTTGAATCGTTTTTAGAATGTTTGAATCTTTTTTAGAATGTTTGAATCGTTTTTAGAATGTTTGAATCTTTTTTAGAATTTTTTAGAATGTTCGAATCGTTTTTAGAATGTTTGAATCGTTTTTAGAATGTTTGATCTTTTTAGAATGTTTGATCTATTTAGAATGTTTGAATCGTTTTTAGAATGTTTGAATCTTTTTTAGAATGTTTGAATCGTTTTTAGAATGTTTGAATCTTTTTTAGAATTTTTTAGAATGTTTGAATCTTTTTTAGAATGTTTGAATCTTTTTAGAATGTTTGAATCATTTTAGAATGTTTGAATCGTTTTTAGAATGTTTGAATCTTTTTTAGAATGTTTGAATCGTTTTTAGAATGTTTGAATCTTTTTTAGAATGTTTGAATCGTTTTTAGAATGTTTGAATCTTTTTTAGAATTTTTTAGAATGTTTGAATCGTTTTTAGAATTTTTTAGAATGTTTGAATCGTTTTTGAATGTTTGAATCGTTTTTAGAATGTTTGAATCTTTTTTAGAATTTTTTAGAATGTTTGAATCGTTTTTGAATGTTTGAATCGTTTTTAGAATGTTTGAATCGTTTTAAGAATGTTTGAATCGTTTTAGAATGTTTGAATCGTTTTTAGAATGTTTGAATCGTTTTTAGAATGTTTGAATCTTTTTTAGAATGTTTGAATCTTTTTAGAATGTTTGAATCATTTTAGAATGTTTGAATCGTTTTTAGAATGTTTGAATCTTTTTTAGAATGTTTGAATCGTTTTTAGAATGTTTGAATCTTTTTTAGAATGTTTGAATCGTTTTTAGAATGTTTGAATCGTTTTTAGAATTTTTTAGAATGTTTGAATCATTTTTAGAATGTTTGAATCTTTTTTAGAATTTTTTAGAATGTTTGAATCGTTTTTAGAATGTTCGAATCGTTTTTAGAATGTTTGAATCGTTTTTAGAATGTTTGATCTTTTTAGAATGTTTGATCTATTTAGAATGTTTGAATCGTTTTTAGAATGTTTGAATCTTTTTTAGAATGTTTGAATCGTTTTTAGAATGTTTGAATCTTTTTTAGAATTTTTTAGAATGTTTGAATCTTTTTTAGAATGTTTGAATCTTTTTAGAATGTTTGAATCATTTTAGAATGTTTGAATCGTTTTTAGAATGTTTGAATCTTTTTTAGAATGTTTGAATCGTTTTTAGAATGTTTGAATCTTTTTTAGAATGTTTGAATCGTTTTTAGAATGTTTGAATCTTTTTTAGAATTTTTTAGAATGTTCGAATCGTTTTTAGAATGTTTGAATCGTTTTTAGAATGTTTGATCTTTTTAGAATGTTTGATCTATTTAGAATGTTTGAATCGTTTTTAGAATGTTTGAATCATTTTAGAATGTTTGAATCGTTTTTAGAATGTTTGAATCTTTTTTAGAATGTTTGAATCGTTTTTAGAATGTTTGAATCTTTTTTAGAATGTTTGAATCGTTTTTAGAATGTTTGAATCTTTTTTAGAATTTTTTAGAATGTTTGAATCGTTTTTAGAATGTTTGAATCATTTTTGAATGTTTGAATCGTTTTTAGAATGTTTGAATCGTTTTTAGAATGTTTGAATCGTTTTTAGAATGTTTGAATCTTTTTTAGAATGTTTGAATCTTTTTAGAATGTTTGAATCATTTTAGAATGTTGAATCGTTTTTAGAATGTTTGAATCTTTTTTAGAATGTTTGAATCTTTTTTAGAATGTTTGAATCGTTTTTAGAATGTTTGAATCTTTTTTAGAATGTTTGAATCGTTTTTAGAATGTTTGAATCTTTTTTAGAATTTTTTAGAATGTTTGAATCGTTTTTAGAATGTTTGAATCGTTTTTAGAATGTTTGAATCGTTTTTGAATGTTTGAATCGTTTTTAGAATGTTTGAATCGTTTTAAGAATGTTTGAATCGTTTTAGAATGTTTGAATCTTTTTTAGAATGTTTGAATCGTTTTTAGAATGTTTGAATCTTTTTTAGAATTTTTTAGAATGTTTGAATCTTTTTTAGAATGTTTGAATCGTTTTTAGAATGTTTGAATCTTTTTTAGAATTTTTTAGAATGTTTGAATCGTTTTTAGAATGTTTGAATCTTTTTTAGAATTTTTTAGAATGTTTGAATCGTTTTTAGAATGTTTGAATCGTTTTTAGAATGTTTGAATCGTTTTTAGAATGTTTGAATCTTTTTTAGAATGTTTGAATCGTTTTTAGAATGTTTGAATCTTTTTTAGAATGTTTGAATCGTTTTTAGAATGTTTGAATCTTTTTTAGAATTTTTTAGAATGTTTGAATCGTTTTTAGAATGTTTGAATCGTTTTTAGAATGTTTGAATCGTTTTTGAATGTTTGAATCGTTTTTAGAATGTTTGAATCGTTTTTAGAATGTTTGAATCGTTTTTAGAATGTTTGAATCTGTTTTAGAATGTTTGAATCATTTTTGAATGTTTGAATCGTTTTTAGAATGTTTGAATCGTTTTTAGAATGTTTGAATCGTTTTTAGAATGTTTGAATCTTTTTTAGAATGTTTGAATCGTTTTAAGAATGTTTGAATCCTTTTAGAATGTTTGAATCGTTTTTAGAATGTTTGAATCGTTTTTAGAATGTTTGAATCTTTTTTAGAATGTTTGAATCGTTTTTAGAATGTTTGAATCGTTTTTAGAATTTTTTAGAATGTTTGAATCATTTTTAGAATGTTTGAATCTTTTTTAGAATTTTTTAGAATGTTTGAATCGTTTTTAGAATGTTTGAATCGTTTTTAGAATGTTTGAATCTTTTTTAGAATGTTTGAATCGTTTTTAGAATGTTTGAATCGTTTTAAGAATGTTTGAATCGTTTTAGAATGTTTGAATCGTTTTTAGAATGTTTGAATCGTTTTTAGAATGTTTGAATCGTTTTTAGAATGTTTGAATCGTTTTAGAATGTTTGAATCGTTTTTAGAATGTTTGAATCGTTTTTAGAATGTTTGAATCGTTTTTAGAATGTTTGAATCTTTTTTAGAATGTTTGAATCATTTTTGAATGTTTGAATCGTTTTTAGAATGTTTGAATCGTTTTTAGAATGTTTGAATCGTTTTTAGAATGTTTGAATCTTTTTTAGAATGTTTGAATCGTTTTTAGAATGTTTGAATCTTTTTTAGAATTCTTTAGAATGTTTGAATCGTTTTTAGAATGTTTGAATCTTTTTAGAATGTTTGAATCGTTTTTAGAATGTTTGATCTTTTTAGAATGTTTGATCTATTTAGAATGTTTGAATCGTTTTTAGAATGTTTGAATCTTTTTTAGAATGTTTGAATCGTTTTTAGAATGTTTGAATCGTTTTAGAATGTTTGAATCTTTTTTAGAATGTTTGAATCTTTTTAGAATGTTTGAATCGTTTTTAGAATTTTTTAGAATGTTTGAATCATTTTTAGAATGTTTGAATCTTTTTTAGAATTTTTTAGAATGTTTGAATCGTTTTTGAATGTTTGAATCGTTTTTAGAATGTTTGAATCGTTTTAAGAATGTTTGAATCGTTTTAGAATGTTTGAATCGTTTTTAGAATGTTTGAATCGTTTTTAGAATGTTTGAATCGTTTTTAGAATGTTTGAATCTTTTTAGAATGTTTGAATCATTTTAGAATGTTTGAATCGTTTTTAGAATGTTTGAATCTTTTTTAGAATGTTTGAATCGTTTTTAGAATGTTTGAATCTTTTTTAGAATGTTTGAATCGTTTTTAGAATGTTTGAATCTTTTTTAGAATGTTTGAATCGTTTTTAGAATGTTTGAATCTTTTTTAGAATTCTTTAGAATGTTTGAATCGTTTTTAGAATGTTTGAATCTTTTTAGAATGTTTGAATCGTTTTTAGAATGTTTGATCTTTTTAGAATGTTTGATCTATTTAGAATGTTTGAATCGTTTTTAGAATGTTTGAATCTTTTTTAGAATGTTTGAATCGTTTTTAGAATGTTTGAATCGTTTTAGAATGTTTGAATCTTTTTTAGAATGTTTGAATCTTTTTAGAATGTTTGAATCGTTTTTAGAATTTTTTAGAATGTTTGAATCATTTTTAGAATGTTTGAATCTTTTTTAGAATTTTTTAGAATGTTTGAATCGTTTTTGAATGTTTGAATCGTTTTTAGAATGTTTGAATCGTTTTAAGAATGTTTGAATCGTTTTAGAATGTTTGAATCGTTTTTAGAATGTTTGAATCGTTTTTAGAATGTTTGAATCGTTTTTAGAATGTTTGAATCTTTTTAGAATGTTTGAATCATTTTAGAATGTTTGAATCGTTTTTAGAATGTTTGAATCTTTTTTAGAATGTTTGAATCGTTTTTAGAATGTTTGAATCTTTTTTAGAATGTTTGAATCGTTTTTAGAATGTTTGAATCTTTTTTAGAATGTTTGAATCGTTTTTAGAATGTTTGAATCTTTTTTAGAATGTTTGAATCGTTTTTAGAATGTTTGAATCTTTTTTAGAATTTTTTAGAATGTTTGAATCGTTTTTGAATGTTTGAATCGTTTTTAGAATGTTTGAATCGTTTTAAGAATGTTTGAATCGTTTTAGAATGTTTGAATCGTTTTTAGAATGTTTGAATCGTTTTTAGAATGTTTGAATCTTTTTTAGAATGTTTGAATCGTTTTTAGAATGTTTGAATCTTTTTTAGAATGTTTGAATCGTTTTTAGAATGTTTGAATCTTTTTTAGAATGTTTGAATCGTTTTTAGAATGTTTGAATCTTTTTTAGAATGTTTGAATCGTTTTTAGAATGTTTGAATCTTTTTTAGAATTTTTTAGAATGTTTGAATCGTTTTTAGAATGTTTGAATCGTTTTTAGAATGTTTGAATCTTTTTTAGAATGTTTGAATCATTTTTGAATGTTTGAATCGTTTTTAGAATGTTTGAATCGTTTTTAGAATGTTTGAATCGTTTTTAGAATGTTTGAATCTTTTTTAGAATGTTTGAATCGTTTTTAGAATGTTTGAATCTTTTTTAGAATTTTTTAGAATGTTTGAATCGTTTTTAGAATGTTTGAATCTTTTTTAGAATTCTTTAGAATGTTTGAATCGTTTTTAGAATGTTTGAATCGTTTTTAGAATGTTTGATCTTTTTAGAATGTTTGATCTATTTAGAATGTTTGAATCGTTTTTAGAATGTTTGAATCTTTTTTAGAATGTTTGAATCGTTTTTAGAATGTTTGAATCGTTTTAGAATGTTTGAATCGTTTTTAGAATGTTTGAATCTTTTTAGAATGTTTGAATCATTTTAGAATGTTTGAATCGTTTTTAGAATGTTTGAATCTTTTTTAGAATGTTTGAATCTTTTTAGAATGTTTGAATCGTTTTTAGAATTTTTTAGAATGTTTGAATCATTTTTAGAATGTTTGAATCGTTTTTAGAATGTTTGAATCGTTTTTAGAATGTTTGAATCGTTTTTAGAATGTTTGAATCTTTTTTAGAATGTTTGAATCTTTTTAGAATGTTTGAATCATTTTAGAATGTTTGAATCGTTTTTAGAATGTTTGAATCGTTTTTAGAATTTTTTAGAATGTTTGAATCATTTTTAGAATGTTTGAATCTTTTTTAGAATTTTTTAGAATGTTTGAATCGTTTTTAGAATGTTCGAATCGTTTTTAGAATGTTTGAATCGTTTTTAGAATGTTTGATCTTTTTAGAATGTTTGATCTATTTAGAATGTTTGAATCGTTTTTAGAATGTTTGAATCTTTTTTAGAATGTTTGAATCGTTTTTAGAATGTTTGAATCTTTTTTAGAATTTTTTAGAATGTTTGAATCTTTTTTAGAATGTTTGAATCTTTTTAGAATGTTTGAATCATTTTAGAATGTTTGAATCGTTTTTAGAATGTTTGAATCTTTTTTAGAATGTTTGAATCGTTTTTAGAATGTTTGAATCTTTTTTAGAATGTTTGAATCGTTTTTAGAATGTTTGAATCTTTTTTAGAATTTTTTAGAATGTTCGAATCGTTTTTAGAATGTTTGAATCGTTTTTAGAATGTTTGATCTTTTTAGAATGTTTGATCTATTTAGAATGTTTGAATCGTTTTTAGAATGTTTGAATCATTTTAGAATGTTTGAATCGTTTTTAGAATGTTTGAATCTTTTTTAGAATGTTTGAATCGTTTTTAGAATGTTTGAATCTTTTTTAGAATGTTTGAATCGTTTTTAGAATGTTTGAATCTTTTTTAGAATTTTTTAGAATGTTTGAATCGTTTTTAGAATGTTTGAATCGTTTTTAGAATGTTTGAATCTTTTTTAGAATGTTTGAATCTTTTTTAGAATGTTTGAATCGTTTTTAGAATGTTTGAATCTTTTTTAGAATGTTTGAATCGTTTTTAGAATGTTTGAATCTTTTTTAGAATTTTTTAGAATGTTTGAATCGTTTTTAGAATGTTTGAATCGTTTTTAGAATTTTTTAGAATGTTTGAATCATTTTTAGAATGTTTGAATCTTTTTTAGAATTTTTTAGAATGTTTGAATCGTTTTTAGAATGTTCGAATCGTTTTTAGAATGTTTGAATCGTTTTTAGAATGTTTGATCTTTTTAGAATGTTTGATCTATTTAGAATGTTTGAATCGTTTTTAGAATGTTTGAATCTTTTTTAGAATGTTTGAATCGTTTTTAGAATGTTTGAATCTTTTTTAGAATTTTTTAGAATGTTTGAATCTTTTTTAGAATGTTTGAATCTTTTTAGAATGTTTGAATCATTTTAGAATGTTTGAATCGTTTTTAGAATGTTTGAATCTTTTTTAGAATGTTTGAATCGTTTTTAGAATGTTTGAATCTTTTTTAGAATGTTTGAATCGTTTTTAGAATGTTTGAATCTTTTTTAGAATTTTTTAGAATGTTCGAATCGTTTTTAGAATGTTTGAATCGTTTTTAGAATGTTTGATCTTTTTAGAATGTTTGATCTATTTAGAATGTTTGAATCGTTTTTAGAATGTTTGAATCTTTTTTAGAATGTTTGAATCGTTTTTAGAATGTTTGAATCTTTTTTAGAATTTTTTAGAATGTTTGAATCTTTTTTAGAATGTTTGAATCTTTTTAGAATGTTTGAATCATTTTAGAATGTTTGAATCGTTTTTAGAATGTTTGAATCTTTTTTAGAATGTTTGAATCGTTTTTAGAATGTTTGAATCTTTTTTAGAATGTTTGAATCGTTTTTAGAATGTTTGAATCTTTTTTAGAATTTTTTAGAATGTTTGAATCGTTTTTAGAATTTTTTAGAATGTTTGAATCGTTTTTGAATGTTTGAATCGTTTTTAGAATGTTTGAATCTTTTTTAGAATTTTTTAGAATGTTTGAATCGTTTTTGAATGTTTGAATCGTTTTTAGAATGTTTGAATCGTTTTAAGAATGTTTGAATCGTTTTAGAATGTTTGAATCGTTTTTAGAATGTTTGAATCGTTTTTAGAATGTTTGAATCTTTTTTAGAATGTTTGAATCTTTTTAGAATGTTTGAATCATTTTAGAATGTTTGAATCGTTTTTAGAATGTTTGAATCTTTTTTAGAATGTTTGAATCGTTTTTAGAATGTTTGAATCTTTTTTAGAATGTTTGAATCGTTTTTAGAATGTTTGAATCGTTTTTAGAATTTTTTAGAATGTTTGAATCGTTTTTAGAATTTTTTAGAATGTTTGAATCGTTTTTGAATGTTTGAATCGTTTTTAGAATGTTTGAATCTTTTTTAGAATTTTTTAGAATGTTTGAATCGTTTTTGAATGTTTGAATCGTTTTTAGAATGTTTGAATCGTTTTAAGAATGTTTGAATCGTTTTAGAATGTTTGAATCGTTTTTAGAATGTTTGAATCGTTTTTAGAATGTTTGAATCTTTTTTAGAATGTTTGAATCTTTTTAGAATGTTTGAATCATTTTAGAATGTTTGAATCGTTTTTAGAATGTTTGAATCTTTTTTAGAATGTTTGAATCGTTTTTAGAATGTTTGAATCTTTTTTAGAATGTTTGAATCGTTTTTAGAATGTTTGAATCGTTTTTAGAATTTTTTAGAATGTTTGAATCATTTTTAGAATGTTTGAATCTTTTTTAGAATTTTTTAGAATGTTTGAATCGTTTTTAGAATGTTCGAATCGTTTTTAGAATGTTTGAATCGTTTTTAGAATGTTTGATCTTTTTAGAATGTTTGATCTATTTAGAATGTTTGAATCGTTTTTAGAATGTTTGAATCTTTTTTAGAATGTTTGAATCGTTTTTAGAATGTTTGAATCTTTTTTAGAATTTTTTAGAATGTTTGAATCTTTTTTAGAATGTTTGAATCTTTTTAGAATGTTTGAATCATTTTAGAATGTTTGAATCGTTTTTAGAATGTTTGAATCTTTTTTAGAATGTTTGAATCGTTTTTAGAATGTTTGAATCTTTTTTAGAATGTTTGAATCGTTTTTAGAATGTTTGAATCTTTTTTAGAATTTTTTAGAATGTTCGAATCGTTTTTAGAATGTTTGAATCGTTTTTAGAATGTTTGATCTTTTTAGAATGTTTGATCTATTTAGAATGTTTGAATCGTTTTTAGAATGTTTGAATCATTTTAGAATGTTTGAATCGTTTTTAGAATGTTTGAATCTTTTTTAGAATGTTTGAATCGTTTTTAGAATGTTTGAATCTTTTTTAGAATGTTTGAATCGTTTTTAGAATGTTTGAATCTTTTTTAGAATTTTTTAGAATGTTTGAATCGTTTTTAGAATGTTTGAATCATTTTTGAATGTTTGAATCGTTTTTAGAATGTTTGAATCGTTTTTAGAATGTTTGAATCGTTTTTAGAATGTTTGAATCTTTTTTAGAATGTTTGAATCTTTTTAGAATGTTTGAATCATTTTAGAATGTTGAATCGTTTTTAGAATGTTTGAATCTTTTTTAGAATGTTTGAATCTTTTTTAGAATGTTTGAATCGTTTTTAGAATGTTTGAATCTTTTTTAGAATGTTTGAATCGTTTTTAGAATGTTTGAATCTTTTTTAGAATTTTTTAGAATGTTTGAATCGTTTTTAGAATGTTTGAATCGTTTTAAGAATGTTTGAATCGTTTTAGAATGTTTGAATCTTTTTTAGAATGTTTGAATCGTTTTTAGAATGTTTGAATCTTTTTTAGAATTTTTTAGAATGTTTGAATCTTTTTTAGAATGTTTGAATCGTTTTTAGAATGTTTGAATCTTTTTTAGAATTTTTTAGAATGTTTGAATCGTTTTTAGAATGTTTGAATCTTTTTTAGAATTTTTTAGAATGTTTGAATCGTTTTTAGAATGTTTGAATCGTTTTTAGAATGTTTGAATCGTTTTTAGAATGTTTGAATCTTTTTTAGAATGTTTGAATCGTTTTTAGAATGTTTGAATCTTTTTTAGAATGTTCGAATCGTTTTTAGAATGTTTGAATCGTTTTTAGAATGTTTGATCTTTTTAGAATGTTTGATCTATTTAGAATGTTTGAATCGTTTTTAGAATGTTTGAATCTTTTTTAGAATGTTTGAATCGTTTTTAGAATGTTTGAATCTTTTTTAGAATTTTTTAGAATGTTTGAATCTTTTTTAGAATGTTTGAATCTTTTTAGAATGTTTGAATCATTTTAGAATGTTTGAATCGTTTTTAGAATGTTTGAATCTTTTTTAGAATGTTTGAATCGTTTTTAGAATGTTTGAATCTTTTTTAGAATGTTTGAATCGTTTTTAGAATGTTTGAATCTTTTTTAGAATTTTTTAGAATGTTTGAATCGTTTTTAGAATTTTTTAGAATGTTTGAATCGTTTTTGAATGTTTGAATCGTTTTTAGAATGTTTGAATCTTTTTTAGAATTTTTTAGAATGTTTGAATCGTTTTTGAATGTTTGAATCGTTTTTAGAATGTTTGAATCGTTTTAAGAATGTTTGAATCGTTTTAGAATGTTTGAATCGTTTTTAGAATGTTTGAATCGTTTTTAGAATGTTTGAATCTTTTTTAGAATGTTTGAATCTTTTTAGAATGTTTGAATCATTTTAGAATGTTTGAATCGTTTTTAGAATGTTTGAATCTTTTTTAGAATGTTTGAATCGTTTTTAGAATGTTTGAATCTTTTTTAGAATGTTTGAATCGTTTTTAGAATGTTTGAATCGTTTTTAGAATTTTTTAGAATGTTTGAATCGTTTTTAGAATTTTTTAGAATGTTTGAATCGTTTTTGAATGTTTGAATCGTTTTTAGAATGTTTGAATCTTTTTTAGAATTTTTTAGAATGTTTGAATCGTTTTTGAATGTTTGAATCGTTTTTAGAATGTTTGAATCGTTTTAAGAATGTTTGAATCGTTTTAGAATGTTTGAATCGTTTTTAGAATGTTTGAATCGTTTTTAGAATGTTTGAATCTTTTTTAGAATGTTTGAATCTTTTTAGAATGTTTGAATCATTTTAGAATGTTTGAATCGTTTTTAGAATGTTTGAATCTTTTTTAGAATGTTTGAATCGTTTTTAGAATGTTTGAATCTTTTTTAGAATGTTTGAATCGTTTTTAGAATGTTTGAATCGTTTTTAGAATTTTTTAGAATGTTTGAATCATTTTTAGAATGTTTGAATCTTTTTTAGAATTTTTTAGAATGTTTGAATCGTTTTTAGAATGTTCGAATCGTTTTTAGAATGTTTGAATCGTTTTTAGAATGTTTGATCTTTTTAGAATGTTTGATCTATTTAGAATGTTTGAATCGTTTTTAGAATGTTTGAATCTTTTTTAGAATGTTTGAATCGTTTTTAGAATGTTTGAATCTTTTTTAGAATTTTTTAGAATGTTTGAATCTTTTTTAGAATGTTTGAATCTTTTTAGAATGTTTGAATCATTTTAGAATGTTTGAATCGTTTTTAGAATGTTTGAATCTTTTTTAGAATGTTTGAATCGTTTTTAGAATGTTTGAATCTTTTTTAGAATGTTTGAATCGTTTTTAGAATGTTTGAATCTTTTTTAGAATTTTTTAGAATGTTCGAATCGTTTTTAGAATGTTTGAATCGTTTTTAGAATGTTTGATCTTTTTAGAATGTTTGATCTATTTAGAATGTTTGAATCGTTTTTAGAATGTTTGAATCATTTTAGAATGTTTGAATCGTTTTTAGAATGTTTGAATCTTTTTTAGAATGTTTGAATCGTTTTTAGAATGTTTGAATCTTTTTTAGAATGTTTGAATCGTTTTTAGAATGTTTGAATCTTTTTTAGAATTTTTTAGAATGTTTGAATCGTTTTTAGAATGTTTGAATCATTTTTGAATGTTTGAATCGTTTTTAGAATGTTTGAATCGTTTTTAGAATGTTTGAATCGTTTTTAGAATGTTTGAATCTTTTTTAGAATGTTTGAATCTTTTTAGAATGTTTGAATCATTTTAGAATGTTGAATCGTTTTTAGAATGTTTGAATCTTTTTTAGAATGTTTGAATCTTTTTTAGAATGTTTGAATCGTTTTTAGAATGTTTGAATCTTTTTTAGAATGTTTGAATCGTTTTTAGAATGTTTGAATCTTTTTTAGAATTTTTTAGAATGTTTGAATCGTTTTTAGAATGTTTGAATCGTTTTTAGAATGTTTGAATCGTTTTTGAATGTTTGAATCGTTTTTAGAATGTTTGAATCGTTTTAAGAATGTTTGAATCGTTTTAGAATGTTTGAATCTTTTTTAGAATGTTTGAATCGTTTTTAGAATGTTTGAATCTTTTTTAGAATTTTTTAGAATGTTTGAATCTTTTTTAGAATGTTTGAATCGTTTTTAGAATGTTTGAATCTTTTTTAGAATTTTTTAGAATGTTTGAATCGTTTTTAGAATGTTTGAATCTTTTTTAGAATTTTTTAGAATGTTTGAATCGTTTTTAGAATGTTTGAATCGTTTTTAGAATGTTTGAATCGTTTTTAGAATGTTTGAATCTTTTTTAGAATGTTTGAATCGTTTTTAGAATGTTTGAATCTTTTTTAGAATGTTTGAATCGTTTTTAGAATGTTTGAATCTTTTTTAGAATTTTTTAGAATGTTTGAATCGTTTTTAGAATGTTTGAATCGTTTTTAGAATGTTTGAATCGTTTTTGAATGTTTGAATCGTTTTTAGAATGTTTGAATCGTTTTTAGAATGTTTGAATCGTTTTTAGAATGTTTGAATCTGTTTTAGAATGTTTGAATCATTTTTGAATGTTTGAATCGTTTTTAGAATGTTTGAATCGTTTTTAGAATGTTTGAATCGTTTTTAGAATGTTTGAATCTTTTTTAGAATGTTTGAATCGTTTTAAGAATGTTTGAATCCTTTTAGAATGTTTGAATCGTTTTTAGAATGTTTGAATCGTTTTTAGAATGTTTGAATCTTTTTTAGAATGTTTGAATCGTTTTTAGAATGTTTGAATCGTTTTTAGAATTTTTTAGAATGTTTGAATCATTTTTAGAATGTTTGAATCTTTTTTAGAATTTTTTAGAATGTTTGAATCGTTTTTAGAATGTTTGAATCGTTTTTAGAATGTTTGAATCTTTTTTAGAATGTTTGAATCGTTTTTAGAATGTTTGAATCGTTTTAAGAATGTTTGAATCGTTTTAGAATGTTTGAATCGTTTTTAGAATGTTTGAATCGTTTTTAGAATGTTTGAATCGTTTTTAGAATGTTTGAATCGTTTTAGAATGTTTGAATCGTTTTTAGAATGTTTGAATCGTTTTTAGAATGTTTGAATCGTTTTTAGAATGTTTGAATCTTTTTTAGAATGTTTGAATCATTTTTGAATGTTTGAATCGTTTTTAGAATGTTTGAATCGTTTTTAGAATGTTTGAATCGTTTTTAGAATGTTTGAATCTTTTTTAGAATGTTTGAATCGTTTTTAGAATGTTTGAATCTTTTTTAGAATTCTTTAGAATGTTTGAATCGTTTTTAGAATGTTTGAATCTTTTTAGAATGTTTGAATCGTTTTTAGAATGTTTGATCTTTTTAGAATGTTTGATCTATTTAGAATGTTTGAATCGTTTTTAGAATGTTTGAATCTTTTTTAGAATGTTTGAATCGTTTTTAGAATGTTTGAATCGTTTTAGAATGTTTGAATCTTTTTTAGAATGTTTGAATCTTTTTAGAATGTTTGAATCGTTTTTAGAATTTTTTAGAATGTTTGAATCATTTTTAGAATGTTTGAATCTTTTTTAGAATTTTTTAGAATGTTTGAATCGTTTTTGAATGTTTGAATCGTTTTTAGAATGTTTGAATCGTTTTAAGAATGTTTGAATCGTTTTAGAATGTTTGAATCGTTTTTAGAATGTTTGAATCGTTTTTAGAATGTTTGAATCGTTTTTAGAATGTTTGAATCTTTTTAGAATGTTTGAATCATTTTAGAATGTTTGAATCGTTTTTAGAATGTTTGAATCTTTTTTAGAATGTTTGAATCGTTTTTAGAATGTTTGAATCTTTTTTAGAATGTTTGAATCGTTTTTAGAATGTTTGAATCTTTTTTAGAATGTTTGAATCGTTTTTAGAATGTTTGAATCTTTTTTAGAATGTTTGAATCGTTTTTAGAATGTTTGAATCTTTTTTAGAATTTTTTAGAATGTTTGAATCGTTTTTGAATGTTTGAATCGTTTTTAGAATGTTTGAATCGTTTTAAGAATGTTTGAATCGTTTTAGAATGTTTGAATCGTTTTTAGAATGTTTGAATCGTTTTTAGAATGTTTGAATCTTTTTTAGAATGTTTGAATCGTTTTTAGAATGTTTGAATCTTTTTTAGAATGTTTGAATCGTTTTTAGAATGTTTGAATCTTTTTTAGAATGTTTGAATCGTTTTTAGAATGTTTGAATCTTTTTTAGAATGTTTGAATCGTTTTTAGAATGTTTGAATCTTTTTTAGAATTTTTTAGAATGTTTGAATCGTTTTTAGAATGTTTGAATCGTTTTTAGAATGTTTGAATCTTTTTTAGAATGTTTGAATCATTTTTGAATGTTTGAATCGTTTTTAGAATGTTTGAATCGTTTTTAGAATGTTTGAATCGTTTTTAGAATGTTTGAATCTTTTTTAGAATGTTTGAATCGTTTTTAGAATGTTTGAATCTTTTTTAGAATTTTTTAGAATGTTTGAATCGTTTTTAGAATGTTTGAATCTTTTTTAGAATTCTTTAGAATGTTTGAATCGTTTTTAGAATGTTTGAATCGTTTTTAGAATGTTTGAATCTTTTTAGAATGTTTGAATCGTTTTTAGAATGTTTGATCTTTTTAGAATGTTTGATCTATTTAGAATGTTTGAATCGTTTTTAGAATGTTTGAATCTTTTTTAGAATGTTTGAATCGTTTTTAGAATGTTTGAATCGTTTTAGAATGTTTGAATCGTTTTTAGAATGTTTGAATCTTTTTAGAATGTTTGAATCATTTTAGAATGTTTGAATCGTTTTTAGAATGTTTGAATCTTTTTTAGAATGTTTGAATCTTTTTAGAATGTTTGAATCGTTTTTAGAATTTTTTAGAATGTTTGAATCATTTTTAGAATGTTTGAATCGTTTTTAGAATGTTTGAATCGTTTTTAGAATGTTTGAATCGTTTTTAGAATGTTTGAATCTTTTTTAGAATGTTTGAATCTTTTTAGAATGTTTGAATCATTTTAGAATGTTTGAATCGTTTTTAGAATGTTTGAATCGTTTTTAGAATTTTTTAGAATGTTTGAATCATTTTTAGAATGTTTGAATCTTTTTTAGAATTTTTTAGAATGTTTGAATCGTTTTTAGAATGTTCGAATCGTTTTTAGAATGTTTGAATCGTTTTTAGAATGTTTGATCTTTTTAGAATGTTT
The DNA here is from genome assembly GCF_050575085.1 of Anarhichas minor. NCBI lineage: Eukaryota > Metazoa > Chordata > Actinopteri > Perciformes > Anarhichadidae > Anarhichas > Anarhichas minor. The sequence continues at coordinate 1,053,540 of NW_027466539.1, read as the reverse complement.
GATCTATTTAGAATGTTTGAATCGTTTTTAGAATGTTTGAATCTTTTTTAGAATGTTTGAATCGTTTTTAGAATGTTTGAATCTTTTTTAGAATTTTTTAGAATGTTTGAATCTTTTTTAGAATGTTTGAATCTTTTTAGAATGTTTGAATCATTTTAGAATGTTTGAATCGTTTTTAGAATGTTTGAATCTTTTTTAGAATGTTTGAATCGTTTTTAGAATGTTTGAATCTTTTTTAGAATGTTTGAATCGTTTTTAGAATGTTTGAATCTTTTTTAGAATTTTTTAGAATGTTCGAATCGTTTTTAGAATGTTTGAATCGTTTTTAGAATGTTTGATCTTTTTAGAATGTTTGATCTATTTAGAATGTTTGAATCGTTTTTAGAATGTTTGAATCATTTTAGAATGTTTGAATCGTTTTTAGAATGTTTGAATCTTTTTTAGAATGTTTGAATCGTTTTTAGAATGTTTGAATCTTTTTTAGAATGTTTGAATCGTTTTTAGAATGTTTGAATCTTTTTTAGAATTTTTTAGAATGTTTGAATCGTTTTTAGAATGTTTGAATCGTTTTTAGAATGTTTGAATCTTTTTTAGAATGTTTGAATCTTTTTTAGAATGTTTGAATCGTTTTTAGAATGTTTGAATCTTTTTTAGAATGTTTGAATCGTTTTTAGAATGTTTGAATCTTTTTTAGAATTTTTTAGAATGTTTGAATCGTTTTTAGAATGTTTGAATCTTTTTTGGAATTTTTTAGAATGTTTGAATCGTTTTTAGAATGTTTGAATCGTTTTTAGAATGTTTGAATCGTTTTTAGAATGTTTGAATCTTTTTTAGAATGTTTGAATCGTTTTAAGAATGTTTGAATCCTTTTAGAATGTTTGAATCGTTTTTGAATGTTTGAATCGTTTTTAGAATGTTTGAATCGTTTTAAGAATGTTTGAATCGTTTTAGAATGTTTGAATCTTTTTTAGAATGTTTGAATCGTTTTTAGAATGTTTGAATCTTTTTTAGAATTTTTTAGAATGTTTGAATCTTTTTTAGAATGTTTGAATCGTTTTTAGAATGTTTGAATCTTTTTTAGAATTTTTTAGAATGTTTGAATCGTTTTTAGAATGTTTGAATCTTTTTTAGAATTTTTTAGAATGTTTGAATCGTTTTTAGAATGTTTGAATCTTTTTTAGAATGTTTGAATCGTTTTAAGAATGTTTGAATCCTTTTAGAATGTTTGAATCGTTTTTAGAATGTTTGAATCTTTTTAGAATGTTTGAATCATTTTAGAATGTTTGAATCCTTTTAGAATGTTTGAATCGTTTTTAGAATGTTTGAATCTTTTTTAGAATGTTTGAATCTTTTTTAGAATTCTTTAGAATGTTTGAATCGTTTTTAGAATGTTTGAATCGTTTTAGAATGTTTGAATCATTTTAGAATGTTTGAATCATTTTAGAATGTTTGAATCGTTTTTAGAATGTTTGAATCTTTTTTAGAATGTTTGAATCTTTTTTAGAATTCTTTAGAATGTTTGAATTCAAACATTCTAAAAGGATTCAAACATTCTAAATCTTTTTTAGAATGTTTGAATCCTTTTAGAATGTTTGAATCCTTTTAGAATGTTTGAATCTTTTTAGAATGTTTGAATCGTTTTAAGAATGTTTGAATCGTTTTTAGAATGTTTGAATCCTTTTAGAATGTTTGAATCGTTTTTAGAATGTTTGAATCGTTTTTAGAATGTTTGAATCCTTTTAGAATGTTTGAATCCTTTTAGAATGTTTGAATCGTTTTTAGAATGTTTGAATCGTTTTTAGAATGTTTGAATCCTTTTAGAATGTTTGAATCTTTTTTAGAATGTTTGAATCGTTTTTAGAATGTTTGAATCTTTTTTAGAATTTTTTAGAATGTTAGAATCGTTTTTAGAATGTTTGAATCGTTTTTAGAATGTTTGAATCGTTTTTAGAATGTTTGAATCTTTTTTAGAATGTTTGAATCGTTTTTGAATGTTTGAATCGTTTTTAGAATGTTTGAATCGTTTTTAGAATGTTTGAATCGTTTTTAGAATGTTTGAATCTTTTTTAGAATGTTTGAATCGTTTTAAGAATGTTTGAATCATTTTAGAATTTTTTAGAATGTTTGAATCATTTTTAGAATGTTTGAATCTTTTTTAGAATTTTTTAGAATGTTTGAATCGTTTTTAGAATGTTTGAATCGTTTTTAGAATGTTTGAATCGTTTTTAGAATGTTTGAATCTTTTTTAGAATGTTTGAATCGTTTTTGAATGTTTGAATCGTTTTTAGAATGTTTGAATCGTTTTTAGAATGTTTGAATCGTTTTTAGAATGTTTGAATCTTTTTTAGAATGTTTGAATCTTTTTAGAATGTTTGAATCGTTTTTAGAATTTTTTAGAATGTTTGAATCATTTTTAGAATGTTTGAATCTTTTTTAGAATTTTTTAGAATGTTTGAATCGTTTTTGAATGTTTGAATCGTTTTTAGAATGTTTGAATCGTTTTAAGAATGTTTGAATCGTTTTAGAATGTTTGAATCGTTTTTAGAATGTTTGAATCGTTTTTAGAATGTTTGAATCGTTTTTAGAATGTTTGAATCGTTTTTAGAATGTTTGAATCTTTTTTAGAATGTTTGAATCGTTTTTAGAATGTTTGAATCGTTTTTAGAATGTTTGAATCTTTTTTAGAATGTTTGAATCTTTTTAGAATGTTTGAATCATTTTTAGAATGTTTGAATCTTTTTTAGAATGTTTGAATCGTTTTTGAATGTTTGAATCGTTTTTAGAATGTTTGAATCGTTTTTAGAATGTTTGAATCGTTTTTAGAATGTTTGAATCTTTTTTAGAATGTTTGAATCGTTTTAAGAATGTTTGAATCATTTTAGAATTTTTTAGAATGTTTGAATCATTTTTAGAATTTTTTAGAATGTTTGAATCGTTTTTAGAATGTTTGAATCGTTTTAAGAATGTTTGAATCCTTTTAGAATGTTTGAATCGTTTTTGAATGTTTGAATCGTTTTTAGAATGTTTGAATCGTTTTAAGAATGTTTGAATCGTTTTAGAATGTTTGAATCTTTTTTAGAATGTTTGAATCGTTTTTAGAATGTTTGAATCTTTTTTAGAATTTTTTAGAATGTTTGAATCTTTTTTAGAATGTTTGAATCGTTTTTAGAATGTTTGAATCTTTTTTAGAATTTTTTAGAATGTTTGAATCGTTTTTAGAATGTTTGAATCTTTTTTAGAATTTTTTAGAATGTTTGAATCGTTTTTAGAATGTTTGAATCTTTTTTAGAATGTTTGAATCGTTTTAAGAATGTTTGAATCCTTTTAGAATGTTTGAATCGTTTTTAGAATGTTTGAATCTTTTTAGAATGTTTGAATCATTTTAGAATGTTTGAATCCTTTTAGAATGTTTGAATCGTTTTTAGAATGTTTGAATCTTTTTTAGAATGTTTGAATCTTTTTTAGAATTCTTTAGAATGTTTGAATCGTTTTTAGAATGTTTGAATCGTTTTTAGAATGTTTGAATCTTTTTAGAATGTTTGAATCGTTTTAGAATGTTTGAATCATTTTAGAATGTTTGAATCATTTTAGAATGTTTGAATCGTTTTTAGAATGTTTGAATCTTTTTTAGAATGTTTGAATCTTTTTTAGAATGTTTGAATCGTTTTTAGAATGTTTGAATCGTTTTTAGAATGTTTGAATCCTTTTAGAATGTTTGAATCCTTTTAGAATGTTTGAATCGTTTTTAGAATGTTTGAATCGTTTTTAGAATGTTTGAATCCTTTTAGAATGTTTGAATCTTTTTTAGAATGTTTGAATCGTTTTTAGAATGTTTGAATCTTTTTTAGAATTTTTTAGAATGTTAGAATCGTTTTTAGAATGTTTGAATCGTTTTTAGAATGTTTGAATCGTTTTTAGAATGTTTGAATCTTTTTTAGAATGTTTGAATCGTTTTTGAATGTTTGAATCGTTTTTAGAATGTTTGAATCGTTTTAAGAATGTTTGAATCGTTTTAGAATGTTTGAATCGTTTTTAGAATGTTTGAATCGTTTTTAGAATGTTTGAATCGTTTTTAGAATGTTTGAATCGTTTTTAGAATGTTTGAATCTTTTTTAGAATGTTTGAATCGTTTTTAGAATGTTTGAATCGTTTTTAGAATGTTTGAATCTTTTTTAGAATGTTTGAATCTTTTTAGAATGTTTGAATCATTTTTAGAATGTTTGAATCTTTTTTAGAATGTTTGAATCGTTTTTGAATGTTTGAATCGTTTTTAGAATGTTTGAATCGTTTTTAGAATGTTTGAATCGTTTTTAGAATGTTTGAATCTTTTTTAGAATGTTTGAATCGTTTTAAGAATGTTTGAATCATTTTAGAATTTTTTAGAATGTTTGAATCATTTTTAGAATTTTTTAGAATGTTTGAATCGTTTTTAGAATGTTTGAATCGTTTTAAGAATGTTTGAATCCTTTTAGAATGTTTGAATCGTTTTTGAATGTTTGAATCGTTTTTAGAATGTTTGAATCGTTTTAAGAATGTTTGAATCGTTTTAGAATGTTTGAATCTTTTTTAGAATGTTTGAATCGTTTTTAGAATGTTTGAATCTTTTTTAGAATTTTTTAGAATGTTTGAATCTTTTTTAGAATGTTTGAATCGTTTTTAGAATGTTTGAATCTTTTTTAGAATTTTTTAGAATGTTTGAATCGTTTTTAGAATGTTTGAATCTTTTTTAGAATTTTTTAGAATGTTTGAATCGTTTTTAGAATGTTTGAATCTTTTTTAGAATGTTTGAATCGTTTTAAGAATGTTTGAATCCTTTTAGAATGTTTGAATCGTTTTTAGAATGTTTGAATCTTTTTAGAATGTTTGAATCATTTTAGAATGTTTGAATCCTTTTAGAATGTTTGAATCGTTTTTAGAATGTTTGAATCTTTTTTAGAATGTTTGAATCTTTTTTAGAATTCTTTAGAATGTTTGAATCGTTTTTAGAATGTTTGAATCGTTTTTAGAATGTTTGAATCTTTTTAGAATGTTTGAATCGTTTTAGAATGTTTGAATCATTTTAGAATGTTTGAATCATTTTAGAATGTTTGAATCGTTTTTAGAATGTTTGAATCTTTTTTAGAATGTTTGAATCTTTTTTAGAATGTTTGAATCGTTTTTAGAATGTTTGAATCGTTTTTAGAATGTTTGAATCTTTTTTAGAATGTTTGAATCGTTTTTAGAATGTTTGAATCGTTTTTAGAATGTTTGAATCTTTTTTAGAATGTTTGAATCTTTTTAGAATGTTTGAATCATTTTTAGAATGTTTGAATCGTTTTTAGAATGTTTGAATCGTTTTTAGAATGTTTGAATCGTTTTTAGAATGTTTGAATCTTTTTTAGAATGTTTGAATCGTTTTAAGAATGTTTGAATCATTTTAGAATTTTTTAGAATGTTTGAATCATTTTTAGAATTTTTTAGAATGTTTGAATCGTTTTTAGAATGTTTGAATCGTTTTAAGAATGTTTGAATCCTTTTAGAATGTTTGAATCGTTTTTGAATGTTTGAATCGTTTTTAGAATGTTTGAATCGTTTTAAGAATGTTTGAATCGTTTTAGAATGTTTGAATCTTTTTTAGAATGTTTGAATCGTTTTTAGAATGTTTGAATCTTTTTTAGAATTTTTTAGAATGTTTGAATCTTTTTTAGAATGTTTGAATCGTTTTTAGAATGTTTGAATCTTTTTTAGAATTTTTTAGAATGTTTGAATCGTTTTTAGAATGTTTGAATCTTTTTTAGAATTTTTTAGAATGTTTGAATCGTTTTTAGAATGTTTGAATCTTTTTTAGAATGTTTGAATCGTTTTAAGAATGTTTGAATCCTTTTAGAATGTTTGAATCGTTTTTAGAATGTTTGAATCTTTTTAGAATGTTTGAATCATTTTAGAATGTTTGAATCCTTTTAGAATGTTTGAATCGTTTTTAGAATGTTTGAATCTTTTTTAGAATGTTTGAATCTTTTTTAGAATTCTTTAGAATGTTTGAATCGTTTTTAGAATGTTTGAATCGTTTTTAGAATGTTTGAATCTTTTTAGAATGTTTGAATCGTTTTAGAATGTTTGAATCATTTTAGAATGTTTGAATCATTTTAGAATGTTTGAATCGTTTTTAGAATGTTTGAATCTTTTTTAGAATGTTTGAATCTTTTTTAGAATGTTTGAATCGTTTTTAGAATGTTTGAATCGTTTTTAGAATGTTTGAATCCTTTTAGAATGTTTGAATCCTTTTAGAATGTTTGAATCGTTTTTAGAATGTTTGAATCGTTTTTAGAATGTTTGAATCCTTTTAGAATGTTTGAATCTTTTTTAGAATGTTTGAATCGTTTTTAGAATGTTTGAATCTTTTTTAGAATTTTTTAGAATGTTAGAATCGTTTTTAGAATGTTTGAATCGTTTTTAGAATGTTTGAATCGTTTTTAGAATGTTTGAATCTTTTTTAGAATGTTTGAATCGTTTTTGAATGTTTGAATCGTTTTTAGAATGTTTGAATCGTTTTAAGAATGTTTGAATCGTTTTAGAATGTTTGAATCGTTTTTAGAATGTTTGAATCGTTTTTAGAATGTTTGAATCGTTTTTAGAATGTTTGAATCGTTTTTAGAATGTTTGAATCTTTTTTAGAATGTTTGAATCGTTTTTAGAATGTTTGAATCGTTTTTAGAATGTTTGAATCTTTTTTAGAATGTTTGAATCGTTTTAGAATGTTTGAATCATTTTAGAATGTTTGAATCATTTTAGAATGTTTGAATCGTTTTTAGAATGTTTGAATCTTTTTTAGAATGTTTGAATCTTTTTTAGAATGTTTGAATCGTTTTTAGAATGTTTGAATCGTTTTTAGAATGTTTGAATCTTTTTTAGAATGTTTGAATCGTTTTTAGAATGTTTGAATCGTTTTTAGAATGTTTGAATCTTTTTTAGAATGTTTGAATCTTTTTAGAATGTTTGAATCATTTTTAGAATGTTTGAATCGTTTTTAGAATGTTTGAATCGTTTTTAGAATGTTTGAATCGTTTTTAGAATGTTTGAATCTTTTTTAGAATGTTTGAATCGTTTTAAGAATGTTTGAATCATTTTAGAATTTTTTAGAATGTTTGAATCATTTTTAGAATTTTTTAGAATGTTTGAATCGTTTTTAGAATGTTTGAATCGTTTTAAGAATGTTTGAATCCTTTTAGAATGTTTGAATCGTTTTTGAATGTTTGAATCGTTTTTAGAATGTTTGAATCGTTTTAAGAATGTTTGAATCGTTTTAGAATGTTTGAATCTTTTTTAGAATGTTTGAATCGTTTTTAGAATGTTTGAATCTTTTTTAGAATTTTTTAGAATGTTTGAATCTTTTTTAGAATGTTTGAATCGTTTTTAGAATGTTTGAATCTTTTTTAGAATTTTTTAGAATGTTTGAATCGTTTTTAGAATGTTTGAATCTTTTTTAGAATTTTTTAGAATGTTTGAATCGTTTTTAGAATGTTTGAATCTTTTTTAGAATGTTTGAATCGTTTTAAGAATGTTTGAATCCTTTTAGAATGTTTGAATCGTTTTTAGAATGTTTGAATCTTTTTAGAATGTTTGAATCATTTTAGAATGTTTGAATCCTTTTAGAATGTTTGAATCGTTTTTAGAATGTTTGAATCTTTTTTAGAATGTTTGAATCTTTTTTAGAATTCTTTAGAATGTTTGAATCGTTTTTAGAATGTTTGAATCGTTTTTAGAATGTTTGAATCTTTTTAGAATGTTTGAATCGTTTTAGAATGTTTGAATCATTTTAGAATGTTTGAATCATTTTAGAATGTTTGAATCGTTTTTAGAATGTTTGAATCTTTTTTAGAATGTTTGAATCTTTTTTAGAATGTTTGAATCGTTTTTAGAATGTTTGAATCGTTTTTAGAATGTTTGAATCCTTTTAGAATGTTTGAATCCTTTTAGAATGTTTGAATCGTTTTTAGAATGTTTGAATCGTTTTTAGAATGTTTGAATCCTTTTAGAATGTTTGAATCTTTTTTAGAATGTTTGAATCGTTTTTAGAATGTTTGAATCTTTTTTAGAATTTTTTAGAATGTTAGAATCGTTTTTAGAATGTTTGAATCGTTTTTAGAATGTTTGAATCGTTTTTAGAATGTTTGAATCTTTTTTAGAATGTTTGAATCGTTTTTGAATGTTTGAATCGTTTTTAGAATGTTTGAATCGTTTTAAGAATGTTTGAATCGTTTTAGAATGTTTGAATCGTTTTTAGAATGTTTGAATCGTTTTTAGAATGTTTGAATCGTTTTTAGAATGTTTGAATCGTTTTTAGAATGTTTGAATCTTTTTTAGAATGTTTGAATCGTTTTTAGAATGTTTGAATCGTTTTTAGAATGTTTGAATCTTTTTTAGAATGTTTGAATCTTTTTAGAATGTTTGAATCATTTTTAGAATGTTTGAATCTTTTTTAGAATGTTTGAATCGTTTTTGAATGTTTGAATCGTTTTTAGAATGTTTGAATCGTTTTTAGAATGTTTGAATCGTTTTTAGAATGTTTGAATCTTTTTTAGAATGTTTGAATCGTTTTAAGAATGTTTGAATCATTTTAGAATTTTTTAGAATGTTTGAATCATTTTTAGAATTTTTTAGAATGTTTGAATCGTTTTTAGAATGTTTGAATCGTTTTAAGAATGTTTGAATCCTTTTAGAATGTTTGAATCGTTTTTGAATGTTTGAATCGTTTTTAGAATGTTTGAATCGTTTTAAGAATGTTTGAATCGTTTTAGAATGTTTGAATCTTTTTTAGAATGTTTGAATCGTTTTTAGAATGTTTGAATCTTTTTTAGAATTTTTTAGAATGTTTGAATCTTTTTTAGAATGTTTGAATCGTTTTTAGAATGTTTGAATCTTTTTTAGAATTTTTTAGAATGTTTGAATCGTTTTTAGAATGTTTGAATCTTTTTTAGAATTTTTTAGAATGTTTGAATCGTTTTTAGAATGTTTGAATCTTTTTTAGAATGTTTGAATCGTTTTAAGAATGTTTGAATCCTTTTAGAATGTTTGAATCGTTTTTAGAATGTTTGAATCTTTTTAGAATGTTTGAATCATTTTAGAATGTTTGAATCCTTTTAGAATGTTTGAATCGTTTTTAGAATGTTTGAATCTTTTTTAGAATGTTTGAATCTTTTTTAGAATTCTTTAGAATGTTTGAATCGTTTTTAGAATGTTTGAATCGTTTTTAGAATGTTTGAATCTTTTTAGAATGTTTGAATCGTTTTAGAATGTTTGAATCATTTTAGAATGTTTGAATCATTTTAGAATGTTTGAATCGTTTTTAGAATGTTTGAATCTTTTTTAGAATGTTTGAATCTTTTTTAGAATGTTTGAATCGTTTTTAGAATGTTTGAATCGTTTTTAGAATGTTTGAATCCTTTTAGAATGTTTGAATCCTTTTAGAATGTTTGAATCGTTTTTAGAATGTTTGAATCGTTTTTAGAATGTTTGAATCCTTTTAGAATGTTTGAATCTTTTTTAGAATGTTTGAATCGTTTTTAGAATGTTTGAATCTTTTTTAGAATTTTTTAGAATGTTAGAATCGTTTTTAGAATGTTTGAATCGTTTTTAGAATGTTTGAATCGTTTTTAGAATGTTTGAATCTTTTTTAGAATGTTTGAATCGTTTTTGAATGTTTGAATCGTTTTTAGAATGTTTGAATCGTTTTTAGAATGTTTGAATCGTTTTTAGAATGTTTGAATCTTTTTTAGAATGTTTGAATCGTTTTAAGAATGTTTGAATCATTTTAGAATTTTTTAGAATGTTTGAATCATTTTTAGAATGTTTGAATCTTTTTTAGAATTTTTTAGAATGTTTGAATCGTTTTTAGAATGTTTGAATCGTTTTTAGAATGTTTGAATCGTTTTTAGAATGTTTGAATCTTTTTTAGAATGTTTGAATCGTTTTTGAATGTTTGAATCGTTTTTAGAATGTTTGAATCGTTTTTAGAATGTTTGAATCGTTTTTAGAATGTTTGAATCTTTTTTAGAATGTTTGAATCTTTTTAGAATGTTTGAATCGTTTTTAGAATTTTTTAGAATGTTTGAATCATTTTTAGAATGTTTGAATCTTTTTTAGAATTTTTTAGAATGTTTGAATCGTTTTTGAATGTTTGAATCGTTTTTAGAATGTTTGAATCGTTTTAAGAATGTTTGAATCGTTTTAGAATGTTTGAATCGTTTTTAGAATGTTTGAATCGTTTTTAGAATGTTTGAATCGTTTTTAGAATGTTTGAATCGTTTTTAGAATGTTTGAATCGTTTTTAGAATGTTTGAATCTTTTTTAGAATGTTTGAATCGTTTTTAGAATGTTTGAATCGTTTTTAGAATGTTTGAATCGTTTTTAGAATGTTTGAATCTTTTTTAGAATGTTTGAATCGTTTTAAGAATGTTTGAATCATTTTAGAATTTTTTAGAATGTTTGAATCATTTTTAGAATTTTTTAGAATGTTTGAATCGTTTTTAGAATGTTTGAATCGTTTTAAGAATGTTTGAATCCTTTTAGAATGTTTGAATCGTTTTTGAATGTTTGAATCGTTTTTAGAATGTTTGAATCGTTTTAAGAATGTTTGAATCGTTTTAGAATGTTTGAATCTTTTTTAGAATGTTTGAATCGTTTTTAGAATGTTTGAATCTTTTTTAGAATTTTTTAGAATGTTTGAATCTTTTTTAGAATGTTTGAATCGTTTTTAGAATGTTTGAATCTTTTTTAGAATTTTTTAGAATGTTTGAATCGTTTTTAGAATGTTTGAATCTTTTTTAGAATTTTTTAGAATGTTTGAATCGTTTTTAGAATGTTTGAATCTTTTTTAGAATGTTTGAATCGTTTTAAGAATGTTTGAATCCTTTTAGAATGTTTGAATCGTTTTTAGAATGTTTGAATCTTTTTAGAATGTTTGAATCATTTTAGAATGTTTGAATCCTTTTAGAATGTTTGAATCGTTTTTAGAATGTTTGAATCTTTTTTAGAATGTTTGAATCTTTTTTAGAATTCTTTAGAATGTTTGAATCGTTTTTAGAATGTTTGAATCGTTTTTAGAATGTTTGAATCTTTTTAGAATGTTTGAATCGTTTTAGAATGTTTGAATCATTTTAGAATGTTTGAATCATTTTAGAATGTTTGAATCGTTTTTAGAATGTTTGAATCTTTTTTAGAATGTTTGAATCTTTTTTAGAATTCTTTAGAATGTTTGAATTCAAACATTCTAAAAGGATTCAAACATTCTAAATCTTTTTTAGAATGTTTGAATCCTTTTAGAATGTTTGAATCTTTTTAGAATGTTTGAATCGTTTTAAGAATGTTTGAATCCTTTTAGAATGTTTGAATCGTTTTTAGAATGTTTGAATCGTTTTTAGAATGTTTGAATCCTTTTAGAATGTTTGAATCTTTTTTAGAATGTTTGAATCGTTTTTAGAATGTTTGAATCTTTTTTAGAATTTTTTAGAATGTTTGAATCGTTTTTAGAATGTTTGAATCGTTTTTAGAATGTTTGAATCGTTTTTAGAATGTTTGAATCTTTTTTAGAATGTTTGAATCGTTTTTGAATGTTTGAATCGTTTTTAGAATGTTTGAATCGTTTTTAGAATGTTTGAATCTTTTTTAGAATGTTTGAATCGTTTTAAGAATGTTTGAATCATTTTAGAATTTTTTAGAATGTTTGAATCATTTTTAGAATGTTTGAATCTTTTTTAGAATTTTTTAGAATGTTTGAATCGTTTTTAGAATGTTTGAATCGTTTTTAGAATGTTTGAATCGTTTTTAGAATGTTTGAATCTTTTTTAGAATGTTTGAATCGTTTTTGAATGTTTGAATCGTTTTTAGAATGTTTGAATCGTTTTTAGAATGTTTGAATCGTTTTTAGAATGTTTGAATCTTTTTTAGAATGTTTGAATCTTTTTAGAATGTTTGAATCGTTTTTAGAATTTTTTAGAATGTTTGAATCATTTTTAGAATGTTTGAATCTTTTTTAGAATGTTTGAATCCTTTTAGAATGTTTGAATCTTTTTTAGAATTTTTTAGAATGTTAGAATCGTTTTTAGAATGTTTGAATCGTTTTTAGACTTTTTTAGAATGTTTGAATCGTTTTAGAATGTTTGAATCGTTTTTAGAATGTTTGAATCGTTTTTAGAATGTTTGAATCGTTTTAAGAATGTTTGAATCCTTTTAGAATGTTTGAATCTTTTTTAGAATTTTTTAGAATGTTTGAATCGTTTTTAGAATGTTTGAATCGTTTTAAGAATGTTTGAATCCTTTTAGAATGTTTGAATCGTTTTTAGAATGTTTGAATCCTTTTAGAATGTTTGAACTTTTTTAGAATGTTTGAATCGTTTTTAGAATGTTTGAATCGTTTTTAGACTTTTTTAGAATGTTTGAATCGTTTTTAGAATGTTTGAATCCTTTTAGAATGTTTGAATCGTTTTTAGAATTTTTTAGAATGTTTGAATCGTTTTTAGAATTTTTTAGAATGTTTGAATCTTTTTTAGAATGTTTGAATCTTTTTTAGAATGTTTGAATCGTTTTTGAATGTTTGAATCGTTTTTAGAATGTTTGAATCGTTTTTGAATGTTTGAATCGTTTTTAGAATGTTTGAATCCTTTTAGAATGTTTGAATCTTTTTTAGAATGTTTGAATCGTTTTTAGAATGTTTGAATCTTTTTTAGAATTTTTTAGAATGTTAGAATCGTTTTTAGAATGTTTGAATCGTTTTTAGAATGTTTGAATCGTTTTTAGAATGTTTGAATCTTTTTTAGAATGTTTGAATCGTTTTTGAATGTTTGAATCGTTTTTAGAATGTTTGAATCGTTTTAAGAATGTTTGAATCGTTTTAGAATGTTTGAATCGTTTTTAGAATGTTTGAATCGTTTTTAGAATGTTTGAATCGTTTTTAGAATGTTTGAATCGTTTTTAGAATGTTTGAATCTTTTTTAGAATGTTTGAATCGTTTTTAGAATGTTTGAATCGTTTTTAGAATGTTTGAATCTTTTTTAGAATGTTTGAATCTTTTTAGAATGTTTGAATCATTTTTAGAATGTTTGAATCTTTTTTAGAATGTTTGAATCGTTTTTGAATGTTTGAATCGTTTTTAGAATGTTTGAATCGTTTTTAGAATGTTTGAATCGTTTTTAGAATGTTTGAATCTTTTTTAGAATGTTTGAATCGTTTTAAGAATGTTTGAATCATTTTAGAATTTTTTAGAATGTTTGAATCATTTTTAGAATTTTTTAGAATGTTTGAATCGTTTTTAGAATGTTTGAATCGTTTTAAGAATGTTTGAATCCTTTTAGAATGTTTGAATCGTTTTTGAATGTTTGAATCGTTTTTAGAATGTTTGAATCGTTTTAAGAATGTTTGAATCGTTTTAGAATGTTTGAATCTTTTTTAGAATGTTTGAATCGTTTTTAGAATGTTTGAATCTTTTTTAGAATTTTTTAGAATGTTTGAATCTTTTTTAGAATGTTTGAATCGTTTTTAGAATGTTTGAATCTTTTTTAGAATTTTTTAGAATGTTTGAATCGTTTTTAGAATGTTTGAATCTTTTTTAGAATTTTTTAGAATGTTTGAATCGTTTTTAGAATGTTTGAATCTTTTTTAGAATGTTTGAATCGTTTTAAGAATGTTTGAATCCTTTTAGAATGTTTGAATCGTTTTTAGAATGTTTGAATCTTTTTAGAATGTTTGAATCATTTTAGAATGTTTGAATCCTTTTAGAATGTTTGAATCGTTTTTAGAATGTTTGAATCTTTTTTAGAATGTTTGAATCTTTTTTAGAATTCTTTAGAATGTTTGAATCGTTTTTAGAATGTTTGAATCGTTTTTAGAATGTTTGAATCTTTTTAGAATGTTTGAATCGTTTTAGAATGTTTGAATCATTTTAGAATGTTTGAATCATTTTAGAATGTTTGAATCGTTTTTAGAATGTTTGAATCTTTTTTAGAATGTTTGAATCTTTTTTAGAATGTTTGAATCGTTTTTAGAATGTTTGAATCGTTTTTAGAATGTTTGAATCCTTTTAGAATGTTTGAATCCTTTTAGAATGTTTGAATCGTTTTTAGAATGTTTGAATCGTTTTTAGAATGTTTGAATCCTTTTAGAATGTTTGAATCTTTTTTAGAATGTTTGAATCGTTTTTAGAATGTTTGAATCTTTTTTAGAATTTTTTAGAATGTTAGAATCGTTTTTAGAATGTTTGAATCGTTTTTAGAATGTTTGAATCGTTTTTAGAATGTTTGAATCTTTTTTAGAATGTTTGAATCGTTTTTGAATGTTTGAATCGTTTTTAGAATGTTTGAATCGTTTTTAGAATGTTTGAATCGTTTTTAGAATGTTTGAATCTTTTTTAGAATGTTTGAATCGTTTTAAGAATGTTTGAATCATTTTAGAATTTTTTAGAATGTTTGAATCATTTTTAGAATGTTTGAATCTTTTTTAGAATTTTTTAGAATGTTTGAATCGTTTTTAGAATGTTTGAATCGTTTTTAGAATGTTTGAATCGTTTTTAGAATGTTTGAATCTTTTTTAGAATGTTTGAATCGTTTTTGAATGTTTGAATCGTTTTTAGAATGTTTGAATCGTTTTTAGAATGTTTGAATCGTTTTTAGAATGTTTGAATCTTTTTTAGAATGTTTGAATCTTTTTAGAATGTTTGAATCGTTTTTAGAATTTTTTAGAATGTTTGAATCATTTTTAGAATGTTTGAATCTTTTTTAGAATTTTTTAGAATGTTTGAATCGTTTTTGAATGTTTGAATCGTTTTTAGAATGTTTGAATCGTTTTAAGAATGTTTGAATCGTTTTAGAATGTTTGAATCGTTTTTAGAATGTTTGAATCGTTTTTAGAATGTTTGAATCGTTTTTAGAATGTTTGAATCGTTTTTAGAATGTTTGAATCGTTTTTAGAATGTTTGAATCGTTTTAGAATGTTTGAATCTTTTTTAGAATGTTTGAATCGTTTTTAGAATGTTTGAATCTTTTTTAGAATTTTTTAGAATGTTTGAATCTTTTTTAGAATGTTTGAATCGTTTTTAGAATGTTTGAATCTTTTTTAGAATTTTTTAGAATGTTTGAATCGTTTTTAGAATGTTTGAATCTTTTTTAGAATTTTTTAGAATGTTTGAATCGTTTTTAGAATGTTTGAATCTTTTTTAGAATGTTTGAATCGTTTTAAGAATGTTTGAATCCTTTTAGAATGTTTGAATCGTTTTTAGAATGTTTGAATCTTTTTAGAATGTTTGAATCATTTTAGAATGTTTGAATCCTTTTAGAATGTTTGAATCGTTTTTAGAATGTTTGAATCTTTTTTAGAATGTTTGAATCTTTTTTAGAATTCTTTAGAATGTTTGAATCGTTTTTAGAATGTTTGAATCGTTTTTAGAATGTTTGAATCTTTTTAGAATGTTTGAATCGTTTTAGAATGTTTGAATCATTTTAGAATGTTTGAATCATTTTAGAATGTTTGAATCGTTTTTAGAATGTTTGAATCTTTTTTAGAATGTTTGAATCTTTTTTAGAATTCTTTAGAATGTTTGAATTCAAACATTCTAAAAGGATTCAAACATTCTAAATCTTTTTTAGAATGTTTGAATCCTTTTAGAATGTTTGAATCTTTTTAGAATGTTTGAATCGTTTTAAGAATGTTTGAATCCTTTTAGAATGTTTGAATCGTTTTTAGAATGTTTGAATCGTTTTTAGAATGTTTGAATCCTTTTAGAATGTTTGAATCTTTTTTAGAATGTTTGAATCGTTTTTAGAATGTTTGAATCTTTTTTAGAATTTTTTAGAATGTTTGAATCGTTTTTAGAATGTTTGAATCGTTTTTAGAATGTTTGAATCGTTTTTAGAATGTTTGAATCTTTTTTAGAATGTTTGAATCGTTTTTGAATGTTTGAATCGTTTTTAGAATGTTTGAATCGTTTTTAGAATGTTTGAATCTTTTTTAGAATGTTTGAATCGTTTTAAGAATGTTTGAATCATTTTAGAATTTTTTAGAATGTTTGAATCATTTTTAGAATGTTTGAATCTTTTTTAGAATTTTTTAGAATGTTTGAATCGTTTTTAGAATGTTTGAATCGTTTTTAGAATGTTTGAATCGTTTTTAGAATGTTTGAATCTTTTTTAGAATGTTTGAATCGTTTTTGAATGTTTGAATCGTTTTTAGAATGTTTGAATCGTTTTTAGAATGTTTGAATCGTTTTTAGAATGTTTGAATCTTTTTTAGAATGTTTGAATCTTTTTAGAATGTTTGAATCGTTTTTAGAATTTTTTAGAATGTTTGAATCATTTTTAGAATGTTTGAATCTTTTTTAGAATTTTTTAGAATGTTTGAATCGTTTTTAGAATGTTTGAATCGTTTTAAGAATGTTTGAATCTTTTTTAGAATGTTTGAATCGTTTTTGAATGTTTGAATCGTTTTTAGAATGTTTGAATCGTTTTTAGAATGTTTGAATCGTTTTTAGAATGTTTGAATCTTTTTTAGAATGTTTGAATCGTTTTAAGAATGTTTGAATCATTTTAGAATTTTTCAGAATGTTTGAATCATTTTTAGAATTTTTTAGAATGTTTGAATCGTTTTTAGAATGTTTGAATCGTTTTAAGAATGTTTGAATCCTTTTAGAATGTTTGAATCGTTTTTGAATGTTTGAATCGTTTTTAGAATGTTTGAATCGTTTTAAGAATGTTTGAATCGTTTTAGAATGTTTGAATCTTTTTTAGAATGTTTGAATCGTTTTTAGAATGTTTGAATCTTTTTTAGAATTTTTTAGAATGTTTGAATCTTTTTTAGAATGTTTGAATCGTTTTTAGAATGTTTGAATCTTTTTTAGAATTTTTTAGAATGTTTGAATCGTTTTTAGAATGTTTGAATCTTTTTTAGAATTTTTTAGAATGTTTGAATCGTTTTTAGAATGTTTGAATCTTTTTTAGAATGTTTGAATCGTTTTAAGAATGTTTGAATCCTTTTAGAATGTTTGAATCGTTTTTAGAATGTTTGAATCTTTTTAGAATGTTTGAATCATTTTAGAATGTTTGAATCCTTTTAGAATGTTTGAATCGTTTTTAGAATGTTTGAATCTTTTTTAGAATGTTTGAATCTTTTTTAGAATTCTTTAGAATGTTTGAATCGTTTTTAGAATGTTTGAATCGTTTTTAGAATGTTTGAATCTTTTTAGAATGTTTGAATCGTTTTAGAATGTTTGAATCATTTTAGAATGTTTGAATCATTTTAGAATGTTTGAATCGTTTTTAGAATGTTTGAATCTTTTTTAGAATGTTTGAATCTTTTTTAGAATTCTTTAGAATGTTTGAATTCAAACATTCTAAAAGGATTCAAACATTCTAAATCTTTTTTAGAATGTTTGAATCCTTTTAGAATGTTTGAATCTTTTTAGAATGTTTGAATCGTTTTAAGAATGTTTGAATCCTTTTAGAATGTTTGAATCGTTTTTAGAATGTTTGAATCTTTTTTAGAATGTTTGAATCGTTTTTGAATGTTTGAATCGTTTTTAGAATGTTTGAATCGTTTTTAGAATGTTTGAATCGTTTTTAGAATGTTTGAATCTTTTTTAGAATGTTTGAATCGTTTTAAGAATGTTTGAATCATTTTAGAATTTTTTAGAATGTTTGAATCATTTTTAGAATGTTTGAATCTTTTTTAGAATTTTTTAGAATGTTTGAATCGTTTTTAGAATGTTTGAATCGTTTTTAGAATGTTTGAATCGTTTTTAGAATGTTTGAATCTTTTTTAGAATGTTTGAATCGTTTTTGAATGTTTGAATCGTTTTTAGAATGTTTGAATCGTTTTTAGAATGTTTGAATCGTTTTTAGAATTTTTTAGAATGTTTGAATCGTTTTTGAATGTTTGAATCGTTTTTAGAATGTTTGAATCGTTTTAAGAATGTTTGAATCGTTTTAGAATGTTTGAATCTTTTTTAGAATGTTTGAATCGTTTTAAGAATGTTTGAATCGTTTTAGAATGTTTGAATCTTTTTTAGAATGTTTGAATCGTTTTTAGAATGTTTGAATCTTTTTTAGAATTTTTTAGAATGTTTGAATCGTTTTTAGAATGTTTGAATCTTTTTTAGAATTTTTTAGAATGTTTGAATCGTTTTTAGAATGTTTGAATCTTTTTTAGAATTTTTTAGAATGTTTGAATCGTTTTTAGAATGTTTGAATCTTTTTTAGAATGTTTGAATCGTTTTAAGAATGTTTGAATCCTTTTAGAATGTTTGAATCGTTTTTAGAATGTTTGAATCTTTTTAGAATGTTTGAATCATTTTAGAATGTTTGAATCCTTTTAGAATGTTTGAATCGTTTTTAGAATGTTTGAATCTTTTTTAGAATGTTTGAATCTTTTTTAGAATTCTTTAGAATGTTTGAATCGTTTTTAGAATGTTTGAATCGTTTTTAGAATGTTTGAATCTTTTTAGAATGTTTGAATCGTTTTAGAATGTTTGAATCATTTTAGAATGTTTGAATCATTTTAGAATGTTTGAATCGTTTTTAGAATGTTTGAATCTTTTTTAGAATGTTTGAATCTTTTTTAGAATTCTTTAGAATGTTTGAATTCAAACATTCTAAAAGGATTCAAACATTCTAAATCTTTTTTAGAATGTTTGAATCCTTTTAGAATGTTTGAATCGTTTTTAGAATGTTTGAATCGTTTTTAGAATGTTTGAATCCTTTTAGAATGTTTGAATCTTTTTTAGAATGTTTGAATCGTTTTTAGAATGTTTGAATCTTTTTTAGAATTTTTTAGAATGTTTGAATCGTTTTTAGAATGTTTGAATCATTTTAGAATGTTTGAATCGTTTTTAGAATGTTTGAATCTTTTTAGAATGTTTGAATCGTTTTTAGAATGTTTGAATCTTTTTTAGAATGTTTGAATCGTTTTTAGAATGTTTGAATCTTTTTTAGAATGTTTGAATCGTTTTTAGAATGTTTGAATCTTTTTTAGAATTTTTTAGAATGTTTGAATCGTTTTTAGAATGTTTGAATCGTTTTTGAATGTTTGAATCGTTTTTAGAATGTTTGAATCGTTTTAAGAATGTTTGAATCGTTTTAGAATGTTTGAATCTTTTTTAGAATGTTTGAATCGTTTTTAGAATGTTTGAATCTTTTTTAGAATTTTTTAGAATGTTTGAATCTTTTTTAGAATTTTTTAGAATGTTTGAATCGTTTTTAGAATGTTTGAATCTTTTTTAGAATTTTTTAGAATGTTTGAATCGTTTTTAGAATGTTTGAATCTTTTTTAGAATGTTTGAATCGTTTTAAGAATGTTTGAATCCTTTTAGAATGTTTGAATCGTTTTTAGAATGTTTGAATCTTTTTAGAATGTTTGAATCATTTTAGAATGTTTGAATCCTTTTAGAATGTTTGAATCGTTTTTAGAATGTTTGAATCTTTTTTAGAATGTTTGAATCTTTTTTAGAATTCTTTAGAATGTTTGAATCGTTTTTAGAATGTTTGAATCGTTTTTAGAATGTTTGAATCTTTTTAGAATGTTTGAATCGTTTTAGAATGTTTGAATCATTTTAGAATGTTTGAATCATTTTAGAATGTTTGAATCGTTTTTAGAATGTTTGAATCTTTTTTAGAATGTTTGAATCTTTTTTAGAATTCTTTAGAATGTTTGAATTCAAACATTCTAAAAGGATTCAAACATTCTAAATCTTTTTTAGAATGTTTGAATCCTTTTAGAATGTTTGAATCTTTTTAGAATATTTGAATCGTTTTAAGAATGTTTGAATCCTTTTAGAATGTTTGAATCGTTTTTAGAATGTTTGAATCGTTTTTAGAATGTTTGAATCCTTTTAGAATGTTTGAATCTTTTTTAGAATGTTTGAATCGTTTTTAGAATGTTTGAATCTTTTTTAGAATTTTTTAGAATGTTTGAATCGTTTTTGAATGTTTGAATCGTTTTTAGAATGTTTGAATCTTTTTTAGAATGTTTGAATCGTTTTTAGAATGTTTGAATCTTTTTTAGAATGTTTGAATCGTTTTTAGAATGTTTGAATCTTTTTTAGAATGTTTGAATCGTTTTTAGAATGTTTGAATCGTTTTTAGAATGTTTGAATCTTTTTTAGAATGTTTGAATCGTTTTTAGAATGTTTGAATCTTTTTTAGAATGTTTGAATCGTTTTTAGAATGTTTGAATCGTTTTTAGAATTTTTTAGAATGTTTGAATCGTTTTTAGAATGTTCGAATCGTTTTTAGAATGTTTGAATCGTTTTTAGAATGTTTGATCTTTTTAGAATGTTTGATCTATTTAGAATGTTTGAATCGTTTTTAGAATGTTTGAATCTTTTTTAGAATGTTTGAATCGTTTTTAGAATGTTTGAATCGTTTTTAGAATTTTTTAGAATGTTTGAATCATTTTTAGAATGTTTGAATCTTTTTTAGAATTTTTTAGAATGTTTGAATCTTTTTTAGAATGTTTGAATCTTTTTAGAATGTTTGAATCATTTTAGAATGTTTGAATCGTTTTTAGAATGTTTGAATCTTTTTTAGAATGTTTGAATCGTTTTTAGAATGTTTGAATCTTTTTTAGAATGTTTGAATCGTTTTTAGAATGTTTGAATCGTTTTTAGAATTTTTTAGAATGTTTGAATCATTTTTAGAATGTTTGAATCTTTTTTAGAATTTTTTAGAATGTTTGAATCTTTTTTAGAATGTTTGAATCTTTTTAGAATGTTTGAATCATTTTAGAATGTTTGAATCGTTTTTAGAATGTTTGAATCTTTTTTAGAATGTTTGAATCGTTTTTAGAATGTTTGAATCTTTTTTAGAATTTTTTTGAATGTTTGAATCGTTTTTAGAATGTTTGAATCATTTTTGAATGTTTGAATCGTTTTTAGAATGTTTGAATCGTTTTTAGAATGTTTGAATCGTTTTTAGAATGTTTGAATCTTTTTTAGAATGTTTGAATCGTTTTAAGAATGTTTGAATCATTTTAGAATTTTTTAGAATGTTTGAATCATTTTTAGAATGTTTGAATCTTTTTTAGAATTTTTTAGAATGTTTGAATCGTTTTTAGAATGTTTGAATCGTTTTTAGAATGTTTGAATCGTTTTTAGAATGTTTGAATCTTTTTTAGAATGTTTGAATCGTTTTTGAATGTTTGAATCGTTTTTAGAATGTTTGAATCGTTTTTAGAATGTTTGAATCGTTTTTAGAATGTTTGAATCTTTTTAGAATGTTTGAATCGTTTTAGAATGTTTGAATCATTTTAGAATGTTTGAATCATTTTAGAATGTTTGAATCGTTTTTAGAATGTTTGAATCTTTTTTAGAATGTTTGAATCTTTTTTAGAATGTTTGAATCTTTTTAGAATGTTTGAATCGTTTTAAGAATGTTTGAATCATTTTAGAATTTTTTAGAATGTTTGAATCATTTTTAGAATGTTTGAATCGTTTTTAGAATGTTTGAATCTTTTTTAGAATGTTTGAATCTTTTTAGAATGTTTGAATCGTTTTTAGAATTTTTTAGAATGTTTGAATCATTTTTAGAATGTTTGAATCTTTTTTAGAATTTTTTAGAATGTTTGAATCGTTTTTGAATGTTTGAATCGTTTTTAGAATGTTTGAATCGTTTTAAGAATGTTTGAATCGTTTTAGAATGTTTGAATCGTTTTTAGAATGTTTGAATCGTTTTTAGAATGTTTGAATCGTTTTTAGAATGTTTGAATCGTTTTTAGAATGTTTGAATCTTTTTTAGAATGTTTGAATCGTTTTTAGAATGTTTGAATCGTTTTTAGAATGTTTGAATCTTTTTTAGAATGTTTGAATCTTTTTAGAATGTTTGAATCATTTTAGAATGTTTGAATCGTTTTTAGAATGTTTGAATCTTTTTTAGAATGTTTGAATCGTTTTTAGAATGTTTGAATCTTTTTTAGAATGTTTGAATCGTTTTTAGAATGTTTGAATCGTTTTTAGAATTTTTTAGAATGTTTGAATCATTTTTAGAATGTTTGAATCTTTTTTAGAATTTTTTAGAATGTTTGAATCGTTTTTAGAATGTTCGAATCGTTTTTAGAATGTTTGAATCGTTTTTAGAATGTTTGATCTTTTTAGAATGTTTGATCTATTTAGAATGTTTGAATCGTTTTTAGAATGTTTGAATCTTTTTTAGAATGTTTGAATCGTTTTTAGAATGTTTGAATCGTTTTTAGAATTTTTTAGAATGTTTGAATCATTTTTAGAATGTTTGAATCTTTTTTAGAATTTTTTAGAATGTTTGAATCTTTTTTAGAATGTTTGAATCTTTTTAGAATGTTTGAATCATTTTAGAATGTTTGAATCGTTTTTAGAATGTTTGAATCTTTTTTAGAATGTTTGAATCGTTTTTAGAATGTTTGAATCTTTTTTAGAATGTTTGAATCGTTTTTAGAATGTTTGAATCTTTTTTAGAATTTTTTTGAATGTTTGAATCGTTTTTAGAATGTTTGAATCATTTTTGAATGTTTGAATCGTTTTTAGAATGTTTGAATCGTTTTTAGAATGTTTGAATCGTTTTTAGAATGTTTGAATCGTTTTTAGAATGTTTGAATCTTTTTTAGAATGTTTGAATCGTTTTAAGAATGTTTGAATCATTTTAGAATTTTTTAGAATGTTTGAATCATTTTTAGAATGTTTGAATCTTTTTTAGAATTTTTTAGAATGTTTGAATCGTTTTTAGAATGTTTGAATCGTTTTTAGAATGTTTGAATCGTTTTTAGAATGTTTGAATCTTTTTTAGAATGTTTGAATCGTTTTTGAATGTTTGAATCGTTTTTAGAATGTTTGAATCGTTTTTAGAATGTTTGAATCGTTTTTAGAATGTTTGAATCTTTTTTAGAATGTTTGAATCTTTTTAGAATGTTTGAATCGTTTTTAGAATTTTTTAGAATGTTTGAATCATTTTTAGAATGTTTGAATCTTTTTTAGAATTTTTTAGAATGTTTGAATCGTTTTTGAATGTTTGAATCGTTTTTAGAATGTTTGAATCGTTTTAAGAATGTTTGAATCGTTTTAGAATGTTTGAATCGTTTTTAGAATGTTTGAATCGTTTTTAGAATGTTTGAATCGTTTTTAGAATGTTTGAATCGTTTTTAGAATGTTTGAATCTTTTTTAGAATGTTTGAATCGTTTTTAGAATGTTTGAATCGTTTTTAGAATGTTTGAATCTTTTTTAGAATGTTTGAATCTTTTTAGAATGTTTGAATCATTTTAGAATGTTTGAATCGTTTTTAGAATGTTTGAATCTTTTTTAGAATGTTTGAATCGTTTTTAGAATGTTTGAATCTTTTTTAGAATGTTTGAATCGTTTTTAGAATGTTTGAATCGTTTTTAGAATTTTTTAGAATGTTTGAATCATTTTTAGAATGTTTGAATCTTTTTTAGAATTTTTTAGAATGTTTGAATCGTTTTTAGAATGTTCGAATCGTTTTTAGAATGTTTGAATCGTTTTTAGAATGTTTGATCTTTTTAGAATGTTTGATCTATTTAGAATGTTTGAATCGTTTTTAGAATGTTTGAATCTTTTTTAGAATGTTTGAATCGTTTTTAGAATGTTTGAATCGTTTTTAGAATTTTTTAGAATGTTTGAATCATTTTTAGAATGTTTGAATCTTTTTTAGAATTTTTTAGAATGTTTGAATCTTTTTTAGAATGTTTGAATCTTTTTAGAATGTTTGAATCATTTTAGAATGTTTGAATCGTTTTTAGAATGTTTGAATCTTTTTTAGAATGTTTGAATCGTTTTTAGAATGTTTGAATCTTTTTTAGAATGTTTGAATCGTTTTAAGAATGTTTGAATCATTTTAGAATTTTTTAGAATGTTTGAATCATTTTTAGAATGTTTGAATCTTTTTTAGAATTTTTTAGAATGTTTGAATCGTTTTTAGAATGTTTGAATCGTTTTTAGAATGTTTGAATCGTTTTTAGAATGTTTGAATCTTTTTTAGAATGTTTGAATCGTTTTTGAATGTTTGAATCGTTTTTAGAATGTTTGAATCGTTTTTAGAATGTTTGAATCGTTTTTAGAATGTTTGAATCTTTTTTAGAATGTTTGAATCTTTTTAGAATGTTTGAATCGTTTTTAGAATTTTTTAGAATGTTTGAATCATTTTTAGAATGTTTGAATCTTTTTTAGAATTTTTTAGAATGTTTGAATCGTTTTTGAATGTTTGAATCGTTTTTAGAATGTTTGAATCGTTTTAAGAATGTTTGAATCGTTTTAGAATGTTTGAATCGTTTTTAGAATGTTTGAATCGTTTTTAGAATGTTTGAATCGTTTTTAGAATGTTTGAATCGTTTTTAGAATGTTTGAATCTTTTTTAGAATGTTTGAATCGTTTTTAGAATGTTTGAATCGTTTTTAGAATGTTTGAATCTTTTTTAGAATGTTTGAATCTTTTTAGAATGTTTGAATCATTTTAGAATGTTTGAATCGTTTTTAGAATGTTTGAATCTTTTTTAGAATGTTTGAATCGTTTTTAGAATGTTTGAATCTTTTTTAGAATGTTTGAATCGTTTTTAGAATGTTTGAATCGTTTTTAGAATTTTTTAGAATGTTTGAATCATTTTTAGAATGTTTGAATCTTTTTTAGAATTTTTTAGAATGTTTGAATCGTTTTTAGAATGTTCGAATCGTTTTTAGAATGTTTGAATCGTTTTTAGAATGTTTGATCTTTTTAGAATGTTTGATCTATTTAGAATGTTTGAATCGTTTTTAGAATGTTTGAATCTTTTTTAGAATGTTTGAATCGTTTTTAGAATGTTTGAATCGTTTTTAGAATTTTTTAGAATGTTTGAATCATTTTTAGAATGTTTGAATCTTTTTTAGAATTTTTTAGAATGTTTGAATCTTTTTTAGAATGTTTGAATCTTTTTAGAATGTTTGAATCATTTTAGAATGTTTGAATCGTTTTTAGAATGTTTGAATCTTTTTTAGAATGTTTGAATCGTTTTTAGAATGTTTGAATCTTTTTTAGAATGTTTGAATCGTTTTTAGAATGTTTGAATCTTTTTTAGAATTTTTTTGAATGTTTGAATCGTTTTTAGAATGTTTGAATCATTTTTGAATGTTTGAATCGTTTTTAGAATGTTTGAATCGTTTTTAGAATGTTTGAATCGTTTTTAGAATGTTTGAATCTTTTTAAGAATGTTTGAATCGTTTTAAGAATGTTTGAATCCTTTTAGAATGTTTGAATTGTTTTTAGAATGTTTGAATCATTTTAGAATGTTTGAATCGTTTTTAGAATGTTTGAATCTTTTTTAGAATGTTTGAATCTTTTTAGAATGTTTGAATCATTTTAGAATGTTTGAATCGTTTTTAGAATGTTTGAATCTTTTTTAGAATGTTTGAATCGTTTTTAGAATGTTTGAATCTTTTTTAGAATGTTTGAATCGTTTTTAGAATGTTTGAATCTTTTTTAGAATTTTTTAGAATGTTTGAATCGTTTTTAGAATGTTTGAATCGTTTTTAGAATGTTTGAATCGTTTTTGAATGTTTGAATCGTTTTTAGAATGTTTGAATCGTTTTAAGAATGTTTGAATCGTTTTAGAATGTTTGAATCTTTTTTAGAATGTTTGAATCGTTTTTAGAATGTTTGAATCTTTTTTAGAATTTTTTAGAATGTTTGAATCTTTTTTAGAATGTTTGAATCGTTTTTAGAATGTTTGAATCTTTTTTAGAATTTTTTAGAATGTTTGAATCGTTTTTAGAATGTTTGAATCTTTTTTAGAATTTTTTAGAATGTTTGAATCGTTTTTAGAATGTTTGAATCGTTTTTAGAATGTTTGAATCGTTTTTAGAATGTTTGAATCTTTTTTAGAATGTTTGAATCGTTTTAAGAATGTTTGAATCCTTTTAGAATGTTTGAATCGTTTTTGAATGTTTGAATCGTTTTTAGAATGTTTGAATCGTTTTAAGAATGTTTGAATCGTTTTAGAATGTTTGAATCTTTTTTAGAATGTTTGAATCGTTTTTAGAATGTTTGAATCTTTTTTAGAATTTTTTAGAATGTTTGAATCTTTTTTAGAATGTTTGAATCGTTTTTAGAATGTTTGAATCTTTTTTAGAATTTTTTAGAATGTTTGAATCGTTTTTAGAATGTTTGAATCTTTTTTAGAATTTTTTAGAATGTTTGAATCGTTTTTAGAATGTTTGAATCTTTTTTAGAATGTTTGAATCGTTTTAAGAATGTTTGAATCCTTTTAGAATGTTTGAATCGTTTTTAGAATGTTTGAATCTTTTTAGAATGTTTGAATCATTTTAGAATGTTTGAATCCTTTTAGAATGTTTGAATCGTTTTTAGAATGTTTGAATCTTTTTTAGAATGTTTGAATCTTTTTTAGAATTCTTTAGAATGTTTGAATCGTTTTTAGAATGTTTGAATCGTTTTTAGAATGTTTGAATCTTTTTAGAATGTTTGAATCGTTTTAGAATGTTTGAATCTTTTTTAGAATTTTTTAGAATGTTTGAATCTTTTTTAGAATGTTTGAATCGTTTTTAGAATGTTTGAATCTTTTTTAGAATTTTTTAGAATGTTTGAATCGTTTTTAGAATGTTTGAATCTTTTTTAGAATTTTTTAGAATGTTTGAATCGTTTTTAGAATGTTTGAATCTTTTTAGAATGTTTGAATCATTTTAGAATGTTTGAATCCTTTTAGAATGTTTGAATCGTTTTTAGAATGTTTGAATCTTTTTTAGAATGTTTGAATCTTTTTTAGAATTCTTTAGAATGTTTGAATCGTTTTTAGAATGTTTGAATCGTTTTTAGAATGTTTGAATCTTTTTAGAATGTTTGAATCGTTTTAGAATGTTTGAATCATTTTTAGAATTCTTTAGAATGTTTGAATTCAAACATTCTAAAAGGATTCAAACATTCTAAATCTTTTTTAGAATGTTTGAATCCTTTTAGAATGTTTGAATCTTTTTAGAATGTTTGAATCGTTTTAAGAATGTTTGAATCCTTTTAGAATGTTTGAATCGTTTTTAGAATGTTTGAATCGTTTTTAGAATGTTTGAATCCTTTTAGAATGTTTGAATCTTTTTTAGAATGTTTGAATCGTTTTTAGAATGTTTGAATCTTTTTTAGAATTTTTTAGAATGTTTGAATCGTTTTTAGAATGTTTGAATCGTTTTTAGAATGTTTGAATCGTTTTTAGAATGTTTGAATCTTTTTTAGAATGTTTGAATCGTTTTAAGAATGTTTGAATCCTTTTAGAATGTTTGAATCGTTTTTGAATGTTTGAATCGTTTTTAGAATGTTTGAATCGTTTTAAGAATGTTTGAATCGTTTTAGAATGTTTGAATCTTTTTTAGAATGTTTGAATCGTTTTTAGAATGTTTGAATCTTTTTTAGAATTTTTTAGAATGTTTGAATCTTTTTTAGAATGTTTGAATCGTTTTTAGAATGTTTGAATCTTTTTTAGAATTTTTTAGAATGTTTGAATCGTTTTTAGAATGTTTGAATCTTTTTTAGAATTTTTTAGAATGTTTGAATCGTTTTTAGAATGTTTGAATCTTTTTTAGAATGTTTGAATCGTTTTAAGAATGTTTGAATCCTTTTAGAATGTTTGAATCGTTTTTAGAATGTTTGAATCTTTTTAGAATGTTTGAATCATTTTAGAATGTTTGAATCCTTTTAGAATGTTTGAATCGTTTTTAGAATGTTTGAATCTTTTTTAGAATGTTTGAATCTTTTTTAGAATTCTTTAGAATGTTTGAATCGTTTTTAGAATGTTTGAATCGTTTTTAGAATGTTTGAATCTTTTTAGAATGTTTGAATCGTTTTAGAATGTTTGAATCTTTTTTAGAATTTTTTAGAATGTTTGAATCTTTTTTAGAATGTTTGAATCGTTTTTAGAATGTTTGAATCTTTTTTAGAATTTTTTAGAATGTTTGAATCGTTTTTAGAATGTTTGAATCTTTTTTAGAATTTTTTAGAATGTTTGAATCGTTTTTAGAATGTTTGAATCTTTTTTAGAATTTTTTAGAATGTTTGAATCGTTTTTGAATGTTTGAATCGTTTTTAGAATGTTTGAATCGTTTTAAGAATGTTTGAATCGTTTTAGAATGTTTGAATCGTTTTTAGAATGTTTGAATCGTTTTTAGAATGTTTGAATCGTTTTTAGAATGTTTGAATCGTTTTTAGAATGTTTGAATCTTTTTTAGAATGTTTGAATCGTTTTTAGAATGTTTGAATCGTTTTTAGAATGTTTGAATCTTTTTTAGAATGTTTGAATCTTTTTAGAATGTTTGAATCATTTTAGAATGTTTGAATCGTTTTTAGAATGTTTGAATCTTTTTTAGAATGTTTGAATCGTTTTTAGAATGTTTGAATCTTTTTTAGAATGTTTGAATCGTTTTTAGAATGTTTGAATCGTTTTTAGAATTTTTTAGAATGTTTGAATCATTTTTAGAATGTTTGAATCTTTTTTAGAATTTTTTAGAATGTTTGAATCGTTTTTAGAATGTTCGAATCGTTTTTAGAATGTTTGAATCGTTTTTAGAATGTTTGATCTTTTTAGAATGTTTGATCTATTTAGAATGTTTGAATCGTTTTTAGAATGTTTGAATCTTTTTTAGAATGTTTGAATCGTTTTTAGAATGTTTGAATCGTTTTTAGAATTTTTTAGAATGTTTGAATCATTTTTAGAATGTTTGAATCTTTTTTAGAATTTTTTAGAATGTTTGAATCTTTTTTAGAATGTTTGAATCTTTTTAGAATGTTTGAATCATTTTAGAATGTTTGAATCGTTTTTAGAATGTTTGAATCTTTTTTAGAATGTTTGAATCGTTTTTAGAATGTTTGAATCTTTTTTAGAATGTTTGAATCGTTTTTAGAATGTTTGAATCTTTTTTAGAATTTTTTTGAATGTTTGAATCGTTTTTAGAATGTTTGAATCATTTTTGAATGTTTGAATCGTTTTTAGAATGTTTGAATCGTTTTTAGAATGTTTGAATCGTTTTTAGAATGTTTGAATCTTTTTAAGAATGTTTGAATCGTTTTAAGAATGTTTGAATCCTTTTAGAATGTTTGAATTGTTTTTAGAATGTTTGAATCATTTTAGAATGTTTGAATCGTTTTTAGAATGTT
The DNA here is from genome assembly GCF_050575085.1 of Anarhichas minor. Classification (NCBI taxonomy): domain Eukaryota; kingdom Metazoa; phylum Chordata; class Actinopteri; order Perciformes; family Anarhichadidae; genus Anarhichas; species Anarhichas minor. The sequence continues at coordinate 1,024,423 of NW_027466539.1, read as the reverse complement.
TGAATCTTTTTTAGAATGTTTGAATCTTTTTAGAATGTTTGAATCATTTTAGAATGTTTGAATCGTTTTTAGAATGTTTGAATCTTTTTTAGAATGTTTGAATCGTTTTTAGAATGTTTGAATCTTTTTTAGAATGTTTGAATCGTTTTTAGAATGTTTGAATCTTTTTTAGAATTTTTTAGAATGTTTGAATCGTTTTTAGAATGTTTGAATCGTTTTTAGAATGTTTGAATCGTTTTTGAATGTTTGAATCGTTTTTAGAATGTTTGAATCGTTTTAAGAATGTTTGAATCGTTTTAGAATGTTTGAATCTTTTTTAGAATGTTTGAATCGTTTTTAGAATGTTTGAATCTTTTTTAGAATTTTTTAGAATGTTTGAATCTTTTTTAGAATGTTTGAATCGTTTTTAGAATGTTTGAATCTTTTTTAGAATTTTTTAGAATGTTTGAATCGTTTTTAGAATGTTTGAATCTTTTTTAGAATTTTTTAGAATGTTTGAATCGTTTTTAGAATGTTTGAATCGTTTTTAGAATGTTTGAATCGTTTTTAGAATGTTTGAATCTTTTTTAGAATGTTTGAATCGTTTTAAGAATGTTTGAATCCTTTTAGAATGTTTGAATCGTTTTTGAATGTTTGAATCGTTTTTAGAATGTTTGAATCGTTTTAAGAATGTTTGAATCGTTTTAGAATGTTTGAATCTTTTTTAGAATTTTTTAGAATGTTTGAATCTTTTTTAGAATGTTTGAATCGTTTTTAGAATGTTTGAATCTTTTTTAGAATTTTTTAGAATGTTTGAATCGTTTTTAGAATGTTTGAATCTTTTTTAGAATTTTTTAGAATGTTTGAATCGTTTTTAGAATGTTTGAATCTTTTTTAGAATGTTTGAATCGTTTTAAGAATGTTTGAATCCTTTTAGAATGTTTGAATCGTTTTTAGAATGTTTGAATCTTTTTAGAATGTTTGAATCATTTTAGAATGTTTGAATCCTTTTAGAATGTTTGAATCGTTTTTAGAATGTTTGAATCTTTTTTAGAATGTTTGAATCTTTTTTAGAATTCTTTAGAATGTTTGAATCGTTTTTAGAATGTTTGAATCGTTTTTAGAATGTTTGAATCTTTTTAGAATGTTTGAATCGTTTTAGAATGTTTGAATCTTTTTTAGAATTTTTTAGAATGTTTGAATCTTTTTTAGAATGTTTGAATCGTTTTTAGAATGTTTGAATCTTTTTTAGAATTTTTTAGAATGTTTGAATCGTTTTTAGAATGTTTGAATCTTTTTTAGAATTTTTTAGAATGTTTGAATCGTTTTTAGAATGTTTGAATCTTTTTAGAATGTTTGAATCATTTTAGAATGTTTGAATCCTTTTAGAATGTTTGAATCGTTTTTAGAATGTTTGAATCTTTTTTAGAATGTTTGAATCTTTTTTAGAATTCTTTAGAATGTTTGAATCGTTTTTAGAATGTTTGAATCGTTTTTAGAATGTTTGAATCTTTTTAGAATGTTTGAATCGTTTTAGAATGTTTGAATCATTTTTAGAATTCTTTAGAATGTTTGAATTCAAACATTCTAAAAGGATTCAAACATTCTAAATCTTTTTTAGAATGTTTGAATCCTTTTAGAATGTTTGAATCTTTTTAGAATGTTTGAATCGTTTTAAGAATGTTTGAATCCTTTTAGAATGTTTGAATCGTTTTTAGAATGTTTGAATCGTTTTTAGAATGTTTGAATCCTTTTAGAATGTTTGAATCTTTTTTAGAATGTTTGAATCGTTTTTAGAATGTTTGAATCTTTTTTAGAATTTTTTAGAATGTTTGAATCGTTTTTAGAATGTTTGAATCGTTTTTAGAATGTTTGAATCTTTTTAGAATGTTTGAATCGTTTTAAGAATGTTTGAATCCTTTTAGAATGTTTGAATCGTTTTTAGAATGTTTGAATCGTTTTTAGAATGTTTGAATCCTTTTAGAATGTTTGAATCTTTTTTAGAATGTTTGAATCGTTTTTAGAATGTTTGAATCTTTTTTAGAATTTTTTAGAATGTTTGAATCGTTTTTAGAATGTTTGAATCGTTTTTAGAATGTTTGAATCGTTTTTAGAATGTTTGAATCTTTTTTAGAATGTTTGAATCGTTTTTGAATGTTTGAATCGTTTTTAGAATGTTTGAATCGTTTTTAGAATGTTTGAATCGTTTTTAGAATGTTTGAATCGTTTTTAGAATGTTTGAATCTTTTTTAGAATGTTTGAATCGTTTTAAGAATGTTTGAATCCTTTTAGAATGTTTGAATCGTTTTTAGAATGTTTGAATCTTTTTTAGAATGTTTGAATCGTTTTAAGAATGTTTGAATCCTTTTAGAATGTTTGAATCTTTTTTAGAATGTTTGAATCGTTTTTAGAAAGTTTGAATCTTTTTTAGAATGTTTGAATCGTTTTTAGAATGTTTGAATCTTTTTTAGAATTTTTTAGAATGTTTGAATCGTTTTTAGAATGTTTGAATCTTTTTTAGAATTTTTTAGAATGTTTGAATCGTTTTTAGAATGTTTGAATCTTTTTTAGAATGTTTGAATTGTTTTTAGAATGTTTGAATCTTTTTTAGAATGTTTGAATCGTTTTTAGAATGTTTGAATCTTTTTTAGAATGTTTGAATCCTTTTAGAATGTTTGAATCGTTTTTAGAATGTTTGAATCTTTTTTAGAATGTTTGAATCTTTTTAGAATGTTTGAATCATTTTAGAATGTTTGAATCGTTTTTGAATGTTTGAATCGTTTTTAGAATGTTTGAATCGTTTTTAGAATGTTTGAATCGTTTTTAGAATGTTTGAATCGTTTTTAGAATGTTTGAATCTTTTTTAGAATGTTTGAATCGTTTTAAGAATGTTTGAATCCTTTTAGAATGTTTGAATCGTTTTTAGAATGTTTGAATCTTTTTTAGAATGTTTGAATCGTTTTAAGAATGTTTGAATCCTTTTAGAATGTTTGAATCGTTTTTAGAATGTTTGAATCTTTTTTAGAATGTTTGAATCTTTTTAGAATATTTGAATCGTTTTAAGAATGTTTGAATCCTTTTAGAATGTTTGAATCTTTTTTAGAATGTTTGAATCTTTTTAGAATATTTGAATCGTTTTAAGAATGTTTGAATCCTTTTAGAATGTTTGAATCTTTTTTAGAATGTTTGAATCGTTTTTAGAATGTTTGAATCTTTTTTAGAATTTTTTAGAATGTTTGAATCGTTTTTAGAATGTTTGAATCGTTTTAAGAATGTTTGAATCGTTTTAGAATGTTTGAATCTTTTTTAGAATGTTTGAATCGTTTTTAGAATGTTTGAATCGTTTTTAGAATGTTTGAATCTTTTTTAGAATGTTTGAATCTTTTTAGAATGTTTGAATCATTTTAGAATGTTTGAATCGTTTTTAGAATGTTTGAATCTTTTTTAGAATGTTTGAATCGTTTTTAGAATGTTTGAATCTTTTTTAGAATGTTTGAATCGTTTTTAGAATGTTTGAATCGTTTTTAGAATTTTTTAGAATGTTTGAATCATTTTTAGAATGTTTGAATCTTTTTTAGAATTTTTTAGAATGTTTGAATCGTTTTTAGAATGTTCGAATCGTTTTTAGAATGTTTGAATCGTTTTTAGAATGTTTGATCTTTTTAGAATGTTTGATCTATTTAGAATGTTTGAATCGTTTTTAGAATGTTTGAATCTTTTTTAGAATGTTTGAATCGTTTTTAGAATGTTTGAATCGTTTTTAGAATTTTTTAGAATGTTTGAATCATTTTTAGAATTCTTTAGAATGTTTGAATCGTTTTTAGACTGTTTGAATCGTTTTTAGAATGTTTGAATCTTTTTAGAATGTTTGAATCGTTTTAGAATTCTTTAGAATGTTTGAATTCAAACATTCTAAAAGGATTCAAACATTCTAAATCTTTTTTAGAATGTTTGAATCCTTTTAGAATGTTTGAATCTTTTTAGAATGTTTGAATCGTTTTAAGAATGTTTGAATCCTTTTAGAATGTTTGAATCGTTTTTAGAATGTTTGAATCGTTTTTAGAATGTTTGAATCCTTTTAGAATGTTTGAATCTTTTTTAGAATGTTTGAATCGTTTTTAGAATGTTTGAATCTTTTTTAGAATTTTTTAGAATGTTTGAATCGTTTTTAGAATGTTTGAATCGTTTTTAGAATGTTTGAATCGTTTTTAGAATGTTTGAATCTTTTTTAGAATGTTTGAATCGTTTTTGAATGTTTGAATCTTTTTAGAATGTTTGAATCATTTTAGAATGTTTGAATCGTTTTTGAATGTTTGAATCGTTTTTAGAATGTTTGAATCGTTTTTAGAATGTTTGAATCGTTTTTAGAATGTTTGAATCGTTTTTAGAATGTTTGAATCTTTTTTAGAATGTTTGAATCGTTTTAAGAATGTTTGAATCCTTTTAGAATGTTTGAATCGTTTTTAGAATGTTTGAATCTTTTTTAGAATGTTTGAATCGTTTTAAGAATGTTTGAATCCTTTTAGAATGTTTGAATCGTTTTTAGAATGTTTGAATCTTTTTTAGAATGTTTGAATCTTTTTAGAATATTTGAATCGTTTTAAGAATGTTTGAATCCTTTTAGAATGTTTGAATCTTTTTTAGAATGTTTGAATCGTTTTTAGAATGTTTGAATCTTTTTTAGAATTTTTTAGAATGTTTGAATCGTTTTTAGAATGTTTGAATCGTTTTAAGAATGTTTGAATCGTTTTAGAATGTTTGAATCTTTTTTAGAATGTTTGAATCGTTTTTAGAATGTTTGAATCGTTTTTAGAATGTTTGAATCTTTTTTAGAATGTTTGAATCTTTTTAGAATGTTTGAATCATTTTAGAATGTTTGAATCGTTTTTAGAATGTTTGAATCTTTTTTAGAATGTTTGAATCGTTTTTAGAATGTTTGAATCTTTTTTAGAATGTTTGAATCGTTTTTAGAATGTTTGAATCGTTTTTAGAATTTTTTAGAATGTTTGAATCATTTTTAGAATGTTTGAATCTTTTTTAGAATTTTTTAGAATGTTTGAATCGTTTTTAGAATGTTCGAATCGTTTTTAGAATGTTTGAATCGTTTTTAGAATGTTTGATCTTTTTAGAATGTTTGATCTATTTAGAATGTTTGAATCGTTTTTAGAATGTTTGAATCTTTTTTAGAATGTTTGAATCGTTTTTAGAATGTTTGAATCGTTTTTAGAATTTTTTAGAATGTTTGAATCATTTTTAGAATTCTTTAGAATGTTTGAATCGTTTTTAGACTGTTTGAATCGTTTTTAGAATGTTTGAATCTTTTTAGAATGTTTGAATCGTTTTAGAATTCTTTAGAATGTTTGAATTCAAACATTCTAAAAGGATTCAAACATTCTAAATCTTTTTTAGAATGTTTGAATCCTTTTAGAATGTTTGAATCTTTTTAGAATGTTTGAATCGTTTTAAGAATGTTTGAATCCTTTTAGAATGTTTGAATCGTTTTTAGAATGTTTGAATCCTTTTAGAATGTTTGAATCTTTTTTAGAATGTTTGAATCGTTTTTAGAATGTTTGAATCTTTTTTAGAATTTTTTAGAATGTTTGAATCGTTTTTAGAATGTTTGAATCGTTTTTAGAATGTTTGAATCGTTTTTAGAATGTTTGAATCTTTTTTAGAATGTTTGAATCGTTTTTGAATGTTTGAATCGTTTTTAGAATGTTTGAATCGTTTTTAGAATGTTTGAATCGTTTTTAGAATGTTTGAATCTTTTTTAGAATGTTTGAATCGTTTTAAGAATGTTTGAATCATTTTAGAATGTTTGAATCCTTTTAGAATGTTTGAATCGTTTTTAGAATGTTTGAATCATTTTAGAATGTTTGAATCGTTTTTAGAATGTTTGAATCTTTTTTAGAATGTTTGAATCTTTTTAGAATGTTTGAATCATTTTAGAATGTTTGAATCGTTTTTAGAATGTTTGAATCTTTTTTAGAATGTTTGAATCGTTTTTAGAATGTTTGAATCTTTTTTAGAATGTTTGAATCGTTTTTAGAATGTTTGAATCTTTTTTAGAATTTTTTAGAATGTTTGAATCGTTTTTAGAATGTTTGAATCGTTTTTAGAATGTTTGAATCGTTTTTGAATGTTTGAATCGTTTTTAGAATGTTTGAATCGTTTTAAGAATGTTTGAATCGTTTTAGAATGTTTGAATCTTTTTTAGAATGTTTGAATCGTTTTTAGAATGTTTGAATCTTTTTTAGAATTTTTTAGAATGTTTGAATCTTTTTTAGAATGTTTGAATCGTTTTTAGAATGTTTGAATCTTTTTTAGAATTTTTTAGAATGTTTGAATCGTTTTTAGAATGTTTGAATCGTTTTTAGAATGTTTGAATCGTTTTTAGAATGTTTGAATCTTTTTTAGAATGTTTGAATCGTTTTTGAATGTTTGAATCTTTTTAGAATGTTTGAATCATTTTAGAATGTTTGAATCGTTTTTGAATGTTTGAATCGTTTTTAGAATGTTTGAATCGTTTTTAGAATGTTTGAATCGTTTTTAGAATGTTTGAATCGTTTTTAGAATGTTTGAATCTTTTTTAGAATGTTTGAATCGTTTTAAGAATGTTTGAATCCTTTTAGAATGTTTGAATCGTTTTTAGAATGTTTGAATCTTTTTTAGAATGTTTGAATCGTTTTAAGAATGTTTGAATCCTTTTAGAATGTTTGAATCGTTTTTAGAATGTTTGAATCTTTTTTAGAATGTTTGAATCTTTTTAGAATATTTGAATCGTTTTAAGAATGTTTGAATCCTTTTAGAATGTTTGAATCTTTTTTAGAATGTTTGAATCGTTTTTAGAATGTTTGAATCTTTTTTAGAATTTTTTAGAATGTTTGAATCGTTTTTAGAATGTTTGAATCGTTTTAAGAATGTTTGAATCGTTTTAGAATGTTTGAATCTTTTTTAGAATGTTTGAATCGTTTTTAGAATGTTTGAATCGTTTTTAGAATGTTTGAATCTTTTTTAGAATGTTTGAATCTTTTTAGAATGTTTGAATCATTTTAGAATGTTTGAATCGTTTTTAGAATGTTTGAATCTTTTTTAGAATGTTTGAATCGTTTTTAGAATGTTTGAATCTTTTTTAGAATGTTTGAATCGTTTTTAGAATGTTTGAATCGTTTTTAGAATTTTTTAGAATGTTTGAATCATTTTTAGAATGTTTGAATCTTTTTTAGAATTTTTTAGAATGTTTGAATCGTTTTTAGAATGTTTGAATCTTTTTTAGAATGTTTGAATCGTTTTTGAATGTTTGAATCTTTTTAGAATGTTTGAATCATTTTAGAATGTTTGAATCGTTTTTGAATGTTTGAATCGTTTTTAGAATGTTTGAATCGTTTTTAGAATGTTTGAATCGTTTTTAGAATGTTTGAATCGTTTTTAGAATGTTTGAATCTTTTTTAGAATGTTTGAATCGTTTTAAGAATGTTTGAATCCTTTTAGAATGTTTGAATCGTTTTTAGAATGTTTGAATCTTTTTTAGAATGTTTGAATCGTTTTAAGAATGTTTGAATCCTTTTAGAATGTTTGAATCGTTTTTAGAATGTTTGAATCTTTTTTAGAATGTTTGAATCTTTTTAGAATGTTTGAATCGTTTTTAGAATGTTTGATCTTTTTAGAATGTTTGATCTATTTAGAATGTTTGAATCGTTTTTAGAATGTTTGAATCTTTTTTAGAATGTTTGAATCGTTTTTAGAATGTTTGAATCGTTTTTAGAATTTTTTAGAATGTTTGAATCATTTTTAGAATTCTTTAGAATGTTTGAATCGTTTTTAGACTGTTTGAATCGTTTTTAGAATGTTTGAATCTTTTTAGAATGTTTGAATCGTTTTAGAATTCTTTAGAATGTTTGAATTCAAACATTCTAAAAGGATTCAAACATTCTAAATCTTTTTTAGAATGTTTGAATCCTTTTAGAATGTTTGAATCTTTTTAGAATGTTTGAATCGTTTTAAGAATGTTTGAATCCTTTTAGAATGTTTGAATCGTTTTTAGAATGTTTGAATCGTTTTTAGAATGTTTGAATCTTTTTTAGAATTTTTTAGAATGTTTGAATCGTTTTTAGAATGTTTGAATCGTTTTTAGAATGTTTGAATCGTTTTTAGAATGTTTGAATCTTTTTTAGAATGTTTGAATCGTTTTTGAATGTTTGAATCGTTTTTAGAATGTTTGAATCGTTTTTAGAATGTTTGAATCGTTTTTAGAATGTTTGAATCTTTTTTAGAATGTTTGAATCGTTTTAAGAATGTTTGAATCATTTTAGAATGTTTGAATCCTTTTAGAATGTTTGAATCGTTTTTAGAATGTTTGAATCATTTTAGAATGTTTGAATCTTTTTTAGAATGTTTGAATCGTTTTTAGAATGTTTGAATCTTTTTTAGAATTCTTTAGAATGTTTGAATTCAAACATTCTAAAAGGATTCAAACATTCTAAATCTTTTTTAGAATGTTTGAATCCTTTTAGAATGTTTGAATCTTTTTAGAATGTTTGAATCGTTTTAAGAATGTTTGAATCCTTTTAGAATGTTTGAATCGTTTTTAGAATGTTTGAATCGTTTTTAGAATGTTTGAATCCTTTTAGAATGTTTGAATCTTTTTTAGAATGTTTGAATCGTTTTTAGAATGTTTGAATCTTTTTTAGAATTTTTTAGAATGTTTGAATCGTTTTTAGAATGTTTGAATCGTTTTTAGAATGTTTGAATCGTTTTTAGAATGTTTGAATCTTTTTTAGAATGTTTGAATCGTTTTTGAATGTTTGAATCGTTTTTAGAATGTTTGAATCGTTTTTAGAATGTTTGAATCGTTTTTAGAATGTTTGAATCTTTTTTAGAATGTTTGAATCTTTTTTAGAATGTTTGAATCGTTTTTAGAATGTTTGAATCTTTTTTAGAATTTTTTAGAATGTTTGAATCGTTTTTAGAATGTTTGAATCGTTTTTAGAATGTTTGAATCGTTTTTGAATGTTTGAATCGTTTTTGAATGTTTGAATCGTTTTTGAATGTTTGAATCGTTTTTAGAATGTTTGAATCGTTTTTAGAATGTTTGAATCTTTTTTAGAATGTTTGAATCGTTTTAAGAATGTTTGAATCATTTTAGAATGTTTGAATCGTTTTTAGAATGTTTGAATCTTTTTTAGAATGTTTGAATCGTTTTTAGAATGTTTGAATCTTTTTTAGAATGTTTGAATCGTTTTTAGAATGTTTGAATCTTTTTTAGAATTTTTTAGAATGTTTGAATCGTTTTTAGAATGTTTGAATCTTTTTTAGAATTTTTTAGAATGTTTGAATCGTTTTTAGAATGTTTGAATCTTTTTTAGAATGTTTGAATTGTTTTTAGAATGTTTGAATCTTTTTTAGAATGTTTGAATCGTTTTTAGAATGTTTGAATCTTTTTTAGAATGTTTGAATCCTTTTAGAATGTTTGAATCGTTTTTAGAATGTTTGAATCTTTTTTAGAATGTTTGAATCTTTTTAGAATGTTTGAATCATTTTAGAATGTTTGAATCGTTTTTGAATGTTTGAATCGTTTTTAGAATGTTTGAATCGTTTTTAGAATGTTTGAATCGTTTTTAGAATGTTTGAATCGTTTTTAGAATGTTTGAATCTTTTTTAGAATGTTTGAATCGTTTTAAGAATGTTTGAATCCTTTTAGAATGTTTGAATCGTTTTTAGAATGTTTGAATCTTTTTTAGAATGTTTGAATCGTTTTAAGAATGTTTGAATCCTTTTAGAATGTTTGAATCGTTTTTAGAATGTTTGAATCTTTTTTAGAATGTTTGAATCTTTTTAGAATATTTGAATCGTTTTAAGAATGTTTGAATCCTTTTAGAATGTTTGAATCTTTTTTAGAATGTTTGAATCGTTTTTAGAATGTTTGAATCTTTTTTAGAATTTTTTAGAATGTTTGAATCGTTTTTAGAATGTTTGAATCGTTTTAAGAATGTTTGAATCGTTTTAGAATGTTTGAATCTTTTTTAGAATGTTTGAATCGTTTTTAGAATGTTTGAATCGTTTTTAGAATGTTTGAATCTTTTTTAGAATGTTTGAATCTTTTTAGAATGTTTGAATCATTTTAGAATGTTTGAATCGTTTTTAGAATGTTTGAATCGTTTTTAGAATGTTTGAATCGTTTTTAGAATTTTTTAGAATGTTTGAATCATTTTTAGAATGTTTGAATCTTTTTTAGAATTTTTTAGAATGTTTGAATCGTTTTTAGAATGTTCGAATCGTTTTTAGAATGTTTGAATCGTTTTTAGAATGTTTGATCTTTTTAGAATGTTTGATCTATTTAGAATGTTTGAATCGTTTTTAGAATGTTTGAATCTTTTTTAGAATGTTTGAATCGTTTTTAGAATGTTTGAATCGTTTTTAGAATTTTTTAGAATGTTTGAATCATTTTTAGAATGTTTGAATCTTTTTTAGAATTTTTTAGAATGTTTGAATCTTTTTTAGAATGTTTGAATCTTTTTAGAATGTTTGAATCATTTTAGAATGTTTGAATCGTTTTTAGAATGTTTGAATCTTTTTTAGAATGTTTGAATCGTTTTTAGAATGTTTGAATCTTTTTTAGAATGTTTGAATCGTTTTTAGAATGTTTGAATCTTTTTTAGAATTTTTTTGAATGTTTGAATCGTTTTTAGAATGTTTGAATCATTTTTGAATGTTTGAATCGTTTTTAGAATGTTTGAATCGTTTTTAGAATGTTTGAATCTTTTTAAGAATGTTTGAATCGTTTTAAGAATGTTTGAATCCTTTTAGAATGTTTGAATTGTTTTTAGAATGTTTGAATCATTTTAGAATGTTTGAATCGTTTTTAGAATGTTTGAATCTTTTTTAGAATGTTTGAATCTTTTTAGAATGTTTGAATCATTTTAGAATGTTTGAATCGTTTTTAGAATGTTTGAATCTTTTTTAGAATGTTTGAATCGTTTTTAGAATGTTTGAATCTTTTTTAGAATGTTTGAATCGTTTTTAGAATGTTTGAATCTTTTTTAGAATTTTTTAGAATGTTTGAATCGTTTTTAGAATGTTTGAATCGTTTTTAGAATGTTTGAATCGTTTTTGAATGTTTGAATCGTTTTTAGAATGTTTGAATCGTTTTAAGAATGTTTGAATCGTTTTAGAATGTTTGAATCTTTTTTAGAATGTTTGAATCGTTTTTAGAATGTTTGAATCTTTTTTAGAATTTTTTAGAATGTTTGAATCTTTTTTAGAATGTTTGAATCGTTTTTAGAATGTTTGAATCTTTTTTAGAATTTTTTAGAATGTTTGAATCGTTTTTAGAATGTTTGAATCTTTTTTAGAATTTTTTAGAATGTTTGAATCGTTTTTAGAATGTTTGAATCGTTTTTAGAATGTTTGAATCGTTTTTAGAATGTTTGAATCTTTTTTAGAATGTTTGAATCGTTTTAAGAATGTTTGAATCCTTTTAGAATGTTTGAATCGTTTTTGAATGTTTGAATCGTTTTTAGAATGTTTGAATCGTTTTAAGAATGTTTGAATCGTTTTAGAATGTTTGAATCTTTTTTAGAATGTTTGAATCGTTTTTAGAATGTTTGAATCTTTTTTAGAATTTTTTAGAATGTTTGAATCTTTTTTAGAATGTTTGAATCGTTTTTAGAATGTTTGAATCTTTTTTAGAATTTTTTAGAATGTTTGAATCGTTTTTAGAATGTTTGAATCTTTTTTAGAATTTTTTAGAATGTTTGAATCGTTTTTAGAATGTTTGAATCTTTTTAGAATGTTTGAATCATTTTAGAATGTTTGAATCCTTTTAGAATGTTTGAATCGTTTTTAGAATGTTTGAATCTTTTTTAGAATGTTTGAATCTTTTTTAGAATTCTTTAGAATGTTTGAATCGTTTTTAGAATGTTTGAATCGTTTTTAGAATGTTTGAATCTTTTTAGAATGTTTGAATCGTTTTAGAATGTTTGAATCATTTTAGAATGTTTGAATCGTTTTTAGAATGTTTGAATCTTTTTTAGAATGTTTGAATCTTTTTTAGAATTCTTTAGAATGTTTGAATTCAAACATTCTAAAAGGATTCAAACATTCTAAATCTTTTTTAGAATGTTTGAATCCTTTTAGAATGTTTGAATCTTTTTAGAATGTTTGAATCGTTTTAAGAATGTTTGAATCCTTTTAGAATGTTTGAATCGTTTTTAGAATGTTTGAATCGTTTTTAGAATGTTTGAATCCTTTTAGAATGTTTGAATCTTTTTTAGAATGTTTGAATCGTTTTTAGAATGTTTGAATCTTTTTTAGAATTTTTTAGAATGTTTGAATCGTTTTTAGAATGTTTGAATCGTTTTTAGAATGTTTGAATCGTTTTTGAATGTTTGAATCGTTTTTAGAATGTTTGAATCGTTTTTAGAATGTTTGAATCGTTTTTAGAATGTTTGAATCTTTTTTAGAATGTTTGAATCGTTTTAAGAATGTTTGAATCATTTTAGAATGTTTGAATCCTTTTAGAATGTTTGAATCGTTTTTAGAATGTTTGAATCATTTTAGAATGTTTGAATCGTTTTTAGAATGTTTGAATCTTTTTTAGAATGTTTGAATCTTTTTAGAATGTTTGAATCATTTTAGAATGTTTGAATCGTTTTTAGAATGTTTGAATCTTTTTTAGAATGTTTGAATCGTTTTTAGAATGTTTGAATCTTTTTTAGAATGTTTGAATCGTTTTTAGAATGTTTGAATCTTTTTTAGAATTTTTTAGAATGTTTGAATCGTTTTTAGAATGTTTGAATCGTTTTTAGAATGTTTGAATCGTTTTTGAATGTTTGAATCGTTTTTAGAATGTTTGAATCGTTTTAAGAATGTTTGAATCGTTTTAGAATGTTTGAATCTTTTTTAGAATGTTTGAATCGTTTTTAGAATGTTTGAATCTTTTTTAGAATTTTTTAGAATGTTTGAATCTTTTTTAGAATGTTTGAATCGTTTTTAGAATGTTTGAATCTTTTTTAGAATTTTTTAGAATGTTTGAATCGTTTTTAGAATGTTTGAATCTTTTTTAGAATTTTTTAGAATGTTTGAATCGTTTTTAGAATGTTTGAATCTTTTTTAGAATGTTTGAATTGTTTTTAGAATGTTTGAATCTTTTTTAGAATGTTTGAATCGTTTTTAGAATGTTTGAATCTTTTTTAGAATGTTTGAATCCTTTTAGAATGTTTGAATCTTTTTAGAATGTTTGAATCGTTTTAAGAATGTTTGAATCCTTTTAGAATGTTTGAATCGTTTTTAGAATGTTTGAATCTTTTTTAGAATGTTTGAATCTTTTTAGAATGTTTGAATCATTTTAGAATGTTTGAATCGTTTTTGAATGTTTGAATCGTTTTTAGAATGTTTGAATCGTTTTTAGAATGTTTGAATCTTTTTTAGAATGTTTGAATCGTTTTAAGAATGTTTGAATCCTTTTAGAATGTTTGAATCGTTTTTAGAATGTTTGAATCTTTTTTAGAATGTTTGAATCTTTTTTAGAATGTTTGAATCTTTTTAGAATGTTTGAATCATTTTAGAATGTTTGAATCGTTTTTAGAATGTTTGAATCTTTTTTAGAATGTTTGAATCGTTTTTAGAATGTTTGAATCTTTTTTAGAATGTTTGAATCGTTTTTAGAATGTTTGAATCTTTTTTAGAATTTTTTAGAATGTTTGAATCGTTTTTAGAATGTTTGAATCTTTTTTAGAATTTTTTAGAATGTTTGAATCGTTTTTAGAATGTTTGAATCTTTTTTAGAATGTTTGAATTGTTTTTAGAATGTTTGAATCTTTTTTAGAATGTTTGAATCGTTTTTAGAATGTTTGAATCTTTTTTAGAATGTTTGAATCCTTTTAGAATGTTTGAATCTTTTTAGAATGTTTGAATCGTTTTAAGAATGTTTGAATCCTTTTAGAATGTTTGAATCGTTTTTAGAATGTTTGAATCTTTTTTAGAATGTTTGAATCTTTTTAGAATGTTTGAATCATTTTAGAATGTTTGAATCGTTTTTGAATGTTTGAATCGTTTTTAGAATGTTTGAATCGTTTTTAGAATGTTTGAATCGTTTTTAGAATGTTTGAATCGTTTTTAGAATGTTTGAATCTTTTTTAGAATGTTTGAATCGTTTTAAGAATGTTTGAATCCTTTTAGAATGTTTGAATCGTTTTTAGAATGTTTGAATCTTTTTTAGAATGTTTGAATCGTTTTAAGAATGTTTGAATCCTTTTAGAATGTTTGAATCGTTTTTAGAATGTTTGAATCTTTTTTAGAATGTTTGAATCTTTTTAGAATATTTGAATCGTTTTAAGAATGTTTGAATCCTTTTAGAATGTTTGAATCTTTTTTAGAATGTTTGAATCGTTTTTAGAATGTTTGAATCTTTTTTAGAATTTTTTAGAATGTTTGAATCGTTTTTAGAATGTTTGAATCGTTTTAAGAATGTTTGAATCGTTTTAGAATGTTTGAATCGTTTTTAGAATGTTTGAATCGTTTTTAGAATGTTTGAATCGTTTTTAGAATGTTTGAATCGTTTTAAGAATGTTTGAATCCTTTTAGAATGTTTGAATCTTTTTAGAATGTTTGAATCGTTTTTAGAATGTTTGAATCTTTTTTAGAATTTTTTAGAATGTTTGAATCGTTTTTAGAATGTTTGAATCGTTTTTAGAATGTTTGAATCGTTTTTAGAATGTTTGAATCTTTTTTAGAATGTTTGAATCGTTTTTGAATGTTTGAATCGTTTTTAGAATGTTTGAATCTTTTTTAGAATGTTTGAATCGTTTTAAGAATGTTTGAATCCTTTTAGAATGTTTGAATCGTTTTTAGAATGTTTGAATCTTTTTTAGAATGTTTGAATCTTTTTAGAATGTTTGAATCATTTTAGAATGTTTGAATCGTTTTTAGAATGTTTGAATCTTTTTTAGAATGTTTGAATCGTTTTTAGAATGTTTGAATCTTTTTTAGAATGTTTGAATTGTTTTTAGAATGTTTGAATCGTTTTTAGAATGTTTGAATCGTTTTTAGAATGTTTGAATCCTTTTAGAATGTTTGAATCTTTTTTAGAATGTTTGAATCGTTTTTAGAATGTTTGAATCTTTTTTAGAATTTTTTAGAATGTTTGAATCGTTTTTAGAATGTTTGAATCGTTTTTAGAATGTTTGAATCGTTTTTGAATGTTTGAATCGTTTTTAGAATGTTTGAATCTTTTTTAGAATGTTTGAATCGTTTTAAGAATGTTTGAATCCTTTTAGAATGTTTGAATCGTTTTTAGAATGTTTGAATCTTTTTTAGAATGTTTGAATCTTTTTAGAATGTTTGAATCATTTTAGAATGTTTGAATCGTTTTTGAATGTTTGAATCGTTTTTAGAATGTTTGAATCGTTTTTAGAATGTTTGAATCGTTTTTAGAATGTTTGAATCGTTTTTAGAATGTTTGAATCTTTTTTAGAATGTTTGAATCGTTTTTAGAATGTTTGAATCTTTTTTAGAATGTTTGAATCGTTTTTAGAATGTTTGAATCTTTTTTAGAATGTTTGAATCGTTTTTAGAATGTTTGAATCTTTTTTAGAATGTTTGAATCGTTTTTAGAATGTTTGAATCGTTTTTAGAATTTTTTAGAATGTTTGAATCATTTTTAGAATGTTTGAATCGTTTTTAGAATGTTTGAATCTTTTTTAGAATGTTTGAATCTTTTTTAGAATTCTTTAGAATGTTTGAATCGTTTTTAGAATGTTTGATCTTTTTAGAATGTTTGATCTATTTAGAATGTTTGAATCGTTTTTAGAATGTTTGAATCTTTTTTAGAATGTTTGAATCCTTTTAGAATGTTTGAATCTTTTTAGAATGTTTGAATCGTTTTAAGAATGTTTGAATCCTTTTAGAATGTTTGAATCTTTTTTAGAATGTTTGAATCGTTTTTAGAATGTTTGAATCTTTTTTAGAATTTTTTAGAATGTTTGAATCGTTTTTAGAATGTTTGAATCGTTTTAAGAATGTTTGAATCGTTTTAGAATGTTTGAATCGTTTTTAGAATGTTTGAATCGTTTTTAGAATGTTTGAATCGTTTTTAGAATGTTTGAATCGTTTTAAGAATGTTTGAATCCTTTTAGAATGTTTGAATCTTTTTAGAATGTTTGAATCGTTTTTAGAATGTTTGAATCGTTTTTAGAATGTTTGAATCGTTTTTAGAATGTTTGAATCTTTTTTAGAATGTTTGAATCATTTTAGAATGTTTGAATCGTTTTAGAATGTTTGAATCGTTTTAAGAATGTTTGAATCGTTTTAGAATGTTTGAATCGTTTTTAGAATGTTTGAATCGTTTTTAGAATGTTTGAATCGTTTTTAGAATGTTTGAATCGTTTTAAGAATGTTTGAATCCTTTTAGAATGTTTGAATCATTTTAGAATGTTTGAATCGTTTTTAGAATGTTTGAATTGTTTTTAGAATGTTTGAATCTTTTTTAGAATGTTTGAATCGTTTTTAGAATGTTTGAATCTTTTTTAGAATGTTTGAATCCTTTTAGAATGTTTGAATCTTTTTAGAATGTTTGAATCGTTTTAAGAATGTTTGAATCCTTTTAGAATGTTTGAATCGTTTTTAGAATGTTTGAATCTTTTTTAGAATGTTTGAATCTTTTTAGAATGTTTGAATCATTTTAGAATGTTTGAATCGTTTTTGAATGTTTGAATCGTTTTTAGAATGTTTGAATCGTTTTTAGAATGTTTGAATCGTTTTTAGAATGTTTGAATCGTTTTTAGAATATTTGAATCTTTTTTAGAATGTTTGAATCGTTTTAAGAATGTTTGAATCCTTTTAGAATGTTTGAATCGTTTTTAGAATGTTTGAATCTTTTTTAGAATGTTTGAATCGTTTTAAGAATGTTTGAATCCTTTTAGAATGTTTGAATCGTTTTTAGAATGTTTGAATCTTTTTTAGAATGTTTGAATCTTTTTAGAATATTTGAATCGTTTTAAGAATGTTTGAATCCTTTTAGAATGTTTGAATCTTTTTTAGAATGTTTGAATCGTTTTTAGAATGTTTGAATCTTTTTTAGAATTTTTTAGAATGTTTGAATCATTTTTAGAATGTTTGAATCTTTTTTAGAATTTTTTAGAATGTTTGAATCGTTTTTAGAATGTTCGAATCGTTTTTAGAATGTTTGAATCGTTTTTAGAATGTTTGATCTTTTTAGAATGTTTGATCTATTTAGAATGTTTGAATCGTTTTTAGAATGTTTGAATCTTTTTTAGAATGTTTGAATCGTTTTTAGAATGTTTGAATCGTTTTTAGAATTTTTTAGAATGTTTGAATCATTTTTAGAATGTTTGAATCTTTTTTAGAATTTTTTAGAATGTTTGAATCTTTTTTAGAATGTTTGAATCTTTTTAGAATGTTTGAATCATTTTAGAATGTTTGAATCGTTTTTAGAATGTTTGAATCTTTTTTAGAATGTTTGAATCGTTTTTAGAATGTTTGAATCTTTTTTAGAATGTTTGAATCGTTTTTAGAATGTTTGAATCTTTTTTAGAATTTTTTTGAATGTTTGAATCGTTTTTAGAATGTTTGAATCATTTTTGAATGTTTGAATCGTTTTTAGAATGTTTGAATCGTTTTTAGAATGTTTGAATCTTTTTAAGAATGTTTGAATCGTTTTAAGAATGTTTGAATCCTTTTAGAATGTTTGAATTGTTTTTAGAATGTTTGAATCATTTTAGAATGTTTGAATCGTTTTTAGAATGTTTGAATCTTTTTTAGAATGTTTGAATCTTTTTAGAATGTTTGAATCATTTTAGAATGTTTGAATCGTTTTTAGAATGTTTGAATCTTTTTTAGAATGTTTGAATCGTTTTTAGAATGTTTGAATCTTTTTTAGAATGTTTGAATCGTTTTTAGAATGTTTGAATCTTTTTTAGAATTTTTTAGAATGTTTGAATCGTTTTTAGAATGTTTGAATCGTTTTTAGAATGTTTGAATCGTTTTTGAATGTTTGAATCGTTTTTAGAATGTTTGAATCGTTTTAAGAATGTTTGAATCGTTTTAGAATGTTTGAATCTTTTTTAGAATGTTTGAATCGTTTTTAGAATGTTTGAATCTTTTTTAGAATTTTTTAGAATGTTTGAATCTTTTTTAGAATGTTTGAATCGTTTTTAGAATGTTTGAATCTTTTTTAGAATTTTTTAGAATGTTTGAATCGTTTTTAGAATGTTTGAATCTTTTTTAGAATTTTTTAGAATGTTTGAATCGTTTTTAGAATGTTTGAATCGTTTTTAGAATGTTTGAATCGTTTTTAGAATGTTTGAATCTTTTTTAGAATGTTTGAATCGTTTTAAGAATGTTTGAATCCTTTTAGAATGTTTGAATCGTTTTTGAATGTTTGAATCGTTTTTAGAATGTTTGAATCGTTTTAAGAATGTTTGAATCGTTTTAGAATGTTTGAATCTTTTTTAGAATGTTTGAATCGTTTTTAGAATGTTTGAATCTTTTTTAGAATTTTTTAGAATGTTTGAATCTTTTTTAGAATGTTTGAATCGTTTTTAGAATGTTTGAATCTTTTTTAGAATTTTTTAGAATGTTTGAATCGTTTTTAGAATGTTTGAATCTTTTTTAGAATTTTTTAGAATGTTTGAATCGTTTTTAGAATGTTTGAATCTTTTTAGAATGTTTGAATCATTTTAGAATGTTTGAATCCTTTTAGAATGTTTGAATCGTTTTTAGAATGTTTGAATCTTTTTTAGAATGTTTGAATCTTTTTTAGAATTCTTTAGAATGTTTGAATCGTTTTTAGAATGTTTGAATCGTTTTTAGAATGTTTGAATCTTTTTAGAATGTTTGAATCGTTTTAGAATGTTTGAATCATTTTAGAATGTTTGAATCGTTTTTAGAATGTTTGAATCTTTTTTAGAATGTTTGAATCTTTTTTAGAATTCTTTAGAATGTTTGAATTCAAACATTCTAAAAGGATTCAAACATTCTAAATCTTTTTTAGAATGTTTGAATCCTTTTAGAATGTTTGAATCTTTTTAGAATGTTTGAATCGTTTTAAGAATGTTTGAATCCTTTTAGAATGTTTGAATCGTTTTTAGAATGTTTGAATCGTTTTTAGAATGTTTGAATCCTTTTAGAATGTTTGAATCTTTTTTAGAATGTTTGAATCGTTTTTAGAATGTTTGAATCTTTTTTAGAATTTTTTAGAATGTTTGAATCGTTTTTAGAATGTTTGAATCGTTTTTAGAATGTTTGAATCGTTTTTGAATGTTTGAATCGTTTTTAGAATGTTTGAATCGTTTTTAGAATGTTTGAATCGTTTTTAGAATGTTTGAATCTTTTTTAGAATGTTTGAATCGTTTTAAGAATGTTTGAATCATTTTAGAATGTTTGAATCCTTTTAGAATGTTTGAATCGTTTTTAGAATGTTTGAATCATTTTAGAATGTTTGAATCGTTTTTAGAATGTTTGAATCTTTTTTAGAATGTTTGAATCTTTTTAGAATGTTTGAATCATTTTAGAATGTTTGAATCGTTTTTAGAATGTTTGAATCTTTTTTAGAATGTTTGAATCGTTTTTAGAATGTTTGAATCTTTTTTAGAATGTTTGAATCGTTTTTAGAATGTTTGAATCTTTTTTAGAATTTTTTAGAATGTTTGAATCGTTTTTAGAATGTTTGAATCGTTTTTAGAATGTTTGAATCGTTTTTGAATGTTTGAATCGTTTTTAGAATGTTTGAATCGTTTTAAGAATGTTTGAATCGTTTTAGAATGTTTGAATCTTTTTTAGAATGTTTGAATCGTTTTTAGAATGTTTGAATCTTTTTTAGAATTTTTTAGAATGTTTGAATCTTTTTTAGAATGTTTGAATCGTTTTTAGAATGTTTGAATCTTTTTTAGAATTTTTTAGAATGTTTGAATCGTTTTTAGAATGTTTGAATCTTTTTTAGAATTTTTTAGAATGTTTGAATCGTTTTTAGAATGTTTGAATCTTTTTTAGAATGTTTGAATTGTTTTTAGAATGTTTGAATCTTTTTTAGAATGTTTGAATCGTTTTTAGAATGTTTGAATCTTTTTTAGAATGTTTGAATCCTTTTAGAATGTTTGAATCTTTTTAGAATGTTTGAATCGTTTTAAGAATGTTTGAATCCTTTTAGAATGTTTGAATCGTTTTTAGAATGTTTGAATCTTTTTTAGAATGTTTGAATCTTTTTAGAATGTTTGAATCATTTTAGAATGTTTGAATCGTTTTTGAATGTTTGAATCGTTTTTAGAATGTTTGAATCGTTTTTAGAATGTTTGAATCTTTTTTAGAATGTTTGAATCGTTTTAAGAATGTTTGAATCCTTTTAGAATGTTTGAATCGTTTTTAGAATGTTTGAATCTTTTTTAGAATGTTTGAATCTTTTTTAGAATGTTTGAATCTTTTTAGAATGTTTGAATCATTTTAGAATGTTTGAATCGTTTTTAGAATGTTTGAATCTTTTTTAGAATGTTTGAATCGTTTTTAGAATGTTTGAATCTTTTTTAGAATGTTTGAATCGTTTTTAGAATGTTTGAATCTTTTTTAGAATTTTTTAGAATGTTTGAATCGTTTTTAGAATGTTTGAATCTTTTTTAGAATTTTTTAGAATGTTTGAATCGTTTTTAGAATGTTTGAATCTTTTTTAGAATGTTTGAATTGTTTTTAGAATGTTTGAATCTTTTTTAGAATGTTTGAATCGTTTTTAGAATGTTTGAATCTTTTTTAGAATGTTTGAATCCTTTTAGAATGTTTGAATCTTTTTAGAATGTTTGAATCGTTTTAAGAATGTTTGAATCCTTTTAGAATGTTTGAATCGTTTTTAGAATGTTTGAATCTTTTTTAGAATGTTTGAATCTTTTTAGAATGTTTGAATCATTTTAGAATGTTTGAATCGTTTTTGAATGTTTGAATCGTTTTTAGAATGTTTGAATCGTTTTTAGAATGTTTGAATCGTTTTTAGAATGTTTGAATCGTTTTTAGAATGTTTGAATCTTTTTTAGAATGTTTGAATCGTTTTAAGAATGTTTGAATCCTTTTAGAATGTTTGAATCGTTTTTAGAATGTTTGAATCTTTTTTAGAATGTTTGAATCGTTTTAAGAATGTTTGAATCCTTTTAGAATGTTTGAATCGTTTTTAGAATGTTTGAATCTTTTTTAGAATGTTTGAATCTTTTTAGAATATTTGAATCGTTTTAAGAATGTTTGAATCCTTTTAGAATGTTTGAATCTTTTTTAGAATGTTTGAATCGTTTTTAGAATGTTTGAATCTTTTTTAGAATTTTTTAGAATGTTTGAATCGTTTTTAGAATGTTTGAATCGTTTTAAGAATGTTTGAATCGTTTTAGAATGTTTGAATCGTTTTTAGAATGTTTGAATCGTTTTTAGAATGTTTGAATCGTTTTTAGAATGTTTGAATCGTTTTAAGAATGTTTGAATCCTTTTAGAATGTTTGAATCTTTTTAGAATGTTTGAATCGTTTTTAGAATGTTTGAATCTTTTTTAGAATTTTTTAGAATGTTTGAATCGTTTTTAGAATGTTTGAATCGTTTTTAGAATGTTTGAATCGTTTTTAGAATGTTTGAATCTTTTTTAGAATGTTTGAATCGTTTTTGAATGTTTGAATCGTTTTTAGAATGTTTGAATCTTTTTTAGAATGTTTGAATCGTTTTAAGAATGTTTGAATCCTTTTAGAATGTTTGAATCGTTTTTAGAATGTTTGAATCTTTTTTAGAATGTTTGAATCTTTTTAGAATGTTTGAATCATTTTAGAATGTTTGAATCGTTTTTAGAATGTTTGAATCTTTTTTAGAATGTTTGAATCGTTTTTAGAATGTTTGAATCTTTTTTAGAATGTTTGAATTGTTTTTAGAATGTTTGAATCGTTTTTAGAATGTTTGAATCGTTTTTAGAATGTTTGAATCCTTTTAGAATGTTTGAATCTTTTTTAGAATGTTTGAATCGTTTTTAGAATGTTTGAATCTTTTTTAGAATTTTTTAGAATGTTTGAATCGTTTTTAGAATGTTTGAATCGTTTTTAGAATGTTTGAATCGTTTTTGAATGTTTGAATCGTTTTTAGAATGTTTGAATCTTTTTTAGAATGTTTGAATCGTTTTAAGAATGTTTGAATCCTTTTAGAATGTTTGAATCGTTTTTAGAATGTTTGAATCTTTTTTAGAATGTTTGAATCTTTTTAGAATGTTTGAATCATTTTAGAATGTTTGAATCGTTTTTGAATGTTTGAATCGTTTTTAGAATGTTTGAATCGTTTTTAGAATGTTTGAATCGTTTTTAGAATGTTTGAATCGTTTTTAGAATGTTTGAATCTTTTTTAGAATGTTTGAATCGTTTTTAGAATGTTTGAATCTTTTTTAGAATGTTTGAATCGTTTTTAGAATGTTTGAATCTTTTTTAGAATGTTTGAATCGTTTTTAGAATGTTTGAATCTTTTTTAGAATGTTTGAATCGTTTTTAGAATGTTTGAATCGTTTTTAGAATTTTTTAGAATGTTTGAATCATTTTTAGAATGTTTGAATCGTTTTTAGAATGTTTGAATCTTTTTTAGAATGTTTGAATCTTTTTTAGAATTCTTTAGAATGTTTGAATCGTTTTTAGAATGTTTGATCTTTTTAGAATGTTTGATCTATTTAGAATGTTTGAATCGTTTTTAGAATGTTTGAATCTTTTTTAGAATGTTTGAATCCTTTTAGAATGTTTGAATCTTTTTAGAATGTTTGAATCGTTTTAAGAATGTTTGAATCCTTTTAGAATGTTTGAATCTTTTTTAGAATGTTTGAATCGTTTTTAGAATGTTTGAATCTTTTTTAGAATTTTTTAGAATGTTTGAATCGTTTTTAGAATGTTTGAATCGTTTTAAGAATGTTTGAATCGTTTTAGAATGTTTGAATCGTTTTTAGAATGTTTGAATCGTTTTTAGAATGTTTGAATCGTTTTTAGAATGTTTGAATCGTTTTAAGAATGTTTGAATCCTTTTAGAATGTTTGAATCTTTTTAGAATGTTTGAATCGTTTTTAGAATGTTTGAATCGTTTTTAGAATGTTTGAATCGTTTTTAGAATGTTTGAATCTTTTTTAGAATGTTTGAATCATTTTAGAATGTTTGAATCGTTTTAGAATGTTTGAATCGTTTTAAGAATGTTTGAATCGTTTTAGAATGTTTGAATCGTTTTTAGAATGTTTGAATCGTTTTTAGAATGTTTGAATCGTTTTTAGAATGTTTGAATCGTTTTAAGAATGTTTGAATCCTTTTAGAATGTTTGAATCATTTTAGAATGTTTGAATCGTTTTTAGAATGTTTGAATTGTTTTTAGAATGTTTGAATCTTTTTTAGAATGTTTGAATCGTTTTTAGAATGTTTGAATCTTTTTTAGAATGTTTGAATCCTTTTAGAATGTTTGAATCTTTTTAGAATGTTTGAATCGTTTTAAGAATGTTTGAATCCTTTTAGAATGTTTGAATCGTTTTTAGAATGTTTGAATCTTTTTTAGAATGTTTGAATCTTTTTAGAATGTTTGAATCATTTTAGAATGTTTGAATCGTTTTTGAATGTTTGAATCGTTTTTAGAATGTTTGAATCGTTTTTAGAATGTTTGAATCGTTTTTAGAATGTTTGAATCGTTTTTAGAATATTTGAATCTTTTTTAGAATGTTTGAATCGTTTTAAGAATGTTTGAATCCTTTTAGAATGTTTGAATCGTTTTTAGAATGTTTGAATCTTTTTTAGAATGTTTGAATCGTTTTAAGAATGTTTGAATCCTTTTAGAATGTTTGAATCGTTTTTAGAATGTTTGAATCTTTTTTAGAATGTTTGAATCTTTTTAGAATATTTGAATCGTTTTAAGAATGTTTGAATCCTTTTAGAATGTTTGAATCTTTTTTAGAATGTTTGAATCGTTTTTAGAATGTTTGAATCTTTTTTAGAATTTTTTAGAATGTTTGAATCGTTTTTAGAATGTTTGAATCGTTTTAAGAATGTTTGAATCGTTTTAGAATGTTTGAATCGTTTTTAGAATGTTTGAATCGTTTTTAGAATGTTTGAATCGTTTTTAGAATGTTTGAATCGTTTTAAGAATGTTTGAATCCTTTTAGAATGTTTGAATCTTTTTAGAATGTTTGAATCGTTTTTAGAATGTTTGAATCTTTTTTAGAATTTTTTAGAATGTTTGAATCGTTTTTAGAATGTTTGAATCGTTTTTAGAATGTTTGAATCGTTTTTAGAATGTTTGAATCTTTTTTAGAATGTTTGAATCGTTTTTGAATGTTTGAATCGTTTTTAGAATGTTTGAATCTTTTTTAGAATGTTTGAATCGTTTTAAGAATGTTTGAATCCTTTTAGAATGTTTGAATCGTTTTTAGAATGTTTGAATCTTTTTTAGAATGTTTGAATCTTTTTAGAATGTTTGAATCATTTTAGAATGTTTGAATCGTTTTTAGAATGTTTGAATCTTTTTTAGAATGTTTGAATCGTTTTTAGAATGTTTGAATCTTTTTTAGAATGTTTGAATTGTTTTTAGAATGTTTGAATCTTTTTTAGAATGTTTGAATCGTTTTTAGAATGTTTGAATCTTTTTTAGAATGTTTGAATCTTTTTTAGAATTCTTTAGAATGTTTGAATTCAAACATTCTAAAAGGATTCAAACATTCTAAATCTTTTTTAGAATGTTTGAATCCTTTTAGAATGTTTGAATCTTTTTAGAATGTTTGAATCGTTTTAAGAATGTTTGAATCCTTTTAGAATGTTTGAATCGTTTTTAGAATGTTTGAATCGTTTTTAGAATGTTTGAATCCTTTTAGAATGTTTGAATCTTTTTTAGAATGTTTGAATCGTTTTTAGAATGTTTGAATCTTTTTTAGAATTTTTTAGAATGTTTGAATCGTTTTTAGAATGTTTGAATCGTTTTTAGAATGTTTGAATCGTTTTTAGAATGTTTGAATCTTTTTTAGAATGTTTGAATCGTTTTTGAATGTTTGAATCGTTTTTAGAATGTTTGAATCGTTTTTAGAATGTTTGAATCTTTTTTAGAATGTTTGAATCCTTTTAGAATGTTTGAATCTTTTTAGAATGTTTGAATCGTTTTAAGAATGTTTGAATCCTTTTAGAATGTTTGAATCGTTTTTAGAATGTTTGAATCTTTTTTAGAATGTTTGAATCTTTTTAGAATGTTTGAATCATTTTAGAATGTTTGAATCGTTTTTGAATGTTTGAATCGTTTTTAGAATGTTTGAATCGTTTTTAGAATGTTTGAATCGTTTTTAGAATGTTTGAATCGTTTTTAGAATATTTGAATCTTTTTTAGAATGTTTGAATCGTTTTAAGAATGTTTGAATCCTTTTAGAATGTTTGAATCGTTTTTAGAATGTTTGAATCTTTTTTAGAATGTTTGAATCGTTTTAAGAATGTTTGAATCCTTTTAGAATGTTTGAATCGTTTTTAGAATGTTTGAATCTTTTTTAGAATGTTTGAATCTTTTTAGAATATTTGAATCGTTTTAAGAATGTTTGAATCCTTTTAGAATGTTTGAATCTTTTTTAGAATGTTTGAATCGTTTTTAGAATGTTTGAATCTTTTTTAGAATTTTTTAGAATGTTTGAATCGTTTTTAGAATGTTTGAATCGTTTTAAGAATGTTTGAATCGTTTTAGAATGTTTGAATCGTTTTTAGAATGTTTGAATCGTTTTTAGAATGTTTGAATCGTTTTTAGAATGTTTGAATCGTTTTAAGAATGTTTGAATCCTTTTAGAATGTTTGAATCTTTTTAGAATGTTTGAATCGTTTTTAGAATGTTTGAATCTTTTTTAGAATTTTTTAGAATGTTTGAATCGTTTTTAGAATGTTTGAATCGTTTTTAGAATGTTTGAATCGTTTTTAGAATGTTTGAATCTTTTTTAGAATGTTTGAATCGTTTTTGAATGTTTGAATCGTTTTTAGAATGTTTGAATCTTTTTTAGAATGTTTGAATCGTTTTAAGAATGTTTGAATCCTTTTAGAATGTTTGAATCGTTTTTAGAATGTTTGAATCTTTTTTAGAATGTTTGAATCTTTTTAGAATGTTTGAATCATTTTAGAATGTTTGAATCGTTTTTAGAATGTTTGAATCTTTTTTAGAATGTTTGAATCGTTTTTAGAATGTTTGAATCTTTTTTAGAATGTTTGAATTGTTTTTAGAATGTTTGAATCTTTTTTAGAATGTTTGAATCGTTTTTAGAATGTTTGAATCTTTTTTAGAATGTTTGAATCTTTTTTAGAATTCTTTAGAATGTTTGAATTCAAACATTCTAAAAGGATTCAAACATTCTAAATCTTTTTTAGAATGTTTGAATCCTTTTAGAATGTTTGAATCTTTTTAGAATGTTTGAATCGTTTTAAGAATGTTTGAATCCTTTTAGAATGTTTGAATCGTTTTTAGAATGTTTGAATCGTTTTTAGAATGTTTGAATCCTTTTAGAATGTTTGAATCTTTTTTAGAATGTTTGAATCGTTTTTAGAATGTTTGAATCTTTTTTAGAATTTTTTAGAATGTTTGAATCGTTTTTAGAATGTTTGAATCGTTTTTAGAATGTTTGAATCGTTTTTAGAATGTTTGAATCTTTTTTAGAATGTTTGAATCGTTTTTGAATGTTTGAATCGTTTTTAGAATGTTTGAATCGTTTTTAGAATGTTTGAATCGTTTTTAGAATGTTTGAATCTTTTTTAGAATGTTTGAATCGTTTTAAGAATGTTTGAATCATTTTAGAATGTTTGAATCCTTTTAGAATGTTTGAATCGTTTTTAGAATGTTTGAATCATTTTAGAATGTTTGAATCGTTTTTAGAATGTTTGAATCTTTTTTAGAATGTTTGAATCTTTTTAGAATGTTTGAATCATTTTAGAATGTTTGAATCGTTTTTAGAATGTTTGAATCTTTTTTAGAATGTTTGAATCGTTTTTAGAATGTTTGAATCTTTTTTAGAATGTTTGAATCGTTTTTAGAATGTTTGAATCTTTTTTAGAATTTTTTAGAATGTTTGAATCGTTTTTAGAATGTTTGAATCGTTTTTAGAATGTTTGAATCGTTTTAGAATGTTTGAATCTTTTTTAGAATGTTTGAATCGTTTTTAGAATGTTTGAATCTTTTTTAGAATTTTTTAGAATGTTTGAATCTTTTTTAGAATGTTTGAATCGTTTTTAGAATGTTTGAATCTTTTTTAGAATTTTTTAGAATGTTTGAATCGTTTTTAGAATGTTTGAATCTTTTTTAGAATTTTTTAGAATGTTTGAATCGTTTTTAGAATGTTTGAATCTTTTTTAGAATGTTTGAATTGTTTTTAGAATGTTTGAATCTTTTTTAGAATGTTTGAATCGTTTTTAGAATGTTTGAATCTTTTTTAGAATGTTTGAATCCTTTTAGAATGTTTGAATCTTTTTAGAATGTTTGAATCGTTTTAAGAATGTTTGAATCCTTTTAGAATGTTTGAATCGTTTTTAGAATGTTTGAATCTTTTTTAGAATGTTTGAATCTTTTTAGAATGTTTGAATCATTTTAGAATGTTTGAATCGTTTTTGAATGTTTGAATCGTTTTTAGAATGTTTGAATCGTTTTTAGAATGTTTGAATCGTTTTTAGAATGTTTGAATCGTTTTTAGAATGTTTGAATCTTTTTTAGAATGTTTGAATCGTTTTAAGAATGTTTGAATCCTTTTAGAATGTTTGAATCGTTTTTAGAATGTTTGAATCTTTTTTAGAATGTTTGAATCGTTTTAAGAATGTTTGAATCCTTTTAGAATGTTTGAATCGTTTTTAGAATGTTTGAATCTTTTTTAGAATGTTTGAATCTTTTTTAGAATGTTTGAATCTTTTTAGAATGTTTGAATCATTTTAGAATGTTTGAATCGTTTTTAGAATGTTTGAATCTTTTTTAGAATGTTTGAATCGTTTTTAGAATGTTTGAATCTTTTTTAGAATGTTTGAATCGTTTTTAGAATGTTTGAATCGTTTTTAGAATGTTTGAATCTTTTTTAGAATGTTTGAATCCTTTTAGAATGTTTGAATCTTTTTAGAATGTTTGAATCGTTTTAAGAATGTTTGAATCCTTTTAGAATGTTTGAATCGTTTTTAGAATGTTTGAATCTTTTTTAGAATGTTTGAATCTTTTTAGAATGTTTGAATCATTTTAGAATGTTTGAATCGTTTTTGAATGTTTGAATCGTTTTTAGAATGTTTGAATCGTTTTTAGAATGTTTGAATCGTTTTTAGAATGTTTGAATCGTTTTTAGAATGTTTGAATCTTTTTTAGAATGTTTGAATCGTTTTAAGAATGTTTGAATCCTTTTAGAATGTTTGAATCGTTTTTAGAATGTTTGAATCTTTTTTAGAATGTTTGAATCGTTTTAAGAATGTTTGAATCCTTTTAGAATGTTTGAATCGTTTTTAGAATGTTTGAATCTTTTTTAGAATGTTTGAATCTTTTTAGAATATTTGAATCGTTTTAAGAATGTTTGAATCCTTTTAGAATGTTTGAATCTTTTTTAGAATGTTTGAATCTTTTTTAGAATGTTTGAATCTTTTTAGAATGTTTGAATCATTTTAGAATGTTTGAATCGTTTTTGAATGTTTGAATCGTTTTT
Organism: Anarhichas minor; assembly: GCF_050575085.1. NCBI lineage: Eukaryota > Metazoa > Chordata > Actinopteri > Perciformes > Anarhichadidae > Anarhichas > Anarhichas minor. Next base: position 995,791 of record NW_027466539.1, on the reverse strand, counting down.
AGAATGTTTGAATCGTTTTTAGAATGTTTGAATCGTTTTTAGAATGTTTGAATCCTTTTAGAATGTTTGAATCGTTTTTAGAATGTTTGAATCGTTTTTAGAATGTTTGAATCCTTTTAGAATGTTTGAATCTTTTTTAGAATGTTTGAATCGTTTTTAGAATGTTTGAATCTTTTTTAGAATTTTTTAGAATGTTTGAATCGTTTTTAGAATGTTTGAATCGTTTTTAGAATGTTTGAATCGTTTTTAGAATGTTTGAATCTTTTTTAGAATGTTTGAATCGTTTTTGAATGTTTGAATCGTTTTTAGAATGTTTGAATCGTTTTTAGAATGTTTGAATCGTTTTTAGAATGTTTGAATCTTTTTTAGAATGTTTGAATCGTTTTAAGAATGTTTGAATCATTTTAGAATGTTTGAATCCTTTTAGAATGTTTGAATCGTTTTTAGAATGTTTGAATCATTTTAGAATGTTTGAATCGTTTTTAGAATGTTTGAATCTTTTTTAGAATGTTTGAATCTTTTTAGAATGTTTGAATCATTTTAGAATGTTTGAATCGTTTTTAGAATGTTTGAATCTTTTTTAGAATGTTTGAATCGTTTTTAGAATGTTTGAATCTTTTTTAGAATGTTTGAATCGTTTTTAGAATGTTTGAATCTTTTTTAGAATTTTTTAGAATGTTTGAATCGTTTTTAGAATGTTTGAATCGTTTTTAGAATGTTTGAATCGTTTTAGAATGTTTGAATCTTTTTTAGAATGTTTGAATCGTTTTTAGAATGTTTGAATCTTTTTTAGAATTTTTTAGAATGTTTGAATCTTTTTTAGAATGTTTGAATCGTTTTTAGAATGTTTGAATCTTTTTTAGAATTTTTTAGAATGTTTGAATCGTTTTTAGAATGTTTGAATCTTTTTTAGAATTTTTTAGAATGTTTGAATCGTTTTTAGAATGTTTGAATCTTTTTTAGAATGTTTGAATTGTTTTTAGAATGTTTGAATCTTTTTTAGAATGTTTGAATCGTTTTTAGAATGTTTGAATCTTTTTTAGAATGTTTGAATCCTTTTAGAATGTTTGAATCTTTTTAGAATGTTTGAATCGTTTTAAGAATGTTTGAATCCTTTTAGAATGTTTGAATCGTTTTTAGAATGTTTGAATCTTTTTTAGAATGTTTGAATCTTTTTAGAATGTTTGAATCATTTTAGAATGTTTGAATCGTTTTTGAATGTTTGAATCGTTTTTAGAATGTTTGAATCGTTTTTAGAATGTTTGAATCGTTTTTAGAATGTTTGAATCGTTTTTAGAATGTTTGAATCTTTTTTAGAATGTTTGAATCGTTTTAAGAATGTTTGAATCCTTTTAGAATGTTTGAATCGTTTTTAGAATGTTTGAATCTTTTTTAGAATGTTTGAATCGTTTTAAGAATGTTTGAATCCTTTTAGAATGTTTGAATCGTTTTTAGAATGTTTGAATCTTTTTTAGAATGTTTGAATCTTTTTTAGAATGTTTGAATCTTTTTAGAATGTTTGAATCATTTTAGAATGTTTGAATCGTTTTTAGAATGTTTGAATCTTTTTTAGAATGTTTGAATCGTTTTTAGAATGTTTGAATCTTTTTTAGAATGTTTGAATCGTTTTTAGAATGTTTGAATCTTTTTTAGAATTTTTTAGAATGTTTGAATCGTTTTTAGAATGTTTGAATCTTTTTTAGAATTTTTTAGAATGTTTGAATCGTTTTTAGAATGTTTGAATCTTTTTTAGAATGTTTGAATTGTTTTTAGAATGTTTGAATCTTTTTTAGAATGTTTGAATCGTTTTTAGAATGTTTGAATCTTTTTTAGAATGTTTGAATCCTTTTAGAATGTTTGAATCTTTTTAGAATGTTTGAATCGTTTTAAGAATGTTTGAATCCTTTTAGAATGTTTGAATCGTTTTTAGAATGTTTGAATCTTTTTTAGAATGTTTGAATCTTTTTAGAATGTTTGAATCATTTTAGAATGTTTGAATCGTTTTTGAATGTTTGAATCGTTTTTAGAATGTTTGAATCGTTTTTAGAATGTTTGAATCGTTTTTAGAATGTTTGAATCGTTTTTAGAATGTTTGAATCTTTTTTAGAATGTTTGAATCGTTTTAAGAATGTTTGAATCCTTTTAGAATGTTTGAATCGTTTTTAGAATGTTTGAATCTTTTTTAGAATGTTTGAATCGTTTTAAGAATGTTTGAATCCTTTTAGAATGTTTGAATCGTTTTTAGAATGTTTGAATCTTTTTTAGAATGTTTGAATCTTTTTAGAATATTTGAATCGTTTTAAGAATGTTTGAATCCTTTTAGAATGTTTGAATCTTTTTTAGAATGTTTGAATCGTTTTTAGAATGTTTGAATCTTTTTTAGAATTTTTTAGAATGTTTGAATCGTTTTTAGAATGTTTGAATCGTTTTAAGAATGTTTGAATCGTTTTAGAATGTTTGAATCGTTTTTAGAATGTTTGAATCGTTTTTAGAATGTTTGAATCGTTTTTAGAATGTTTGAATCGTTTTAAGAATGTTTGAATCCTTTTAGAATGTTTGAATCTTTTTAGAATGTTTGAATCGTTTTTAGAATGTTTGAATCTTTTTTAGAATTTTTTAGAATGTTTGAATCGTTTTTAGAATGTTTGAATCGTTTTTAGAATGTTTGAATCGTTTTTAGAATGTTTGAATCTTTTTTAGAATGTTTGAATCGTTTTTGAATGTTTGAATCGTTTTTAGAATGTTTGAATCTTTTTTAGAATGTTTGAATCGTTTTAAGAATGTTTGAATCCTTTTAGAATGTTTGAATCGTTTTTAGAATGTTTGAATCTTTTTTAGAATGTTTGAATCTTTTTAGAATGTTTGAATCATTTTAGAATGTTTGAATCGTTTTTAGAATGTTTGAATCTTTTTTAGAATGTTTGAATCGTTTTTAGAATGTTTGAATCTTTTTTAGAATGTTTGAATTGTTTTTAGAATGTTTGAATCTTTTTTAGAATGTTTGAATCGTTTTTAGAATGTTTGAATCTTTTTTAGAATGTTTGAATCCTTTTAGAATGTTTGAATCTTTTTAGAATGTTTGAATCGTTTTAAGAATGTTTGAATCCTTTTAGAATGTTTGAATCGTTTTTAGAATGTTTGAATCGTTTTTAGAATGTTTGAATCCTTTTAGAATGTTTGAATCTTTTTTAGAATGTTTGAATCGTTTTTAGAATGTTTGAATCTTTTTTAGAATTTTTTAGAATGTTTGAATCGTTTTTAGAATGTTTGAATCGTTTTTAGAATGTTTGAATCGTTTTTGAATGTTTGAATCGTTTTTAGAATGTTTGAATCTTTTTTAGAATGTTTGAATCGTTTTAAGAATGTTTGAATCCTTTTAGAATGTTTGAATCGTTTTTAGAATGTTTGAATCTTTTTTAGAATGTTTGAATCTTTTTAGAATGTTTGAATCATTTTAGAATGTTTGAATCGTTTTTGAATGTTTGAATCGTTTTTAGAATGTTTGAATCGTTTTTAGAATGTTTGAATCGTTTTTAGAATGTTTGAATCGTTTTTAGAATGTTTGAATCTTTTTTAGAATGTTTGAATCGTTTTTAGAATGTTTGAATCTTTTTTAGAATGTTTGAATCGTTTTTAGAATGTTTGAATCTTTTTTAGAATGTTTGAATCGTTTTTAGAATGTTTGAATCTTTTTTAGAATGTTTGAATCGTTTTTAGAATGTTTGAATCGTTTTTAGAATTTTTTAGAATGTTTGAATCATTTTTAGAATGTTTGAATCGTTTTTAGAATGTTTGAATCTTTTTTAGAATGTTTGAATCTTTTTTAGAATTCTTTAGAATGTTTGAATCGTTTTTAGAATGTTTGATCTTTTTAGAATGTTTGATCTATTTAGAATGTTTGAATCGTTTTTAGAATGTTTGAATCTTTTTTAGAATGTTTGAATCCTTTTAGAATGTTTGAATCTTTTTAGAATGTTTGAATCGTTTTAAGAATGTTTGAATCCTTTTAGAATGTTTGAATCTTTTTTAGAATGTTTGAATCGTTTTTAGAATGTTTGAATCTTTTTTAGAATTTTTTAGAATGTTTGAATCGTTTTTAGAATGTTTGAATCGTTTTAAGAATGTTTGAATCGTTTTAGAATGTTTGAATCGTTTTTAGAATGTTTGAATCGTTTTTAGAATGTTTGAATCGTTTTTAGAATGTTTGAATCGTTTTAAGAATGTTTGAATCCTTTTAGAATGTTTGAATCTTTTTAGAATGTTTGAATCGTTTTTAGAATGTTTGAATCGTTTTTAGAATGTTTGAATCGTTTTTAGAATGTTTGAATCTTTTTTAGAATGTTTGAATCATTTTAGAATGTTTGAATCGTTTTAGAATGTTTGAATCGTTTTAAGAATGTTTGAATCGTTTTAGAATGTTTGAATCGTTTTTAGAATGTTTGAATCGTTTTTAGAATGTTTGAATCGTTTTTAGAATGTTTGAATCGTTTTAAGAATGTTTGAATCCTTTTAGAATGTTTGAATCGTTTTTAGAATGTTTGAATCTTTTTTAGAATGTTTGAATCTTTTTAGAATGTTTGAATCATTTTAGAATGTTTGAATCGTTTTTAGAATGTTTGAATTGTTTTTAGAATGTTTGAATCTTTTTTAGAATGTTTGAATCGTTTTTAGAATGTTTGAATCTTTTTTAGAATGTTTGAATCCTTTTAGAATGTTTGAATCTTTTTAGAATGTTTGAATCGTTTTAAGAATGTTTGAATCCTTTTAGAATGTTTGAATCGTTTTTAGAATGTTTGAATCTTTTTTAGAATGTTTGAATCTTTTTAGAATGTTTGAATCATTTTAGAATGTTTGAATCGTTTTTGAATGTTTGAATCGTTTTTAGAATGTTTGAATCGTTTTTAGAATGTTTGAATCGTTTTTAGAATGTTTGAATCGTTTTTAGAATGTTTGAATCTTTTTTAGAATGTTTGAATCGTTTTTGAATGTTTGAATCGTTTTTAGAATGTTTGAATCTTTTTTAGAATGTTTGAATCGTTTTAAGAATGTTTGAATCCTTTTAGAATGTTTGAATCGTTTTTAGAATGTTTGAATCTTTTTTAGAATGTTTGAATCTTTTTAGAATGTTTGAATCATTTTAGAATGTTTGAATCGTTTTTAGAATGTTTGAATCTTTTTTAGAATGTTTGAATCGTTTTTAGAATGTTTGAATCTTTTTTAGAATGTTTGAATTGTTTTTAGAATGTTTGAATCTTTTTTAGAATGTTTGAATCGTTTTTAGAATGTTTGAATCTTTTTTAGAATGTTTGAATCCTTTTAGAATGTTTGAATCTTTTTAGAATGTTTGAATCGTTTTAAGAATGTTTGAATCCTTTTAGAATGTTTGAATCGTTTTTAGAATGTTTGAATCGTTTTAAGAATGTTTGAATCTTTTTTAGAATGTTTGAATCTTTTTAGAATATTTGAATCGTTTTAAGAATGTTTGAATCCTTTTAGAATGTTTGAATCTTTTTTAGAATGTTTGAATCGTTTTTAGAATGTTTGAATCTTTTTTAGAATTTTTTAGAATGTTTGAATCGTTTTTAGAATGTTTGAATCGTTTTAAGAATGTTTGAATCGTTTTAGAATGTTTGAATCGTTTTTAGAATGTTTGAATCGTTTTTAGAATGTTTGAATCGTTTTTAGAATGTTTGAATCGTTTTAAGAATGTTTGAATCCTTTTAGAATGTTTGAATCTTTTTAGAATGTTTGAATCGTTTTTAGAATGTTTGAATCTTTTTTAGAATGTTTGAATCGTTTTAAGAATGTTTGAATCCTTTTAGAATGTTTGAATCGTTTTTAGAATGTTTGAATCTTTTTTAGAATGTTTGAATCTTTTTAGAATGTTTGAATCATTTTAGAATGTTTGAATCGTTTTTAGAATGTTTGAATCTTTTTTAGAATGTTTGAATCGTTTTTAGAATGTTTGAATCTTTTTTAGAATGTTTGAATTGTTTTTAGAATGTTTGAATCTTTTTTAGAATGTTTGAATCGTTTTTAGAATGTTTGAATCTTTTTTAGAATGTTTGAATCCTTTTAGAATGTTTGAATCTTTTTAGAATGTTTGAATCGTTTTAAGAATGTTTGAATCCTTTTAGAATGTTTGAATCGTTTTTAGAATGTTTGAATCGTTTTTAGAATGTTTGAATCCTTTTAGAATGTTTGAATCTTTTTTAGAATGTTTGAATCGTTTTTAGAATGTTTGAATCTTTTTTAGAATTTTTTAGAATGTTTGAATCGTTTTTAGAATGTTTGAATCTTTTTTAGAATGTTTGAATCCTTTTAGAATGTTTGAATCTTTTTAGAATGTTTGAATCGTTTTTAGAATGTTTGAATCGTTTTTAGAATGTTTGAATCGTTTTAAGAATGTTTGAATCCTTTTAGAATGTTTGAATCTTTTTAGAATGTTTGAATCGTTTTTAGAATGTTTGAATCGTTTTTAGAATGTTTGAATCGTTTTTAGAATGTTTGAATCTTTTTTAGAATGTTTGAATCATTTTAGAATGTTTGAATCGTTTTAGAATGTTTGAATCGTTTTAAGAATGTTTGAATCGTTTTAGAATGTTTGAATCGTTTTTAGAATGTTTGAATCGTTTTTAGAATGTTTGAATCGTTTTTAGAATGTTTGAATCGTTTTAAGAATGTTTGAATCGTTTTAGAATGTTTGAATCGTTTTTAGAATGTTTGAATCTTTTTTAGAATGTTTGAATCTTTTTAGAATGTTTGAATCATTTTAGAATGTTTGAATCGTTTTTAGAATGTTTGAATTGTTTTTAGAATGTTTGAATCTTTTTTAGAATGTTTGAATCGTTTTTAGAATGTTTGAATCTTTTTTAGAATGTTTGAATCCTTTTAGAATGTTTGAATCTTTTTAGAATGTTTGAATCGTTTTAAGAATGTTTGAATCCTTTTAGAATGTTTGAATCGTTTTTAGAATGTTTGAATCTTTTTTAGAATGTTTGAATCTTTTTAGAATGTTTGAATCATTTTAGAATGTTTGAATCGTTTTTGAATGTTTGAATCGTTTTTAGAATGTTTGAATCGTTTTTAGAATGTTTGAATCGTTTTTAGAATGTTTGAATCGTTTTTAGAATATTTGAATCTTTTTTAGAATGTTTGAATCGTTTTAAGAATGTTTGAATCCTTTTAGAATGTTTGAATCGTTTTTAGAATGTTTGAATCTTTTTTAGAATGTTTGAATCGTTTTAAGAATGTTTGAATCCTTTTAGAATGTTTGAATCGTTTTTAGAATGTTTGAATCTTTTTTAGAATGTTTGAATCTTTTTAGAATATTTGAATCGTTTTTAGAATGTTTGAATCTTTTTTAGAATGTTTGAATCGTTTTTGAATGTTTGAATCGTTTTTAGAATGTTTGAATCTTTTTTAGAATGTTTGAATCGTTTTAAGAATGTTTGAATCCTTTTAGAATGTTTGAATCGTTTTTAGAATGTTTGAATCTTTTTTAGAATGTTTGAATCTTTTTTAGAATGTTTGAATCGTTTTTAGAATGTTTGAATCTTTTTTAGAATGTTTGAATCCTTTTAGAATGTTTGAATCTTTTTAGAATGTTTGAATCGTTTTAAGAATGTTTGAATCCTTTTAGAATGTTTGAATCGTTTTTAGAATGTTTGAATCTTTTTTAGAATGTTTGAATCTTTTTAGAATGTTTGAATCATTTTAGAATGTTTGAATCGTTTTTGAATGTTTGAATCGTTTTTAGAATGTTTGAATCGTTTTTAGAATGTTTGAATCGTTTTTAGAATGTTTGAATCGTTTTTAGAATGTTTGAATCTTTTTTAGAATGTTTGAATCGTTTTAAGAATGTTTGAATCCTTTTAGAATGTTTGAATCGTTTTTAGAATGTTTGAATCTTTTTTAGAATGTTTGAATCGTTTTAAGAATGTTTGAATCCTTTTAGAATGTTTGAATCGTTTTTAGAATGTTTGAATCTTTTTTAGAATGTTTGAATCTTTTTAGAATATTTGAATCGTTTTAAGAATGTTTGAATCCTTTTAGAATGTTTGAATCTTTTTTAGAATGTTTGAATCGTTTTTAGAATGTTTGAATCTTTTTTAGAATTTTTTAGAATGTTTGAATCGTTTTTAGAATGTTTGAATCGTTTTAAGAATGTTTGAATCGTTTTAGAATGTTTGAATCGTTTTTAGAATGTTTGAATCGTTTTTAGAATGTTTGAATCGTTTTTAGAATGTTTGAATCGTTTTAAGAATGTTTGAATCCTTTTAGAATGTTTGAATCTTTTTAGAATGTTTGAATCGTTTTTAGAATGTTTGAATCTTTTTTAGAATTTTTTAGAATGTTTGAATCGTTTTTAGAATGTTTGAATCGTTTTTAGAATGTTTGAATCGTTTTTAGAATGTTTGAATCTTTTTTAGAATGTTTGAATCTTTTTAGAATGTTTGAATCATTTTAGAATGTTTGAATCGTTTTTAGAATGTTTGAATCTTTTTTAGAATGTTTGAATCGTTTTTAGAATGTTTGAATCTTTTTTAGAATGTTTGAATTGTTTTTAGAATGTTTGAATCTTTTTTAGAATGTTTGAATCGTTTTTAGAATGTTTGAATCTTTTTTAGAATGTTTGAATCGTTTTTAGAATGTTTGAATCGTTTTAAGAATGTTTGAATCGTTTTAGAATGTTTGAATCGTTTTTAGAATGTTTGAATCTTTTTTAGAATGTTTGAATCTTTTTAGAATGTTTGAATCATTTTAGAATGTTTGAATCGTTTTTAGAATGTTTGAATTGTTTTTAGAATGTTTGAATCTTTTTTAGAATGTTTGAATCGTTTTTAGAATGTTTGAATCTTTTTTAGAATGTTTGAATCCTTTTAGAATGTTTGAATCTTTTTAGAATGTTTGAATCGTTTTAAGAATGTTTGAATCCTTTTAGAATGTTTGAATCGTTTTTAGAATGTTTGAATCTTTTTTAGAATGTTTGAATCTTTTTAGAATGTTTGAATCATTTTAGAATGTTTGAATCGTTTTTGAATGTTTGAATCGTTTTTAGAATGTTTGAATCGTTTTTAGAATGTTTGAATCGTTTTTAGAATGTTTGAATCGTTTTTAGAATATTTGAATCTTTTTTAGAATGTTTGAATCGTTTTAAGAATGTTTGAATCCTTTTAGAATGTTTGAATCGTTTTTAGAATGTTTGAATCTTTTTTAGAATGTTTGAATCGTTTTAAGAATGTTTGAATCCTTTTAGAATGTTTGAATCGTTTTTAGAATGTTTGAATCTTTTTTAGAATGTTTGAATCTTTTTAGAATATTTGAATCGTTTTTAGAATGTTTGAATCTTTTTTAGAATGTTTGAATCGTTTTTGAATGTTTGAATCGTTTTTAGAATGTTTGAATCTTTTTTAGAATGTTTGAATCGTTTTAAGAATGTTTGAATCCTTTTAGAATGTTTGAATCGTTTTTAGAATGTTTGAATCTTTTTTAGAATGTTTGAATCTTTTTTAGAATGTTTGAATCGTTTTTAGAATGTTTGAATCTTTTTTAGAATGTTTGAATCCTTTTAGAATGTTTGAATCTTTTTAGAATGTTTGAATCGTTTTAAGAATGTTTGAATCCTTTTAGAATGTTTGAATCGTTTTTAGAATGTTTGAATCTTTTTTAGAATGTTTGAATCTTTTTAGAATGTTTGAATCATTTTAGAATGTTTGAATCGTTTTTGAATGTTTGAATCGTTTTTAGAATGTTTGAATCGTTTTTAGAATGTTTGAATCGTTTTTAGAATGTTTGAATCGTTTTTAGAATGTTTGAATCTTTTTTAGAATGTTTGAATCGTTTTAAGAATGTTTGAATCCTTTTAGAATGTTTGAATCGTTTTTAGAATGTTTGAATCTTTTTTAGAATGTTTGAATCGTTTTAAGAATGTTTGAATCCTTTTAGAATGTTTGAATCGTTTTTAGAATGTTTGAATCTTTTTTAGAATGTTTGAATCTTTTTAGAATATTTGAATCGTTTTAAGAATGTTTGAATCCTTTTAGAATGTTTGAATCTTTTTTAGAATGTTTGAATCGTTTTTAGAATGTTTGAATCTTTTTTAGAATTTTTTAGAATGTTTGAATCGTTTTTAGAATGTTTGAATCGTTTTAAGAATGTTTGAATCGTTTTAGAATGTTTGAATCGTTTTTAGAATGTTTGAATCGTTTTTAGAATGTTTGAATCGTTTTTAGAATGTTTGAATCGTTTTAAGAATGTTTGAATCCTTTTAGAATGTTTGAATCTTTTTAGAATGTTTGAATCGTTTTTAGAATGTTTGAATCTTTTTTAGAATTTTTTAGAATGTTTGAATCGTTTTTAGAATGTTTGAATCGTTTTTAGAATGTTTGAATCGTTTTTAGAATGTTTGAATCTTTTTTAGAATGTTTGAATCTTTTTAGAATGTTTGAATCATTTTAGAATGTTTGAATCGTTTTTAGAATGTTTGAATCTTTTTTAGAATGTTTGAATCGTTTTTAGAATGTTTGAATCTTTTTTAGAATGTTTGAATTGTTTTTAGAATGTTTGAATCTTTTTTAGAATGTTTGAATCGTTTTTAGAATGTTTGAATCTTTTTTAGAATGTTTGAATCCTTTTAGAATGTTTGAATCTTTTTAGAATGTTTGAATCGTTTTAAGAATGTTTGAATCCTTTTAGAATGTTTGAATCGTTTTTAGAATGTTTGAATCGTTTTTAGAATGTTTGAATCCTTTTAGAATGTTTGAATCTTTTTTAGAATGTTTGAATCGTTTTTAGAATGTTTGAATCTTTTTTAGAATTTTTTAGAATGTTTGAATCGTTTTTAGAATGTTTGAATCTTTTTTAGAATGTTTGAATCCTTTTAGAATGTTTGAATCTTTTTAGAATGTTTGAATCGTTTTTAGAATGTTTGAATCGTTTTTAGAATGTTTGAATCGTTTTAAGAATGTTTGAATCCTTTTAGAATGTTTGAATCTTTTTAGAATGTTTGAATCGTTTTTAGAATGTTTGAATCGTTTTTAGAATGTTTGAATCGTTTTTAGAATGTTTGAATCTTTTTTAGAATGTTTGAATCATTTTAGAATGTTTGAATCGTTTTAGAATGTTTGAATCGTTTTAAGAATGTTTGAATCGTTTTAGAATGTTTGAATCGTTTTTAGAATGTTTGAATCGTTTTTAGAATGTTTGAATCGTTTTTAGAATGTTTGAATCGTTTTAAGAATGTTTGAATCGTTTTAGAATGTTTGAATCGTTTTTAGAATGTTTGAATCTTTTTTAGAATGTTTGAATCTTTTTAGAATGTTTGAATCATTTTAGAATGTTTGAATCGTTTTTAGAATGTTTGAATTGTTTTTAGAATGTTTGAATCTTTTTTAGAATGTTTGAATCGTTTTTAGAATGTTTGAATCTTTTTTAGAATGTTTGAATCCTTTTAGAATGTTTGAATCTTTTTAGAATGTTTGAATCGTTTTAAGAATGTTTGAATCCTTTTAGAATGTTTGAATCGTTTTTAGAATGTTTGAATCTTTTTTAGAATGTTTGAATCTTTTTAGAATGTTTGAATCATTTTAGAATGTTTGAATCGTTTTTGAATGTTTGAATCGTTTTTAGAATGTTTGAATCGTTTTTAGAATGTTTGAATCGTTTTTAGAATGTTTGAATCGTTTTTAGAATGTTTGAATCTTTTTAGAATGTTTGAATCGTTTTTAGAATGTTTGAATCTTTTTTAGAATGTTTGAATCGTTTTAAGAATGTTTGAATCCTTTTAGAATGTTTGAATCGTTTTTAGAATGTTTGAATCTTTTTTAGAATGTTTGAATCTTTTTAGAATATTTGAATCGTTTTTAGAATGTTTGAATCTTTTTTAGAATGTTTGAATCGTTTTTGAATGTTTGAATCGTTTTTAGAATGTTTGAATCTTTTTTAGAATGTTTGAATCGTTTTAAGAATGTTTGAATCCTTTTAGAATGTTTGAATCGTTTTTAGAATGTTTGAATCTTTTTTAGAATGTTTGAATCTTTTTAGAATGTTTGAATCATTTTAGAATGTTTGAATCGTTTTTAGAATGTTTGAATCTTTTTTAGAATGTTTGAATCGTTTTTAGAATGTTTGAATCTTTTTTAGAATGTTTGAATTGTTTTTAGAATGTTTGAATCTTTTTTAGAATGTTTGAATCGTTTTTAGAATGTTTGAATCTTTTTTAGAATGTTTGAATCCTTTTAGAATGTTTGAATCTTTTTAGAATGTTTGAATCGTTTTAAGAATGTTTGAATCCTTTTAGAATGTTTGAATCGTTTTTAGAATGTTTGAATCGTTTTTAGAATGTTTGAATCCTTTTAGAATGTTTGAATCTTTTTTAGAATGTTTGAATCGTTTTTAGAATGTTTGAATCTTTTTTAGAATTTTTTAGAATGTTTGAATCGTTTTTAGAATGTTTGAATCGTTTTTAGAATGTTTGAATCGTTTTTGAATGTTTGAATCGTTTTTAGAATGTTTGAATCTTTTTTAGAATGTTTGAATCGTTTTAAGAATGTTTGAATCCTTTTAGAATGTTTGAATCGTTTTTAGAATGTTTGAATCTTTTTTAGAATGTTTGAATCTTTTTAGAATGTTTGAATCATTTTAGAATGTTTGAATCGTTTTTGAATGTTTGAATCGTTTTTAGAATGTTTGAATCGTTTTTAGAATGTTTGAATCGTTTTTAGAATGTTTGAATCGTTTTTAGAATGTTTGAATCTTTTTTAGAATGTTTGAATCGTTTTTAGAATGTTTGAATCTTTTTTAGAATGTTTGAATCGTTTTTAGAATGTTTGAATCTTTTTTAGAATGTTTGAATCGTTTTTAGAATGTTTGAATCGTTTTTAGAATTTTTTAGAATGTTTGAATCATTTTTAGAATGTTTGAATCGTTTTTAGAATGTTTGAATCTTTTTTAGAATGTTTGAATCTTTTTTAGAATTCTTTAGAATGTTTGAATCGTTTTTAGAATGTTTGATCTTTTTAGAATGTTTGATCTATTTAGAATGTTTGAATCGTTTTTAGAATGTTTGAATCTTTTTTAGAATGTTTGAATCCTTTTAGAATGTTTGAATCTTTTTAGAATGTTTGAATCGTTTTAAGAATGTTTGAATCCTTTTAGAATGTTTGAATCTTTTTTAGAATGTTTGAATCGTTTTTAGAATGTTTGAATCTTTTTTAGAATTTTTTAGAATGTTTGAATCGTTTTTAGAATGTTTGAATCGTTTTAAGAATGTTTGAATCGTTTTAGAATGTTTGAATCGTTTTTAGAATGTTTGAATCGTTTTTAGAATGTTTGAATCGTTTTTAGAATGTTTGAATCGTTTTAAGAATGTTTGAATCGTTTTAGAATGTTTGAATCGTTTTTAGAATGTTTGAATCGTTTTTAGAATGTTTGAATCGTTTTTAGAATGTTTGAATCGTTTTAAGAATGTTTGAATCCTTTTAGAATGTTTGAATCTTTTTAGAATGTTTGAATCGTTTTTAGAATGTTTGAATCGTTTTTAGAATGTTTGAATCGTTTTTAGAATGTTTGAATCTTTTTTAGAATGTTTGAATCATTTTAGAATGTTTGAATCGTTTTAGAATGTTTGAATCGTTTTAAGAATGTTTGAATCGTTTTAGAATGTTTGAATCGTTTTTAGAATGTTTGAATCGTTTTTAGAATGTTTGAATCGTTTTTAGAATGTTTGAATCGTTTTAAGAATGTTTGAATCCTTTTAGAATGTTTGAATCGTTTTTAGAATGTTTGAATCTTTTTTAGAATGTTTGAATCTTTTTAGAATGTTTGAATCATTTTAGAATGTTTGAATCGTTTTTAGAATGTTTGAATTGTTTTTAGAATGTTTGAATCTTTTTTAGAATGTTTGAATCGTTTTTAGAATGTTTGAATCTTTTTTAGAATGTTTGAATCCTTTTAGAATGTTTGAATCTTTTTAGAATGTTTGAATCGTTTTAAGAATGTTTGAATCCTTTTAGAATGTTTGAATCGTTTTTAGAATGTTTGAATCTTTTTTAGAATGTTTGAATCTTTTTAGAATGTTTGAATCATTTTAGAATGTTTGAATCGTTTTTGAATGTTTGAATCGTTTTTAGAATGTTTGAATCGTTTTTAGAATGTTTGAATCGTTTTTAGAATGTTTGAATCTTTTTTAGAATGTTTGAATCGTTTTAAGAATGTTTGAATCCTTTTAGAATGTTTGAATCGTTTTTAGAATGTTTGAATCGTTTTTAGAATGTTTGAATCTTTTTTAGAATGTTTGAATCTTTTTTAGAATGTTTGAATCCTTTTAGAATGTTTGAATCGTTTTTAGAATGTTTGAATCTTTTTTAGAATGTTTGAATCTTTTTAGAATGTTTGAATCATTTTAGAATGTTTGAATCGTTTTTGAATGTTTGAATCGTTTTTAGAATGTTTGAATCGTTTTTAGAATGTTTGAATCGTTTTTAGAATGTTTGAATCGTTTTTAGAATGTTTGAATCTTTTTTAGAATGTTTGAATCGTTTTAAGAATGTTTGAATCCTTTTAGAATGTTTGAATCGTTTTTAGAATGTTTGAATCTTTTTTAGAATGTTTGAATCTTTTTAGAATATTTGAATCGTTTTAAGAATGTTTGAATCGTTTTTAGAATGTTTGAATCTTTTTTAGAATGTTTGAATCGTTTTTGAATGTTTGAATCGTTTTTAGAATGTTTGAATCTTTTTTAGAATGTTTGAATCGTTTTAAGAATGTTTGAATCCTTTTAGAATGTTTGAATCGTTTTTAGAATGTTTGAATCTTTTTTAGAATGTTTGAATCTTTTTAGAATGTTTGAATCATTTTAGAATGTTTGAATCGTTTTTAGAATGTTTGAATCTTTTTTAGAATGTTTGAATCGTTTTTAGAATGTTTGAATCTTTTTTAGAATGTTTGAATTGTTTTTAGAATGTTTGAATCTTTTTTAGAATGTTTGAATCGTTTTTAGAATGTTTGAATCTTTTTAGAATGTTTGAATCGTTTTAAGAATGTTTGAATCCTTTTAGAATGTTTGAATCGTTTTTAGAATGTTTGAATCGTTTTTAGAATGTTTGAATCCTTTTAGAATGTTTGAATCTTTTTTAGAATGTTTGAATCGTTTTTAGAATGTTTGAATCTTTTTTAGAATTTTTTAGAATGTTTGAATCGTTTTTAGAATGTTTGAATCGTTTTTAGAATGTTTGAATCGTTTTTGAATGTTTGAATCTTTTTTAGAATGTTTGAATCGTTTTAAGAATGTTTGAATCCTTTTAGAATGTTTGAATCGTTTTTAGAATGTTTGAATCTTTTTTAGAATGTTTGAATCTTTTTAGAATGTTTGAATCATTTTAGAATGTTTGAATCGTTTTTGAATGTTTGAATCGTTTTTAGAATGTTTGAATCGTTTTTAGAATGTTTGAATCGTTTTTAGAATGTTTGAATCGTTTTTAGAATGTTTGAATCTTTTTTAGAATGTTTGAATCGTTTTTAGAATGTTTGAATCTTTTTTAGAATGTTTGAATCGTTTTTAGAATGTTTGAATCTTTTTTAGAATGTTTGAATCGTTTTTAGAATGTTTGAATCTTTTTTAGAATGTTTGAATCGTTTTTAGAATGTTTGAATCGTTTTTAGAATTTTTTAGAATGTTTGAATCATTTTTAGAATGTTTGAATCGTTTTTAGAATGTTTGAATCTTTTTTAGAATGTTTGAATCTTTTTTAGAATTCTTTAGAATGTTTGAATCGTTTTTAGAATGTTTGATCTTTTTAGAATGTTTGATCTATTTAGAATGTTTGAATCGTTTTTAGAATGTTTGAATCTTTTTTAGAATGTTTGAATCCTTTTAGAATGTTTGAATCTTTTTAGAATGTTTGAATCGTTTTAAGAATGTTTGAATCTTTTTTAGAATGTTTGAATCTTTTTAGAATGTTTGAATCATTTTAGAATGTTTGAATCGTTTTTGAATGTTTGAATCGTTTTTAGAATGTTTGAATCGTTTTTAGAATGTTTGAATCGTTTTTAGAATGTTTGAATCGTTTTTAGAATGTTTGAATCTTTTTTAGAATGTTTGAATCGTTTTTAGAATGTTTGAATCTTTTTTAGAATGTTTGAATCGTTTTTAGAATGTTTGAATCTTTTTTAGAATGTTTGAATCGTTTTTAGAATGTTTGAATCTTTTTTAGAATGTTTGAATCGTTTTTAGAATGTTTGAATCGTTTTTAGAATTTTTTAGAATGTTTGAATCATTTTTAGAATGTTTGAATCGTTTTTAGAATGTTTGAATCTTTTTTAGAATGTTTGAATCTTTTTTAGAATTCTTTAGAATGTTTGAATCGTTTTTAGAATGTTTGATCTTTTTAGAATGTTTGATCTATTTAGAATGTTTGAATCGTTTTTAGAATGTTTGAATCTTTTTTAGAATGTTTGAATCCTTTTAGAATGTTTGAATCTTTTTAGAATGTTTGAATCGTTTTAAGAATGTTTGAATCCTTTTAGAATGTTTGAATCTTTTTTAGAATGTTTGAATCGTTTTTAGAATGTTTGAATCTTTTTTAGAATTTTTTAGAATGTTTGAATCGTTTTTAGAATGTTTGAATCGTTTTAAGAATGTTTGAATCGTTTTAGAATGTTTGAATCGTTTTTAGAATGTTTGAATCGTTTTTAGAATGTTTGAATCGTTTTTAGAATGTTTGAATCGTTTTTGAATGTTTGAATCGTTTTTAGAATGTTTGAATCGTTTTAAGAATGTTTGAATCGTTTTAGAATGTTTGAATCGTTTTTAGAATGTTTGAATCGTTTTTAGAATGTTTGAATCGTTTTTAGAATGTTTGAATCGTTTTAAGAATGTTTGAATCCTTTTAGAATGTTTGAATCTTTTTAGAATGTTTGAATCGTTTTTAGAATGTTTGAATCGTTTTTAGAATGTTTGAATCGTTTTTAGAATGTTTGAATCTTTTTTAGAATGTTTGAATCATTTTAGAATGTTTGAATCGTTTTAGAATGTTTGAATCGTTTTAAGAATGTTTGAATCGTTTTAGAATGTTTGAATCGTTTTTAGAATGTTTGAATCGTTTTTAGAATGTTTGAATCGTTTTTAGAATGTTTGAATCGTTTTAAGAATGTTTGAATCCTTTTAGAATGTTTGAATCGTTTTTAGAATGTTTGAATCTTTTTTAGAATGTTTGAATCTTTTTAGAATGTTTGAATCATTTTAGAATGTTTGAATCGTTTTTAGAATGTTTGAATCTTTTTTAGAATGTTTGAATCGTTTTTAGAATGTTTGAATCTTTTTTAGAATGTTTGAATCCTTTTAGAATGTTTGAATCTTTTTAGAATGTTTGAATCGTTTTAAGAATGTTTGAATCCTTTTAGAATGTTTGAATCGTTTTTAGAATGTTTGAATCGTTTTTAGAATGTTTGAATCCTTTTAGAATGTTTGAATCTTTTTTAGAATGTTTGAATCGTTTTTAGAATGTTTGAATCCTTTTAGAATGTTTGAATCGTTTTTAGAATGTTTGAATCTTTTTTAGAATGTTTGAATCTTTTTAGAATGTTTGAATCATTTTAGAATGTTTGAATCGTTTTTGAATGTTTGAATCGTTTTTAGAATGTTTGAATCGTTTTTAGAATGTTTGAATCGTTTTTAGAATGTTTGAATCGTTTTTAGAATGTTTGAATCTTTTTTAGAATGTTTGAATCGTTTTAAGAATGTTTGAATCCTTTTAGAATGTTTGAATCGTTTTTAGAATGTTTGAATCTTTTTTAGAATGTTTGAATCTTTTTAGAATATTTGAATCGTTTTAAGAATGTTTGAATCGTTTTTAGAATGTTTGAATCTTTTTTAGAATGTTTGAATCGTTTTTGAATGTTTGAATCGTTTTTAGAATGTTTGAATCTTTTTTAGAATGTTTGAATCGTTTTAAGAATGTTTGAATCCTTTTAGAATGTTTGAATCGTTTTTAGAATGTTTGAATCTTTTTTAGAATGTTTGAATCTTTTTAGAATGTTTGAATCATTTTAGAATGTTTGAATCGTTTTTAGAATGTTTGAATCTTTTTTAGAATGTTTGAATCGTTTTTAGAATGTTTGAATCTTTTTTAGAATGTTTGAATTGTTTTTAGAATGTTTGAATCTTTTTTAGAATGTTTGAATCGTTTTTAGAATGTTTGAATCTTTTTAGAATGTTTGAATCGTTTTAAGAATGTTTGAATCCTTTTAGAATGTTTGAATCTTTTTTAGAATTTTTTAGAATGTTTGAATCGTTTTTAGAATGTTTGAATCGTTTTTAGAATGTTTGAATCGTTTTTGAATGTTTGAATCTTTTTTAGAATGTTTGAATCGTTTTAAGAATGTTTGAATCCTTTTAGAATGTTTGAATCGTTTTTAGAATGTTTGAATCTTTTTTAGAATGTTTGAATCTTTTTAGAATGTTTGAATCATTTTAGAATGTTTGAATCGTTTTTGAATGTTTGAATCGTTTTTAGAATGTTTGAATCGTTTTTAGAATGTTTGAATCGTTTTTAGAATGTTTGAATCGTTTTTAGAATGTTTGAATCTTTTTTAGAATGTTTGAATCGTTTTTAGAATGTTTGAATCTTTTTTAGAATGTTTGAATCGTTTTTAGAATGTTTGAATCTTTTTTAGAATGTTTGAATCGTTTTTAGAATGTTTGAATCTTTTTTAGAATGTTTGAATCGTTTTTAGAATGTTTGAATCGTTTTTAGAATTTTTTAGAATGTTTGAATCATTTTTAGAATGTTTGAATCGTTTTTAGAATGTTTGAATCTTTTTTAGAATGTTTGAATCTTTTTTAGAATTCTTTAGAATGTTTGAATCGTTTTTAGAATGTTTGATCTTTTTAGAATGTTTGATCTATTTAGAATGTTTGAATCGTTTTTAGAATGTTTGAATCTTTTTTAGAATGTTTGAATCCTTTTAGAATGTTTGAATCTTTTTAGAATGTTTGAATCGTTTTAAGAATGTTTGAATCTTTTTTAGAATGTTTGAATCTTTTTAGAATGTTTGAATCATTTTAGAATGTTTGAATCGTTTTTGAATGTTTGAATCGTTTTTAGAATGTTTGAATCGTTTTTAGAATGTTTGAATCGTTTTTAGAATGTTTGAATCGTTTTTAGAATGTTTGAATCTTTTTTAGAATGTTTGAATCGTTTTTAGAATGTTTGAATCTTTTTTAGAATGTTTGAATCGTTTTTAGAATGTTTGAATCTTTTTTAGAATGTTTGAATCGTTTTTAGAATGTTTGAATCTTTTTTAGAATGTTTGAATCGTTTTTAGAATGTTTGAATCGTTTTTAGAATTTTTTAGAATGTTTGAATCATTTTTAGAATGTTTGAATCGTTTTTAGAATGTTTGAATCTTTTTTAGAATGTTTGAATCTTTTTTAGAATTCTTTAGAATGTTTGAATCGTTTTTAGAATGTTTGATCTTTTTAGAATGTTTGATCTATTTAGAATGTTTGAATCGTTTTTAGAATGTTTGAATCTTTTTTAGAATGTTTGAATCCTTTTAGAATGTTTGAATCTTTTTAGAATGTTTGAATCGTTTTAAGAATGTTTGAATCCTTTTAGAATGTTTGAATCTTTTTTAGAATGTTTGAATCGTTTTTAGAATGTTTGAATCTTTTTTAGAATTTTTTAGAATGTTTGAATCGTTTTTAGAATGTTTGAATCGTTTTAAGAATGTTTGAATCGTTTTAGAATGTTTGAATCGTTTTTAGAATGTTTGAATCGTTTTTAGAATGTTTGAATCGTTTTTAGAATGTTTGAATCGTTTTTGAATGTTTGAATCGTTTTTAGAATGTTTGAATCGTTTTAAGAATGTTTGAATCGTTTTAGAATGTTTGAATCGTTTTTAGAATGTTTGAATCGTTTTTAGAATGTTTGAATCGTTTTTAGAATGTTTGAATCGTTTTAAGAATGTTTGAATCCTTTTAGAATGTTTGAATCTTTTTAGAATGTTTGAATCGTTTTTAGAATGTTTGAATCGTTTTTAGAATGTTTGAATCGTTTTTAGAATGTTTGAATCTTTTTTAGAATGTTTGAATCATTTTAGAATGTTTGAATCGTTTTAGAATGTTTGAATCGTTTTAAGAATGTTTGAATCGTTTTAGAATGTTTGAATCGTTTTTAGAATGTTTGAATCGTTTTTAGAATGTTTGAATCGTTTTTAGAATGTTTGAATCGTTTTAAGAATGTTTGAATCCTTTTAGAATGTTTGAATCGTTTTTAGAATGTTTGAATCTTTTTTAGAATGTTTGAATCTTTTTAGAATGTTTGAATCATTTTAGAATGTTTGAATCGTTTTTAGAATGTTTGAATCTTTTTTAGAATGTTTGAATCGTTTTTAGAATGTTTGAATCTTTTTTAGAATGTTTGAATCCTTTTAGAATGTTTGAATCTTTTTAGAATGTTTGAATCGTTTTAAGAATGTTTGAATCCTTTTAGAATGTTTGAATCGTTTTTAGAATGTTTGAATCGTTTTTAGAATGTTTGAATCCTTTTAGAATGTTTGAATCTTTTTTAGAATGTTTGAATCGTTTTTAGAATGTTTGAATCTTTTTTAGAATTTTTTAGAATGTTTGAATCGTTTTTAGAATGTTTGAATCGTTTTTAGAATGTTTGAATCGTTTTTGAATGTTTGAATCGTTTTTAGAATGTTTGAATCGTTTTTGAATGTTTGAATCGTTTTTAGAATGTTTGAATCGTTTTTAGAATGTTTGAATCGTTTTTAGAATGTTTGAATCTTTTTTAGAATGTTTGAATCGTTTTAAGAATGTTTGAATCCTTTTAGAATGTTTGAATCGTTTTTAGAATGTTTGAATCTTTTTTAGAATGTTTGAATCGTTTTTGAATGTTTGAATCGTTTTTAGAATGTTTGAATCGTTTTAAGACTGTTTGAATCGTTTTAGAATGTTTGAATCGTTTTTAGAATGTTTGAATCGTTTTTAGAATGTTTGAATCGTTTTTAGAATGTTTGAATCTTTTTAGAATGTTTGAATCATTTTAGAATGTTTGAATCGTTTTAAGAATGTTTGAATCCTTTTAGAATGTTTGAATCTTTTTTAGAATGTTTGAATCGTTTTTAGAATGTTTGAATCTTTTTTAGAATTTTTTAGAATGTTTGAATCGTTTTTAGAATGTTTGAATCTTTTTAGAATGTTTGAATCGTTTTAAGAATGTTTGAATCCTTTTAGAATGTTTGAATCTTTTTTAGAATGTTTGAATCGTTTTTAGAATGTTTGAATCTTTTTTAGAATTTTTTAGAATGTTTGAATCGTTTTTAGAATGTTTGAATCGTTTTAAGAATGTTTGAATCGTTTTAGAATGTTTGAATCGTTTTTAGAATGTTTGAATCGTTTTTAGAATGTTTGAATCGTTTTTAGAATGTTTGAATCGTTTTAAGAATGTTTGAATCCTTTTAGAATGTTTGAATCTTTTTAGAATGTTTGAATCTTTTTTAGAATGTTTGAATCGTTTTTAGAATGTTTGAATCTTTTTTAGAATGTTTGAATCGTTTTTAGAATGTTTGAATCTTTTTTAGAATGTTTGAATCGTTTTTAGAATGTTTGAATCTTTTTTAGAATGTTTGAATCGTTTTTAGAATGTTTGAATCTTTTTTAGAATGTTTGAATCGTTTTTAGAATGTTTGAATCTTTTTTAGAATGTTTGAATCGTTTTTAGAATGTTTGAATCGTTTTAAGAATATTTGAATCCTTTTAGAATGTTTGAATCTTTTTTAGAATGTTTGAATCGTTTTTAGAATTCTTTAGAATGTTTGAATCGTTTTTAGAATGTTTGAATCGTTTTTAGAATGTTTGAATCTTTTTAGAATGTTTGAATCGTTTTTAGAATGTTTGATCTTTTTAGAATGTTTGATCTATTTAGAATGTTTGAATCGTTTTTAGAATGTTTGAATCTTTTTTAGAATGTTTGAATCCTTTTAGAATGTTTGAATCTTTTTAGAATGTTTGAATCGTTTTAAGAATGTTTGAATCCTTTTAGAATGTTTGAATCTTTTTTAGAATGTTTGAATCGTTTTTAGAATGTTTGAATCTTTTTTAGAATTTTTTAGAATGTTTGAATCGTTTTTAGAATGTTTGAATCGTTTTAAGAATGTTTGAATCGTTTTAGAATGTTTGAATCGTTTTTAGAATGTTTGAATCGTTTTTAGAATGTTTGAATCGTTTTAAGAATGTTTGAATCGTTTTAGAATGTTTGAATCGTTTTTAGAATGTTTGAATCGTTTTTAGAATGTTTGAATCGTTTTAAGAATGTTTGAATCCTTTTAGAATGTTTGAATCTTTTTAGAATGTTTGAATCTTTTTTAGAATGTTTGAATCGTTTTTAGAATGTTTGAATCGTTTTTAGAATGTTTGAATCGTTTTTAGAATGTTTGAATCTTTTTTAGAATGTTTGAATCGTTTTTAGAATGTTTGAATCTTTTTTAGAATGTTTGAATCGTTTTTAGAATGTTTGAATCTTTTTTAGAATGTTTGAATCGTTTTTAGAATGTTTGAATCTTTTTTAGAATGTTTGAATCGTTTTTAGAATGTTTGAATCTTTTTTAGAATGTTTGAATCCTTTTAGAATGTTTGAATCTTTTTAGAATGTTTGAATCGTTTTAAGAATGTTTGAATCCTTTTAGAATGTTTGAATCTTTTTTAGAATGTTTGAATCGTTTTTAGAATGTTTGAATCTTTTTTAGAATTTTTTAGAATGTTTGAATCGTTTTTAGAATGTTTGAATCGTTTTTGAATGTTTGAATCGTTTTTAGAATGTTTGAATCGTTTTTGAATGTTTGAATCGTTTTTAGAATGTTTGAATCGTTTTTAGAATGTTTGAATCGTTTTTAGAATGTTTGAATCTTTTTTAGAATGTTTGAATCGTTTTAAGAATGTTTGAATCCTTTTAGAATGTTTGAATCGTTTTTAGAATGTTTGAATCTTTTTTAGAATGTTTGAATCTTTTTAGAATGTTTGAATCATTTTAGAATGTTTGAATCTTTTTTAGAATGTTTGAATCTTTTTTAGAATGTTTGAATCGTTTTTAGAATGTTTGAATCTTTTTTAGAATGTTTGAATCGTTTTTAGAATGTTTGAATCTTTTTTAGAATGTTTGAATCGTTTTTAGAATGTTTGAATCTTTTTTAGAATGTTTGAATCCTTTTAGAATGTTTGAATCTTTTTAGAATGTTTGAATCGTTTTAAGAATGTTTGAATCCTTTTAGAATGTTTGAATCGTTTTTAGAATGTTTGAATCGTTTTTAGAATGTTTGAATCCTTTTAGAATGTTTGAATCTTTTTTAGAATGTTTGAATCGTTTTTAGAATGTTTGAATCGTTTTTAGAATGTTTGAATCGTTTTTGAATGTTTGAATCGTTTTTAGAATGTTTGAATCGTTTTTGAATGTTTGAATCGTTTTTAGAATGTTTGAATCGTTTTAAGAATGTTTGAATCGTTTTAGAATGTTTGAATCGTTTTTAGAATGTTTGAATCGTTTTTAGAATGTTTGAATCGTTTTTAGAATGTTTGAATCTTTTTTAGAATGTTTGAATCGTTTTAAGAATGTTTGAATCCTTTTAGAATGTTTGAATCGTTTTTAGAATGTTTGAATCGTTTTTGAATGTTTGAATCGTTTTTAGAATGTTTGAATCGTTTTTAGAATGTTTGAATCGTTTTTAGAATGTTTGAATCTTTTTTAGAATGTTTGAATCGTTTTAAGAATGTTTGAATCCTTTTAGAATGTTTGAATCGTTTTTAGAATGTTTGAATCTTTTTTAGAATGTTTGAATCTTTTTAGAATGTTTGAATCATTTTAGAATGTTTGAATCTTTTTTAGAATGTTTGAATCTTTTTTAGAATGTTTGAATCTTTTTTAGAATGTTTGAATCTTTTTAGAATGTTTGAATCATTTTAGAATGTTTGAATCTTTTTTAGAATGTTTGAATCTTTTTTAGAATGTTTGAATCTTTTTTAGAATGTTTGAATCGTTTTTAGAATGTTTGAATCTTTTTTAGAATGTTTGAATCGTTTTTAGAATGTTTGAATCTTTTTTAGAATGTTTGAATCGTTTTTAGAATGTTTGAATCTTTTTTAGAATGTTTGAATCCTTTTAGAATGTTTGAATCTTTTTAGAATGTTTGAATCGTTTTAAGAATGTTTGAATCCTTTTAGAATGTTTGAATCGTTTTTAGAATGTTTGAATCGTTTTTAGAATGTTTGAATCCTTTTAGAATGTTTGAATCTTTTTTAGAATGTTTGAATCGTTTTTAGAATGTTTGAATCTTTTTTAGAATTTTTTAGAATGTTTGAATCGTTTTTAGAATGTTTGAATCGTTTTTAGAATGTTTGAATCGTTTTTGAATGTTTGAATCGTTTTTAGAATGTTTGAATCGTTTTTGAATGTTTGAATCGTTTTTAGAATGTTTGAATCGTTTTAAGAATGTTTGAATCGTTTTAGAATGTTTGAATCGTTTTTAGAATGTTTGAATCGTTTTTAGAATGTTTGAATCGTTTTTAGAATGTTTGAATCTTTTTTAGAATGTTTGAATCGTTTTAAGAATTTTTGAATCCTTTTAGAATGTTTGAATCGTTTTTAGAATGTTTGAATCTTTTTTAGAATGTTTGAATCTTTTTAGAATGTTTGAATCATTTTAGAATGTTTGAATCGTTTTTAGAATGTTTGAATCGTTTTTGAATGTTTGAATCGTTTTTAGAATGTTTGAATCGTTTTTAGAATGTTTGAATCGTTTTTAGAATGTTTGAATCTTTTTTAGAATGTTTGAATCGTTTTAAGAATGTTTGAATCCTTTTAGAATGTTTGAATCGTTTTTAGAATGTTTGAATCTTTTTTAGAATGTTTGAATCTTTTTAGAATGTTTGAATCATTTTAGAATGTTTGAATCTTTTTTAGAATGTTTGAATCTTTTTAGAATGTTTGAATCATTTTAGAATGTTTGAATCTTTTTTAGAATGTTTGAATCTTTTTTAGAATGTTTGAATCTTTTTTAGAATGTTTGAATCGTTTTTAGAATGTTTGAATCTTTTTTAGAATGTTTGAATCGTTTTTAGAATGTTTGAATCTTTTTTAGAATGTTTGAATCGTTTTTAGAATGTTTGAATCTTTTTTAGAATGTTTGAATCCTTTTAGAATGTTTGAATCTTTTTAGAATGTTTGAATCGTTTTAAGAATGTTTGAATCCTTTTAGAATGTTTGAATCGTTTTTAGAATGTTTGAATCGTTTTTAGAATGTTTGAATCCTTTTAGAATGTTTGAATCTTTTTTAGAATGTTTGAATCGTTTTTAGAATGTTTGAATCTTTTTTAGAATTTTTTAGAATGTTTGAATCGTTTTTAGAATGTTTGAATCGTTTTTAGAATGTTTGAATCGTTTTTGAATGTTTGAATCGTTTTTAGAATGTTTGAATCGTTTTTGAATGTTTGAATCGTTTTTAGAATGTTTGAATCGTTTTAAGAATGTTTGAATCGTTTTAGAATGTTTGAATCGTTTTTAGAATGTTTGAATCGTTTTTAGAATGTTTGAATCGTTTTTAGAATGTTTGAATCTTTTTTAGAATGTTTGAATCGTTTTAAGAATTTTTGAATCCTTTTAGAATGTTTGAATCGTTTTTAGAATGTTTGAATCTTTTTTAGAATGTTTGAATCTTTTTAGAATGTTTGAATCATTTTAGAATGTTTGAATCGTTTTTAGAATGTTTGAATCGTTTTTGAATGTTTGAATCGTTTTTAGAATGTTTGAATCGTTTTTAGAATGTTTGAATCGTTTTTAGAATGTTTGAATCTTTTTTAGAATGTTTGAATCGTTTTAAGAATGTTTGAATCCTTTTAGAATGTTTGAATCGTTTTTAGAATGTTTGAATCTTTTTTAGAATGTTTGAATCTTTTTAGAATGTTTGAATCATTTTAGAATGTTTGAATCTTTTTTAGAATGTTTGAATCTTTTTTAGAATGTTTGAATCGTTTTTAGAATGTTTGAATCTTTTTTAGAATGTTTGAATCGTTTTTAGAATGTTTGAATCGTTTTTAGAATGTTTGAATCTTTTTTAGAATGTTTGAATCCTTTTAGAATGTTTGAATCTTTTTAGAATGTTTGAATCGTTTTAAGAATGTTTGAATCCTTTTAGAATGTTTGAATCGTTTTTAGAATGTTTGAATCGTTTTTAGAATGTTTGAATCCTTTTAGAATGTTTGAATCTTTTTTAGAATGTTTGAATCGTTTTTAGAATGTTTGAATCTTTTTTAGAATTTTTTAGAATGTTTGAATCGTTTTTAGAATGTTTGAATCGTTTTTAGAATGTTTGAATCGTTTTTGAATGTTTGAATCGTTTTTAGAATGTTTGAATCGTTTTTGAATGTTTGAATCGTTTTTAGAATGTTTGAATCGTTTTAAGAATGTTTGAATCGTTTTAGAATGTTTGAATCGTTTTTAGAATGTTTGAATCGTTTTTAGAATGTTTGAATCGTTTTTAGAATGTTTGAATCTTTTTTAGAATGTTTGAATCGTTTTAAGAATGTTTGAATCCTTTTAGAATGTTTGAATCGTTTTTAGAATGTTTGAATCTTTTTTAGAATGTTTGAATCTTTTTAGAATGTTTGAATCATTTTAGAATGTTTGAATCGTTTTTAGAATGTTTGAATCTTTTTTAGAATGTTTGAATCGTTTTTAGAATGTTTGAATCTTTTTTAGAATGTTTGAATCGTTTTTAGAATGTTTGAATCTTTTTTAGAATGTTTGAATCGTTTTTAGAATGTTTGAATCTTTTTTAGAATGTTTGAATCGTTTTTAGAATGTTTGAATCGTTTTTAGAATGTTTGAATCGTTTTTAGAATGTTTGAATCTTTTTTAGAATGTTTGAATCGTTTTAAGAATGTTTGAATCCTTTTAGAATGTTTGAATCGTTTTTAGAATGTTTGAATCGTTTTTAGAATTTTTTAGAATGTTTGAATCATTTTTAGAATGTTTGAATCGTTTTTAGAATGTTTGAATCGTTTTTAGAATTTTTTAGAATCTTTTTAGAATGTTTGAATCATTTTAGAATGTTTGAATCGTTTTTAGAATGTTTGAATCTTTTTTAGAATGTTTGAATCGTTTTTAGAATGTTTGAATCTTTTTTAGAATGTTTGAATCCTTTTAGAATGTTTGAATCTTTTTAGAATGTTTGAATCGTTTTAAGAATGTTTGAATCCTTTTAGAATGTTTGAATCTTT
The DNA here is from genome assembly GCF_050575085.1 of Anarhichas minor. NCBI lineage: Eukaryota > Metazoa > Chordata > Actinopteri > Perciformes > Anarhichadidae > Anarhichas > Anarhichas minor. The sequence continues at coordinate 968,514 of NW_027466539.1, read as the reverse complement.
TTTAGAATGTTTGAATCGTTTTTAGAATGTTTGAATCTTTTTTAGAAGTTTTTAGAATGTTTGAATCGTTTTTAGAATGTTTGAATCGTTTTTAGAATGTTTGAATCGTTTTTGAATGTTTGAATCGTTTTTAGAATGTTTGAATCGTTTTTGAATGTTTGAATCGTTTTTAGAATGTTTGAATCGTTTTTAGAATGTTTGAATCGTTTTTAGAATTTTTTATAATGTTTGAATCATTTTTAGAATGTTTGAATCGTTTTTAGAATGTTTGAATCTTTTTTAGAATGTTTGAATCTTTTTAGAATGTTTGAATCATTTTAGAATGTTTGAATCGTTTTTAGAATGTTTGAATCTTTTTTAGAATGTTTGAATCGTTTTTAGAATGTTTGAATCTTTTTTAGAATGTTTGAATCGTTTTTAGAATGTTTGAATCTTTTTTAGAATGTTTGAATCCTTTTAGAATGTTTGAATCTTTTTAGAATGTTTGAATCGTTTTAAGAATGTTTGAATCCTTTTAGAATGTTTGAATCGTTTTTAGAATGTTTGAATCTTTTTTAGAATGTTTGAATCGTTTTTAGAATGTTTGAATCTTTTTTAGAATGTTTGAATCGTTTTTAGAATGTTTGAATCTTTTTTAGAATGTTTGAATCGTTTTTAGAATGTTTGAATCGTTTTTAGAATTTTTTAGAATGTTTGAATCATTTTTAGAATGTTTGAATCGTTTTTAGAATGTTTGAATCTTTTTTAGAATGTTTGAATCTTTTTAGAATGTTTGAATCATTTTAGAATGTTTGAATCGTTTTTAGAATGTTTGAATTGTTTTTAGAATGTTTGAATCTTTTTTAGAATGTTTGAATCGTTTTTAGAATGTTTGAATCTTTTTTAGAATGTTTGAATCCTTTTAGAATGTTTGAATCTTTTTAGAATGTTTGAATCGTTTTAAGAATGTTTGAATCCTTTTAGAATGTTTGAATCGTTTTTAGAATGTTTGAATCTTTTTTAGAATGTTTGAATCTTTTTAGAATGTTTGAATCATTTTAGAATGTTTGAATCGTTTTTGAATGTTTGAATCGTTTTTAGAATGTTTGAATCGTTTTTAGAATGTTTGAATCGTTTTTAGAATGTTTGAATCGTTTTTAGAATATTTGAATCTTTTTTAGAATGTTTGAATCGTTTTAAGAATGTTTGAATCCTTTTAGAATGTTTGAATCGTTTTTAGAATGTTTGAATCTTTTTTAGAATGTTTGAATCGTTTTAAGAATGTTTGAATCCTTTTAGAATGTTTGAATCGTTTTTAGAATGTTTGAATCTTTTTTAGAATGTTTGAATCTTTTTAGAATATTTGAATCGTTTTAAGAATGTTTGAATCCTTTTAGAATGTTTGAATCTTTTTTAGAATGTTTGAATCGTTTTTAGAATGTTTGAATCTTTTTTAGAATTTTTTAGAATGTTTGAATCGTTTTTAGAATGTTTGAATCGTTTTAAGAATGTTTGAATCGTTTTAGAATGTTTGAATCGTTTTTAGAATGTTTGAATCGTTTTTAGAATGTTTGAATCGTTTTTAGAATGTTTGAATCGTTTTAAGAATGTTTGAATCCTTTTAGAATGTTTGAATCTTTTTAGAATGTTTGAATCGTTTTTAGAATGTTTGAATCTTTTTTAGAATTTTTTAGAATGTTTGAATCGTTTTTAGAATGTTTGAATCGTTTTTAGAATGTTTGAATCTTTTTTAGAATGTTTGAATCGTTTTTGAATGTTTGAATCGTTTTTAGAATGTTTGAATCTTTTTTAGAATGTTTGAATCGTTTTAAGAATGTTTGAATCCTTTTAGAATGTTTGAATCGTTTTTAGAATGTTTGAATCTTTTTTAGAATGTTTGAATCTTTTTAGAATGTTTGAATCATTTTAGAATGTTTGAATCGTTTTTAGAATGTTTGAATCTTTTTTAGAATGTTTGAATCGTTTTTAGAATGTTTGAATCTTTTTTAGAATGTTTGAATTGTTTTTAGAATGTTTGAATCTTTTTTAGAATGTTTGAATCGTTTTTAGAATGTTTGAATCTTTTTTAGAATGTTTGAATCCTTTTAGAATGTTTGAATCTTTTTAGAATGTTTGAATCGTTTTAAGAATGTTTGAATCCTTTTAGAATGTTTGAATCGTTTTTAGAATGTTTGAATCGTTTTTAGAATGTTTGAATCCTTTTAGAATGTTTGAATCTTTTTTAGAATGTTTGAATCGTTTTTAGAATGTTTGAATCTTTTTTAGAATTTTTTAGAATGTTTGAATCGTTTTTAGAATGTTTGAATCGTTTTTAGAATGTTTGAATCGTTTTTGAATGTTTGAATCGTTTTTAGAATGTTTGAATCTTTTTTAGAATGTTTGAATCGTTTTAAGAATGTTTGAATCCTTTTAGAATGTTTGAATCGTTTTTAGAATGTTTGAATCTTTTTTAGAATGTTTGAATCTTTTTAGAATGTTTGAATCATTTTAGAATGTTTGAATCGTTTTTGAATGTTTGAATCGTTTTTAGAATGTTTGAATCGTTTTTAGAATGTTTGAATCGTTTTTAGAATGTTTGAATCGTTTTTAGAATGTTTGAATCTTTTTTAGAATGTTTGAATCGTTTTTAGAATGTTTGAATCTTTTTTAGAATGTTTGAATCGTTTTTAGAATGTTTGAATCTTTTTTAGAATGTTTGAATCGTTTTTAGAATGTTTGAATCTTTTTTAGAATGTTTGAATCGTTTTTAGAATGTTTGAATCGTTTTTAGAATTTTTTAGAATGTTTGAATCATTTTTAGAATGTTTGAATCGTTTTTAGAATGTTTGAATCTTTTTTAGAATGTTTGAATCTTTTTTAGAATTCTTTAGAATGTTTGAATCGTTTTTAGAATGTTTGATCTTTTTAGAATGTTTGATCTATTTAGAATGTTTGAATCGTTTTTAGAATGTTTGAATCTTTTTTAGAATGTTTGAATCCTTTTAGAATGTTTGAATCTTTTTAGAATGTTTGAATCGTTTTAAGAATGTTTGAATCCTTTTAGAATGTTTGAATCTTTTTTAGAATGTTTGAATCGTTTTTAGAATGTTTGAATCTTTTTTAGAATTTTTTAGAATGTTTGAATCGTTTTTAGAATGTTTGAATCGTTTTAAGAATGTTTGAATCGTTTTAGAATGTTTGAATCGTTTTTAGAATGTTTGAATCGTTTTTAGAATGTTTGAATCGTTTTTAGAATGTTTGAATCGTTTTAAGAATGTTTGAATCCTTTTAGAATGTTTGAATCTTTTTAGAATGTTTGAATCGTTTTTAGAATGTTTGAATCGTTTTTAGAATGTTTGAATCGTTTTTAGAATGTTTGAATCTTTTTTAGAATGTTTGAATCATTTTAGAATGTTTGAATCGTTTTAGAATGTTTGAATCGTTTTAAGAATGTTTGAATCGTTTTAGAATGTTTGAATCGTTTTTAGAATGTTTGAATCGTTTTTAGAATGTTTGAATCGTTTTTAGAATGTTTGAATCGTTTTAAGAATGTTTGAATCCTTTTAGAATGTTTGAATCGTTTTTAGAATGTTTGAATCTTTTTTAGAATGTTTGAATCTTTTTAGAATGTTTGAATCATTTTAGAATGTTTGAATCGTTTTTAGAATGTTTGAATTGTTTTTAGAATGTTTGAATCTTTTTTAGAATGTTTGAATCGTTTTTAGAATGTTTGAATCTTTTTTAGAATGTTTGAATCCTTTTAGAATGTTTGAATCTTTTTAGAATGTTTGAATCGTTTTAAGAATGTTTGAATCCTTTTAGAATGTTTGAATCGTTTTTAGAATGTTTGAATCTTTTTTAGAATGTTTGAATCTTTTTAGAATGTTTGAATCATTTTAGAATGTTTGAATCGTTTTTGAATGTTTGAATCGTTTTTAGAATGTTTGAATCGTTTTTAGAATGTTTGAATCGTTTTTAGAATGTTTGAATCGTTTTTAGAATGTTTGAATCTTTTTTAGAATGTTTGAATCGTTTTAAGAATGTTTGAATCCTTTTAGAATGTTTGAATCGTTTTTAGAATGTTTGAATCGTTTTTAGAATGTTTGAATCTTTTTTAGAATGTTTGAATCTTTTTTAGAATGTTTGAATCCTTTTAGAATGTTTGAATCGTTTTTAGAATGTTTGAATCTTTTTTAGAATGTTTGAATCTTTTTAGAATGTTTGAATCATTTTAGAATGTTTGAATCGTTTTTGAATGTTTGAATCGTTTTTAGAATGTTTGAATCGTTTTTAGAATGTTTGAATCGTTTTTAGAATGTTTGAATCGTTTTTAGAATGTTTGAATCTTTTTTAGAATGTTTGAATCGTTTTAAGAATGTTTGAATCCTTTTAGAATGTTTGAATCGTTTTTAGAATGTTTGAATCTTTTTAGAATGTTTGAATCATTTTAGAATGTTTGAATCTTTTTTAGAATGTTTGAATCTTTTTTAGAATGTTTGAATCGTTTTTAGAATGTTTGAATCTTTTTTAGAATGTTTGAATCGTTTTTAGAATGTTTGAATCTTTTTTAGAATGTTTGAATCGTTTTTAGAATGTTTGAATCTTTTTTAGAATGTTTGAATCCTTTTAGAATGTTTGAATCTTTTTAGAATGTTTGAATCGTTTTAAGAATGTTTGAATCCTTTTAGAATGTTTGAATCGTTTTTAGAATGTTTGAATCGTTTTTAGAATGTTTGAATCGTTTTAAGAATGTTTGAATCGTTTTAGAATGTTTGAATCGTTTTTAGAATGTTTGAATCGTTTTTAGAATGTTTGAATCGTTTTTAGAATGTTTGAATCTTTTTTAGAATGTTTGAATCGTTTTAAGAATGTTTGAATCCTTTTAGAATGTTTGAATCGTTTTTAGAATGTTTGAATCTTTTTTAGAATGTTTGAATCTTTTTAGAATGTTTGAATCATTTTAGAATGTTTGAATCGTTTTTAGAATGTTTGAATCGTTTTTGAATGTTTGAATCGTTTTTAGAATGTTTGAATCGTTTTTAGAATGTTTGAATCGTTTTTAGAATGTTTGAATCTTTTTTAGAATGTTTGAATCGTTTTAAGAATGTTTGAATCCTTTTAGAATGTTTGAATCGTTTTTAGAATGTTTGAATCTTTTTTAGAATGTTTGAATCTTTTTAGAATGTTTGAATCATTTTAGAATGTTTGAATCTTTTTTAGAATGTTTGAATCTTTTTTAGAATGTTTGAATCTTTTTTAGAATGTTTGAATCTTTTTAGAATGTTTGAATCATTTTAGAATGTTTGAATCTTTTTTAGAATGTTTGAATCTTTTTTAGAATGTTTGAATCTTTTTTAGAATGTTTGAATCGTTTTTAGAATGTTTGAATCTTTTTTAGAATGTTTGAATCGTTTTTAGAATGTTTGAATCTTTTTTAGAATGTTTGAATCGTTTTTAGAATGTTTGAATCTTTTTTAGAATGTTTGAATCCTTTTAGAATGTTTGAATCTTTTTTAGAATGTTTGAATCTTTTTAGAATGTTTGAATCATTTTAGAATGTTTGAATCTTTTTTAGAATGTTTGAATCTTTTTTAGAATGTTTGAATCTTTTTTAGAATGTTTGAATCGTTTTTAGAATGTTTGAATCTTTTTTAGAATGTTTGAATCGTTTTTAGAATGTTTGAATCTTTTTTAGAATGTTTGAATCGTTTTTAGAATGTTTGAATCTTTTTTAGAATGTTTGAATCCTTTTAGAATGTTTGAATCTTTTTAGAATGTTTGAATCGTTTTAAGAATGTTTGAATCCTTTTAGAATGTTTGAATCGTTTTTAGAATGTTTGAATCGTTTTTAGAATGTTTGAATCCTTTTAGAATGTTTGAATCTTTTTTAGAATGTTTGAATCGTTTTTAGAATGTTTGAATCTTTTTTAGAATTTTTTAGAATGTTTGAATCGTTTTTAGAATGTTTGAATCGTTTTTAGAATGTTTGAATCGTTTTTGAATGTTTGAATCGTTTTTAGAATGTTTGAATCGTTTTTGAATGTTTGAATCGTTTTTAGAATGTTTGAATCGTTTTAAGAATGTTTGAATCGTTTTAGAATGTTTGAATCGTTTTTAGAATGTTTGAATCGTTTTTAGAATGTTTGAATCGTTTTTAGAATGTTTGAATCTTTTTTAGAATGTTTGAATCGTTTTAAGAATTTTTGAATCCTTTTAGAATGTTTGAATCGTTTTTAGAATGTTTGAATCTTTTTTAGAATGTTTGAATCTTTTTAGAATGTTTGAATCATTTTAGAATGTTTGAATCGTTTTTAGAATGTTTGAATCGTTTTTGAATGTTTGAATCGTTTTTAGAATGTTTGAATCGTTTTTAGAATGTTTGAATCGTTTTTAGAATGTTTGAATCTTTTTTAGAATGTTTGAATCGTTTTAAGAATGTTTGAATCCTTTTAGAATGTTTGAATCGTTTTTAGAATGTTTGAATCTTTTTTAGAATGTTTGAATCTTTTTAGAATGTTTGAATCATTTTAGAATGTTTGAATCTTTTTTAGAATGTTTGAATCTTTTTTAGAATGTTTGAATCGTTTTTAGAATGTTTGAATCTTTTTTAGAATGTTTGAATCGTTTTTAGAATGTTTGAATCGTTTTTAGAATGTTTGAATCTTTTTTAGAATGTTTGAATCCTTTTAGAATGTTTGAATCTTTTTAGAATGTTTGAATCGTTTTAAGAATGTTTGAATCCTTTTAGAATGTTTGAATCGTTTTTAGAATGTTTGAATCGTTTTTAGAATGTTTGAATCCTTTTAGAATGTTTGAATCTTTTTTAGAATGTTTGAATCGTTTTTAGAATGTTTGAATCTTTTTTAGAATTTTTTAGAATGTTTGAATCGTTTTTAGAATGTTTGAATCGTTTTTAGAATGTTTGAATCGTTTTTGAATGTTTGAATCGTTTTTAGAATGTTTGAATCGTTTTTGAATGTTTGAATCGTTTTTAGAATGTTTGAATCGTTTTAAGAATGTTTGAATCGTTTTAGAATGTTTGAATCGTTTTTAGAATGTTTGAATCGTTTTTAGAATGTTTGAATCGTTTTTAGAATGTTTGAATCTTTTTTAGAATGTTTGAATCGTTTTAAGAATGTTTGAATCCTTTTAGAATGTTTGAATCGTTTTTAGAATGTTTGAATCTTTTTTAGAATGTTTGAATCTTTTTAGAATGTTTGAATCATTTTAGAATGTTTGAATCGTTTTTAGAATGTTTGAATCTTTTTTAGAATGTTTGAATCGTTTTTAGAATGTTTGAATCTTTTTTAGAATGTTTGAATCGTTTTTAGAATGTTTGAATCTTTTTTAGAATGTTTGAATCGTTTTTAGAATGTTTGAATCTTTTTTAGAATGTTTGAATCGTTTTTAGAATGTTTGAATCGTTTTTAGAATGTTTGAATCGTTTTTAGAATGTTTGAATCTTTTTTAGAATGTTTGAATCGTTTTAAGAATGTTTGAATCCTTTTAGAATGTTTGAATCGTTTTTAGAATGTTTGAATCGTTTTTAGAATTTTTTAGAATGTTTGAATCATTTTTAGAATGTTTGAATCGTTTTTAGAATGTTTGAATCGTTTTTAGAATTTTTTAGAATCTTTTTAGAATGTTTGAATCATTTTAGAATGTTTGAATCGTTTTTAGAATGTTTGAATCGTTTTTAGAATGTTTGAATCTTTTTTAGAATGTTTGAATCGTTTTTAGAATGTTTGAATCGTTTTTAGAATTTTTTAGAATGTTTGAATCATTTTTAGAATGTTTGAATCGTTTTTAGAATGTTTGAATCTTTTTTAGAATGTTTGAATCTTTTTAGAATGTTTGAATCATTTTAGAATGTTTGAATCGTTTTTAGAATGTTTGAATTGTTTTTAGAATGTTTGAATCTTTTTTAGAATGTTTGAATCGTTTTTAGAATGTTTGAATCTTTTTTAGAATGTTTGAATCCTTTTAGAATGTTTGAATCTTTTTAGAATGTTTGAATCGTTTTAAGAATGTTTGAATCCTTTTAGAATGTTTGAATCGTTTTTAGAATGTTTGAATCTTTTTTAGAATGTTTGAATCTTTTTAGAATGTTTGAATCATTTTAGAATGTTTGAATCGTTTTTGAATGTTTGAATCGTTTTTAGAATGTTTGAATCGTTTTTAGAATGTTTGAATCGTTTTTAGAATGTTTGAATCGTTTTTAGAATATTTGAATCTTTTTTAGAATGTTTGAATCGTTTTAAGAATGTTTGAATCCTTTTAGAATGTTTGAATCGTTTTTAGAATGTTTGAATCTTTTTTAGAATGTTTGAATCGTTTTAAGAATGTTTGAATCCTTTTAGAATGTTTGAATCGTTTTTAGAATGTTTGAATCTTTTTTAGAATGTTTGAATCTTTTTAGAATATTTGAATCGTTTTAAGAATGTTTGAATCCTTTTAGAATGTTTGAATCTTTTTTAGAATGTTTGAATCGTTTTTAGAATGTTTGAATCTTTTTTAGAATTTTTTAGAATGTTTGAATCGTTTTTAGAATGTTTGAATCGTTTTAAGAATGTTTGAATCGTTTTAGAATGTTTGAATCGTTTTTAGAATGTTTGAATCGTTTTTAGAATGTTTGAATCGTTTTTAGAATGTTTGAATCGTTTTAAGAATGTTTGAATCCTTTTAGAATGTTTGAATCTTTTTAGAATGTTTGAATCGTTTTTAGAATGTTTGAATCTTTTTTAGAATTTTTTAGAATGTTTGAATCGTTTTTAGAATGTTTGAATCGTTTTTAGAATGTTTGAATCGTTTTTAGAATGTTTGAATCTTTTTTAGAATGTTTGAATCGTTTTTGAATGTTTGAATCGTTTTTAGAATGTTTGAATCTTTTTTAGAATGTTTGAATCGTTTTAAGAATGTTTGAATCCTTTTAGAATGTTTGAATCGTTTTTAGAATGTTTGAATCTTTTTTAGAATGTTTGAATCTTTTTAGAATGTTTGAATCATTTTAGAATGTTTGAATCGTTTTTAGAATGTTTGAATCTTTTTTAGAATGTTTGAATCGTTTTTAGAATGTTTGAATCTTTTTTAGAATGTTTGAATTGTTTTTAGAATGTTTGAATCTTTTTTAGAATGTTTGAATCGTTTTTAGAATGTTTGAATCTTTTTTAGAATGTTTGAATCCTTTTAGAATGTTTGAATCTTTTTAGAATGTTTGAATCGTTTTAAGAATGTTTGAATCCTTTTAGAATGTTTGAATCTTTTTTAGAATGTTTGAATCGTTTTTAGAATGTTTGAATCTTTTTTAGAATTTTTTAGAATGTTTGAATCGTTTTTAGAATGTTTGAATCGTTTTTAGAATGTTTGAATCGTTTTTGAATGTTTGAATCGTTTTTAGAATGTTTGAATCTTTTTTAGAATGTTTGAATCGTTTTAAGAATGTTTGAATCCTTTTAGAATGTTTGAATCGTTTTTAGAATGTTTGAATCTTTTTTAGAATGTTTGAATCTTTTTAGAATGTTTGAATCATTTTAGAATGTTTGAATCGTTTTTGAATGTTTGAATCGTTTTTAGAATGTTTGAATCGTTTTTAGAATGTTTGAATCGTTTTTAGAATGTTTGAATCGTTTTTAGAATGTTTGAATCTTTTTTAGAATGTTTGAATCGTTTTTAGAATGTTTGAATCTTTTTTAGAATGTTTGAATCGTTTTTAGAATGTTTGAATCTTTTTTAGAATGTTTGAATCGTTTTTAGAATGTTTGAATCTTTTTTAGAATGTTTGAATCGTTTTTAGAATGTTTGAATCGTTTTTAGAATTTTTTAGAATGTTTGAATCATTTTTAGAATGTTTGAATCGTTTTTAGAATGTTTGAATCTTTTTTAGAATGTTTGAATCTTTTTTAGAATTCTTTAGAATGTTTGAATCGTTTTTAGAATGTTTGATCTTTTTAGAATGTTTGATCTATTTAGAATGTTTGAATCGTTTTTAGAATGTTTGAATCTTTTTTAGAATGTTTGAATCCTTTTAGAATGTTTGAATCTTTTTAGAATGTTTGAATCGTTTTAAGAATGTTTGAATCCTTTTAGAATGTTTGAATCTTTTTTAGAATGTTTGAATCGTTTTTAGAATGTTTGAATCTTTTTTAGAATTTTTTAGAATGTTTGAATCGTTTTTAGAATGTTTGAATCGTTTTAAGAATGTTTGAATCGTTTTAGAATGTTTGAATCGTTTTTAGAATGTTTGAATCGTTTTTAGAATGTTTGAATCGTTTTTAGAATGTTTGAATCGTTTTAAGAATGTTTGAATCCTTTTAGAATGTTTGAATCTTTTTAGAATGTTTGAATCGTTTTTAGAATGTTTGAATCGTTTTTAGAATGTTTGAATCGTTTTTAGAATGTTTGAATCTTTTTTAGAATGTTTGAATCATTTTAGAATGTTTGAATCGTTTTAGAATGTTTGAATCGTTTTAAGAATGTTTGAATCGTTTTAGAATGTTTGAATCGTTTTTAGAATGTTTGAATCGTTTTTAGAATGTTTGAATCGTTTTTAGAATGTTTGAATCGTTTTAAGAATGTTTGAATCCTTTTAGAATGTTTGAATCGTTTTTAGAATGTTTGAATCTTTTTTAGAATGTTTGAATCTTTTTAGAATGTTTGAATCATTTTAGAATGTTTGAATCGTTTTTAGAATGTTTGAATTGTTTTTAGAATGTTTGAATCTTTTTTAGAATGTTTGAATCGTTTTTAGAATGTTTGAATCTTTTTTAGAATGTTTGAATCCTTTTAGAATGTTTGAATCTTTTTAGAATGTTTGAATCGTTTTAAGAATGTTTGAATCCTTTTAGAATGTTTGAATCGTTTTTAGAATGTTTGAATCTTTTTTAGAATGTTTGAATCTTTTTAGAATGTTTGAATCATTTTAGAATGTTTGAATCGTTTTTGAATGTTTGAATCGTTTTTAGAATGTTTGAATCGTTTTTAGAATGTTTGAATCGTTTTTAGAATGTTTGAATCGTTTTTAGAATGTTTGAATCTTTTTTAGAATGTTTGAATCGTTTTAAGAATGTTTGAATCCTTTTAGAATGTTTGAATCGTTTTTAGAATGTTTGAATCGTTTTTAGAATGTTTGAATCTTTTTTAGAATGTTTGAATCTTTTTTAGAATGTTTGAATCCTTTTAGAATGTTTGAATCGTTTTTAGAATGTTTGAATCTTTTTTAGAATGTTTGAATCTTTTTAGAATGTTTGAATCATTTTAGAATGTTTGAATCGTTTTTGAATGTTTGAATCGTTTTTAGAATGTTTGAATCGTTTTTAGAATGTTTGAATCGTTTTTAGAATGTTTGAATCGTTTTTAGAATGTTTGAATCTTTTTTAGAATGTTTGAATCGTTTTAAGAATGTTTGAATCCTTTTAGAATGTTTGAATCGTTTTTAGAATGTTTGAATCTTTTTTAGAATGTTTGAATCGTTTTTAGAATGTTTGAATCTTTTTTAGAATGTTTGAATCGTTTTAAGAATGTTTGAATCCTTTTAGAATGTTTGAATCGTTTTTAGAATGTTTGAATCGTTTTTAGAATGTTTGAATCTTTTTTAGAATGTTTGAATCTTTTTTAGAATGTTTGAATCCTTTTAGAATGTTTGAATCTTTTTTAGAATGTTTGAATCATTTTAGAATGTTTGAATCGTTTTAGAATGTTTGAATCGTTTTAAGAATGTTTGAATCGTTTTAGAATGTTTGAATCGTTTTTAGAATGTTTGAATCGTTTTTAGAATGTTTGAATCGTTTTTAGAATGTTTGAATCGTTTTAAGAATGTTTGAATCCTTTTAGAATGTTTGAATCGTTTTTAGAATGTTTGAATCTTTTTTAGAATGTTTGAATCTTTTTAGAATGTTTGAATCATTTTAGAATGTTTGAATCGTTTTTAGAATGTTTGAATTGTTTTTAGAATGTTTGAATCTTTTTTAGAATGTTTGAATCGTTTTTAGAATGTTTGAATCTTTTTTAGAATGTTTGAATCCTTTTAGAATGTTTGAATCTTTTTAGAATGTTTGAATCGTTTTAAGAATGTTTGAATCCTTTTAGAATGTTTGAATCGTTTTTAGAATGTTTGAATCTTTTTTAGAATGTTTGAATCTTTTTAGAATGTTTGAATCATTTTAGAATGTTTGAATCGTTTTTGAATGTTTGAATCGTTTTTAGAATGTTTGAATCGTTTTTAGAATGTTTGAATCGTTTTTAGAATGTTTGAATCGTTTTTAGAATGTTTGAATCTTTTTTAGAATGTTTGAATCGTTTTAAGAATGTTTGAATCCTTTTAGAATGTTTGAATCGTTTTTAGAATGTTTGAATCGTTTTTAGAATGTTTGAATCTTTTTTAGAATGTTTGAATCTTTTTTAGAATGTTTGAATCCTTTTAGAATGTTTGAATCGTTTTTAGAATGTTTGAATCTTTTTTAGAATGTTTGAATCTTTTTAGAATGTTTGAATCATTTTAGAATGTTTGAATCGTTTTTGAATGTTTGAATCGTTTTTAGAATGTTTGAATCGTTTTTAGAATGTTTGAATCGTTTTTAGAATGTTTGAATCGTTTTTAGAATGTTTGAATCTTTTTTAGAATGTTTGAATCGTTTTAAGAATGTTTGAATCCTTTTAGAATGTTTGAATCGTTTTTAGAATGTTTGAATCTTTTTTAGAATGTTTGAATCTTTTTAGAATGTTTGAATCATTTTAGAATGTTTGAATCGTTTTTAGAATGTTTGAATCTTTTTTAGAATGTTTGAATCGTTTTTAGAATGTTTGAATCTTTTTTAGAATGTTTGAATTGTTTTTAGAATGTTTGAATCTTTTTTAGAATGTTTGAATCGTTTTTAGAATGTTTGAATCTTTTTAGAATGTTTGAATCGTTTTAAGAATGTTTGAATCCTTTTAGAATGTTTGAATCGTTTTTAGAATGTTTGAATCGTTTTTAGAATGTTTGAATCCTTTTAGAATGTTTGAATCTTTTTTAGAATGTTTGAATCGTTTTTAGAATGTTTGAATCTTTTTTAGAATTTTTTAGAATGTTTGAATCGTTTTTAGAATGTTTGAATCGTTTTTAGAATGTTTGAATCGTTTTTGAATGTTTGAATCTTTTTTAGAATGTTTGAATCGTTTTAAGAATGTTTGAATCCTTTTAGAATGTTTGAATCGTTTTTAGAATGTTTGAATCTTTTTTAGAATGTTTGAATCTTTTTAGAATGTTTGAATCGTTTTTAGAATGTTTGAATCGTTTTTAGAATGTTTGAATCGTTTTTAGAATGTTTGAATCGTTTTTAGAATGTTTGAATCTTTTTTAGAATGTTTGAATCGTTTTTAGAATGTTTGAATCTTTTTTAGAATGTTTGAATCGTTTTTAGAATGTTTGAATCTTTTTTAGAATGTTTGAATCGTTTTTAGAATGTTTGAATCTTTTTTAGAATGTTTGAATCGTTTTTAGAATGTTTGAATCGTTTTTAGAATTTTTTAGAATGTTTGAATCATTTTTAGAATGTTTGAATCGTTTTTAGAATGTTTGAATCTTTTTTAGAATGTTTGAATCTTTTTTAGAATTCTTTAGAATGTTTGAATCGTTTTTAGAATGTTTGATCTTTTTAGAATGTTTGATCTATTTAGAATGTTTGAATCGTTTTTAGAATGTTTGAATCTTTTTTAGAATGTTTGAATCCTTTTAGAATGTTTGAATCTTTTTAGAATGTTTGAATCGTTTTAAGAATGTTTGAATCTTTTTTAGAATGTTTGAATCTTTTTAGAATGTTTGAATCATTTTAGAATGTTTGAATCGTTTTTGAATGTTTGAATCGTTTTTAGAATGTTTGAATCGTTTTTAGAATGTTTGAATCGTTTTTAGAATGTTTGAATCGTTTTTAGAATGTTTGAATCTTTTTTAGAATGTTTGAATCGTTTTTAGAATGTTTGAATCTTTTTTAGAATGTTTGAATCGTTTTTAGAATGTTTGAATCTTTTTTAGAATATTTGAATCGTTTTTAGAATGTTTGAATCTTTTTTAGAATGTTTGAATCGTTTTTAGAATGTTTGAATCGTTTTTAGAATTTTTTAGAATGTTTGAATCATTTTTAGAATGTTTGAATCGTTTTTAGAATGTTTGAATCTTTTTTAGAATGTTTGAATCTTTTTTAGAATTCTTTAGAATGTTTGAATCGTTTTTAGAATGTTTGATCTTTTTAGAATGTTTGATCTATTTAGAATGTTTGAATCGTTTTTAGAATGTTTGAATCTTTTTTAGAATGTTTGAATCCTTTTAGAATGTTTGAATCTTTTTAGAATGTTTGAATCGTTTTAAGAATGTTTGAATCCTTTTAGAATGTTTGAATCTTTTTTAGAATGTTTGAATCGTTTTTAGAATGTTTGAATCTTTTTTAGAATTTTTTAGAATGTTTGAATCGTTTTTAGAATGTTTGAATCGTTTTAAGAATGTTTGAATCGTTTTAGAATGTTTGAATCGTTTTTAGAATGTTTGAATCGTTTTTAGAATGTTTGAATCGTTTTTAGAATGTTTGAATCGTTTTTGAATGTTTGAATCGTTTTTAGAATGTTTGAATCGTTTTAAGAATGTTTGAATCGTTTTAGAATGTTTGAATCGTTTTTAGAATGTTTGAATCGTTTTTAGAATGTTTGAATCGTTTTTAGAATGTTTGAATCGTTTTAAGAATGTTTGAATCCTTTTAGAATGTTTGAATCTTTTTAGAATGTTTGAATCGTTTTAAGAATGTTTGAATCGTTTTAGAATGTTTGAATCGTTTTTAGAATGTTTGAATCGTTTTTAGAATGTTTGAATCGTTTTTAGAATGTTTGAATCGTTTTAAGAATGTTTGAATCCTTTTAGAATGTTTGAATCGTTTTTAGAATGTTTGAATCTTTTTTAGAATGTTTGAATCTTTTTAGAATGTTTGAATCATTTTAGAATGTTTGAATCGTTTTTAGAATGTTTGAATCTTTTTTAGAATGTTTGAATCGTTTTTAGAATGTTTGAATCTTTTTTAGAATGTTTGAATCCTTTTAGAATGTTTGAATCTTTTTAGAATGTTTGAATCGTTTTAAGAATGTTTGAATCCTTTTAGAATGTTTGAATCGTTTTTAGAATGTTTGAATCGTTTTTAGAATGTTTGAATCCTTTTAGAATGTTTGAATCTTTTTTAGAATGTTTGAATCGTTTTTAGAATGTTTGAATCTTTTTTAGAATTTTTTAGAATGTTTGAATCGTTTTTAGAATGTTTGAATCGTTTTTAGAATGTTTGAATCTTTTTTAGAATGTTTGAATCGTTTTAAGAATGTTTGAATCCTTTTAGAATGTTTGAATCGTTTTTAGAATGTTTGAATCTTTTTTAGAATGTTTGAATCGTTTTTGAATGTTTGAATCGTTTTTAGAATGTTTGAATCGTTTTAAGACTGTTTGAATCGTTTTAGAATGTTTGAATCGTTTTTAGAATGTTTGAATCGTTTTTAGAATGTTTGAATCGTTTTTAGAATGTTTGAATCTTTTTTAGAATGTTTGAATCGTTTTAAGAATGTTTGAATCCTTTTAGAATGTTTGAATCGTTTTTAGAATGTTTGAATCTTTTTTAGAATGTTTGAATCTTTTTAGAATGTTTGAATCATTTTAGAATGTTTGAATCGTTTTAAGAATGTTTGAATCCTTTTAGAATGTTTGAATCTTTTTTAGAATGTTTGAATCGTTTTTAGAATGTTTGAATCTTTTTTAGAATTTTTTAGAATGTTTGAATCGTTTTTAGAATGTTTGAATCGTTTTAAGAATGTTTGAATCGTTTTAGAATGTTTGAATCGTTTTTAGAATGTTTGAATCGTTTTAAGAATGTTTGAATCATTTTAGAATGTTTGAATCGTTTTTAGAATGTTTGAATCGTTTTTAGAATGTTTGAATCGTTTTAAGAATGTTTGAATCATTTTAGAATGTTTGAATCGTTTTTAGAATGTTTGAATCTTTTTTAGAATGTTTGAATCTTTTTTAGAATTCTTTAGAATGTTTGAATCGTTTTTAGAATGTTTGAATCGTTTTTAGAATGTTTGAATCTTTTTAGAATGTTTGAATCGTTTTTAGAATGTTTGATCTTTTTAGAATGTTTGATCTATTTAGAATGTTTGAATCGTTTTTAGAATGTTTGAATCTTTTTTAGAATGTTTGAATCCTTTTAGAATGTTTGAATCTTTTTAGAATGTTTGAATCGTTTTAAGAATGTTTGAATCCTTTTAGAATGTTTGAATCTTTTTTAGAATGTTTGAATCGTTTTTAGAATGTTTGAATCTTTTTTAGAATTTTTTAGAATGTTTGAATCGTTTTTAGAATGTTTGAATCGTTTTAAGAATGTTTGAATCGTTTTAGAATGTTTGAATCTTTTTAGAATGTTTGAATCATTTTAGAATGTTTGAATCGTTTTTAGAATGTTTGAATCGTTTTTAGAATGTTTGAATCGTTTTTAGAATGTTTGAATCGTTTTAAGAATGTTTGAATCCTTTTAGAATGTTTGAATCGTTTTTAGAATGTTTGAATCTTTTTTAGAATGTTTGAATCTTTTTAGAATGTTTGAATCATTTTAGAATGTTTGAATCGTTTTTAGAATGTTTGAATTGTTTTTAGAATGTTTGAATCTTTTTTAGAATGTTTGAATCGTTTTTAGAATGTTTGAATCTTTTTTAGAATGTTTGAATCCTTTTAGAATGTTTGAATCTTTTTAGAATGTTTGAATCGTTTTAAGAATATTTGAATCCTTTTAGAATGTTTGAATCGTTTTTAGAATGTTTGAATCTTTTTTAGAATGTTTGAATCTTTTTAGAATGTTTGAATCATTTTAGAATGTTTGAATCGTTTTTGAATGTTTGAATCGTTTTTAGAATGTTTGAATCGTTTTTAGAATGTTTGAATCGTTTTTAGAATGTTTGAATCGTTTTTAGAATGTTTGAATCTTTTTTAGAATGTTTGAATCGTTTTAAGAATGTTTGAATCCTTTTAGAATGTTTGAATCGTTTTTAGAATGTTTGAATCGTTTTTAGAATGTTTGAATCTTTTTTAGAATGTTTGAATCTTTTTTAGAATGTTTGAATCCTTTTAGAATGTTTGAATCGTTTTTAGAATGTTTGAATCTTTTTTAGAATGTTTGAATCTTTTTAGAATGTTTGAATCATTTTAGAATGTTTGAATCGTTTTTGAATGTTTGAATCGTTTTTAGAATGTTTGAATCGTTTTTAGAATGTTTGAATCGTTTTTAGAATGTTTGAATCGTTTTTAGAATGTTTGAATCTTTTTTAGAATGTTTGAATCGTTTTAAGAATGTTTGAATCCTTTTAGAATGTTTGAATCGTTTTTAGAATGTTTGAATCTTTTTTAGAATGTTTGAATCTTTTTAGAATGTTTGAATCATTTTAGAATGTTTGAATCGTTTTTAGAATGTTTGAATCTTTTTTAGAATGTTTGAATCGTTTTTAGAATGTTTGAATCTTTTTTAGAATGTTTGAATTGTTTTTAGAATGTTTGAATCTTTTTTAGAATGTTTGAATCGTTTTTAGAATGTTTGAATCTTTTTAGAATGTTTGAATCGTTTTAAGAATGTTTGAATCCTTTTAGAATGTTTGAATCGTTTTTAGAATGTTTGAATCGTTTTTAGAATGTTTGAATCCTTTTAGAATGTTTGAATCTTTTTTAGAATGTTTGAATCGTTTTTAGAATGTTTGAATCTTTTTTAGAATTTTTTAGAATGTTTGAATCGTTTTTAGAATGTTTGAATCGTTTTTAGAATGTTTGAATCGTTTTTGAATGTTTGAATCTTTTTTAGAATGTTTGAATCGTTTTAAGAATGTTTGAATCCTTTTAGAATGTTTGAATCGTTTTTAGAATGTTTGAATCTTTTTTAGAATGTTTGAATCTTTTTAGAATGTTTGAATCATTTTAGAATGTTTGAATCGTTTTTGAATGTTTGAATCGTTTTTAGAATGTTTGAATCGTTTTTAGAATGTTTGAATCGTTTTTAGAATGTTTGAATCGTTTTTAGAATGTTTGAATCTTTTTTAGAATGTTTGAATCGTTTTTAGAATGTTTGAATCTTTTTTAGAATGTTTGAATCGTTTTTAGAATGTTTGAATCTTTTTTAGAATGTTTGAATCGTTTTTAGAATGTTTGAATCTTTTTTAGAATGTTTGAATCGTTTTTAGAATGTTTGAATCGTTTTTAGAATTTTTTAGAATGTTTGAATCATTTTTAGAATGTTTGAATCGTTTTTAGAATGTTTGAATCTTTTTTAGAATGTTTGAATCTTTTTTAGAATTCTTTAGAATGTTTGAATCGTTTTTAGAATGTTTGATCTTTTTAGAATGTTTGATCTATTTAGAATGTTTGAATCGTTTTTAGAATGTTTGAATCTTTTTTAGAATGTTTGAATCCTTTTAGAATGTTTGAATCTTTTTAGAATGTTTGAATCGTTTTAAGAATGTTTGAATCTTTTTTAGAATGTTTGAATCTTTTTAGAATGTTTGAATCATTTTAGAATGTTTGAATCGTTTTTGAATGTTTGAATCGTTTTTAGAATGTTTGAATCGTTTTTAGAATGTTTGAATCGTTTTTAGAATGTTTGAATCGTTTTTAGAATGTTTGAATCTTTTTTAGAATGTTTGAATCGTTTTTAGAATGTTTGAATCTTTTTTAGAATGTTTGAATCGTTTTTAGAATGTTTGAATCTTTTTTAGAATATTTGAATCGTTTTTAGAATGTTTGAATCTTTTTTAGAATGTTTGAATCGTTTTTAGAATGTTTGAATCGTTTTTAGAATTTTTTAGAATGTTTGAATCATTTTTAGAATGTTTGAATCGTTTTTAGAATGTTTGAATCTTTTTTAGAATGTTTGAATCTTTTTTAGAATTCTTTAGAATGTTTGAATCGTTTTTAGAATGTTTGATCTTTTTAGAATGTTTGATCTATTTAGAATGTTTGAATCGTTTTTAGAATGTTTGAATCTTTTTTAGAATGTTTGAATCCTTTTAGAATGTTTGAATCTTTTTAGAATGTTTGAATCGTTTTAAGAATGTTTGAATCCTTTTAGAATGTTTGAATCTTTTTTAGAATGTTTGAATCGTTTTTAGAATGTTTGAATCTTTTTTAGAATTTTTTAGAATGTTTGAATCGTTTTTAGAATGTTTGAATCGTTTTAAGAATGTTTGAATCGTTTTAGAATGTTTGAATCGTTTTTAGAATGTTTGAATCGTTTTTAGAATGTTTGAATCGTTTTTAGAATGTTTGAATCGTTTTTGAATGTTTGAATCGTTTTTAGAATGTTTGAATCGTTTTAAGAATGTTTGAATCGTTTTAGAATGTTTGAATCGTTTTTAGAATGTTTGAATCGTTTTTAGAATGTTTGAATCGTTTTTAGAATGTTTGAATCGTTTTAAGAATGTTTGAATCCTTTTAGAATGTTTGAATCTTTTTAGAATGTTTGAATCGTTTTAAGAATGTTTGAATCGTTTTAGAATGTTTGAATCGTTTTTAGAATGTTTGAATCGTTTTTAGAATGTTTGAATCGTTTTTAGAATGTTTGAATCGTTTTAAGAATGTTTGAATCCTTTTAGAATGTTTGAATCGTTTTTAGAATGTTTGAATCTTTTTTAGAATGTTTGAATCTTTTTAGAATGTTTGAATCATTTTAGAATGTTTGAATCGTTTTTAGAATGTTTGAATCTTTTTTAGAATGTTTGAATCGTTTTTAGAATGTTTGAATCTTTTTTAGAATGTTTGAATCCTTTTAGAATGTTTGAATCTTTTTAGAATGTTTGAATCGTTTTAAGAATGTTTGAATCCTTTTAGAATGTTTGAATCGTTTTTAGAATGTTTGAATCGTTTTTAGAATGTTTGAATCCTTTTAGAATGTTTGAATCTTTTTTAGAATGTTTGAATCGTTTTTAGAATGTTTGAATCTTTTTTAGAATTTTTTAGAATGTTTGAATCGTTTTTAGAATGTTTGAATCGTTTTTAGAATGTTTGAATCGTTTTTGAATGTTTGAATCGTTTTTAGAATGTTTGAATCGTTTTTGAATGTTTGAATCGTTTTTAGAATGTTTGAATCGTTTTTAGAATGTTTGAATCGTTTTTAGAATGTTTGAATCTTTTTTAGAATGTTTGAATCGTTTTAAGAATGTTTGAATCCTTTTAGAATGTTTGAATCGTTTTTAGAATGTTTGAATCTTTTTTAGAATGTTTGAATCGTTTTTGAATGTTTGAATCGTTTTTAGAATGTTTGAATCGTTTTAAGACTGTTTGAATCGTTTTAGAATGTTTGAATCGTTTTTAGAATGTTTGAATCGTTTTTAGAATGTTTGAATCGTTTTTAGAATGTTTGAATCTTTTTTAGAATGTTTGAATCGTTTTAAGAATGTTTGAATCCTTTTAGAATGTTTGAATCGTTTTTAGAATGTTTGAATCTTTTTTAGAATGTTTGAATCTTTTTAGAATGTTTGAATCATTTTAGAATGTTTGAATCGTTTTAAGAATGTTTGAATCCTTTTAGAATGTTTGAATCTTTTTTAGAATGTTTGAATCGTTTTTAGAATGTTTGAATCTTTTTTAGAATTTTTTAGAATGTTTGAATCGTTTTTAGAATGTTTGAATCGTTTTAAGAATGTTTGAATCGTTTTAGAATGTTTGAATCGTTTTTAGAATGTTTGAATCGTTTTAAGAATGTTTGAATCATTTTAGAATGTTTGAATCGTTTTTAGAATGTTTGAATCGTTTTTAGAATGTTTGAATCGTTTTAAGAATGTTTGAATCATTTTAGAATGTTTGAATCGTTTTTAGAATGTTTGAATCTTTTTTAGAATGTTTGAATCTTTTTTAGAATTCTTTAGAATGTTTGAATCGTTTTTAGAATGTTTGAATCGTTTTTAGAATGTTTGAATCTTTTTAGAATGTTTGAATCGTTTTTAGAATGTTTGATCTTTTTAGAATGTTTGATCTATTTAGAATGTTTGAATCGTTTTTAGAATGTTTGAATCTTTTTTAGAATGTTTGAATCCTTTTAGAATGTTTGAATCTTTTTAGAATGTTTGAATCGTTTTAAGAATGTTTGAATCCTTTTAGAATGTTTGAATCTTTTTTAGAATGTTTGAATCGTTTTTAGAATGTTTGAATCTTTTTTAGAATTTTTTAGAATGTTTGAATCGTTTTTAGAATGTTTGAATCGTTTTAAGAATGTTTGAATCGTTTTAGAATGTTTGAATCGTTTTTAGAATGTTTGAATCGTTTTTAGAATGTTTGAATCGTTTTTAGAATGTTTGAATCGTTTTAAGAATGTTTGAATCCTTTTAGAATGTTTGAATCTTTTTAGAATGTTTGAATCTTTTTTAGAATGTTTGAATCGTTTTTAGAATGTTTGAATCTTTTTTAGAATGTTTGAATCGTTTTTAGAATGTTTGAATCTTTTTTAGAATGTTTGAATCGTTTTTAGAATGTTTGAATCTTTTTTAGAATGTTTGAATCGTTTTTAGAATGTTTGAATCTTTTTTAGAATGTTTGAATCGTTTTTAGAATGTTTGAATCTTTTTTAGAATGTTTGAATCGTTTTTAGAATGTTTGAATCGTTTTTGAATGTTTGAATCGTTTTTAGAATGTTTGAATCGTTTTTAGAATGTTTGAATCGTTTTTAGAATGTTTGAATCTTTTTTAGAATGTTTGAATCGTTTTAAGAATGTTTGAATCCTTTTAGAATGTTTGAATCGTTTTTAGAATGTTTGAATCGTTTTTGAATGTTTGAATCGTTTTTAGAATGTTTGAATCTTTTTTAGAATGTTTGAATCGTTTTTGAATGTTTGAATCGTTTTTAGAATGTTTGAATCGTTTTAAGAATGTTTGAATCGTTTTAGAATGTTTGAATCGTTTTTAGAATGTTTGAATCGTTTTTAGAATGTTTGAATCGTTTTTAGAATGTTTGAATCTTTTTTAGAATGTTTGAATCGTTTTAAGAATGTTTGAATCCTTTTAGAATGTTTGAATCGTTTTTAGAATGTTTGAATCTTTTTTAGAATGTTTGAATCTTTTTAGAATGTTTGAATCATTTTAGAATGTTTGAATCGTTTTAAGAATATTTGAATCCTTTTAGAATGTTTGAATCTTTTTTAGAATGTTTGAATCGTTTTTAGAATGTTTGAATCTTTTTTAGAATTTTTTAGAATGTTTGAATCGTTTTTAGAATGTTTGAATCGTTTTAAGAATGTTTGAATCGTTTTAGAATGTTTGAATCGTTTTTAGAATGTTTGAATCGTTTTAAGAATGTTTGAATCATTTTAGAATGTTTGAATCGTTTTTAGAATGTTTGAATCTTTTTTAGAATGTTTGAATCTTTTTTAGAATTCTTTAGAATGTTTGAATCGTTTTTAGAATGTTTGAATCGTTTTAAGAATGTTTGAATCATTTTAGAATGTTTGAATCGTTTTTAGAATGTTTGAATCTTTTTTAGAATGTTTGAATCTTTTTTAGAATTCTTTAGAATGTTTGAATCGTTTTTAGAATGTTTGAATCGTTTTTAGAATGTTTGAATCTTTTTAGAATGTTTGAATCGTTTTTAGAATGTTTGATCTTTTTAGAATGTTTGATCTATTTAGAATGTTTGAATCGTTTTTAGAATGTTTGAATCTTTTTTAGAATGTTTGAATCCTTTTAGAATGTTTGAATCTTTTTAGAATGTTTGAATCGTTTTAAGAATGTTTGAATCCTTTTAGAATGTTTGAATCTTTTTTAGAATGTTTGAATCGTTTTTAGAATGTTTGAATCTTTTTTAGAATTTTTTAGAATGTTTGAATCGTTTTTAGAATGTTTGAATCGTTTTAAGAATGTTTGAATCGTTTTAGAATGTTTGAATCGTTTTTAGAATGTTTGAATCGTTTTTAGAATGTTTGAATCGTTTTAAGAATGTTTGAATCGTTTTAGAATGTTTGAATCGTTTTTAGAATGTTTGAATCGTTTTTAGAATGTTTGAATCGTTTTAAGAATGTTTGAATCCTTTTAGAATGTTTGAATCTTTTTAGAATGTTTGAATCTTTTTTAGAATGTTTGAATCGTTTTTAGAATGTTTGAATCTTTTTTAGAATGTTTGAATCGTTTTTAGAATGTTTGAATCTTTTTTAGAATGTTTGAATCGTTTTTAGAATGTTTGAATCTTTTTTAGAATGTTTGAATCGTTTTTAGAATGTTTGAATCTTTTTTAGAATGTTTGAATCGTTTTTAGAATGTTTGAATCTTTTTTAGAATGTTTGAATCGTTTTTAGAATGTTTGAATCTTTTTTAGAATGTTTGAATCCTTTTAGAATGTTTGAATCTTTTTAGAATGTTTGAATCGTTTTAAGAATGTTTGAATCCTTTTAGAATGTTTGAATCATTTTTAGAATGTTTGAATCGTTTTTAGAATGTTTGAATCCTTTTAGAATGTTTGAATCTTTTTTAGAATGTTTGAATCGTTTTTAGAATGTTTGAATCATTTTTAGAATGTTTGAATCGTTTTTAGAATGTTTGAATCCTTTTAGAATGTTTGAATCTTTTTTAGAATGTTTGAATCGTTTTTAGAATGTTTGAATCTTTTTTAGAATTTTTTAGAATGTTTGAATCGTTTTTAGAATGTTTGAATCGTTTTTAGAATGTTTGAATCGTTTTTGAATGTTTGAATCGTTTTTAGAATGTTTGAATCGTTTTTGAATGTTTGAATCGTTTTTAGAATGTTTGAATCGTTTTTAGAATGTTTGAATCGTTTTTAGAATGTTTGAATCTTTTTTAGAATGTTTGAATCGTTTTAAGAATGTTTGAATCCTTTTAGAATGTTTGAATCGTTTTTAGAATGTTTGAATCTTTTTTAGAATGTTTGAATCTTTTTAGAATGTTTGAATCATTTTAGAATGTTTGAATCTTTTTTAGAATGTTTGAATCTTTTTTAGAATGTTTGAATCGTTTTTAGAATGTTTGAATCTTTTTTAGAATGTTTGAATCGTTTTTAGAATGTTTGAATCTTTTTTAGAATGTTTGAATCGTTTTTAGAATGTTTGAATCTTTTTTAGAATGTTTGAATCCTTTTAGAATGTTTGAATCTTTTTAGAATGTTTGAATCGTTTTAAGAATGTTTGAATCCTTTTAGAATGTTTGAATCGTTTTTAGAATGTTTGAATCGTTTTTAGAATGTTTGAATCCTTTTAGAATGTTTGAATCTTTTTTAGAATGTTTGAATCGTTTTTAGAATGTTTGAATCGTTTTTAGAATGTTTGAATCGTTTTTGAATGTTTGAATCGTTTTTAGAATGTTTGAATCGTTTTTGAATGTTTGAATCGTTTTTAGAATGTTTGAATCGTTTTAAGAATGTTTGAATCGTTTTAGAATGTTTGAATCGTTTTTAGAATGTTTGAATCGTTTTTAGAATGTTTGAATCGTTTTTAGAATGTTTGAATCTTTTTTAGAATGTTTGAATCGTTTTAAGAATGTTTGAATCCTTTTAGAATGTTTGAATCGTTTTTAGAATGTTTGAATCTTTTTTAGAATGTTTGAATCTTTTTAGAATGTTTGAATCATTTTAGAATGTTTGAATCGTTTTTAGAATGTTTGAATCGTTTTTGAATGTTTGAATCGTTTTTAGAATGTTTGAATCGTTTTTAGAATGTTTGAATCGTTTTTAGAATGTTTGAATCTTTTTTAGAATGTTTGAATCGTTTTAAGAATGTTTGAATCCTTTTAGAATGTTTGAATCGTTTTTAGAATGTTTGAATCTTTTTTAGAATGTTTGAATCTTTTTAGAATGTTTGAATCATTTTAGAATGTTTGAATCTTTTTTAGAATGTTTGAATCTTTTTTAGAATGTTTGAATCTTTTTTAGAATGTTTGAATCTTTTTAGAATGTTTGAATCATTTTAGAATGTTTGAATCTTTTTTAGAATGTTTGAATCTTTTTTAGAATGTTTGAATCTTTTTTAGAATGTTTGAATCGTTTTTAGAATGTTTGAATCTTTTTTAGAATGTTTGAATCGTTTTTAGAATGTTTGAATCTTTTTTAGAATGTTTGAATCGTTTTTAGAATGTTTGAATCTTTTTTAGAATGTTTGAATCCTTTTAGAATGTTTGAATCTTTTTAGAATGTTTGAATCGTTTTAAGAATGTTTGAATCCTTTTAGAATGTTTGAATCGTTTTTAGAATGTTTGAATCGTTTTTAGAATGTTTGAATCCTTTTAGAATGTTTGAATCTTTTTTAGAATGTTTGAATCGTTTTTAGAATGTTTGAATCTTTTTTAGAATTTTTTAGAATGTTTGAATCGTTTTTAGAATGTTTGAATCGTTTTTAGAATGTTTGAATCGTTTTTGAATGTTTGAATCGTTTTTAGAATGTTTGAATCGTTTTTGAATGTTTGAATCGTTTTTAGAATGTTTGAATCGTTTTAAGAATGTTTGAATCGTTTTAGAATGTTTGAATCGTTTTTAGAATGTTTGAATCGTTTTTAGAATGTTTGAATCGTTTTTAGAATGTTTGAATCTTTTTTAGAATGTTTGAATCGTTTTAAGAATGTTTGAATCCTTTTAGAATGTTTGAATCGTTTTTAGAATGTTTGAATCTTTTTTAGAATGTTTGAATCTTTTTAGAATGTTTGAATCATTTTAGAATGTTTGAATCGTTTTTAGAATGTTTGAATCGTTTTTGAATGTTTGAATCGTTTTTAGAATGTTTGAATCGTTTTTAGAATGTTTGAATCGTTTTTAGAATGTTTGAATCTTTTTTAGAATGTTTGAATCGTTTTAAGAATGTTTGAATCCTTTTAGAATGTTTGAATCGTTTTTAGAATGTTTGAATCTTTTTTAGAATGTTTGAATCTTTTTAGAATGTTTGAATCATTTTAGAATGTTTGAATCTTTTTTAGAATGTTTGAATCTTTTTTAGAATGTTTGAATCGTTTTTAGAATGTTTGAATCTTTTTTAGAATGTTTGAATCGTTTTTAGAATGTTTGAATCTTTTTTAGAATGTTTGAATCGTTTTTAGAATGTTTGAATCTTTTTTAGAATGTTTGAATCCTTTTAGAATGTTTGAATCTTTTTAGAATGTTTGAATCGTTTTAAGAATGTTTGAATCCTTTTAGAATGTTTGAATCGTTTTTAGAATGTTTGAATCGTTTTTAGAATGTTTGAATCCTTTTAGAATGTTTGAATCTTTTTTAGAATGTTTGAATCGTTTTTAGAATGTTTGAATCTTTTTTAGAATTTTTTAGAATGTTTGAATCGTTTTTAGAATGTTTGAATCGTTTTTAGAATGTTTGAATCGTTTTTGAATGTTTGAATCGTTTTTAGAATGTTTGAATCGTTTTTGAATGTTTGAATCGTTTTTAGAATGTTTGAATCGTTTTAAGAATGTTTGAATCGTTTTAGAATGTTTGAATCGTTTTTAGAATGTTTGAATCGTTTTTAGAATGTTTGAATCGTTTTTAGAATGTTTGAATCTTTTTTAGAATGTTTGAATCGTTTTAAGAATGTTTGAATCCTTTTAGAATGTTTGAATCGTTTTTAGAATGTTTGAATCTTTTTTAGAATGTTTGAATCTTTTTAGAATGTTTGAATCATTTTAGAATGTTTGAATCGTTTTTAGAATGTTTGAATCTTTTTTAGAATGTTTGAATCGTTTTTAGAATGTTTGAATCTTTTTTAGAATGTTTGAATCGTTTTTAGAATGTTTGAATCTTTTTTAGAATGTTTGAATCGTTTTTAGAATGTTTGAATCTTTTTTAGAATGTTTGAATCGTTTTTAGAATGTTTGAATCGTTTTTAGAATGTTTGAATCGTTTTTAGAATGTTTGAATCTTTTTTAGAATGTTTGAATCGTTTTAAGAATGTTTGAATCCTTTTAGAATGTTTGAATCGTTTTTAGAATGTTTGAATCGTTTTTAGAATTTTTTAGAATGTTTGAATCATTTTTAGAATGTTTGAATCGTTTTTAGAATGTTTGAATCGTTTTTAGAATTTTTTAGAATCTTTTTAGAATGTTTGAATCATTTTAGAATGTTTGAATCGTTTTTAGAATGTTTGAATCTTTTTTAGAATGTTTGAATCGTTTTTAGAATGTTTGAATCTTTTTTAGAATGTTTGAATCCTTTTAGAATGTTTGAATCTTTTTAGAATGTTTGAATCGTTTTAAGAATGTTTGAATCCTTTTAGAATGTTTGAATCGTTTTTAGAATGTTTGAATCTTTTTTAGAATGTTTGAATCTTTTTAGAATGTTTGAATCATTTTAGAATGTTTGAATCGTTTTTAGAATGTTTGAATCTTTTTTAGAATGTTTGAATCTTTTTTAGAATGTTTGAATCGTTTTTAGAATGTTTGAATCTTTTTTAGAATGTTTGAATCGTTTTTAGAATGTTTGAATCTTTTTTAGAATGTTTGAATCGTTTTTAGAATGTTTGAATCGTTTTTAGAATTTTTTAGAATGTTTGAATCATTTTTAGAATGTTTGAATCGTTTTTAGAATGTTTGAATCTTTTTTAGAATGTTTGAATCTTTTTAGAATGTTTGAATCGTTTTTAGAATGTTTGAATCTTTTTTAGAATGTTTGAATCGTTTTTAGAATGTTTGAATCGTTTTTAGAATGTTTGAATCGTTTTTAGAATGTTTGAATCTTTTTTAGAATGTTTGAATCGTTTTTAGAATGTTTGAATCTTTTTTAGAATGTTTGAATCGTTTTTAGAATGTTTGAATCTTTTTTAGAATGTTTGAATCGTTTTTAGAATGTTTGAATCGTTTTTAGAATGTTTGAATCGTTTTTAGAATGTTTGAATCTTTTTTAGAATGTTTGAATCGTTTTAAGAATGTTTGAATCCTTTTAGAATGTTTGAATCGTTTTTAGAATGTTTGAATCGTTTTTAGAATTTTTTAGAATGTTTGAATCATTTTTAGAATGTTTGAATCGTTTTTAGAATGTTTGAATCGTTTTTAGAATTTTTTAGAATCTTTTTAGAATGTTTGAATCATTTTAGAATGTTTGAATCGTTTTTAGAATGTTTGAATCTTTTTTAGAATGTTTGAATCGTTTTTAGAATGTTTGAATCTTTTTTAGAATGTTTGAATCCTTTTAGAATGTTTGAATCTTTTTAGAATGTTTGAATCGTTTTAAGAATGTTTGAATCCTTTTAGAATGTTTGAATCGTTTTTAGAATGTTTGAATCTTTTTTAGAATGTTTGAATCTTTTTAGAATGTTTGAATCATTTTAGAATGTTTGAATCGTTTTTAGAATGTTTGAATCTTTTTTAGAATGTTTGAATCTTTTTTAGAATGTTTGAATCGTTTTTAGAATGTTTGAATCTTTTTTAGAATGTTTGAATCGTTTTTAGAATGTTTGAATCTTTTTTAGAATGTTTGAATCGTTTTTAGAATGTTTGAATCGTTTTTAGAATGTTTGAATCTTTTTTAGAATGTTTGAATCTTTTTAGAATGTTTGAATCGTTTTTAGAATGTTTGAATCTTTTTTAGAATGTTTGAATCGTTTTTAGAATGTTTGAATCGTTTTTAGAATGTTTGAATCGTTTTTAGAATGTTTGAATCTTTTTTAGAATGTTTGAATCGTTTTTAGAATGTTTGAATCTTTTTTAGAATGTTTGAATCGTTTTTAGAATGTTTGAATCTTTTTTAGAATGTTTGAATCCTTTTAGAATGTTTGAATCTTTTTAGAATGTTTGAATCGTTTTAAGAATGTTTGAATCCTTTTAGAATGTTTGAATCGTTTTTAGAATGTTTGAATCGTTTTTAGAATGTTTGAATCCTTTTAGAATGTTTGAATCTTTTTTAGAATGTTTGAATCGTTTTTAGAATGTTTGAATCTTTTTTAGAATTTTTTAGAATGTTTGAATCGTTTTTAGAATGTTTGAATCGTTTTTAGAATGTTTGAATCGTTTTTGAATGTTTGAATCGTTTTTAGAATGTTTGAATCGTTTTTGAATGTTTGAATCGTTTTTAGAATGTTTGAATCGTTTTTAGAATGTTTGAATCGTTTTTAGAATGTTTGAATCTTTTTTAGAATGTTTGAATCGTTTTAAGAATGTTTGAATCCTTTTAGAATGTTTGAATCGTTTTTAGAATGTTTGAATCTTTTTTAGAATGTTTGAATCTTTTTTAGAATGTTTGAATCGTTTTTAGAATGTTTGAATCTTTTTTAGAATGTTTGAATCCTTTTAGAATGTTTGAATCTTTTTAGAATGTTTGAATCGTTTTAAGAATGTTTGAATCCTTTTAGAATGTTTGAATCGTTTTTAGAATGTTTGAATCCTTTTAGAATGTTTGAATCGTTTTTAGAATGTTTGAATCTTTTTTAGAATGTTTGAATCGTTTTTAGAATGTTTAAATCTTTTTTAGAATGTTTGAATCCTTTTAGAATGTTTGAATCTTTTTAGAATGTTTGAATCGTTTTAAGAATGTTTGAATCCTTTTAGAATGTTTGAATCTTTTTTAGAATGTTTGAATCGTTTTTAGAATGTTTGAATCTTTTTTAGAATTTTTTAGAATGTTTGAATCGTTTTTAGAATGTTTGAATCGTTTTAAGAATGTTTGAATCGTTTTAGAATGTTTGAATCGTTTTTAGAATGTTTGAATCGTTTTTAGAATGTTTGAATCGTTTTAAGAATGTTTGAATCGTTTTAGAATGTTTGAATCGTTTTAAGAATGTTTGAATCTTTTTTAGAATGTTTGAATCGTTTTTAGAATGTTTGAATCTTTTTTAGAATGTTTGAATCGTTTTTAGAATGTTTGAATCTTTTTTAGAATGTTTGAATCTTTTTTAGAATGTTTGAATCGTTTTTAGAATGTTTGAATCTTTTTTAGAATGTTTGAATCGTTTTTAGAATGTTTGAATCTTTTTTAGAATGTTTGAATCGTTTTTAGAATGTTTGAATCGTTTTTAGAATTTTTTAGAATGTTTGAATCATTTTTAGAATGTTTGAATCTTTTTTAGAATGTTTGAATCGTTTTTAGAATGTTTGAATCTTTTTTAGAATGTTTGAATCGTTTTTAGAATGTTTGAATCTTTTTTAGAATGTTTGAATCTTTTTAGAATGTTTGAATCATTTTAGAATGTTTGAATCGTTTTTAGAATGTTTGAATCTTTTTTAGAATTTTTTAGAATGTTTGAATCGTTTTTAGAATGTTTGAATCTTTTTTAGAATGTTTGAATCTTTTTAGAATGTTTGAATCATTTTAGAATGTTTGAATCTTTTTTAGAATGTTTGAATCTTTTTTAGAATGTTTGAATCGTTTTTAGAATGTTTGAATCTTTTTTAGAATGTTTGAATCTTTTTAGAATGTTTGAATCGTTTTTAGAATGTTTCAATCTTTTTTAGAATGTTTGAATCGTTTTTAGAATGTTTGAATCGTTTTTAGAATGTTTGAATCGTTTTTAGAATGTTTGAATCGTTTTAGAATGTTTGAATCGTTTTAAGAATGTTTGAATCTTTTTTAGAATGTTTGAATCGTTTTTAGAATGTTTGAATCTTTTTTAGAATGTTTGAATCGTTTTTAGAATGTTTGAATCTTTTTTAGAATGTTTGAATCTTTTTTAGAATGTTTGAATCGTTTTTAGAATGTTTGAATCTTTTTTAGAATGTTTGAATCGTTTTTAGAATGTTTGAATCTTTTTTAGAATGTTTGAATCGTTTTTAGAATGTTTGAATCGTTTTTAGAATTTTTTAGAATGTTTGAATCATTTTTAGAATGTTTGAATCTTTTTTAGAATGTTTGAATCGTTTTTAGAATGTTTGAATCTTTTTTAGAATGTTTGAATCGTTTTTAGAATGTTTGAATCTTTTTTAGAATGTTTGAATCTTTTTAGAATGTTTGAATCATTTTAGAATGTTTGAATCGTTTTTAGAATGTTTGAATCTTTTTTAGAATTTTTTAGAATGTTTGAATCGTTTTTAGAATGTTTGAATCTTTTTTAGAATGTTTGAATCTTTTTAGAATGTTTGAATCATTTTAGAATGTTTGAATCTTTTTTAGAATGTTTGAATCTTTTTTAGAATGTTTGAATCGTTTTTAGAATGTTTGAATCTTTTTTAGAATGTTTGAATCGTTTTTAGAATGTTTGAATCTTTTTTAGAATGTTTGAATCTTTTTTAGAATGTTTGAATCGTTTTTAGAATGTTTGAATCTTTTTTAGAATGTTTGAATCGTTTTTAGAATGTTTGAATCTTTTTTAGAATGTTTGAATCGTTTTTAGAATGTTTGAATCGTTTTTAGAATTTTTTAGAATGTTTGAATCATTTTTAGAATGTTTGAATCGTTTTTAGAATGTTTGAATCTTTTTTAGAATGTTTGAATCTTTTTAGAATGTTTGAATCGTTTTTAGAATGTTTGAATCTTTTTTAGAATGTTTGAATCGTTTTTAGAATGTTTGAATCGTTTTTAGAATGTTTGAATCGTTTTTAGAATGTTTGAATCTTTTTTAGAATGTTTGAATCGTTTTTAGAATGTTTGAATCTTTTTTAGAATGTTTGAATCGTTTTTAGAATGTTTGAATCTTTTTTAGAATGTTTGAATCCTTTTAGAATGTTTGAATCTTTTTAGAATGTTTGAATCGTTTTAAGAATGTTTGAATCCTTTTAGAATGTTTGAATCGTTTTTAGAATGTTTGAATCGTTTTTAGAATGTTTGAATCCTTTTAGAATGTTTGAATCTTTTTTAGAATGTTTGAATCGTTTTTAGAATGTTTGAATCTTTTTTAGAATTTTTTAGAATGTTTGAATCGTTTTTAGAATGTTTGAATCGTTTTTAGAATGTTTGAATCGTTTTTGAATGTTTGAATCGTTTTTAGAATGTTTGAATCGTTTTTGAATGTTTGAATCGTTTTTAGAATGTTTGAATCGTTTTTAGAATGTTTGAATCGTTTTTAGAATGTTTGAATCTTTTTTAGAATGTTTGAATCGTTTTAAGAATGTTTGAATCCTTTTAGAATGTTTGAATCGTTTTTAGAATGTTTGAATCTTTTTTAGAATGTTTGAATCTTTTTAGAATGTTTGAATCGTTTTTAGAATGTTTGAATCTTTTTTAGAATGTTTGAATCCTTTTAGAATGTTTGAATCGTTTTTAGAATGTTTGAATCGTTTTTAGAATGTTTGAATCCTTTTAGAATGTTTGAATCTTTTTTAGAATATTTGAATCGTTTTTAGAATGTTTGAATCTTTTTTAGAATTTTTTAGAATGTTTGAATCGTTTTTAGAATGTTTGAATCGTTTTTAGAATGTTTGAATCGTTTTTGAATGTTTGAATCGTTTTTAGAATGTTTGAATCGTTTTTGAATGTTTGAATCGTTTTTAGAATGTTTGAATCGTTTTTAGAATGTTTGAATCGTTTTTAGAATGTTTGAATCTTTTTTAGAATGTTTGAATCGTTTTAAGAATGTTTGAATCCTTTTAGAATGTTTGAATCGTTTTTAGAATGTTTGAATCTTTTTTAGAATGTTTGAATCTTTTTTAGAATGTTTGAATCGTTTTTAGAATGTTTGAATCTTTTTTAGAATGTTTGAATCCTTTTAGAATGTTTGAATCTTTTTAGAATGTTTGAATCGTTTTAAGAATGTTTGAATCCTTTTAGAATGTTTGAATCGTTTTTAGAATGTTTGAATCCTTTTAGAATGTTTGAATCGTTTTTAGAATGTTTGAATCTTTTTTAGAATGTTTGAATCGTTTTTAGAATGTTTGAATCTTTTTTAGAATGTTTGAATCCTTTTAGAATGTTTGAATCTTTTTAGAATGTTTGAATCGTTTTAAGAATGTTTGAATCCTTTTAGAATGTTTGAATCTTTTTTAGAATGTTTGAATCGTTTTTAGAATGTTTGAATCTTTTTTAGAATTTTTTAGAATGTTTGAATCGTTTTTAGAATGTTTGAATCGTTTTAAGAATGTTTGAATCGTTTTAGAATGTTTGAATCGTTTTTAGAATGTTTGAATCGTTTTTAGAATGTTTGAATCGTTTTAAGAATGTTTGAATCGTTTTAGAATGTTTGAATCGTTTTAAGAATGTTTGAATCTTTTTTAGAATGTTTGAATCGTTTTTAGAATGTTTGAATCTTTTTTAGAATGTTTGAATCGTTTTTAGAATGTTTGAATCTTTTTTAGAATGTTTGAATCTTTTTTAGAATGTTTGAATCGTTTTTAGAATGTTTGAATCTTTTTTAGAATGTTTGAATCGTTTTTAGAATGTTTGAATCTTTTTTAGAATGTTTGAATCGTTTTTAGAATGTTTGAATCGTTTTTAGAATTTTTTAGAATGTTTGAATCATTTTTAGAATGTTTGAATCTTTTTTAGAATGTTTGAATCGTTTTTAGAATGTTTGAATCTTTTTTAGAATGTTTGAATCGTTTTTAGAATGTTTGAATCTTTTTTAGAATGTTTGAATCTTTTTAGAATGTTTGAATCATTTTAGAATGTTTGAATCGTTTTTAGAATGTTTGAATCTTTTTTAGAATTTTTTAGAATGTTTGAATCGTTTTTAGAATGTTTGAATCTTTTTTAGAATGTTTGAATCTTTTTAGAATGTTTGAATCATTTTAGAATGTTTGAATCTTTTTTAGAATGTTTGAATCTTTTTTAGAATGTTTGAATCGTTTTTAGAATGTTTGAATCTTTTTTAGAATGTTTGAATCGTTTTTAGAATGTTTGAATCTTTTTTAGAATGTTTGAATCTTTTTTAGAATGTTTGAATCGTTTTTAGAATGTTTGAATCTTTTTTAGAATGTTTGAATCGTTTTTAGAATGTTTGAATCTTTTTTAGAATGTTTGAATCGTTTTTAGAATGTTTGAATCGTTTTTAGAATTTTTTAGAATGTTTGAATCATTTTTAGAATGTTTGAATCGTTTTTAGAATGTTTGAATCTTTTTTAGAATGTTTGAATCTTTTTAGAATGTTTGAATCGTTTTTAGAATGTTTGAATCTTTTTTAGAATGTTTGAATCGTTTTTAGAATGTTTGAATCGTTTTTAGAATGTTTGAATCGTTTTTAGAATGTTTGAATCTTTTTTAGAATGTTTGAATCGTTTTTAGAATGTTTGAATCTTTTTTAGAATGTTTGAATCGTTTTTAGAATGTTTGAATCTTTTTTAGAATGTTTGAATCCTTTTAGAATGTTTGAATCTTTTTAGAATGTTTGAATCGTTTTAAGAATGTTTGAATCCTTTTAGAATGTTTGAATCGTTTTTAGAATGTTTGAATCGTTTTTCGAATGTTTGAATCCTTTTAGAATGTTTGAATCTTTTTTAGAATGTTTGAATCGTTTTTAGAATGTTTGAATCTTTTTTAGAATTTTTTAGAATGTTTGAATCGTTTTTAGAATGTTTGAATCGTTTTTAGAATGTTTGAATCGTTTTTGAATGTTTGAATCGTTTTTAGAATGTTTGAATCGTTTTTGAATGTTTGAATCGTTTTTAGAATGTTTGAATCGTTTTTAGAATGTTTGAATCGTTTTTAGAATGTTTGAATCTTTTTTAGAATGTTTGAATCGTTTTAAGAATGTTTGAATCCTTTTAGAATGTTTGAATCGTTTTTAGAATGTTTGAATCTTTTTTAGAATGTTTGAATCTTTTTAGAATGTTTGAATCGTTTTTAGAATGTTTGAATCTTTTTTAGAATGTTTGAATCGTTTTTAGAATGTTTGAATCTTTTTTAGAATGTTTGAATCGTTTTTAGAATGTTTGAATCTTTTTTAGAATGTTTGAATCCTTTTAGAATGTTTGAATCTTTTTAGAATGTTTGAATCGTTTTAAGAATGTTTGAATCCTTTTAGAATGTTTGAATCGTTTTTAGAATGTTTGAATCGTTTTTAGAATGTTTGAATCCTTTTAGAATGTTTGAATCTTTTTTAGAATGTTTGAATCGTTTTTAGAATGTTTGAATCTTTTTTAGAATTTTTTAGAATGTTTGAATCGTTTTTAGAATGTTTGAATCGTTTTTAGAATGTTTGAATCGTTTTTGAATGTTTGAATCGTTTTTAGAATGTTTGAATCGTTTTTGAATGTTTGAATCGTTTTTAGAATGTTTGAATCGTTTTTAGAATGTTTGAATCGTTTTTAGAATGTTTGAATCTTTTTTAGAATGTTTGAATCGTTTTAAGAATGTTTGAATCCTTTTAGAATGTTTGAATCGTTTTTAGAATGTTTGAATCTTTTTTAGAATGTTTGAATCTTTTTTAGAATGTTTGAATCGTTTTTAGAATGTTTGAATCTTTTTTAGAATGTTTGAATCCTTTTAGAATGTTTGAATCTTTTTAGAATGTTTGAATCGTTTTAAGAATGTTTGAATCCTTTTAGAATGTTTGAATCGTTTTTAGAATGTTTGAATCCTTTTAGAATGTTTGAATCGTTTTTAGAATGTTTGAATCTTTTTTAGAATGTTTGAATCGTTTTTAGAATGTTTGAATCTTTTTTAGAATGTTTGAATCCTTTTAGAATGTTTGAATCTTTTTAGAATGTTTGAATCGTTTTAAGAATGTTTGAATCCTTTTAGAATGTTTGAATCTTTTTTAGAATGTTTGAATCGTTTTTAGAATGTTTGAATCTTTTTTAGAATTTTTTAGAATGTTTGAATCGTTTTTAGAATGTTTGAATCGTTTTAAGAATGTTTGAATCGTTTTAGAATGTTTGAATCGTTTTTAGAATGTTTGAATCGTTTTTAGAATGTTTGAATCGTTTTAAGAATGTTTGAATCGTTTTAGAATGTTTGAATCGTTTTAAGAATGTTTGAATCCTTTTAGAATGTTTGAATCGTTTTTAGAATGTTTGAATCGTTTTTAGAATGTTTGAATCTTTTTTAGAATTTTTTAGAATGTTTGAATCGTTTTTAGAATGTTTGAATCGTTTTTAGAATGTTTGAATCGTTTTTGAATGTTTGAATCGTTTTTAGAATGTTTGAATCGTTTTTGAATGTTTGAATCGTTTTTAGAATGTTTGAATCGTTTTTAGAATGTTTGAATCGTTTTTAGAATGTTTGAATCTTTTTTAGAATGTTTGAATCGTTTTAAGAATGTTTGAATCCTTTTAGAATGTTTGAATCGTTTTTAGAATGTTTGAATCCTTTTAGAATGTTTGAATCGTTTTTAGAATGTTTGAATCTTTTTTAGAATGTTTGAATCGTTTTTAGAATGTTTGAATCTTTTTTAGAATGTTTGAATCGTTTTTAGAATGTTTGAATCTTTTTTAGAATTTTTTAGAATGTTTGAATCGTTTTTAGAATGTTTGAATCGTTTTAAGAATGTTTGAATCGTTTTAGAATGTTTGAATCGTTTTTAGAATGTTTGAATCGTTTTTAGAATGTTTGAATCGTTTTAAGAATGTTTGAATCGTTTTAGAATGTTTGAATCGTTTTAAGAATGTTTGAATCCTTTTAGAATGTTTGAATCGTTTTTAGAATGTTTGAATCGTTTTTAGAATGTTTGAATCTTTTTTAGAATTTTTTAGAATGTTTGAATCGTTTTTAGAATGTTTGAATCTTTTTTAGAATGTTTGAATCTTTTTAGAATGTTTGAATCATTTTAGAATGTTTGAATCTTTTTTAGAATGTTTGAATCTTTTTTAGAATGTTTGAATCGTTTTTAGAATGTTTGAATCTTTTTTAGAATGTTTGAATCGTTTTTAGAATGTTTGAATCTTTTTTAGAATGTTTGAATCTTTTTTAGAATGTTTGAATCGTTTTTAGAATGTTTGAATCTTTTTTAGAATGTTTGAATCGTTTTTAGAATGTTTGAATCTTTTTTAGAATGTTTGAATCGTTTTTAGAATGTTTGAATCGTTTTTAGAATTTTTTAGAATGTTTGAATCATTTTTAGAATGTTTGAATCGTTTTTAGAATGTTTGAATCTTTTTTAGAATGTTTGAATCTTTTTAGAATGTTTGAATCGTTTTTAGAATGTTTGAATCTTTTTTAGAATGTTTGAATCGTTTTTAGAATGTTTGAATCGTTTTTAGAATGTTTGAATCGTTTTTAGAATGTTTGAATCTTTTTTAGAATGTTTGAATCGTTTTTAGAATGTTTGAATCTTTTTTAGAATGTTTGAATCGTTTTTAGAATGTTTGAATCTTTTTTAGAATGTTTGAATCCTTTTAGAATGTTTGAATCTTTTTAGAATGTTTGAATCGTTTTAAGAATGTTTGAATCCTTTTAGAATGTTTGAATCGTTTTTAGAATGTTTGAATCGTTTTTAGAATGTTTGAATCCTTTTAGAATGTTTGAATCTTTTTTAGAATGTTTGAATCGTTTTTAGAATGTT
Source organism: Anarhichas minor (assembly GCF_050575085.1). Lineage (NCBI taxonomy): Eukaryota > Metazoa > Chordata > Actinopteri > Perciformes > Anarhichadidae > Anarhichas > Anarhichas minor. The sequence continues at coordinate 931,230 of NW_027466539.1, read as the reverse complement.
TGAATCTTTTTTAGAATTTTTTAGAATGTTTGAATCGTTTTTAGAATGTTTGAATCGTTTTTAGAATGTTTGAATCGTTTTTGAATGTTTGAATCGTTTTTAGAATGTTTGAATCGTTTTTGAATGTTTGAATCGTTTTTAGAATGTTTGAATCGTTTTTAGAATGTTTGAATCGTTTTTAGAATGTTTGAATCTTTTTTAGAATGTTTGAATCGTTTTAAGAATGTTTGAATCCTTTTAGAATGTTTGAATCGTTTTTAGAATGTTTGAATCTTTTTTAGAATGTTTGAATCTTTTTTAGAATGTTTGAATCGTTTTTAGAATGTTTGAATCTTTTTTAGAATGTTTGAATCCTTTTAGAATGTTTGAATCTTTTTAGAATGTTTGAATCGTTTTAAGAATGTTTGAATCCTTTTAGAATGTTTGAATCGTTTTTAGAATGTTTGAATCCTTTTAGAATGTTTGAATCGTTTTTAGAATGTTTGAATCTTTTTTAGAATGTTTGAATCGTTTTTAGAATGTTTGAATCTTTTTTAGAATGTTTGAATCCTTTTAGAATGTTTGAATCTTTTTAGAATGTTTGAATCGTTTTAAGAATGTTTGAATCCTTTTAGAATGTTTGAATCTTTTTTAGAATGTTTGAATCGTTTTTAGAATGTTTGAATCTTTTTTAGAATTTTTTAGAATGTTTGAATCGTTTTTAGAATGTTTGAATCGTTTTAAGAATGTTTGAATCGTTTTAGAATGTTTGAATCGTTTTTAGAATGTTTGAATCGTTTTTAGAATGTTTGAATCGTTTTAAGAATGTTTGAATCGTTTTAGAATGTTTGAATCGTTTTAAGAATGTTTGAATCCTTTTAGAATGTTTGAATCGTTTTTAGAATGTTTGAATCGTTTTTAGAATGTTTGAATCTTTTTTAGAATTTTTTAGAATGTTTGAATCGTTTTTAGAATGTTTGAATCGTTTTTAGAATGTTTGAATCGTTTTTGAATGTTTGAATCGTTTTTAGAATGTTTGAATCGTTTTTGAATGTTTGAATCGTTTTTAGAATGTTTGAATCGTTTTTAGAATGTTTGAATCGTTTTTAGAATGTTTGAATCTTTTTTAGAATGTTTGAATCGTTTTAAGAATGTTTGAATCGTTTTAGAATGTTTGAATCGTTTTAAGAATGTTTGAATCCTTTTAGAATGTTTGAATCTTTTTTAGAATTTTTTAGAATGTTTGAATCGTTTTTAGAATGTTTGAATCTTTTTTAGAATGTTTGAATCTTTTTAGAATGTTTGAATCATTTTAGAATGTTTGAATCTTTTTTAGAATGTTTGAATCTTTTTTAGAATGTTTGAATCGTTTTTAGAATGTTTGAATCTTTTTTAGAATGTTTGAATCGTTTTTAGAATGTTTGAATCTTTTTTAGAATGTTTGAATCGTTTTTAGAATGTTTGAATCTTTTTTAGAATGTTTGAATCCTTTTAGAATGTTTGAATCTTTTTAGAATGTTTGAATCGTTTTAAGAATGTTTGAATCCTTTTAGAATGTTTGAATCGTTTTTAGAATGTTTGAATCGTTTTTAGAATGTTTGAATCCTTTTAGAATGTTTGAATCTTTTTTAGAATGTTTGAATCGTTTTTAGAATGTTTGAATCTTTTTTAGAATTTTTTAGAATGTTTGAATCGTTTTTAGAATGTTTGAATCGTTTTTGAATGTTTGAATCGTTTTTAGAATGTTTGAATCGTTTTTGAATGTTTGAATCGTTTTTAGAATGTTTGAATCGTTTTAAGAATGTTTGAATCGTTTTAGAATGTTTGAATCGTTTTTAGAATGTTTGAATCGTTTTTAGAATGTTTGAATCGTTTTTAGAATGTTTGAATCTTTTTTAGAATGTTTGAATCGTTTTAAGAATGTTTGAATCCTTTTAGAATGTTTGAATCGTTTTTAGAATGTTTGAATCCTTTTAGAATGTTTGAATCGTTTTTAGAATGTTTGAATCTTTTTTAGAATGTTTGAATCGTTTTTAGAATGTTTGAATCTTTTTTAGAATGTTTGAATCCTTTTAGAATGTTTGAATCTTTTTAGAATGTTTGAATCGTTTTAAGAATGTTTGAATCCTTTTAGAATGTTTGAATCTTTTTTAGAATGTTTGAATCGTTTTTAGAATGTTTGAATCTTTTTTAGAATTTTTTAGAATGTTTGAATCGTTTTTAGAATGTTTGAATCGTTTTAAGAATGTTTGAATCGTTTTAGAATGTTTGAATCGTTTTTAGAATGTTTGAATCGTTTTTAGAATGTTTGAATCGTTTTAAGAATGTTTGAATCGTTTTAGAATGTTTGAATCGTTTTAAGAATGTTTGAATCCTTTTAGAATGTTTGAATCGTTTTTAGAATGTTTGAATCGTTTTTAGAATGTTTGAATCTTTTTTAGAATTTTTTAGAATGTTTGAATCGTTTTTAGAATGTTTGAATCGTTTTTAGAATGTTTGAATCGTTTTTGAATGTTTGAATCGTTTTTAGAATGTTTGAATCGTTTTTGAATGTTTGAATCGTTTTTAGAATGTTTGAATCGTTTTTAGAATGTTTGAATCGTTTTTAGAATGTTTGAATCTTTTTTAGAATGTTTGAATCGTTTTAAGAATGTTTGAATCGTTTTAGAATGTTTGAATCGTTTTAAGAATGTTTGAATCCTTTTAGAATGTTTGAATCTTTTTTAGAATTTTTTAGAATGTTTGAATCGTTTTTAGAATGTTTGAATCTTTTTTAGAATGTTTGAATCTTTTTAGAATGTTTGAATCATTTTAGAATGTTTGAATCTTTTTTAGAATGTTTGAATCTTTTTTAGAATGTTTGAATCGTTTTTAGAATGTTTGAATCTTTTTTAGAATGTTTGAATCGTTTTTAGAATGTTTGAATCTTTTTTAGAATGTTTGAATCGTTTTTAGAATGTTTGAATCTTTTTTAGAATGTTTGAATCCTTTTAGAATGTTTGAATCTTTTTAGAATGTTTGAATCGTTTTAAGAATGTTTGAATCCTTTTAGAATGTTTGAATCGTTTTTAGAATGTTTGAATCGTTTTAGAATGTTTGAATCGTTTTTAGAATGTTTGAATCGTTTTAAGAATGTTTGAATCGTTTTAGAATGTTTGAATCGTTTTTAGAATGTTTGAATCGTTTTTAGAATGTTTGAATCGTTTTTAGAATGTTTGAATCTTTTTTAGAATGTTTGAATCGTTTTAAGAATGTTTGAATCCTTTTAGAATGTTTGAATCGTTTTTAGAATGTTTGAATCTTTTTTAGAATGTTTGAATCTTTTTAGAATGTTTGAATCATTTTAGAATGTTTGAATCGTTTTTAGAATGTTTGAATCGTTTTTGAATGTTTGAATCGTTTTTAGAATGTTTGAATCGTTTTTAGAATGTTTGAATCGTTTTTAGAATGTTTGAATCTTTTTTAGAATGTTTGAATCTTTTTTAGAATGTTTGAATCGTTTTTAGAATGTTTGAATCTTTTTTAGAATGTTTGAATCCTTTTAGAATGTTTGAATCTTTTTAGAATGTTTGAATCGTTTTAAGAATGTTTGAATCCTTTTAGAATGTTTGAATCGTTTTTAGAATGTTTGAATCGTTTTTAGAATGTTTGAATCCTTTTAGAATGTTTGAATCTTTTTTAGAATGTTTGAATCGTTTTTAGAATGTTTGAATCTTTTTTAGAATTTTTTAGAATGTTTGAATCGTTTTTAGAATGTTTGAATCGTTTTTAGAATGTTTGAATCGTTTTTGAATGTTTGAATCGTTTTTAGAATGTTTGAATCGTTTTTGAATGTTTGAATCGTTTTTAGAATGTTTGAATCGTTTTTAGAATGTTTGAATCGTTTTTAGAATGTTTGAATCTTTTTTAGAATGTTTGAATCGTTTTAAGAATGTTTGAATCCTTTTAGAATGTTTGAATCGTTTTTAGAATGTTTGAATCTTTTTTAGAATGTTTGAATCTTTTTTAGAATGTTTGAATCGTTTTTAGAATGTTTGAATCTTTTTTAGAATGTTTGAATCCTTTTAGAATGTTTGAATCTTTTTAGAATGTTTGAATCGTTTTAAGAATGTTTGAATCCTTTTAGAATGTTTGAATCGTTTTTAGAATGTTTGAATCCTTTTAGAATGTTTGAATCGTTTTTAGAATGTTTGAATCTTTTTTAGAATGTTTGAATCGTTTTTAGAATGTTTGAATCTTTTTTAGAATGTTTGAATCCTTTTAGAATGTTTGAATCTTTTTAGAATGTTTGAATCGTTTTAAGAATGTTTGAATCCTTTTAGAATGTTTGAATCTTTTTTAGAATGTTTGAATCGTTTTTAGAATGTTTGAATCTTTTTTAGAATTTTTTAGAATGTTTGAATCGTTTTTAGAATGTTTGAATCGTTTTAAGAATGTTTGAATCGTTTTAGAATGTTTGAATCGTTTTTAGAATGTTTGAATCGTTTTTAGAATGTTTGAATCGTTTTAAGAATGTTTGAATCGTTTTAGAATGTTTGAATCGTTTTAAGAATGTTTGAATCCTTTTAGAATGTTTGAATCGTTTTTAGAATGTTTGAATCGTTTTTAGAATGTTTGAATCTTTTTTAGAATTTTTTAGAATGTTTGAATCGTTTTTAGAATGTTTGAATCGTTTTTAGAATGTTTGAATCGTTTTTGAATGTTTGAATCGTTTTTAGAATGTTTGAATCGTTTTTGAATGTTTGAATCGTTTTTAGAATGTTTGAATCGTTTTTAGAATGTTTGAATCGTTTTTAGAATGTTTGAATCTTTTTTAGAATGTTTGAATCGTTTTAAGAATGTTTGAATCGTTTTAGAATGTTTGAATCGTTTTAAGAATGTTTGAATCCTTTTAGAATGTTTGAATCTTTTTTAGAATTTTTTAGAATGTTTGAATCGTTTTTAGAATGTTTGAATCTTTTTTAGAATGTTTGAATCTTTTTAGAATGTTTGAATCATTTTAGAATGTTTGAATCTTTTTTAGAATGTTTGAATCTTTTTTAGAATGTTTGAATCGTTTTTAGAATGTTTGAATCTTTTTTAGAATGTTTGAATCGTTTTTAGAATGTTTGAATCTTTTTTAGAATGTTTGAATCGTTTTTAGAATGTTTGAATCTTTTTTAGAATGTTTGAATCCTTTTAGAATGTTTGAATCTTTTTAGAATGTTTGAATCGTTTTAAGAATGTTTGAATCCTTTTAGAATGTTTGAATCGTTTTTAGAATGTTTGAATCGTTTTTAGAATGTTTGAATCCTTTTAGAATGTTTGAATCTTTTTTAGAATGTTTGAATCGTTTTTAGAATGTTTGAATCTTTTTTAGAATTTTTTAGAATGTTTGAATCGTTTTTAGAATGTTTGAATCGTTTTTGAATGTTTGAATCGTTTTTAGAATGTTTGAATCGTTTTTGAATGTTTGAATCGTTTTTAGAATGTTTGAATCGTTTTAAGAATGTTTGAATCGTTTTAGAATGTTTGAATCGTTTTTAGAATGTTTGAATCGTTTTTAGAATGTTTGAATCGTTTTTAGAATGTTTGAATCTTTTTTAGAATGTTTGAATCGTTTTAAGAATGTTTGAATCCTTTTAGAATGTTTGAATCGTTTTTAGAATGTTTGAATCATTTTAGAATGTTTGAATCGTTTTTAGAATGTTTGAATCGTTTTTGAATGTTTGAATCGTTTTTAGAATGTTTGAATCGTTTTTAGAATGTTTGAATCGTTTTTAGAATGTTTGAATCTTTTTTAGAATGTTTGAATCTTTTTTAGAATGTTTGAATCTTTTTAGAATGTTTGAATCATTTTAGAATGTTTGAATCTTTTTTAGAATGTTTGAATCTTTTTTAGAATGTTTGAATCGTTTTTAGAATGTTTGAATCTTTTTTAGAATGTTTGAATCGTTTTTAGAATGTTTGAATCTTTTTTAGAATGTTTGAATCGTTTTTAGAATGTTTGAATCCTTTTAGAATGTTTGAATCTTTTTAGAATGTTTGAATCGTTTTAAGAATGTTTGAATCCTTTTAGAATGTTTGAATCGTTTTTAGAATGTTTGAATCGTTTTTAGAATGTTTGAATCCTTTTAGAATGTTTGAATCTTTTTTAGAATGTTTGAATCCTTTTAGAATGTTTGAATCTTTTTAGAATGTTTGAATCGTTTTAAGAATGTTTGAATCCTTTTAGAATGTTTGAATCGTTTTTAGAATGTTTGAATCGTTTTTAGAATGTTTGAATCCTTTTAGAATGTTTGAATCTTTTTTAGAATGTTTGAATCGTTTTTAGAATGTTTGAATCTTTTTTAGAATTTTTTAGAATGTTTGAATCGTTTTTAGAATGTTTGAATCGTTTTTAGAATGTTTGAATCGTTTTTGAATGTTTGAATCGTTTTTAGAATGTTTGAATCGTTTTTAGAATGTTTGAATCTTTTTTAGAATTTTTTAGAATGTTTGAATCGTTTTTAGAATGTTTGAATCTTTTTTAGAATGTTTGAATCCTTTTAGAATGTTTGAATCTTTTTAGAATGTTTGAATCGTTTTAAGAATGTTTGAATCCTTTTAGAATGTTTGAATCGTTTTTAGAATGTTTGAATCGTTTTTAGAATGTTTGAATCCTTTTAGAATGTTTGAATCTTTTTTAGAATGTTTGAATCGTTTTTAGAATGTTTGAATCTTTTTTAGAATTTTTTAGAATGTTTCAATCGTTTTTAGAATGTTTGAATCGTTTTTAGAATGTTTGAATCGTTTTTGAATGTTTGAATCGTTTTTAGAATGTTTGAATCGTTTTTGAATGTTTGAATCGTTTTTAGAATGTTTGAATCGTTTTAAGAATGTTTGAATCGTTTTAGAATGTTTGAATCGTTTTTAGAATGTTTGAATCGTTTTTAGAATGTTTGAATCGTTTTTAGAATGTTTGAATCTTTTTTAGAATGTTTGAATCGTTTTAAGAATGTTTGAATCCTTTTAGAATGTTTGAATCGTTTTTAGAATGTTTGAATCTTTTTTAGAATGTTTGAATCTTTTTAGAATGTTTGAATCATTTTAGAATGTTTGAATCGTTTTTAGAATGTTTGAATCTTTTTTAGAATGTTTGAATCGTTTTTAGAATGTTTGAATCTTTTTTAGAATGTTTGAATCGTTTTTAGAATGTTTGAATCTTTTTTAGAATGTTTGAATCGTTTTTAGAATGTTTGAATCTTTTTTAGAATGTTTGAATCGTTTTTAGAATGTTTGAATCGTTTTTAGAATGTTTGAATCTTTTTTAGAATGTTTGAATCGTTTTAAGAATGTTTGAATCCTTTTAGAATGTTTGAATCGTTTTTAGAATGTTTGAATCGTTTTTAGAATTTTTTAGAATGTTTGAATCATTTTTAGAATGTTTGAATCGTTTTTAGAATGTTTGAATCGTTTTTAGAATTTTTTAGAATCTTTTTAGAATGTTTGAATCTTTTTTAGAAGTTTTTAGAATGTTTGAATCGTTTTTAGAATGTTTGAATCGTTTTTAGAATGTTTGAATCGTTTTTGAATGTTTGAATCGTTTTTAGAATGTTTGAATCGTTTTTGAATGTTTGAATCGTTTTTAGAATGTTTGAATCGTTTTTAGAATGTTTGAATCGTTTTTAGAATTTTTTATAATGTTTGAATCATTTTTAGAATGTTTGAATCGTTTTTAGAATGTTTGAATCGTTTTTAGAATGTTTGAATCTTTTTTAGAATGTTTGAATCGTTTTTAGAATGTTTGAATCTTTTTTAGAATGTTTGAATCGTTTTTAGAATGTTTGAATCTTTTTTAGAATGTTTGAATCGTTTTTAGAATGTTTGAATCTTTTTTAGAATGTTTGAATCCTTTTAGAATGTTTGAATCTTTTTAGAATGTTTGAATCGTTTTAAGAATGTTTGAATCCTTTTAGAATGTTTGAATCGTTTTTAGAATGTTTGAATCGTTTTTAGAATGTTTGAATCCTTTTAGAATGTTTGAATCTTTTTTAGAATGTTTGAATCGTTTTTAGAATGTTTGAATCTTTTTTAGAAGTTTTTAGAATGTTTGAATCGTTTTTAGAATGTTTGAATCGTTTTTAGAATGTTTGAATCGTTTTTGAATGTTTGAATCGTTTTTAGAATGTTTGAATCGTTTTTGAATGTTTGAATCGTTTTTAGAATGTTTGAATCGTTTTAAGAATGTTTGAATCGTTTTAGAATGTTTGAATCGTTTTAAGAATGTTTGAATCCTTTTAGAATGTTTGAATCGTTTTTAGAATGTTTGAATCTTTTTTAGAATGTTTGAATCTTTTTAGAATGTTTGAATCATTTTAGAATGTTTGAATCGTTTTTAGAATGTTTGAATCGTTTTTGAATGTTTGAATCGTTTTTAGAATGTTTGAATCGTTTTTAGAATGTTTGAATCGTTTTTAGAATGTTTGAATCTTTTTTAGAATGTTTGAATCTTTTTTAGAATGTTTGAATCTTTTTAGAATGTTTGAATCATTTTAGAATGTTTGAATCTTTTTTAGAATGTTTGAATCTTTTTTAGAATGTTTGAATCGTTTTTAGAATGTTTGAATCTTTTTTAGAATGTTTGAATCGTTTTTAGAATGTTTGAATCTTTTTTAGAATGTTTGAATCGTTTTTAGAATGTTTGAATCTTTTTTAGAATGTTTGAATCCTTTTAGAATGTTTGAATCTTTTTAGAATGTTTGAATCGTTTTAAGAATGTTTGAATCCTTTTAGAATGTTTGAATCGTTTTTAGAATGTTTGAATCGTTTTTAGAATGTTTGAATCCTTTTAGAATGTTTGAATCTTTTTTAGAATGTTTGAATCCTTTTAGAATGTTTGAATCTTTTTAGAATGTTTGAATCGTTTTAAGAATGTTTGAATCCTTTTAGAATGTTTGAATCGTTTTTAGAATGTTTGAATCGTTTTTAGAATGTTTGAATCCTTTTAGAATGTTTGAATCTTTTTTAGAATGTTTGAATCGTTTTTAGAATGTTTGAATCTTTTTTAGAATTTTTTAGAATGTTTGAATCGTTTTTAGAATGTTTGAATCGTTTTTAGAATGTTTGAATCGTTTTTGAATGTTTGAATCGTTTTTAGAATGTTTGAATCGTTTTTAGAATGTTTGAATCTTTTTTAGAATTTTTTAGAATGTTTGAATCGTTTTTAGAATGTTTGAATCTTTTTTAGAATGTTTGAATCCTTTTAGAATGTTTGAATCTTTTTAGAATGTTTGAATCGTTTTAAGAATGTTTGAATCCTTTTAGAATGTTTGAATCGTTTTTAGAATGTTTGAATCGTTTTTAGAATGTTTGAATCCTTTTAGAATGTTTGAATCTTTTTTAGAATGTTTGAATCGTTTTTAGAATGTTTGAATCTTTTTTAGAATTTTTTAGAATGTTTCAATCGTTTTTAGAATGTTTGAATCGTTTTTAGAATGTTTGAATCGTTTTTGAATGTTTGAATCGTTTTTAGAATGTTTGAATCGTTTTTGAATGTTTGAATCGTTTTTAGAATGTTTTATAATGTTTGAATCATTTTTAGAATGTTTGAATCGTTTTTAGAATGTTTGAATCTTTTTTAGAATGTTTGAATCTTTTTAGAATGTTTGAATCATTTTAGAATGTTTGAATCGTTTTTAGAATGTTTGAATCTTTTTTAGAATGTTTGAATCGTTTTTAGAATGTTTGAATCTTTTTTAGAATGTTTGAATCGTTTTTAGAATGTTTGAATCTTTTTTAGAATGTTTGAATCGTTTTTAGAATGTTTGAATCTTTTTTAGAATGTTTGAATCCTTTTAGAATGTTTGAATCTTTTTAGAATGTTTGAATCGTTTTAAGAATGTTTGAATCCTTTTAGAATGTTTGAATCGTTTTTAGAATGTTTGAATCGTTTTTAGAATGTTTGAATCCTTTTAGAATGTTTGAATCTTTTTTAGAATGTTTGAATCGTTTTTAGAATGTTTGAATCTTTTTTAGAAGTTTTTAGAATGTTTGAATCGTTTTTAGAATGTTTGAATCGTTTTTAGAATGTTTGAATCGTTTTTGAATGTTTGAATCGTTTTTAGAATGTTTGAATCGTTTTTGAATGTTTGAATCGTTTTTAGAATGTTTGAATCTTTTTTAGAATGTTTGAATCGTTTTTAGAATGTTTGAATCTTTTTTAGAATGTTTGAATCGTTTTTAGAATGTTTGAATCGTTTTTAGAATGTTTGAATCGTTTTTGAATGTTTGAATCGTTTTTAGAATGTTTGAATCTTTTTTAGAATGTTTGAATCGTTTTTAGAATGTTTGAATCTTTTTTAGAATGTTTGAATCGTTTTTAGAATGTTTGAATCTTTTTTAGAATGTTTGAATCCTTTTAGAATGTTTGAATCTTTTTAGAATGTTTGAATCGTTTTAAGAATGTTTGAATCCTTTTAGAATGTTTGAATCGTTTTTAGAATGTTTGAATCGTTTTTGAATGTTTGAATCGTTTTTAGAATGTTTGAATCGTTTTTGAATGTTTGAATCGTTTTTAGAATGTTTGAATCGTTTTAAGAATGTTTGAATCGTTTTAGAATGTTTGAATCGTTTTTAGAATGTTTGAATCGTTTTTAGAATGTTTGAATCGTTTTTAGAATGTTTGAATCTTTTTTAGAATGTTTGAATCGTTTTAAGAATGTTTGAATCCTTTTAGAATGTTTGAATCGTTTTTAGAATGTTTGAATCTTTTTTAGAATGTTTGAATCTTTTTAGAATGTTTGAATCATTTTAGAATGTTTGAATCGTTTTTAGAATGTTTGAATCGTTTTTGAATGTTTGAATCGTTTTTAGAATGTTTGAATCGTTTTTAGAATGTTTGAATCGTTTTTAGAATGTTTGAATCTTTTTTAGAATGTTTGAATCGTTTTAAGAATGTTTGAATCCTTTTAGAATGTTTGAATCGTTTTTAGAATGTTTGAATCTTTTTTAGAATGTTTGAATCTTTTTAGAATGTTTGAATCATTTTAGAATGTTTGAATCTTTTTTAGAATGTTTGAATCTTTTTTAGAATGTTTGAATCGTTTTTAGAATGTTTGAATCTTTTTTAGAATGTTTGAATCGTTTTTAGAATGTTTGAATCTTTTTTAGAATGTTTGAATCGTTTTTAGAATGTTTGAATCTTTTTTAGAATGTTTGAATCCTTTTAGAATGTTTGAATCTTTTTAGAATGTTTGAATCGTTTTAAGAATGTTTGAATCCTTTTAGAATGTTTGAATCGTTTTTAGAATGTTTGAATCGTTTTTAGAATGTTTGAATCCTTTTAGAATGTTTGAATCTTTTTTAGAATGTTTGAATCGTTTTTAGAATGTTTGAATCTTTTTTAGAATTTTTTAGAATGTTTGAATCGTTTTTAGAATGTTTGAATCGTTTTTAGAATGTTTGAATCGTTTTTGAATGTTTGAATCGTTTTTAGAATGTTTGAATCGTTTTTGAATGTTTGAATCGTTTTTAGAATGTTTGAATCGTTTTAAGAATGTTTGAATCGTTTTAGAATGTTTGAATCGTTTTTAGAATGTTTGAATCGTTTTTAGAATGTTTGAATCGTTTTTAGAATGTTTGAATCTTTTTTAGAATGTTTGAATCTTTTTAGAATGTTTGAATCATTTTAGAATGTTTGAATCGTTTTTAGAATGTTTGAATCTTTTTTAGAATGTTTGAATCGTTTTTAGAATGTTTGAATCTTTTTTAGAATGTTTGAATCGTTTTTAGAATGTTTGAATCTTTTTTAGAATGTTTGAATCGTTTTTAGAATGTTTGAATCTTTTTTAGAATGTTTGAATCGTTTTTAGAATGTTTGAATCGTTTTTAGAATGTTTGAATCGTTTTTAGAATGTTTGAATCTTTTTTAGAATGTTTGAATCGTTTTAAGAATGTTTGAATCCTTTTAGAATGTTTGAATCGTTTTTAGAATGTTTGAATCGTTTTTAGAATTTTTTAGAATGTTTGAATCATTTTTAGAATGTTTGAATCGTTTTTAGAATGTTTGAATCGTTTTTAGAATTTTTTAGAATCTTTTTAGAATGTTTGAATCATTTTAGAATGTTTGAATCGTTTTTAGAATGTTTGAATCTTTTTTAGAATGTTTGAATCGTTTTTAGAATGTTTGAATCTTTTTTAGAATGTTTGAATCGTTTTTAGAATGTTTGAATCTTTTTTAGAATGTTTGAATCGTTTTTAGAATGTTTGAATCTTTTTTAGAATGTTTGAATCCTTTTAGAATGTTTGAATCTTTTTAGAATGTTTGAATCGTTTTAAGAATGTTTGAATCCTTTTAGAATGTTTGAATCGTTTTTAGAATGTTTGAATCGTTTTTAGAATGTTTGAATCCTTTTAGAATGTTTGAATCTTTTTTAGAATGTTTGAATCGTTTTTAGAATGTTTGAATCTTTTTTAGAAGTTTTTAGAATGTTTGAATCGTTTTTAGAATGTTTGAATCGTTTTTAGAATGTTTGAATCGTTTTTGAATGTTTGAATCGTTTTTAGAATGTTTGAATCGTTTTTGAATGTTTGAATCGTTTTTAGAATGTTTGAATCGTTTTTAGAATGTTTGAATCGTTTTTAGAATTTTTTATAATGTTTGAATCATTTTTAGAATGTTTGAATCGTTTTTAGAATGTTTGAATCTTTTTTAGAATGTTTGAATCTTTTTAGAATGTTTGAATCATTTTAGAATGTTTGAATCGTTTTTAGAATGTTTGAATCTTTTTTAGAATGTTTGAATCGTTTTTAGAATGTTTGAATCTTTTTTAGAATGTTTGAATCGTTTTTAGAATGTTTGAATCTTTTTTAGAATGTTTGAATCGTTTTTAGAATGTTTGAATCTTTTTTAGAATGTTTGAATCCTTTTAGAATGTTTGAATCTTTTTAGAATGTTTGAATCGTTTTAAGAATGTTTGAATCCTTTTAGAATGTTTGAATCGTTTTTAGAATGTTTGAATCGTTTTTAGAATGTTTGAATCCTTTTAGAATGTTTGAATCTTTTTTAGAATGTTTGAATCGTTTTTAGAATGTTTGAATCTTTTTTAGAAGTTTTTAGAATGTTTGAATCGTTTTTAGAATGTTTGAATCGTTTTTAGAATGTTTGAATCGTTTTTGAATGTTTGAATCGTTTTTAGAATGTTTGAATCGTTTTTGAATGTTTGAATCGTTTTTAGAATGTTTGAATCGTTTTTAGAATGTTTGAATCGTTTTTAGAATTTTTTATAATGTTTGAATCATTTTTAGAATGTTTGAATCGTTTTTAGAATGTTTGAATCTTTTTTAGAATGTTTGAATCTTTTTAGAATGTTTGAATCATTTTAGAATGTTTGAATCGTTTTTAGAATGTTTGAATCTTTTTTAGAATGTTTGAATCGTTTTTAGAATGTTTGAATCTTTTTTAGAATGTTTGAATCGTTTTTAGAATGTTTGAATCTTTTTTAGAATGTTTGAATCGTTTTTAGAATGTTTGAATCTTTTTTAGAATGTTTGAATCCTTTTAGAATGTTTGAATCTTTTTAGAATGTTTGAATCGTTTTAAGAATGTTTGAATCCTTTTAGAATGTTTGAATCGTTTTTAGAATGTTTGAATCTTTTTTAGAATGTTTGAATCGTTTTTAGAATGTTTGAATCTTTTTTAGAATGTTTGAATCGTTTTTAGAATGTTTGAATCTTTTTTAGAATGTTTGAATCGTTTTTAGAATGTTTGAATCGTTTTTAGAATTTTTTAGAATGTTTGAATCATTTTTAGAATGTTTGAATCGTTTTTAGAATGTTTGAATCTTTTTTAGAATGTTTGAATCTTTTTAGAATGTTTGAATCTTTTTAGAATGTTTGAATCTTTTTTAGAATGTTTGAATCGTTTTTAGAATGTTTGAATCTTTTTTAGAATGTTTGAATCCTTTTAGAATGTTTGAATCTTTTTAGAATGTTTGAATCGTTTTAAGAATGTTTGAATCCTTTTAGAATGTTTGAATCGTTTTTAGAATGTTTGAATCTTTTTTAGAATGTTTGAATCGTTTTTAGAATGTTTGAATCTTTTTTAGAATGTTTGAATCGTTTTTAGAATGTTTGAATCTTTTTTAGAATGTTTGAATCGTTTTTAGAATGTTTGAATCGTTTTTAGAATTTTTTAGAATGTTTGAATCATTTTTAGAATGTTTGAATCGTTTTTAGAATGTTTGAATCTTTTTTAGAATGTTTGAATCTTTTTAGAATGTTTGAATCGTTTTTAGAATGTTTGAATCTTTTTTAGAATGTTTGAATCGTTTTTAGAATGTTTGAATCGTTTTTAGAATGTTTGAATCTTTTTTAGAATGTTTGAATCCTTTTAGAATGTTTGAATCGTTTTTAGAATGTTTGAATCTTTTTTAGAATGTTTGAATCGTTTTTAGAATGTTTGAATCTTTTTTAGAATGTTTGAATCGTTTTTAGAATGTTTGAATCTTTTTTAGAATGTTTGAATCCTTTTAGAATGTTTGAATCGTTTTTAGAATGTTTGAATCGTTTTTGAATGTTTGAATCGTTTTTAGAATGTTTGAATCGTTTTTGAATGTTTGAATCGTTTTTAGAATGTTTGAATCGTTTTTAGAATGTTTGAATCGTTTTTAGAATGTTTGAATCTTTTTTAGAATGTTTGAATCGTTTTAAGAATGTTTGAATCCTTTTAGAATGTTTGAATCGTTTTTAGAATGTTTGAATCGTTTTAAGAATGTTTGAATCCTTTTAGAATGTTTGAATCGTTTTTAGAATGTTTGAATCCTTTTAGAATGTTTGAATCGTTTTTAGAATGTTTGAATCGTTTTTAGAATGTTTGAATCCTTTTAGAATGTTTGAATCTTTTTTAGAATGTTTGAATCGTTTTTAGAATGTTTGAATCTTTTTTAGAATTTTTTAGAATGTTTGAATCGTTTTTAGAATGTTTGAATCGTTTTTAGAATGTTTGAATCGTTTTTGAATGTTTGAATCGTTTTTAGAATGTTTGAATCGTTTTTGAATGTTTGAATCGTTTTTAGAATGTTTGAATCGTTTTTAGAATGTTTGAATCGTTTTTAGAATGTTTGAATCTTTTTTAGAATGTTTGAATCGTTTTAAGAATGTTTGAATCCTTTTAGAATGTTTGAATCGTTTTTAGAATGTTTGAATCTTTTTTAGAATGTTTGAATCTTTTTTAGAATGTTTGAATCGTTTTTAGAATGTTTGAATCTTTTTTAGAATGTTTGAATCCTTTTAGAATGTTTGAATCTTTTTAGAATGTTTGAATCGTTTTAAGAATGTTTGAATCCTTTTAGAATGTTTGAATCGTTTTTAGAATGTTTGAATCCTTTTAGAATGTTTGAATCTTTTTTAGAATGTTTGAATCGTTTTTAGAATGTTTGAATCTTTTTTAGAATGTTTTAGAATGTTTGAATCGTTTTTAGAATGTTTGAATCGTTTTTAGAATGTTTGAATCGTTTTTAGAATGTTTGAATCGTTTTTGAATGTTTGAATCGTTTTTAGAATGTTTGAATCGTTTTTGAATGTTTGAATCGTTTTTAGAATGTTTGAATCGTTTTAAGAATGTTTGAATCGTTTTAGAATGTTTGAATCGTTTTTAGAATGTTTGAATCGTTTTAAGAATGTTTGAATCTTTTTTAGAATGTTTGAATCTTTTTTAGAATGTTTGAATCGTTTTAAGAATGTTTGAATCGTTTTTAGAATGTTTGAATCTTTTTTAGAATGTTTGAATCGTTTTTAGAATGTTTGAATCTTTTTTAGAATGTTTGAATCGTTTTTAGAATGTTTGAATCGTTTTTAGAATTTTTTAGAATGTTTGAATCATTTTTAGAATGTTTGAATCGTTTTTAGAATGTTTTAATCTTTTTTAGAATGTTTGAATCTTTTTAGAATGTTTGAATCATTTTAGAATGTTTGAATCGTTTTTAGAATGTTTGAATCTTTTTTAGAATGTTTGAATCGTTTTTAGAATGTTTGAATCTTTTTTAGAATGTTTGAATCGTTTTTAGAATGTTTGAATCTTTTTTAGAATGTTTGAATCGTTTTTAGAATGTTTGAATCTTTTTTAGAATGTTTGAATCCTTTTAGAATGTTTGAATCTTTTTAGAATGTTTGAATCTTTTTTAGAATTTTTTAGAATGTTTGAATCGTTTTTAGAATGTTTGAATCTTTTTTAGAATGTTTGAATCCTTTTAGAATGTTTGAATCTTTTTAGAATGTTTGAATCGTTTTAAGAATGTTTGAATCCTTTTAGAATGTTTGAATCGTTTTTAGAATGTTTGAATCTTTTTTAGAATGTTTGAATCGTTTTTAGAATGTTTGAATCTTTTTTAGAATGTTTGAATCGTTTTTAGAATGTTTGAATCTTTTTTAGAATGTTTGAATCGTTTTTAGAATGTTTGAATCGTTTTTAGAATTTTTTAGAATGTTTGAATCATTTTTAGAATGTTTGAATCGTTTTTAGAATGTTTGAATCTTTTTTAGAATGTTTGAATCTTTTTAGAATGTTTGAATCGTTTTTAGAATGTTTGAATCTTTTTTAGAATGTTTGAATCGTTTTTAGAATGTTTGAATCTTTTTTAGAATGTTTGAATCGTTTTTAGAATGTTTGAATCTTTTTTAGAATGTTTGAATCGTTTTTAGAATGTTTGAATCGTTTTTAGAATTTTTTAGAATGTTTGAATCATTTTTAGAATGTTTGAATCCTTTTAGAATGTTTGAATCGTTTTTAGAATGTTTGAATCTTTTTTAGAATGTTTGAATCGTTTTTAGAATGTTTGAATCTTTTTTAGAATGTTTGAATCGTTTTTAGAATGTTTGAATCTTTTTTAGAATGTTTGAATCCTTTTAGAATGTTTGAATCTTTTTAGAATGTTTGAATCGTTTTAAGAATGTTTGAATCCTTTTAGAATGTTTGAATCGTTTTTAGAATGTTTGAATCGTTTTTAGAATGTTTGAATCCTTTTAGAATGTTTGAATCTTTTTTAGAATGTTTGAATCGTTTTTAGAATGTTTGAATCTTTTTTAGAATTTTTTAGAATGTTTGAATCGTTTTTAGAATGTTTGAATCGTTTTTAGAATGTTTGAATCGTTTTTGAATGTTTGAATCGTTTTTAGAATGTTTGAATCGTTTTTGAATGTTTGAATCGTTTTTAGAATGTTTGAATCGTTTTTAGAATGTTTGAATCGTTTTTAGAATGTTTGAATCTTTTTTAGAATGTTTGAATCGTTTTAAGAATGTTTGAATCCTTTTAGAATGTTTGAATCGTTTTTAGAATGTTTGAATCTTTTTTAGAATGTTTGAATCTTTTTAGAATGTTTGAATCATTTTAGAATGTTTGAATCTTTTTTAGAATGTTTGAATCTTTTTTAGAATGTTTGAATCGTTTTTAGAATGTTTGAATCTTTTTTAGAATGTTTGAATCCTTTTAGAATGTTTGAATCTTTTTAGAATGTTTGAATCGTTTTAAGAATGTTTGAATCCTTTTAGAATGTTTGAATCGTTTTTAGAATGTTTGAATCCTTTTAGAATGTTTGAATCTTTTTTAGAATGTTTGAATCGTTTTTAGAATGTTTGAATCTTTTTTAGAATTTTTTAGAATGTTTGAATCGTTTTTAGAATGTTTGAATCGTTTTTAGAATGTTTGAATCGTTTTTGAATGTTTGAATCGTTTTTAGAATGTTTGAATCGTTTTTGAATGTTTGAATCGTTTTTAGAATGTTTGAATCGTTTTAAGAATGTTTGAATCGTTTTAGAATGTTTGAATCGTTTTTAGAATGTTTGAATCGTTTTTAGAATGTTTGAATCGTTTTTAGAATGTTTGAATCGTTTTAGAATGTTTGAATCGTTTTTAGAATGTTTGAATCGTTTTTAGAATGTTTGAATCGTTTTTAGAATGTTTGAATCTTTTTTAGAATGTTTGAATCGTTTTAAGAATGTTTGAATCTTTTTTAGAATGTTTGAATCTTTTTAGAATGTTTGAATCATTTTAGAATGTTTGAATCGTTTTTAGAATGTTTGAATCTTTTTTAGAATGTTTGAATCGTTTTTAGAATGTTTGAATCTTTTTTAGAATGTTTGAATCGTTTTTAGAATGTTTGAATCTTTTTTAGAATGTTTGAATCGTTTTTAGAATGTTTGAATCTTTTTTAGAATGTTTGAATCGTTTTTAGAATGTTTGAATCGTTTTTAGAATGTTTGAATCGTTTTTAGAATTTTTTAGAATGTTTGAATCATTTTTAGAATGTTTGAATCGTTTTTAGAATGTTTGAATCTTTTTTAGAATGTTTGAATCTTTTTAGAATGTTTGAATCATTTTAGAATGTTTGAATCGTTTTTAGAATGTTTGAATCTTTTTTAGAATGTTTGAATCCTTTTAGAATGTTTGAATCTTTTTAGAATGTTTGAATCGTTTTAAGAATGTTTGAATCCTTTTAGAATGTTTGAATCGTTTTTAGAATGTTTGAATCCTTTTAGAATGTTTGAATCGTTTTTAGAATGTTTGAATCTTTTTTAGAATGTTTGAATCGTTTTTAGAATGTTTGAATCTTTTTTAGAATGTTTGAATCCTTTTAGAATGTTTGAATCTTTTTAGAATGTTTGAATCGTTTTAAGAATGTTTGAATCCTTTTAGAATGTTTGAATCGTTTTTAGAATGTTTGAATCGTTTTTAGAATGTTTGAATCCTTTTAGAATGTTTGAATCTTTTTTAGAATGTTTGAATCGTTTTTAGAATGTTTGAATCTTTTTTAGAATTTTTTAGAATGTTTGAATCGTTTTTAGAATGTTTGAATCGTTTTTGAATGTTTGAATCGTTTTTAGAATGTTTGAATCGTTTTTAGAATGTTTGAATCGTTTTTAGAATGTTTGAATCTTTTTTAGAATGTTTGAATCCTTTTAGAATGTTTGAATCTTTTTAGAATGTTTGAATCGTTTTAAGAATGTTTGAATCCTTTTAGAATGTTTGAATCGTTTTTAGAATGTTTGAATCCTTTTAGAATGTTTGAATCTTTTTTAGAATGTTTGAATCGTTTTTAGAATGTTTGAATCTTTTTTAGAATGTTTTAGAATGTTTGAATCGTTTTTAGAATGTTTGAATCGTTTTTAGAATGTTTGAATCGTTTTTAGAATGTTTGAATCGTTTTTGAATGTTTGAATCGTTTTTAGAATGTTTGAATCGTTTTTGAATGTTTGAATCGTTTTTAGAATGTTTGAATCGTTTTAAGAATGTTTGAATCGTTTTAGAATGTTTGAATCGTTTTTAGAATGTTTGAATCGTTTTTAGAATGTTTGAATCGTTTTTAGAATGTTTGAATCGTTTTAGAATGTTTGAATCGTTTTTAGAATGTTTGAATCGTTTTTAGAATGTTTGAATCGTTTTTAGAATGTTTGAATCTTTTTTAGAATGTTTGAATCGTTTTAAGAATGTTTGAATCTTTTTTAGAATGTTTGAATCTTTTTTAGAATGTTTGAATCGTTTTAAGAATGTTTGAATCGTTTTTAGAATGTTTGAATCTTTTTTAGAATGTTTGAATCGTTTTTAGAATGTTTGAATCTTTTTTAGAATGTTTGAATCGTTTTTAGAATGTTTGAATCTTTTTTAGAATGTTTGAATCGTTTTTAGAATGTTTGAATCTTTTTTAGAATGTTTGAATCGTTTTTAGAATGTTTGAATCGTTTTTAGAATGTTTGAATCGTTTTTAGAATTTTTTAGAATGTTTGAATCATTTTTAGAATGTTTGAATCGTTTTTAGAATGTTTTAATCTTTTTTAGAATGTTTGAATCTTTTTAGAATGTTTGAATCATTTTAGAATGTTTGAATCGTTTTTAGAATGTTTGAATCTTTTTTAGAATGTTTGAATCGTTTTTAGAATGTTTGAATCTTTTTTAGAATGTTTGAATCGTTTTTAGAATGTTTGAATCTTTTTTAGAATGTTTGAATCGTTTTTAGAATGTTTGAATCTTTTTTAGAATGTTTGAATCCTTTTAGAATGTTTGAATCTTTTTAGAATGTTTGAATCTTTTTTAGAATTTTTTAGAATGTTTGAATCGTTTTTAGAATGTTTGAATCTTTTTTAGAATGTTTGAATCCTTTTAGAATGTTTGAATCTTTTTAGAATGTTTGAATCGTTTTAAGAATGTTTGAATCCTTTTAGAATGTTTGAATCGTTTTTAGAATGTTTGAATCTTTTTTAGAATGTTTGAATCGTTTTTAGAATGTTTGAATCTTTTTTAGAATGTTTGAATCGTTTTTAGAATGTTTGAATCTTTTTTAGAATGTTTGAATCGTTTTTAGAATGTTTGAATCGTTTTTAGAATTTTTTAGAATGTTTGAATCATTTTTAGAATGTTTGAATCGTTTTTAGAATGTTTGAATCTTTTTTAGAATGTTTGAATCTTTTTAGAATGTTTGAATCGTTTTTAGAATGTTTGAATCTTTTTTAGAATGTTTGAATCGTTTTTAGAATGTTTGAATCTTTTTTAGAATGTTTGAATCGTTTTTAGAATGTTTGAATCTTTTTTAGAATGTTTGAATCGTTTTTAGAATGTTTGAATCGTTTTTAGAATTTTTTAGAATGTTTGAATCATTTTTAGAATGTTTGAATCCTTTTAGAATGTTTGAATCGTTTTTAGAATGTTTGAATCTTTTTTAGAATGTTTGAATCGTTTTTAGAATGTTTGAATCTTTTTTAGAATGTTTGAATCGTTTTTAGAATGTTTGAATCTTTTTTAGAATGTTTGAATCCTT
This sequence comes from Anarhichas minor, assembly GCF_050575085.1. Taxonomy (NCBI): domain Eukaryota; kingdom Metazoa; phylum Chordata; class Actinopteri; order Perciformes; family Anarhichadidae; genus Anarhichas; species Anarhichas minor. The sequence goes on along the minus strand of NW_027466539.1, from coordinate 910,485 downwards.
TTAGAATGTTTGAATCTTTTTAGAATGTTTGAATCGTTTTAAGAATGTTTGAATCCTTTTAGAATGTTTGAATCGTTTTTAGAATGTTTGAATCGTTTTTAGAATGTTTGAATCCTTTTAGAATGTTTGAATCTTTTTTAGAATGTTTGAATCGTTTTTAGAATGTTTGAATCTTTTTTAGAATTTTTTAGAATGTTTGAATCGTTTTTAGAATGTTTGAATCGTTTTTAGAATGTTTGAATCGTTTTTGAATGTTTGAATCGTTTTTAGAATGTTTGAATCGTTTTTGAATGTTTGAATCGTTTTTAGAATGTTTGAATCGTTTTTAGAATGTTTGAATCGTTTTTAGAATGTTTGAATCTTTTTTAGAATGTTTGAATCGTTTTAAGAATGTTTGAATCCTTTTAGAATGTTTGAATCGTTTTTAGAATGTTTGAATCTTTTTTAGAATGTTTGAATCTTTTTAGAATGTTTGAATCATTTTAGAATGTTTGAATCTTTTTTAGAATGTTTGAATCTTTTTTAGAATGTTTGAATCGTTTTTAGAATGTTTGAATCTTTTTTAGAATGTTTGAATCGTTTTTAGAATGTTTGAATCTTTTTTAGAATGTTTGAATCGTTTTTAGAATGTTTGAATCGTTTTTAGAATGTTTGAATCGTTTTTAGAATGTTTGAATCGTTTTTGAATGTTTGAATCGTTTTTAGAATGTTTGAATCGTTTTTGAATGTTTGAATCGTTTTTAGAATGTTTGAATCGTTTTAAGAATGTTTGAATCGTTTTAGAATGTTTGAATCGTTTTTAGAATGTTTGAATCGTTTTTAGAATGTTTGAATCGTTTTTAGAATGTTTGAATCGTTTTAGAATGTTTGAATCGTTTTTAGAATGTTTGAATCGTTTTTAGAATGTTTGAATCGTTTTTAGAATGTTTGAATCTTTTTTAGAATGTTTGAATCGTTTTAAGAATGTTTGAATCTTTTTTAGAATGTTTGAATCTTTTTTAGAATGTTTGAATCGTTTTAAGAATGTTTGAATCGTTTTTAGAATGTTTGAATCTTTTTTAGAATGTTTGAATCGTTTTTAGAATGTTTGAATCTTTTTTAGAATGTTTGAATCGTTTTTAGAATGTTTGAATCGTTTTTAGAATTTTTTAGAATGTTTGAATCATTTTTAGAATGTTTGAATCGTTTTTAGAATGTTTTAATCTTTTTTAGAATGTTTGAATCTTTTTAGAATGTTTGAATCATTTTAGAATGTTTGAATCGTTTTTAGAATGTTTGAATCTTTTTTAGAATGTTTGAATCGTTTTTAGAATGTTTGAATCTTTTTTAGAATGTTTGAATCGTTTTTAGAATGTTTGAATCTTTTTTAGAATGTTTGAATCGTTTTTAGAATGTTTGAATCTTTTTTAGAATGTTTGAATCCTTTTAGAATGTTTGAATCTTTTTAGAATGTTTGAATCTTTTTTAGAATTTTTTAGAATGTTTGAATCGTTTTTAGAATGTTTGAATCTTTTTTAGAATGTTTGAATCCTTTTAGAATGTTTGAATCTTTTTAGAATGTTTGAATCGTTTTAAGAATGTTTGAATCCTTTTAGAATGTTTGAATCGTTTTTAGAATGTTTGAATCTTTTTTAGAATGTTTGAATCGTTTTTAGAATGTTTGAATCTTTTTTAGAATGTTTGAATCGTTTTTAGAATGTTTGAATCTTTTTTAGAATGTTTGAATCGTTTTTAGAATGTTTGAATCTTTTTAGAATGTTTGAATCATTTTAGAATGTTTGAATCTTTTTTAGAATGTTTGAATCTTTTTTAGAATGTTTGAATCGTTTTTAGAATGTTTGAATCTTTTTTAGAATGTTTGAATCCTTTTAGAATGTTTGAATCTTTTTAGAATGTTTGAATCGTTTTAAGAATGTTTGAATCCTTTTAGAATGTTTGAATCGTTTTTAGAATGTTTGAATCCTTTTAGAATGTTTGAATCTTTTTTAGAATGTTTGAATCGTTTTTAGAATGTTTGAATCTTTTTTAGAATTTTTTAGAATGTTTGAATCGTTTTTAGAATGTTTGAATCGTTTTTAGAATGTTTGAATCGTTTTTGAATGTTTGAATCGTTTTTAGAATGTTTGAATCGTTTTTGAATGTTTGAATCGTTTTTAGAATGTTTGAATCGTTTTAAGAATGTTTGAATCGTTTTAGAATGTTTGAATCGTTTTTAGAATGTTTGAATCGTTTTTAGAATGTTTGAATCGTTTTTAGAATGTTTGAATCGTTTTAGAATGTTTGAATCGTTTTTAGAATGTTTGAATCGTTTTTAGAATGTTTGAATCTTTTTTAGAATGTTTGAATCGTTTTAAGAATGTTTGAATCTTTTTTAGAATGTTTGAATCTTTTTTAGAATGTTTGAATCGTTTTAAGAATGTTTGAATCGTTTTTAGAATGTTTGAATCTTTTTTAGAATGTTTGAATCGTTTTTAGAATGTTTGAATCTTTTTTAGAATGTTTGAATCGTTTTTAGAATGTTTGAATCTTTTTTAGAATGTTTGAATCGTTTTTAGAATGTTTGAATCTTTTTTAGAATGTTTGAATCGTTTTTAGAATGTTTGAATCGTTTTTAGAATGTTTGAATCGTTTTTAGAATTTTTTAGAATGTTTGAATCATTTTTAGAATGTTTGAATCGTTTTTAGAATGTTTTAATCTTTTTTAGAATGTTTGAATCTTTTTAGAATGTTTGAATCATTTTAGAATGTTTGAATCGTTTTTAGAATGTTTGAATCTTTTTTAGAATGTTTGAATCGTTTTTAGAATGTTTGAATCTTTTTTAGAATGTTTGAATCGTTTTTAGAATGTTTGAATCTTTTTTAGAATGTTTGAATCGTTTTTAGAATGTTTGAATCTTTTTTAGAATGTTTGAATCCTTTTAGAATGTTTGAATCTTTTTAGAATGTTTGAATCTTTTTTAGAATTTTTTAGAATGTTTGAATCGTTTTTAGAATGTTTGAATCTTTTTTAGAATGTTTGAATCCTTTTAGAATGTTTGAATCTTTTTAGAATGTTTGAATCGTTTTAAGAATGTTTGAATCCTTTTAGAATGTTTGAATCGTTTTTAGAATGTTTGAATCTTTTTTAGAATGTTTGAATCGTTTTTAGAATGTTTGAATCTTTTTTAGAATGTTTGAATCGTTTTTAGAATGTTTGAATCTTTTTTAGAATGTTTGAATCGTTTTTAGAATGTTTGAATCGTTTTTAGAATTTTTTAGAATGTTTGAAACATTTTTAGAATGTTTGAATCGTTTTTAGAATGTTTGAATCTTTTTTAGAATGTTTGAATCTTTTTAGAATGTTTGAATCGTTTTTAGAATGTTTGAATCTTTTTTAGAATGTTTGAATCGTTTTTAGAATGTTTGAATCTTTTTTAGAATGTTTGAATCGTTTTTAGAATGTTTGAATCTTTTTTAGAATGTTTGAATCGTTTTTAGAATGTTTGAATCGTTTTTAGAATTTTTTAGAATGTTTGAATCATTTTTAGAATGTTTGAATCCTTTTAGAATGTTTGAATCGTTTTTAGAATGTTTGAATCTTTTTTAGAATGTTTGAATCGTTTTTAGAATGTTTGAATCTTTTTTAGAATGTTTGAATCGTTTTTAGAATGTTTGAATCTTTTTTAGAATGTTTGAATCCTTTTAGAATGTTTGAATCTTTTTAGAATGTTTGAATCGTTTTAAGAATGTTTGAATCCTTTTAGAATGTTTGAATCGTTTTTAGAATGTTTGAATCGTTTTTAGAATGTTTGAATCCTTTTAGAATGTTTGAATCTTTTTTAGAATGTTTGAATCGTTTTTAGAATGTTTGAATCTTTTTTAGAATTTTTTAGAATGTTTGAATCGTTTTTAGAATGTTTGAATCGTTTTTAGAATGTTTGAATCGTTTTTGAATGTTTGAATCGTTTTTAGAATGTTTGAATCGTTTTTGAATGTTTGAATCGTTTTTAGAATGTTTGAATCGTTTTTAGAATGTTTGAATCGTTTTTAGAATGTTTGAATCTTTTTTAGAATGTTTGAATCGTTTTAAGAATGTTTGAATCCTTTTAGAATGTTTGAATCGTTTTTAGAATGTTTGAATCTTTTTTAGAATGTTTGAATCTTTTTAGAATGTTTGAATCATTTTAGAATGTTTGAATCTTTTTTAGAATGTTTGAATCTTTTTTAGAATGTTTGAATCGTTTTTAGAATGTTTGAATCTTTTTTAGAATGTTTGAATCGTTTTTAGAATGTTTGAATCTTTTTTAGAATGTTTGAATCGTTTTTAGAATGTTTGAATCTTTTTTAGAATGTTTGAATCCTTTTAGAATGTTTGAATCTTTTTAGAATGTTTGAATCGTTTTAAGAATGTTTGAATCCTTTTAGAATGTTTGAATCGTTTTTAGAATGTTTGAATCCTTTTAGAATGTTTGAATCTTTTTTAGAATGTTTGAATCGTTTTTAGAATGTTTGAATCTTTTTTAGAATTTTTTAGAATGTTTGAATCGTTTTTAGAATGTTTGAATCGTTTTTAGAATGTTTGAATCGTTTTTGAATGTTTGAATCGTTTTTAGAATGTTTGAATCGTTTTTGAATGTTTGAATCGTTTTTAGAATGTTTGAATCTTTTTTAGAATGTTTGAATCTTTTTAGAATGTTTGAATCATTTTAGAATGTTTGAATCGTTTTTAGAATGTTTGAATCGTTTTTAGAATTTTTTAGAATGTTTGAATCATTTTTAGAATGTTTGAATCGTTTTTGAATGTTTGAATCGTTTTTAGAATGTTTGAATCGTTTTAAGAATGTTTGAATCGTTTTAGAATGTTTGAATCGTTTTTAGAATGTTTGAATCGTTTTTAGAATGTTTGAATCGTTTTTAGAATGTTTGAATCGTTTTAGAATGTTTGAATCGTTTTTAGAATGTTTGAATCGTTTTTAGAATGTTTGAATCGTTTTTAGAATGTTTGAATCTTTTTTAGAATGTTTGAATCGTTTTAAGAATGTTTGAATCTTTTTTAGAATGTTTGAATCTTTTTTAGAATGTTTGAATCGTTTTAAGAATGTTTGAATCGTTTTTAGAATGTTTGAATCTTTTTTAGAATGTTTGAATCGTTTTTAGAATGTTTGAATCTTTTTTAGAATGTTTGAATCGTTTTTAGAATGTTTGAATCGTTTTTAGAATTTTTTAGAATGTTTGAATCATTTTTAGAATGTTTGAATCGTTTTTAGAATGTTTTAATCTTTTTTAGAATGTTTGAATCTTTTTAGAATGTTTGAATCATTTTAGAATGTTTGAATCGTTTTTAGAATGTTTGAATCTTTTTTAGAATGTTTGAATCGTTTTTAGAATGTTTGAATCTTTTTTAGAATGTTTGAATCGTTTTTAGAATGTTTGAATCTTTTTTAGAATGTTTGAATCGTTTTTAGAATGTTTGAATCTTTTTTAGAATGTTTGAATCCTTTTAGAATGTTTGAATCTTTTTAGAATGTTTGAATCTTTTTTAGAATTTTTTAGAATGTTTGAATCGTTTTTAGAATGTTTGAATCTTTTTTAGAATGTTTGAATCCTTTTAGAATGTTTGAATCTTTTTAGAATGTTTGAATCGTTTTAAGAATGTTTGAATCCTTTTAGAATGTTTGAATCGTTTTTAGAATGTTTGAATCTTTTTTAGAATGTTTGAATCGTTTTTAGAATGTTTGAATCTTTTTTAGAATGTTTGAATCGTTTTTAGAATGTTTGAATCTTTTTTAGAATGTTTGAATCGTTTTTAGAATGTTTGAATCTTTTTAGAATGTTTGAATCATTTTAGAATGTTTGAATCTTTTTTAGAATGTTTGAATCTTTTTTAGAATGTTTGAATCGTTTTTAGAATGTTTGAATCTTTTTTAGAATGTTTGAATCCTTTTAGAATGTTTGAATCTTTTTAGAATGTTTGAATCGTTTTAAGAATGTTTGAATCCTTTTAGAATGTTTGAATCGTTTTTAGAATGTTTGAATCCTTTTAGAATGTTTGAATCTTTTTTAGAATGTTTGAATCGTTTTTAGAATGTTTGAATCTTTTTTAGAATTTTTTAGAATGTTTGAATCGTTTTTAGAATGTTTGAATCGTTTTTAGAATGTTTGAATCGTTTTTGAATGTTTGAATCGTTTTTAGAATGTTTGAATCGTTTTTGAATGTTTGAATCGTTTTTAGAATGTTTGAATCGTTTTAAGAATGTTTGAATCGTTTTAGAATGTTTGAATCGTTTTTAGAATGTTTGAATCGTTTTTAGAATGTTTGAATCGTTTTTAGAATGTTTGAATCGTTTTAGAATGTTTGAATCGTTTTTAGAATGTTTGAATCGTTTTTAGAATGTTTGAATCGTTTTTAGAATGTTTGAATCTTTTTTAGAATGTTTGAATCGTTTTAAGAATGTTTGAATCTTTTTTAGAATGTTTGAATCTTTTTTAGAATGTTTGAATCGTTTTAAGAATGTTTGAATCGTTTTTAGAATGTTTGAATCTTTTTTAGAATGTTTGAATCGTTTTTAGAATGTTTGAATCTTTTTTAGAATGTTTGAATCGTTTTTAGAATGTTTGAATCTTTTTTAGAATGTTTGAATCGTTTTTAGAATGTTTGAATCTTTTTTAGAATGTTTGAATCGTTTTTAGAATGTTTGAATCGTTTTTAGAATGTTTGAATCGTTTTTAGAATTTTTTAGAATGTTTGAATCATTTTTAGAATGTTTGAATCGTTTTTAGAATGTTTTAATCTTTTTTAGAATGTTTGAATCTTTTTAGAATGTTTGAATCATTTTAGAATGTTTGAATCGTTTTTAGAATGTTTGAATCTTTTTTAGAATGTTTGAATCGTTTTTAGAATGTTTGAATCTTTTTTAGAATGTTTGAATCGTTTTTAGAATGTTTGAATCTTTTTTAGAATGTTTGAATCGTTTTTAGAATGTTTGAATCTTTTTTAGAATGTTTGAATCCTTTTAGAATGTTTGAATCTTTTTAGAATGTTTGAATCTTTTTTAGAATTTTTTAGAATGTTTGAATCGTTTTTAGAATGTTTGAATCTTTTTTAGAATGTTTGAATCCTTTTAGAATGTTTGAATCTTTTTAGAATGTTTGAATCGTTTTAAGAATGTTTGAATCCTTTTAGAATGTTTGAATCGTTTTTAGAATGTTTGAATCTTTTTTAGAATGTTTGAATCGTTTTTAGAATGTTTGAATCTTTTTTAGAATGTTTGAATCGTTTTTAGAATGTTTGAATCTTTTTTAGAATGTTTGAATCGTTTTTAGAATGTTTGAATCGTTTTTAGAATTTTTTAGAATGTTTGAATCATTTTTAGAATGTTTGAATCGTTTTTAGAATGTTTGAATCTTTTTTAGAATGTTTGAATCTTTTTAGAATGTTTGAATCGTTTTTAGAATGTTTGAATCTTTTTTAGAATGTTTGAATCGTTTTTAGAATGTTTGAATCTTTTTTAGAATGTTTGAATCGTTTTTAGAATGTTTGAATCTTTTTTAGAATGTTTGAATCGTTTTTAGAATGTTTGAATCGTTTTTAGAATTTTTTAGAATGTTTGAATCATTTTTAGAATGTTTGAATCCTTTTAGAATGTTTGAATCGTTTTTAGAATGTTTGAATCTTTTTTAGAATGTTTGAATCGTTTTTAGAATGTTTGAATCTTTTTTAGAATGTTTGAATCGTTTTTAGAATGTTTGAATCTTTTTTAGAATGTTTGAATCCTTTTAGAATGTTTGAATCTTTTTAGAATGTTTGAATCGTTTTAAGAATGTTTGAATCCTTTTAGAATGTTTGAATCGTTTTTAGAATGTTTGAATCGTTTTTAGAATGTTTGAATCCTTTTAGAATGTTTGAATCTTTTTTAGAATGTTTGAATCGTTTTTAGAATGTTTGAATCTTTTTTAGAATTTTTTAGAATGTTTGAATCGTTTTTAGAATGTTTGAATCGTTTTTAGAATGTTTGAATCGTTTTTGAATGTTTGAATCGTTTTTAGAATGTTTGAATCGTTTTTGAATGTTTGAATCGTTTTTAGAATGTTTGAATCGTTTTTAGAATGTTTGAATCGTTTTTAGAATGTTTGAATCTTTTTTAGAATGTTTGAATCGTTTTAAGAATGTTTGAATCCTTTTAGAATGTTTGAATCGTTTTTAGAATGTTTGAATCTTTTTTAGAATGTTTGAATCTTTTTAGAATGTTTGAATCATTTTAGAATGTTTGAATCTTTTTTAGAATGTTTGAATCTTTTTTAGAATGTTTGAATCGTTTTTAGAATGTTTGAATCTTTTTTAGAATGTTTGAATCGTTTTTAGAATGTTTGAATCTTTTTTAGAATGTTTGAATCGTTTTTAGAATGTTTGAATCTTTTTTAGAATGTTTGAATCCTTTTAGAATGTTTGAATCTTTTTAGAATGTTTGAATCGTTTTAAGAATGTTTGAATCCTTTTAGAATGTTTGAATCGTTTTTAGAATGTTTGAATCCTTTTAGAATGTTTGAATCTTTTTTAGAATGTTTGAATCGTTTTTAGAATGTTTGAATCTTTTTTAGAATTTTTTAGAATGTTTGAATCGTTTTTAGAATGTTTGAATCGTTTTTAGAATGTTTGAATCGTTTTTGAATGTTTGAATCGTTTTTAGAATGTTTGAATCGTTTTTGAATGTTTGAATCGTTTTTAGAATGTTTGAATCTTTTTTAGAATGTTTGAATCTTTTTAGAATGTTTGAATCATTTTAGAATGTTTGAATCGTTTTTAGAATGTTTGAATCGTTTTTAGAATTTTTTAGAATGTTTGAATCATTTTTAGAATGTTTGAATCGTTTTTAGAATGTTTGAATCTTTTTTAGAATGTTTGAATCCTTTTAGAATGTTTGAATCTTTTTTAGAATGTTTGAATCGTTTTTAGAATGTTTGAATCTTTTTTAGAATTTTTTAGAATGTTTGAATCGTTTTTAGAATGTTTGAATCGTTTTTAGAATGTTTGAATCGTTTTTGAATGTTTGAATCGTTTTTAGAATGTTTGAATCGTTTTTGAATGTTTGAATCGTTTTTAGAATGTTTGAATCGTTTTTAGAATGTTTGAATCGTTTTTAGAATGTTTGAATCTTTTTTAGAATGTTTGAATCGTTTTAAGAATGTTTGAATCCTTTTAGAATGTTTGAATCGTTTTTAGAATGTTTGAATCGTTTTAAGAATGTTTGAATCCTTTTAGAATGTTTGAATCGTTTTTAGAATGTTTGAATCCTTTTAGAATGTTTGAATCGTTTTTAGAATGTTTGAATCTTTTTTAGAATGTTTGAATCGTTTTTAGAATGTTTGAATCTTTTTTAGAATGTTTGAATCCTTTTAGAATGTTTGAATCTTTTTAGAATGTTTGAATCGTTTTAAGAATGTTTGAATCCTTTTAGAATGTTTGAATCGTTTTTAGAATGTTTGAATCGTTTTTAGAATGTTTGAATCCTTTTAGAATGTTTGAATCTTTTTTAGAATGTTTGAATCGTTTTTAGAATGTTTGAATCTTTTTTAGAATTTTTTAGAATGTTTGAATCGTTTTTAGAATGTTTGAATCGTTTTTAGAATGTTTGAATCGTTTTTGAATGTTTGAATCGTTTTTAGAATGTTTGAATCGTTTTTGAATGTTTGAATCGTTTTTAGAATGTTTGAATCGTTTTTAGAATGTTTGAATCGTTTTTAGAATGTTTGAATCTTTTTTAGAATGTTTGAATCGTTTTAAGAATGTTTGAATCCTTTTAGAATGTTTGAATCGTTTTTAGAATGTTTGAATCTTTTTTAGAATGTTTGAATCTTTTTTAGAATGTTTGAATCGTTTTTAGAATGTTTGAATCTTTTTTAGAATGTTTGAATCCTTTTAGAATGTTTGAATCTTTTTAGAATGTTTGAATCGTTTTAAGAATGTTTGAATCCTTTTAGAATGTTTGAATCGTTTTTAGAATGTTTGAATCCTTTTAGAATGTTTGAATCTTTTTTAGAATGTTTGAATCGTTTTTAGAATGTTTGAATCTTTTTTAGAATGTTTTAGAATGTTTGAATCGTTTTTAGAATGTTTGAATCGTTTTTAGAATGTTTGAATCGTTTTTAGAATGTTTGAATCGTTTTTGAATGTTTGAATCGTTTTTAGAATGTTTGAATCGTTTTTGAATGTTTGAATCGTTTTTAGAATGTTTGAATCGTTTTAAGAATGTTTGAATCGTTTTAGAATGTTTGAATCGTTTTTAGAATGTTTGAATCGTTTTTAGAATGTTTGAATCGTTTTTAGAATGTTTGAATCGTTTTAGAATGTTTGAATCGTTTTTAGAATGTTTGAATCGTTTTTAGAATGTTTGAATCGTTTTTAGAATGTTTGAATCTTTTTTAGAATGTTTGAATCGTTTTAAGAATGTTTGAATCTTTTTTAGAATGTTTGAATCTTTTTTAGAATGTTTGAATCGTTTTAAGAATGTTTGAATCGTTTTTAGAATGTTTGAATCTTTTTTAGAATGTTTGAATCGTTTTTAGAATGTTTGAATCGTTTTTAGAATGTTTGAATCGTTTTTAGAATGTTTGAATCGTTTTTAGAATTTTTTAGAATGTTTGAATCATTTTTAGAATGTTTGAATCGTTTTTAGAATGTTTTAATCTTTTTTAGAATGTTTGAATCTTTTTAGAATGTTTGAATCATTTTAGAATGTTTGAATCGTTTTTAGAATGTTTGAATCTTTTTTAGAATGTTTGAATCGTTTTTAGAATGTTTGAATCTTTTTTAGAATGTTTGAATCGTTTTTAGAATGTTTGAATCTTTTTTAGAATGTTTGAATCGTTTTTAGAATGTTTGAATCTTTTTTAGAATGTTTGAATCCTTTTAGAATGTTTGAATCTTTTTAGAATGTTTGAATCTTTTTTAGAATTTTTTAGAATGTTTGAATCGTTTTTAGAATGTTTGAATCTTTTTTAGAATGTTTGAATCCTTTTAGAATGTTTGAATCTTTTTAGAATGTTTGAATCGTTTTAAGAATGTTTGAATCCTTTTAGAATGTTTGAATCGTTTTTAGAATGTTTGAATCTTTTTTAGAATGTTTGAATCGTTTTTAGAATGTTTGAATCTTTTTTAGAATGTTTGAATCGTTTTTAGAATGTTTGAATCTTTTTTAGAATGTTTGAATCGTTTTTAGAATGTTTGAATCGTTTTTAGAATTTTTTAGAATGTTTGAATCATTTTTAGAATGTTTGAATCGTTTTTAGAATGTTTGAATCTTTTTTAGAATGTTTGAATCTTTTTAGAATGTTTGAATCGTTTTTAGAATGTTTGAATCTTTTTTAGAATGTTTGAATCGTTTTTAGAATGTTTGAATCTTTTTTAGAATGTTTGAATCGTTTTTAGAATGTTTGAATCTTTTTTAGAATGTTTGAATCGTTTTTAGAATGTTTGAATCGTTTTTAGAATTTTTTAGAATGTTTGAATCATTTTTAGAATGTTTGAATCCTTTTAGAATGTTTGAATCGTTTTTAGAATGTTTGAATCTTTTTTAGAATGTTTGAATCGTTTTTAGAATGTTTGAATCTTTTTTAGAATGTTTGAATCGTTTTTAGAATGTTTGAATCTTTTTTAGAATGTTTGAATCCTTTTAGAATGTTTGAATCTTTTTAGAATGTTTGAATCGTTTTAAGAATGTTTGAATCCTTTTAGAATGTTTGAATCTTTTTTAGAATGTTTGAATCGTTTTTAGAATGTTTGAATCTTTTTTAGAATTTTTTAGAATGTTTGAATCGTTTTTAGAATGTTTGAATCGTTTTTAGAATGTTTGAATCGTTTTTGAATGTTTGAATCGTTTTTAGAATGTTTGAATCGTTTTTGAATGTTTGAATCGTTTTTAGAATGTTTGAATCGTTTTTAGAATGTTTGAATCGTTTTTAGAATGTTTGAATCTTTTTTAGAATGTTTGAATCGTTTTAAGAATGTTTGAATCCTTTTAGAATGTTTGAATCGTTTTTAGAATGTTTGAATCTTTTTTAGAATGTTTGAATCTTTTTTAGAATGTTTGAATCCTTTTAGAATGTTTGAATCTTTTTAGAATGTTTGAATCGTTTTAAGAATGTTTGAATCCTTTTAGAATGTTTGAATCGTTTTTAGAATGTTTGAATCCTTTTAGAATGTTTGAATCTTTTTTAGAATGTTTGAATCGTTTTTAGAATGTTTGAATCTTTTTTAGAATTTTTTAGAATGTTTGAATCGTTTTTAGAATGTTTGAATCGTTTTTAGAATGTTTGAATCGTTTTTGAATGTTTGAATCGTTTTTAGAATGTTTGAATCGTTTTTGAATGTTTGAATCGTTTTTAGAATGTTTGAATCGTTTTAAGAATGTTTGAATCGTTTTAGAATGTTTGAATCGTTTTTAGAATGTTTGAATCGTTTTTAGAATGTTTGAATCGTTTTTAGAATGTTTGAATCGTTTTAGAATGTTTGAATCGTTTTTAGAATGTTTGAATCGTTTTTAGAATGTTTGAATCGTTTTTAGAATGTTTGAATCTTTTTTAGAATGTTTGAATCGTTTTAAGAATGTTTGAATCTTTTTTAGAATGTTTGAATCGTTTTTAGAATTTTTTAGAATGTTTGAATCATTTTTAGAATGTTTGAATCGTTTTTAGAATGTTTGAATCTTTTTTAGAATGTTTGAATCTTTTTAGAATGTTTGAATCATTTTAGAATGTTTGAATCGTTTTTAGAATGTTTGAATCTTTTTTAGAATGTTTGAATCCTTTTAGAATGTTTGAATCTTTTTAGAATGTTTGAATCGTTTTAAGAATGTTTGAATCCTTTTAGAATGTTTGAATCGTTTTTAGAATGTTTGAATCCTTTTAGAATGTTTGAATCGTTTTTAGAATGTTTGAATCTTTTTTAGAATGTTTGAATCGTTTTTAGAATGTTTGAATCTTTTTTAGAATGTTTGAATCCTTTTAGAATGTTTGAATCTTTTTAGAATGTTTGAATCGTTTTAAGAATGTTTGAATCCTTTTAGAATGTTTGAATCGTTTTTAGAATGTTTGAATCGTTTTTAGAATGTTTGAATCCTTTTAGAATGTTTGAATCTTTTTTAGAATGTTTGAATCGTTTTTAGAATGTTTGAATCTTTTTTAGAATTTTTTAGAATGTTTGAATCGTTTTTAGAATGTTTGAATCGTTTTTGAATGTTTGAATCGTTTTTAGAATGTTTGAATCGTTTTTAGAATGTTTGAATCGTTTTTAGAATGTTTGAATCTTATTTAGAATGTTTGAATCGTTTTAAGAATGTTTGAATCCTTTTAGAATGTTTGAATCGTTTTTAGAATGTTTGAATCTTTTTTAGAATGTTTGAATCTTTTTTAGAATGTTTGAATCGTTTTTAGAATGTTTGAATCTTTTTTAGAATGTTTGAATCCTTTTAGAATGTTTGAATCTTTTTAGAATGTTTGAATCGTTTTAAGAATGTTTGAATCCTTTTAGAATGTTTGAATCGTTTTTAGAATGTTTGAATCCTTTTAGAATGTTTGAATCTTTTTTAGAATGTTTGAATCGTTTTTAGAATGTTTGAATCTTTTTTAGAATGTTTTAGAATGTTTGAATCGTTTTTAGAATGTTTGAATCGTTTTTAGAATGTTTGAATCGTTTTTAGAATGTTTGAATCGTTTTTGAATGTTTGAATCGTTTTTAGAATGTTTGAATCGTTTTTGAATGTTTGAATCGTTTTTAGAATGTTTGAATCGTTTTAAGAATGTTTGAATCGTTTTAGAATGTTTGAATCGTTTTTAGAATGTTTGAATCGTTTTTAGAATGTTTGAATCGTTTTTAGAATGTTTGAATCGTTTTAGAATGTTTGAATCGTTTTTAGAATGTTTGAATCGTTTTTAGAATGTTTGAATCGTTTTTAGAATGTTTGAATCTTTTTTAGAATGTTTGAATCGTTTTAAGAATGTTTGAATCTTTTTTAGAATGTTTGAATCTTTTTTAGAATGTTTGAATCGTTTTAAGAATGTTTGAATCGTTTTTAGAATGTTTGAATCTTTTTTAGAATGTTTGAATCGTTTTTAGAATGTTTGAATCTTTTTTAGAATGTTTGAATCGTTTTTAGAATGTTTGAATCTTTTTTAGAATGTTTGAATCGTTTTTAGAATGTTTGAATCTTTTTTAGAATGTTTGAATCGTTTTTAGAATGTTTGAATCGTTTTTAGAATGTTTGAATCGTTTTTAGAATTTTTTAGAATGTTTGAATCATTTTTAGAATGTTTGAATCGTTTTTAGAATGTTTTAATCTTTTTTAGAATGTTTGAATCTTTTTAGAATGTTTGAATCATTTTAGAATGTTTGAATCGTTTTTAGAATGTTTGAATCTTTTTTAGAATGTTTGAATCGTTTTTAGAATGTTTGAATCTTTTTTAGAATGTTTGAATCGTTTTTAGAATGTTTGAATCTTTTTTAGAATGTTTGAATCGTTTTTAGAATGTTTGAATCTTTTTTAGAATGTTTGAATCCTTTTAGAATGTTTGAATCTTTTTAGAATGTTTGAATCTTTTTTAGAATTTTTTAGAATGTTTGAATCGTTTTTAGAATGTTTGAATCTTTTTTAGAATGTTTGAATCCTTTTAGAATGTTTGAATCTTTTTAGAATGTTTGAATCGTTTTAAGAATGTTTGAATCCTTTTAGAATGTTTGAATCGTTTTTAGAATGTTTGAATCTTTTTTAGAATGTTTGAATCGTTTTTAGAATGTTTGAATCTTTTTTAGAATGTTTGAATCGTTTTTAGAATGTTTGAATCTTTTTTAGAATGTTTGAATCGTTTTTAGAATGTTTGAATCGTTTTTAGAATTTTTTAGAATGTTTGAATCATTTTTAGAATGTTTGAATCGTTTTTAGAATGTTTGAATCTTTTTTAGAATGTTTGAATCTTTTTAGAATGTTTGAATCGTTTTTAGAATGTTTGAATCTTTTTTAGAATGTTTGAATCGTTTTTAGAATGTTTGAATCTTTTTTAGAATGTTTGAATCGTTTTTAGAATGTTTGAATCTTTTTTAGAATGTTTGAATCGTTTTTAGAATGTTTGAATCGTTTTTAGAATTTTTTAGAATGTTTGAATCATTTTTAGAATGTTTGAATCCTTTTAGAATGTTTGAATCGTTTTTAGAATGTTTGAATCTTTTTTAGAATGTTTGAATCGTTTTTAGAATGTTTGAATCTTTTTTAGAATGTTTGAATCGTTTTTAGAATGTTTGAATCTTTTTTAGAATGTTTGAATCCTTTTAGAATGTTTGAATCTTTTTAGAATGTTTGAATCGTTTTAAGAATGTTTGAATCCTTTTAGAATGTTTGAATCGTTTTTAGAATGTTTGAATCGTTTTTAGAATGTTTGAATCCTTTTAGAATGTTTGAATCTTTTTTAGAATGTTTGAATCGTTTTTAGAATGTTTGAATCTTTTTTAGAATTTTTTAGAATGTTTGAATCGTTTTTAGAATGTTTGAATCGTTTTTAGAATGTTTGAATCGTTTTTGAATGTTTGAATCGTTTTTAGAATGTTTGAATCGTTTTTGAATGTTTGAATCGTTTTTAGAATGTTTGAATCGTTTTTAGAATGTTTGAATCGTTTTTAGAATGTTTGAATCTTTTTTAGAATGTTTGAATCGTTTTAAGAATGTTTGAATCCTTTTAGAATGTTTGAATCGTTTTTAGAATGTTTGAATCTTTTTTAGAATGTTTGAATCTTTTTAGAATGTTTGAATCATTTTAGAATGTTTGAATCTTTTTTAGAATGTTTGAATCTTTTTTAGAATGTTTGAATCGTTTTTAGAATGTTTGAATCTTTTTTAGAATGTTTGAATCGTTTTTAGAATGTTTGAATCTTTTTTAGAATGTTTGAATCGTTTTTAGAATGTTTGAATCTTTTTTAGAATGTTTGAATCCTTTTAGAATGTTTGAATCTTTTTAGAATGTTTGAATCGTTTTAAGAATGTTTGAATCCTTTTAGAATGTTTGAATCGTTTTTAGAATGTTTGAATCCTTTTAGAATGTTTGAATCTTTTTTAGAATGTTTGAATCGTTTTTAGAATGTTTGAATCTTTTTTAGAATTTTTTAGAATGTTTGAATCGTTTTTAGAATGTTTGAATCGTTTTTAGAATGTTTGAATCGTTTTTGAATGTTTGAATCGTTTTTAGAATGTTTGAATCGTTTTTGAATGTTTGAATCGTTTTTAGAATGTTTGAATCGTTTTAAGAATGTTTGAATCGTTTTAGAATGTTTGAATCGTTTTTAGAATGTTTGAATCGTTTTTAGAATGTTTGAATCGTTTTTAGAATGTTTGAATCGTTTTAGAATGTTTGAATCGTTTTTAGAATGTTTGAATCGTTTTTAGAATGTTTGAATCGTTTTTAGAATGTTTGAATCTTTTTTAGAATGTTTGAATCGTTTTAAGAATGTTTGAATCTTTTTTAGAATGTTTGAATCTTTTTAGAATGTTTGAATCATTTTAGAATGTTTGAATCGTTTTTAGAATGTTTGAATCTTTTTTAGAATGTTTGAATCGTTTTTAGAATGTTTGAATCTTTTTTAGAATGTTTGAATCCTTTTAGAATGTTTGAATCTTTTTTAGAATGTTTGAATCGTTTTTAGAATGTTTGAATCTTTTTTAGAATGTTTGAATCGTTTTTAGAATGTTTGAATCGTTTTTAGAATGTTTGAATCGTTTTTAGAATTTTTTAGAATGTTTGAATCATTTTTAGAATGTTTGAATCGTTTTTAGAATGTTTGAATCTTTTTTAGAATGTTTGAATCTTTTTAGAATGTTTGAATCATTTTAGAATGTTTGAATCGTTTTTAGAATGTTTGAATCTTTTTTAGAATGTTTGAATCGTTTTTAGAATGTTTGAATCTTTTTTAGAATGTTTGAATCGTTTTTAGAATGTTTGAATCTTTTTTAGAATGTTTGAATCGTTTTTAGAATGTTTGAATCTTTTTTAGAATGTTTGAATCCTTTTAGAATGTTTGAATCTTTTTAGAATGTTTGAATCGTTTTAAGAATGTTTGAATCGTTTTTAGAATGTTTGAATCTTTTTTAGAATGTTTGAATCGTTTTTAGAATGTTTGAATCTTTTTTAGAATTTTTTAGAATGTTTGAATCGTTTTTAGAATGTTTGAATCGTTTTTAGAATGTTTGAATCTTTTTTAGAATGTTTGAATCGTTTTTAGAATGTTTGAATCTTTTTTAGAATTTTTTAGAATGTTTGAATCGTTTTTAGAATGTTTGAATCTTTTTTAGAATGTTTGAATCGTTTTTAGAATGTTTGAATCTTTTTTAGAATTTTTTAGAATGTTTGAATCGTTTTTAGAATGTTTGAATCGTTTTTAGAATTTTTTAGAATGTTTGAATCATTTTTAGAATGTTTGAATCGTTTTTAGAATGTTTGAATCTTTTTTAGAATGTTTGAATCTTTTTAGAATGTTTGAATCATTTTAGAATGTTTGAATCGTTTTTAGAATGTTTGAATCTTTTTTAGAATGTTTGAATCGTTTTTAGAATGTTTGAATCTTTTTTAGAATGTTTGAATCGTTTTTAGAATGTTTGAATCTTTTTTAGAATGTTTGAATCCTTTTAGAATGTTTGAATCTTTTTAGAATGTTTGAATCGTTTTAAGAATGTTTGAATCCTTTTAGAATGTTTGAATCGTTTTTAGAATGTTTGAATCTTTTTTAGAATTTTTTAGAATGTTTGAATCGTTTTTAGAATGTTTGAATCGTTTTTAGAATGTTTGAATCGTTTTTGAATGTTTGAATCGTTTTTAGAATGTTTGAATCGTTTTTGAATGTTTGAATCGTTTTTAGAATGTTTGAATCGTTTTAAGAATGTTTGAATCGTTTTAGAATGTTTGAATCGTTTTTAGAATGTTTGAATCGTTTTTAGAATGTTTGAATCGTTTTTAGAATGTTTGAATCTTTTTTAGAATGTTTGAATCGTTTTAAGAATGTTTGAATCCTTTTAGAATGTTTGAATCGTTTTTAGAATGTTTGAATCTTTTTTAGAATGTTTGAATCTTTTTAGAATGTTTGAATCCTTTTAGAATGTTTGAATCGTTTTTAGAATGTTTGAATCTTTTTTAGAATGTTTGAATCTTTTTAGAATGTTTGAATCCTTTTAGAATGTTTGAATCGTTTTTAGAATGTTTGAATCTTTTTTAGAATGTTTGAATCTTTTTAGAATGTTTGAATCATTTTAGAATGTTTGAATCGTTTTTAGAATGTTTGAATCTTTTTTAGAATGTTTGAATCGTTTTTAGAATGTTTGAATCTTTTTTAGAATGTTTGAATCGTTTTTAGAATGTTTGAATCGTTTTTAGAATGTTTGAATCTTTTTTAGAATGTTTGAATCGTTTTTAGAATGTTTGAATCTTTTTTAGAATGTTTGAATCGTTTTTAGAATGTTTGAATCTTTTTTAGAATGTTTGAATCCTTTTAGAATGTTTGAATCTTTTTAGAATGTTTGAATCGTTTTTAGAATGTTTGAATCTTTTTTAGAATGTTTGAATCGTTTTTAGAATGTTTGAATCGTTTTTAGAATGTTTGAATCTTTTTTAGAATGTTTGAATCGTTTTTAGAATGTTTGAATCTTTTTTAGAATGTTTGAATCGTTTTTAGAATGTTTGAATCTTTTTTAGAATGTTTGAATCCTTTTAGAATGTTTGAATCTTTTTAGAATGTTTGAATCGTTTTAAGAATGTTTGAATCCTTTTAGAATGTTTGAATCGTTTTTAGAATGTTTGAATCTTTTTTAGAATGTTTGAATCGTTTTTAGAATGTTTGAATCTTTTTTAGAATGTTTGAATCCTTTTAGAATGTTTGAATCTTTTTAGAATGTTTGAATCGTTTTAAGAATGTTTGAATCCTTTTAGAATGTTTGAATCGTTTTTAGAATGTTTGAATCTTTTTTAGAATTTTTTAGAATGTTTGAATCGTTTTTAGAATGTTTGAATCGTTTTTAGAATGTTTGAATCGTTTTTGAATGTTTGAATCGTTTTTAGAATGTTTGAATCGTTTTTAGAATGTTTGAATCGTTTTTAGAATGTTTGAATCTTTTTTAGAATGTTTGAATCGTTTTAAGAATGTTTGAATCCTTTTAGAATGTTTGAATCGTTTTTAGAATGTTTGAATCTTTTTTAGAATGTTTGAATCTTTTTAGAATGTTTGAATCCTTTTAGAATGTTTGAATCGTTTTTAGAATGTTTGAATCTTTTTTAGAATGTTTGAATCTTTTTAGAATGTTTGAATCCTTTTAGAATGTTTGAATCGTTTTTAGAATGTTTGAATCTTTTTTAGAATGTTTGAATCGTTTTTAGAATGTTTGAATCTTTTTTAGAATGTTTGAATCGTTTTTAGAATGTTTGAATCTTTTTTAGAATGTTTGAATCGTTTTTAGAATGTTTGAATCTTTTTTAGAATGTTTGAATCCTTTTAGAATGTTTGAATCTTTTTAGAATGTTTGAATCGTTTTAAGAATGTTTGAATCGTTTTTAGAATGTTTGAATCTTTTTTAGAATGTTTGAATCGTTTTTAGAATGTTTGAATCTTTTTTAGAATTTTTTAGAATGTTTGAATCGTTTTTAGAATGTTTGAATCGTTTTTAGAATGTTTGAATCTTTTTTAGAATGTTTGAATCGTTTTTAGAATGTTTGAATCTTTTTTAGAATTTTTTAGAATGTTTGAATCGTTTTTAGAATGTTTGAATCGTTTTTAGAATTTTTTAGAATGTTTGAATCATTTTTAGAATGTTTGAATCGTTTTTAGAATGTTTGAATCTTTTTTAGAATGTTTGAATCTTTTTAGAATGTTTGAATCATTTTAGAATGTTTGAATCGTTTTTAGAATGTTTGAATCTTTTTTAGAATGTTTGAATCGTTTTTAGAATGTTTGAATCTTTTTTAGAATGTTTGAATCGTTTTTAGAATGTTTGAATCTTTTTTAGAATGTTTGAATCCTTTTAGAATGTTTGAATCTTTTTAGAATGTTTGAATCGTTTTAAGAATGTTTGAATCCTTTTAGAATGTTTGAATCGTTTTTAGAATGTTTGAATCTTTTTTAGAATTTTTTAGAATGTTTGAATCGTTTTTAGAATGTTTGAATCGTTTTTAGAATGTTTGAATCGTTTTTGAATGTTTGAATCGTTTTTAGAATGTTTGAATCGTTTTTGAATGTTTGAATCGTTTTTAGAATGTTTGAATCGTTTTAAGAATGTTTGAATCGTTTTAGAATGTTTGAATCGTTTTTAGAATGTTTGAATCGTTTTTAGAATGTTTGAATCGTTTTTAGAATGTTTGAATCTTTTTTAGAATGTTTGAATCGTTTTAAGAATGTTTGAATCCTTTTAGAATGTTTGAATCGTTTTTAGAATGTTTGAATCTTTTTTAGAATGTTTGAATCTTTTTAGAATGTTTGAATCCTTTTAGAATGTTTGAATCGTTTTTAGAATGTTTGAATCTTTTTTAGAATGTTTGAATCTTTTTAGAATGTTTGAATCCTTTTAGAATGTTTGAATCGTTTTTAGAATGTTTGAATCTTTTTTAGAATGTTTGAATCTTTTTAGAATGTTTGAATCATTTTAGAATGTTTGAATCGTTTTTAGAATGTTTGAATCTTTTTTAGAATGTTTGAATCGTTTTTAGAATGTTTGAATCTTTTTTAGAATGTTTGAATCGTTTTTAGAATGTTTGAATCGTTTTTAGAATGTTTGAATCTTTTTTAGAATGTTTGAATCGTTTTTAGAATGTTTGAATCTTTTTTAGAATGTTTGAATCGTTTTTAGAATGTTTGAATCTTTTTTAGAATGTTTGAATCCTTTTAGAATGTTTGAATCTTTTTAGAATGTTTGAATCGTTTTTAGAATGTTTGAATCTTTTTTAGAATGTTTGAATCGTTTTTAGAATGTTTGAATCGTTTTTAGAATGTTTGAATCTTTTTTAGAATGTTTGAATCGTTTTTAGAATGTTTGAATCTTTTTTAGAATGTTTGAATCGTTTTTAGAATGTTTGAATCTTTTTTAGAATGTTTGAATCCTTTTAGAATGTTTGAATCTTTTTAGAATGTTTGAATCGTTTTAAGAATGTTTGAATCCTTTTAGAATGTTTGAATCGTTTTTAGAATGTTTGAATCTTTTTTAGAATGTTTGAATCGTTTTTAGAATGTTTGAATCTTTTTTAGAATGTTTGAATCCTTTTAGAATGTTTGAATCTTTTTAGAATGTTTGAATCGTTTTAAGAATGTTTGAATCCTTTTAGAATGTTTGAATCGTTTTTAGAATGTTTGAATCTTTTTTAGAATTTTTTAGAATGTTTGAATCGTTTTTAGAATGTTTGAATCGTTTTTAGAATGTTTGAATCGTTTTTGAATGTTTGAATCGTTTTTAGAATGTTTGAATCGTTTTTAGAATGTTTGAATCGTTTTTAGAATGTTTGAATCTTTTTTAGAATGTTTGAATCGTTTTAAGAATGTTTGAATCCTTTTAGAATGTTTGAATCGTTTTTAGAATGTTTGAATCTTTTTTAGAATGTTTGAATCTTTTTAGAATGTTTGAATCCTTTTAGAATGTTTGAATCGTTTTTAGAATGTTTGAATCTTTTTTAGAATGTTTGAATCTTTTTAGAATGTTTGAATCCTTTTAGAATGTTTGAATCGTTTTTAGAATGTTTGAATCTTTTTTAGAATGTTTGAATCTTTTTAGAATGTTTGAATCATTTTAGAATGTTTGAATCGTTTTTAGAATGTTTGAATCTTTTTTAGAATGTTTGAATCGTTTTTAGAATGTTTGAATCTTTTTTAGAATGTTTGAATCGTTTTTAGAATGTTTGAATCGTTTTTAGAATGTTTGAATCTTTTTTAGAATGTTTGAATCGTTTTTAGAATGTTTGAATCTTTTTTAGAATGTTTGAATCGTTTTTAGAATGTTTGAATCTTTTTTAGAATGTTTGAATCCTTTTAGAATGTTTGAATCTTTTTAGAATGTTTGAATCGTTTTTAGAATGTTTGAATCTTTTTTAGAATGTTTGAATCGTTTTTAGAATGTTTGAATCGTTTTTAGAATGTTTGAATCTTTTTTAGAATGTTTGAATCGTTTTTAGAATGTTTGAATCTTTTTTAGAATGTTTGAATCGTTTTTAGAATGTTTGAATCTTTTTTAGAATGTTTGAATCCTTTTAGAATGTTTGAATCTTTTTAGAATGTTTGAATCGTTTTAAGAATGTTTGAATCCTTTTAGAATGTTTGAATCGTTTTTAGAATGTTTGAATCTTTTTTAGAATGTTTGAATCGTTTTTAGAATGTTTGAATCTTTTTTAGAATGTTTGAATCCTTTTAGAATGTTTGAATCTTTTTAGAATGTTTGAATCGTTTTAAGAATGTTTGAATCCTTTTAGAATGTTTGAATCGTTTTTAGAATGTTTGAATCTTTTTTAGAATTTTTTAGAATGTTTGAATCGTTTTTAGAATGTTTGAATCGTTTTTAGAATGTTTGAATCGTTTTTGAATGTTTGAATCGTTTTTAGAATGTTTGAATCGTTTTTGAATGTTTGAATCGTTTTTAGAATGTTTGAATCGTTTTAAGAATGTTTGAATCGTTTTAGAATGTTTGAATCGTTTTTAGAATGTTTGAATCGTTTTTAGAATGTTTGAATCGTTTTTAGAATGTTTGAATCTTTTTTAGAATGTTTGAATCGTTTTAAGAATGTTTGAATCCTTTTAGAATGTTTGAATCGTTTTTAGAATGTTTGAATCTTTTTTAGAATGTTTGAATCTTTTTAGAATGTTTGAATCATTTTAGAATGTTTGAATCGTTTTTAGAATGTTTGAATCTTTTTTAGAATGTTTGAATCGTTTTTAGAATGTTTGAATCTTTTTTAGAATGTTTGAATCGTTTTTAGAATGTTTGAATCTTTTTTAGAATGTTTGAATCGTTTTTAGAATGTTTGAATCTTTTTTAGAATGTTTGAATCTTTTTAGAATGTTTGAATCATTTTAGAATGTTTGAATCGTTTTTAGAATGTTTGAATCTTTTTTAGAATGTTTGAATCGTTTTTAGAATGTTTGAATCTTTTTTAGAATGTTTGAATCGTTTTTAGAATGTTTGAATCGTTTTTAGAATGTTTGAATCTTTTTTAGAATGTTTGAATCGTTTTTAGAATGTTTGAATCTTTTTTAGAATGTTTGAATCGTTTTTAGAATGTTTGAATCTTTTTTAGAATGTTTGAATCTTTTTAGAATGTTTGAATCATTTTAGAATGTTTGAATCTTTTTTAGAATGTTTGAATCTTTTTTAGAATGTTTGAATCGTTTTTAGAATGTTTGAATCTTTTTTAGAATGTTTGAATCCTTTTAGAATGTTTGAATCGTTTTTAGAATGTTTGAATCTTTTTTAGAATGTTTGAATCGTTTTTAGAATGTTTGAATCTTTTTTAGAATGTTTGAATCGTTTTTAGAATGTTTGAATCTTTTTTAGAATGTTTGAATCGTTTTTAGAATGTTTGAATCGTTTTTAGAATTTTTTAGAATGTTTGAATCATTTTTAGAATGTTTGAATCGTTTTTAGAATGTTTGAATCTTTTTTAGAATGTTTGAATCTTTTTAGAATGTTTGAATCGTTTTTAGAATGTTTGAATCTTTTTTAGAATGTTTGAATCGTTTTTAGAATGTTTGAATCTTTTTTAGAATGTTTGAATCGTTTTTAGAATGTTTGAATCGTTTTTAGAATGTTTGAATCTTTTTTAGAATGTTTGAATCGTTTTTAGAATGTTTGAATCTTTTTTAGAATGTTTGAATCGTTTTTAGAATGTTTGAATCTTTTTTAGAATGTTTGAATCTTTTTAGAATGTTTGAATCATTTTAGAATGTTTGAATCTTTTTTAGAATGTTTGAATCTTTTTTAGAATGTTTGAATCGTTTTTAGAATGTTTGAATCTTTTTTAGAATGTTTGAATCCTTTTAGAATGTTTGAATCGTTTTTAGAATGTTTGAATCTTTTTTAGAATGTTTGAATCGTTTTTAGAATGTTTGAATCTTTTTTAGAATGTTTGAATCGTTT
Source organism: Anarhichas minor (assembly GCF_050575085.1). Lineage (NCBI taxonomy): Eukaryota > Metazoa > Chordata > Actinopteri > Perciformes > Anarhichadidae > Anarhichas > Anarhichas minor. Next base: position 886,378 of record NW_027466539.1, on the reverse strand, counting down.
TTAGAATGTTTGAATCTTTTTTAGAATGTTTGAATCGTTTTTAGAATGTTTGAATCGTTTTTAGAATTTTTTAGAATGTTTGAATCATTTTTAGAATGTTTGAATCGTTTTTAGAATGTTTGAATCTTTTTTAGAATGTTTGAATCGTTTTTAGAATGTTTGAATCGTTTTTGAATGTTTGAATCGTTTTTAGAATGTTTGAATCGTTTTAAGAATGTTTGAATCCTTTTAGAATGTTTGAATCGTTTTTAGAATGTTTGAATCTTTTTTAGAATGTTTGAATCTTTTTAGAATGTTTGAATCATTTTAGAATGTTTGAATCTTTTTTAGAATGTTTGAATCTTTTTTAGAATGTTTGAATCGTTTTTAGAATGTTTGAATCTTTTTTAGAATGTTTGAATCGTTTTTAGAATGTTTGAATCTTTTTTAGAATGTTTGAATCGTTTTTAGAATGTTTGAATCTTTTTTAGAATGTTTGAATCCTTTTAGAATGTTTGAATCTTTTTAGAATGTTTGAATCGTTTTAAGAATGTTTGAATCCTTTTAGAATGTTTGAATCGTTTTTAGAATGTTTGAATCCTTTTAGAATGTTTGAATCTTTTTTAGAATGTTTGAATCGTTTTTAGAATGTTTGAATCTTTTTTAGAATTTTTTAGAATGTTTGAATCGTTTTTAGAATGTTTGAATCGTTTTTAGAATGTTTGAATCGTTTTTGAATGTTTGAATCGTTTTTAGAATGTTTGAATCGTTTTTGAATGTTTGAATCGTTTTTAGAATGTTTGAATCGTTTTAAGAATGTTTGAATCGTTTTAGAATGTTTGAATCGTTTTTAGAATGTTTGAATCGTTTTTAGAATGTTTGAATCTTTTTTAGAATGTTTGAATCGTTTTAAGAATGTTTGAATCTTTTTTAGAATGTTTGAATCTTTTTAGAATGTTTGAATCATTTTAGAATGTTTGAATCGTTTTTAGAATGTTTGAATCTTTTTTAGAATGTTTGAATCGTTTTTAGAATGTTTGAATCTTTTTTAGAATGTTTGAATCGTTTTTAGAATGTTTGAATCTTTTTTAGAATGTTTGAATCTTTTTTAGAATGTTTGAATCGTTTTTAGAATGTTTGAATCTTTTTTAGAATGTTTGAATCGTTTTTAGAATGTTTGAATCTTTTTTAGAATGTTTGAATCGTTTTTAGAATGTTTGAATCTTTTTTAGAATGTTTGAATCCTTTTAGAATGTTTGAATCTTTTTAGAATGTTTGAATCGTTTTAAGAATGTTTGAATCCTTTTAGAATGTTTGAATCGTTTTTAGAATGTTTGAATCCTTTTAGAATGTTTGAATCTTTTTTAGAATGTTTGAATCGTTTTTAGAATGTTTGAATCTTTTTTAGAATTTTTTAGAATGTTTGAATCGTTTTTAGAATGTTTGAATCGTTTTTAGAATGTTTGAATCGTTTTTGAATGTTTGAATCGTTTTTAGAATGTTTGAATCGTTTTTGAATGTTTGAATCGTTTTTAGAATGTTTGAATCGTTTTAAGAATGTTTGAATCGTTTTAGAATGTTTGAATCGTTTTTAGAATGTTTGAATCGTTTTTAGAATGTTTGAATCGTTTTTAGAATGTTTGAATCGTTTTAGAATGTTTGAATCGTTTTTAGAATGTTTGAATCGTTTTTAGAATGTTTGAATCGTTTTTAGAATGTTTGAATCTTTTTTAGAATGTTTGAATCGTTTTAAGAATGTTTGAATCTTTTTTAGAATGTTTGAATCTTTTTAGAATGTTTGAATCATTTTAGAATGTTTGAATCGTTTTTAGAATGTTTGAATCTTTTTTAGAATGTTTGAATCGTTTTTAGAATGTTTGAATCTTTTTTAGAATGTTTGAATCGTTTTTAGAATGTTTGAATCTTTTTTAGAATGTTTGAATCGTTTTTAGAATGTTTGAATCTTTTTTAGAATGTTTGAATCGTTTTTAGAATGTTTGAATCGTTTTTAGAATGTTTGAATCGTTTTTAGAATTTTTTAGAATGTTTGAATCATTTTTAGAATGTTTGAATCGTTTTTAGAATGTTTGAATCTTTTTTAGAATGTTTGAATCTTTTTAGAATGTTTGAATCATTTTAGAATGTTTGAATCGTTTTTAGAATGTTTGAATCTTTTTTAGAATGTTTGAATCGTTTTTAGAATGTTTGAATCTTTTTTAGAATGTTTGAATCGTTTTTAGAATGTTTGAATCTTTTTTAGAATGTTTGAATCGTTTTTAGAATGTTTGAATCTTTTTAGAATGTTTGAATCTTTTTTAGAATTTTTTAGAATGTTTGAATCGTTTTTAGAATGTTTGAATCGTTTTTAGAATGTTTGAATCGTTTTTAGAATGTTTGAATCTTTTTTAGAATGTTTGAATCGTTTTAAGAATGTTTGAATCCTTTTAGAATGTTTGAATCGTTTTTAGAATGTTTGAATCTTTTTTAGAATGTTTGAATCTTTTTAGAATGTTTGAATCATTTTAGAATGTTTGAATCGTTTTTAGAATGTTTGAATCTTTTTTAGAATGTTTGAATCGTTTTTAGAATGTTTGAATCTTTTTTAGAATGTTTGAATCGTTTTTAGAATGTTTGAATCTTTTTTAGAATGTTTGAATCGTTTTTAGAATGTTTGAATCTTTTTTAGAATGTTTGAATCTTTTTAGAATGTTTGAATCATTTTAGAATGTTTGAATCGTTTTTAGAATGTTTGAATCTTTTTTAGAATGTTTGAATCGTTTTTAGAATGTTTGAATCTTTTTAGAATGTTTGAATCATTTTAGAATGTTTGAATCGTTTTTAGAATGTTTGAATCTTTTTTAGAATGTTTGAATCGTTTTTAGAATGTTTCAATCTTTTTTAGAATGTTTGAATCGTTTTTAGAATGTTTGAATCTTTTTTAGAATGTTTGAATCGTTTTTAGAATGTTTGAATCTTTTTTAGAATGTTTGAATCGTTTTTAGAATGTTTGAATCGTTTTTAGAATGTTTGAATCGTTTTTAGAATTTTTTAGAATGTTTGAATCATTTTTAGAATGTTTGAATCGTTTTTAGAATGTTTGAATCTTTTTTAGAATGTTTGAATCTTTTTAGAATGTTTGAATCATTTTAGAATGTTTGAATCGTTTTTAGAATGTTTGAATCTTTTTTAGAATGTTTGAATCGTTTTTAGAATGTTTGAATCTTTTTTAGAATGTTTGAATCGTTTTTAGAATGTTTGAATCTTTTTTAGAATGTTTGAATCGTTTTTAGAATGTTTGAATCTTTTTAGAATGTTTGAATCTTTTTTAGAATTTTTTAGAATGTTTGAATCGTTTTTAGAATGTTTGAATCGTTTTTAGAATGTTTGAATCGTTTTTGAATGTTTGAATCGTTTTTAGAATGTTTGAATCGTTTTTGAATGTTTGAATCGTTTTTAGAATGTTTGAATCGTTTTAAGAATGTTTGAATCGTTTTAGAATGTTTGAATCGTTTTTAGAATGTTTGAATCGTTTTTAGAATGTTTGAATCGTTTTTAGAATGTTTGAATCTTTTTTAGAATGTTTGAATCGTTTTTAGAATGTTTGAATCTTTTTTAGAATGTTTGAATCGTTTTTAGAATGTTTGAATCTTTTTTAGAATGTTTGAATCGTTTTTAGAATGTTTGAATCTTTTTTAGAATGTTTGAATCTTTTTAGAATGTTTGAATCATTTTAGAATGTTTGAATCGTTTTTAGAATGTTTGAATCTTTTTTAGAATGTTTGAATCGTTTTTAGAATGTTTGAATCTTTTTAGAATGTTTGAATCATTTTAGAATGTTTGAATCGTTTTTAGAATGTTTGAATCTTTTTTAGAATGTTTGAATCGTTTTTAGAATGTTTGAATCTTTTTTAGAATGTTTGAATCGTTTTAAGAATGTTTGAATCTTTTTTAGAATGTTTGAATCTTTTTAGAATGTTTGAATCATTTTAGAATGTTTGAATCGTTTTTAGAATGTTTGAATCTTTTTTAGAATGTTTGAATCGTTTTTAGAATGTTTGAATCTTTTTTAGAATGTTTGAATCGTTTTTAGAATGTTTGAATCTTTTTTAGAATGTTTGAATCGTTTTTAGAATGTTTGAATCTTTTTTAGAATGTTTGAATCGTTTTTAGAATGTTTGAATCGTTTTTAGAATGTTTGAATCGTTTTTAGAATTTTTTAGAATGTTTGAATCATTTTTAGAATGTTTGAATCGTTTTTAGAATGTTTGAATCTTTTTTAGAATGTTTGAATCTTTTTAGAATGTTTGAATCATTTTAGAATGTTTGAATCGTTTTTAGAATGTTTGAATCTTTTTTAGAATGTTTGAATCGTTTTTAGAATGTTTGAATCTTTTTTAGAATGTTTGAATCGTTTTTAGAATGTTTGAATCTTTTTTAGAATGTTTGAATCGTTTTTAGAATGTTTGAATCTTTTTAGAATGTTTGAATCTTTTTTAGAATTTTTTAGAATGTTTGAATCGTTTTTAGAATGTTTGAATCGTTTTTAGAATGTTTGAATCGTTTTTGAATGTTTGAATCGTTTTTAGAATGTTTGAATCGTTTTTGAATGTTTGAATCGTTTTTAGAATGTTTGAATCGTTTTAAGAATGTTTGAATCGTTTTAGAATGTTTGAATCGTTTTTAGAATGTTTGAATCGTTTTTAGAATGTTTGAATCGTTTTTAGAATGTTTGAATCTTTTTTAGAATGTTTGAATCGTTTTAAGAATGTTTGAATCCTTTTAGAATGTTTGAATCGTTTTTAGAATGTTTGAATCTTTTTTAGAATGTTTGAATCTTTTTAGAATGTTTGAATCATTTTAGAATGTTTGAATCGTTTTTAGAATGTTTGAATCTTTTTTAGAATGTTTGAATCGTTTTTAGAATGTTTGAATCTTTTTTAGAATGTTTGAATCGTTTTTAGAATGTTTGAATCTTTTTTAGAATGTTTGAATCGTTTTTAGAATGTTTGAATCTTTTTTAGAATGTTTGAATCGTTTTTAGAATGTTTGAATCTTTTTAGAATGTTTGAATCATTTTAGAATGTTTGAATCGTTTTTAGAATGTTTGAATCTTTTTTAGAATGTTTGAATCGTTTTTAGAATGTTTGAATCTTTTTTAGAATGTTTGAATCGTTTTTAGAATGTTTGAATCTTTTTAGAATGTTTGAATCATTTTAGAATGTTTGAATCGTTTTTAGAATGTTTGAATCGTTTTTAGAATGTTTGAATCTTTTTTAGAATGTTTGAATCGTTTTTGAATGTTTGAATCGTTTTTAGAATGTTTGAATCGTTTTAAGAATGTTTGAATCGTTTTAGAATGTTTGAATCGTTTTTAGAATGTTTGAATCGTTTTTAGAATGTTTGAATCGTTTTTAGAATGTTTGAATCTTTTTTAGAATGTTTGAATCGTTTTAAGAATGTTTGAATCCTTTTAGAATGTTTGAATCGTTTTTAGAATGTTTGAATCTTTTTTAGAATGTTTGAATCTTTTTAGAATGTTTGAATCATTTTAGAATGTTTGAATCGTTTTTAGAATGTTTGAATCTTTTTTAGAATGTTTGAATCGTTTTTAGAATGTTTGAATCTTTTTTAGAATGTTTGAATCGTTTTTAGAATGTTTGAATCTTTTTTAGAATGTTTGAATCGTTTTTAGAATGTTTGAATCTTTTTTAGAATGTTTGAATCGTTTTTAGAATGTTTGAATCTTTTTAGAATGTTTGAATCATTTTAGAATGTTTGAATCGTTTTTAGAATGTTTGAATCTTTTTTAGAATGTTTGAATCGTTTTTAGAATGTTTGAATCTTTTTTAGAATGTTTGAATCGTTTTTAGAATGTTTGAATCTTTTTAGAATGTTTGAATCATTTTAGAATGTTTGAATCGTTTTTAGAATGTTTGAATCGTTTTTAGAATGTTTGAATCTTTTTTAGAATGTTTGAATCGTTTTTAGAATGTTTGAATCTTTTTTAGAATGTTTGAATCTTTTTAGAATGTTTGAATCATTTTAGAATGTTTGAATCGTTTTTAGAATGTTTGAATCTTTTTTAGAATGTTTGAATCGTTTTTAGAATGTTTGAATCGTTTTTAGAATGTTTGAATCTTTTTTAGAATGTTTGAATCGTTTTTAGAATGTTTGAATCTTTTTTAGAATGTTTGAATCGTTTTTAGAATGTTTGAATCTTTTTTAGAATGTTTGAATCCTTTTAGAATGTTTGAATCTTTTTAGAATGTTTGAATCGTTTTAAGAATGTTTGAATCCTTTTAGAATGTTTGAATCGTTTTTAGAATGTTTGAATCCTTTTAGAATGTTTGAATCTTTTTTAGAATGTTTGAATCGTTTTTAGAATGTTTGAATCTTTTTTAGAATTTTTTAGAATGTTTGAATCGTTTTTAGAATGTTTGAATCGTTTTTAGAATGTTTGAATCGTTTTTGAATGTTTGAATCGTTTTTAGAATGTTTGAATCGTTTTTGAATGTTTGAATCGTTTTTAGAATGTTTGAATCGTTTTAAGAATGTTTGAATCGTTTTAGAATGTTTGAATCGTTTTTAGAATGTTTGAATCGTTTTTAGAATGTTTGAATCGTTTTTAGAATGTTTGAATCGTTTTAGAATGTTTGAATCGTTTTTAGAATGTTTGAATCGTTTTTAGAATGTTTGAATCGTTTTTAGAATGTTTGAATCTTTTTTAGAATGTTTGAATCGTTTTAAGAATGTTTGAATCTTTTTTAGAATGTTTGAATCTTTTTAGAATGTTTGAATCATTTTAGAATGTTTGAATCGTTTTTAGAATGTTTGAATCTTTTTTAGAATGTTTGAATCGTTTTTAGAATGTTTGAATCTTTTTTAGAATGTTTGAATCGTTTTTAGAATGTTTGAATCTTTTTTAGAATGTTTGAATCGTTTTTAGAATGTTTGAATCTTTTTTAGAATGTTTGAATCGTTTTTAGAATGTTTGAATCGTTTTTAGAATGTTTGAATCGTTTTTAGAATTTTTTAGAATGTTTGAATCATTTTTAGAATGTTTGAATCGTTTTTAGAATGTTTGAATCTTTTTTAGAATGTTTGAATCTTTTTAGAATGTTTGAATCATTTTAGAATGTTTGAATCGTTTTTAGAATGTTTGAATCTTTTTTAGAATGTTTGAATCTTTTTAGAATGTTTGAATCATTTTAGAATGTTTGAATCGTTTTTAGAATGTTTGAATCTTTTTTAGAATGTTTGAATCGTTTTAAGAATGTTTGAATCCTTTTAGAATGTTTGAATCGTTTTTAGAATGTTTGAATCTTTTTTAGAATGTTTGAATCTTTTTAGAATGTTTGAATCATTTTAGAATGTTTGAATCGTTTTTAGAATGTTTGAATCTTTTTTAGAATGTTTGAATCGTTTTTAGAATGTTTGAATCTTTTTTAGAATGTTTGAATCGTTTTTAGAATGTTTGAATCTTTTTTAGAATGTTTGAATCGTTTTTAGAATGTTTGAATCTTTTTTAGAATGTTTGAATCGTTTTTAGAATGTTTGAATCTTTTTAGAATGTTTGAATCATTTTAGAATGTTTGAATCGTTTTTAGAATGTTTGAATCTTTTTTAGAATGTTTGAATCGTTTTTAGAATGTTTGAATCTTTTTTAGAATGTTTGAATCGTTTTTAGAATGTTTGAATCTTTTTAGAATGTTTGAATCATTTTAGAATGTTTGAATCGTTTTTAGAATGTTTGAATCGTTTTTAGAATGTTTGAATCTTTTTTAGAATGTTTGAATCGTTTTTAGAATGTTTGAATCTTTTTTAGAATGTTTGAATCTTTTTAGAATGTTTGAATCATTTTAGAATGTTTGAATCGTTTTTAGAATGTTTGAATCTTTTTTAGAATGTTTGAATCGTTTTTAGAATGTTTGAATCGTTTTTAGAATGTTTGAATCTTTTTTAGAATGTTTGAATCGTTTTTAGAATGTTTGAATCTTTTTTAGAATGTTTGAATCGTTTTTAGAATGTTTGAATCTTTTTTAGAATGTTTGAATCCTTTTAGAATGTTTGAATCTTTTTAGAATGTTTGAATCGTTTTAAGAATGTTTGAATCCTTTTAGAATGTTTGAATCGTTTTTAGAATGTTTGAATCCTTTTAGAATGTTTGAATCTTTTTTAGAATGTTTGAATCGTTTTTAGAATGTTTGAATCTTTTTTAGAATTTTTTAGAATGTTTGAATCGTTTTTAGAATGTTTGAATCGTTTTTAGAATGTTTGAATCGTTTTTGAATGTTTGAATCGTTTTTAGAATGTTTGAATCGTTTTTGAATGTTTGAATCGTTTTTAGAATGTTTGAATCGTTTTAAGAATGTTTGAATCGTTTTAGAATGTTTGAATCGTTTTTAGAATGTTTGAATCGTTTTTAGAATGTTTGAATCGTTTTTAGAATGTTTGAATCGTTTTAGAATGTTTGAATCGTTTTTAGAATGTTTGAATCGTTTTTAGAATGTTTGAATCGTTTTTAGAATGTTTGAATCTTTTTTAGAATGTTTGAATCGTTTTAAGAATGTTTGAATCTTTTTTAGAATGTTTGAATCTTTTTAGAATGTTTGAATCATTTTAGAATGTTTGAATCGTTTTTAGAATGTTTGAATCTTTTTTAGAATGTTTGAATCGTTTTTAGAATGTTTGAATCTTTTTTAGAATGTTTGAATCGTTTTTAGAATGTTTGAATCTTTTTTAGAATGTTTGAATCGTTTTTAGAATGTTTGAATCTTTTTTAGAATGTTTGAATCGTTTTTAGAATGTTTGAATCGTTTTTAGAATGTTTGAATCGTTTTTAGAATTTTTTAGAATGTTTGAATCATTTTTAGAATGTTTGAATCGTTTTTAGAATGTTTGAATCTTTTTTAGAATGTTTGAATCTTTTTAGAATGTTTGAATCATTTTAGAATGTTTGAATCGTTTTTAGAATGTTTGAATCTTTTTTAGAATGTTTGAATCGTTTTTAGAATGTTTGAATCTTTTTTAGAATGTTTGAATCGTTTTTAGAATGTTTGAATCTTTTTTAGAATGTTTGAATCGTTTTTAGAATGTTTGAATCTTTTTAGAATGTTTGAATCTTTTTTAGAATTTTTTAGAATGTTTGAATCGTTTTTAGAATGTTTGAATCGTTTTTAGAATGTTTGAATCGTTTTTGAATGTTTGAATCGTTTTTAGAATGTTTGAATCGTTTTTGAATGTTTGAATCGTTTTTAGAATGTTTGAATCGTTTTAAGAATGTTTGAATCGTTTTAGAATGTTTGAATCGTTTTTAGAATGTTTGAATCGTTTTTAGAATGTTTGAATCGTTTTTAGAATGTTTGAATCTTTTTTAGAATGTTTGAATCGTTTTAAGAATGTTTGAATCCTTTTAGAATGTTTGAATCGTTTTTAGAATGTTTGAATCTTTTTTAGAATGTTTGAATCTTTTTAGAATGTTTGAATCATTTTAGAATGTTTGAATCGTTTTTAGAATGTTTGAATCGTTTTTAGAATGTTTGAATCGTTTTTAGAATGTTTGAATCTTTTTTAGAATGTTTGAATCGTTTTTAGAATGTTTGAATCTTTTTTAGAATGTTTGAATCGTTTTTAGAATGTTTGAATCTTTTTTAGAATGTTTGAATCTTTTTAGAATGTTTGAATCATTTTAGAATGTTTGAATCGTTTTTAGAATGTTTGAATCTTTTTTAGAATGTTTGAATCGTTTTTAGAATGTTTGAATCTTTTTTAGAATGTTTGAATCGTTTTTAGAATGTTTGAATCGTTTTTAGAATTTTTTAGAATGTTTGAATCATTTTTAGAATGTTTGAATCGTTTTTAGAATGTTTGAATCTTTTTTAGAATGTTTGAATCGTTTTTAGAATGTTTGAATCTTTTTTAGAATGTTTGAATCGTTTTTAGAATGTTTGAATCTTTTTTAGAATGTTTGAATCCTTTTAGAATGTTTGAATCTTTTTAGAATGTTTGAATCGTTTTAAGAATGTTTGAATCCTTTTAGAATGTTTGAATCGTTTTTAGAATGTTTGAATCGTTTTTAGAATGTTTGAATCCTTTTAGAATGTTTGAATCTTTTTTAGAATGTTTGAATCGTTTTTAGAATGTTTGAATCGTTTTTAGAATGTTTGAATCGTTTTTAGAATGTTTGAATCGTTTTTGAATGTTTGAATCGTTTTTAGAATGTTTGAATCGTTTTTGAATGTTTGAATCGTTTTTAGAATGTTTGAATCGTTTTTAGAATGTTTGAATCGTTTTTAGAATGTTTGAATCTTTTTTAGAATGTTTGAATCTTTTTAGAATGTTTGAATCATTTTAGAATGTTTGAATCGTTTTTAGAATGTTTGAATCTTTTTTAGAATGTTTGAATCGTTTTTAGAATGTTTGAATCTTTTTTAGAATGTTTGAATCTTTTTTAGAATGTTTGAATCGTTTTTAGAATGTTTGAATCTTTTTTAGAATGTTTGAATCGTTTTTAGAATGTTTGAATCGTTTTTAGAATGTTTGAATCGTTTTTAGAATTTTTTAGAATGTTTGAATCATTTTTAGAATGTTTGAATCGTTTTTAGAATGTTTGAATCTTTTTTAGAATGTTTGAATCTTTTTAGAATGTTTGAATCATTTTAGAATGTTTGAATCGTTTTTAGAATGTTTGAATCTTTTTTAGAATGTTTGAATCGTTTTTAGAATGTTTGAATCTTTTTTAGAATGTTTGAATCGTTTTTAGAATGTTTGAATCTTTTTTAGAATGTTTGAATCGTTTTTAGAATGTTTGAATCTTTTTTAGAATTTTTTAGAATGTTTGAATCGTTTTTAGAATGTTTGAATCGTTTTTAGAATGTTTGAATCGTTTTTGAATGTTTGAATCGTTTTTAGAATGTTTGAATCGTTTTTGAATGTTTGAATCGTTTTTAGAATGTTTGAATCTTTTTTAGAATGTTTGAATCGTTTTTAGAATGTTTGAATCTTTTTTAGAATGTTTGAATCTTTTTAGAATGTTTGAATCATTTTAGAATGTTTGAATCGTTTTTAGAATGTTTGAATCTTTTTTAGAATGTTTGAATCGTTTTTAGAATGTTTGAATCTTTTTTAGAATGTTTGAATCGTTTTTAGAATGTTTGAATCGTTTTTAGAATGTTTGAATCTTTTTTAGAATGTTTGAATCGTTTTTAGAATGTTTGAATCTTTTTTAGAATGTTTGAATCGTTTTTAGAATGTTTGAATCTTTTTTAGAATGTTTGAATCTTTTTAGAATGTTTGAATCATTTTAGAATGTTTGAATCTTTTTTAGAATGTTTGAATCTTTTTTAGAATGTTTGAATCGTTTTTAGAATGTTTGAATCTTTTTTAGAATGTTTGAATCCTTTTAGAATGTTTGAATCGTTTTTAGAATGTTTGAATCTTTTTTAGAATGTTTGAATCGTTTTTAGAATGTTTGAATCTTTTTAGAATGTTTGAATCTTTTTAGAATGTTTGAATCATTTTAGAATGTTTGAATCGTTTTTAGAATGTTTGAATCTTTTTTAGAATGTTTGAATCGTTTTTAGAATGTTTGAATCTTTTTTAGAATGTTTGAATCCTTTTAGAATGTTTGAATCGTTTTTAGAATGTTTGAATCTTTTTTAGAATGTTTGAATCGTTTTAAGAATGTTTGAATCTTTTTTAGAATGTTTGAATCTTTTTAGAATGTTTGAATCATTTTAGAATGTTTGAATCGTTTTTAGAATGTTTGAATCTTTTTTAGAATGTTTGAATCGTTTTTAGAATGTTTGAATCTTTTTTAGAATGTTTGAATCGTTTTTAGAATGTTTGAATCGTTTTTAGAATGTTTGAATCGTTTTTAGAATTTTTTAGAATGTTTGAATCATTTTTAGAATGTTTGAATCGTTTTTAGAATGTTTGAATCTTTTTTAGATTTTTTTAGAATGTTTGAATCTTTTTTAGAATGTTTGAATCGTTTTTAGAATGTTTGAATATTTTTAGAATGTTGAATCGTTTTTAGAATGTTTGAATCGTTTTTAGAATGTTTGAATCGTTTTTAGAATGTTTGAATCGTTTTTAGAATGTTTGATCTTTTTAGAATGTTTGAATCGTTTTTAGAATGTTTGATCTTTTTAGAATGTTTGAATCGTCTTTAGAATGTTTGAATCGTTTTTAGAATGTTTGATCTTTTTAGAATGTTTGAATCGTTTTTAGAATGTTTGAATCCTTTTAGAATGTTTGAATCGTTTTTAGAATGTTTGAATCGTTTTAAGAATGTTTGAATCCTTTTAGAATGTTTGAATCGTTTTAAGAATGTTTGAATCCTTTTAGAATGTTTGAATCTTTTTTAGAATTTTTTAGAATGTTTGAATCTTTTTAGAATGTTTGAATCGTTTTAAGAATGTTTGAATCCTTTTAGAATGTTTGAATCTTTTTTAGAATTTTTTAGAATCTTTTTAGAATGTTTGAATCATTTTAGAATGTTTGAATCGTTTTTAGAATGTTTGAATCTTTTTTAGAATGTTTGAATCGTTTTTAGAATGTTTGAATCTTTTTTAGAATGTTTGAATCGTTTTTAGAATGTTTGAATCTTTTTTAGAATGTTTGAATCCTTTTAGAATGTTTGAATCTTTTTAGAATGTTTGAATCGTTTTAAGAATGTTTGAATCCTTTTAGAATGTTTGAATCGTTTTTAGAATGTTTGAATCGTTTTTAGAATGTTTGAATCTTTTTTAGAAGTTTTTAGAATGTTTGAATCGTTTTTAGAATGTTTGAATCGTTTTTAGAATTTTTTATAATGTTTGAATCATTTTTAGAATGTTTGAATCGTTTTTAGAATGTTTGAATCTTTTTTAGAATGTTTGAATCTTTTTAGAATGTTTGAATCATTTTAGAATGTTTGAATCGTTTTTAGAATGTTTGAATCTTTTTTAGAATGTTTGAATCGTTTTTAGAATGTTTGAATCTTTTTTAGAATGTTTGAATCGTTTTTAGAATGTTTGAATCTTTTTTAGAATGTTTGAATCATTTTAGAATGTTTGAATCTTTTTTAGAATGTTTGAATCTTTTTTAGAATGTTTGAATCGTTTTTAGAATGTTTGAATCTTTTTTAGAATGTTTGAATCCTTTTAGAATGTTTGAATCTTTTTAGAATGTTTGAATCGTTTTTAGAATGATTTAATCGTTTTTAGAATGTTTGAATCTTTTTAGAATGTTTGAATCGTTTTTAGAATGTTTGAATCTTTTTTAGAATGTTTGAATCGTTTTTAGAATGTTTGAATCTTTTTTAGAATGTTTGAATCGTTTTTAGAATGATTGAATCGTTTTTAGAATGTTTGAATCCTTTTAGAATGTTTGAATCTTTTTTAGAATTTTTTAGAATGTTTGAATCGTTTTTAGAATGTTTGAATCTTTTTTAGAATGTTTGAATCGTTTTTAGAATGTTTGAATCTTTTTTAGAATGTTTGAATCGTTTTTAGAATGATTGAATCGTTTTTAGAATGTTTGAATCCTTTTAGAATGTTTGAATCGTTTTTAGAATGATTGAATCGTTTTTAGAATGTTTGAATCCTTTTAGAATGTTTGAATCTTTTTTAGAATGTTTGAATCTTTTTAGAATGTTTGAATCATTTTAGAATGTTTGAATCGTTTTTAGAATGTTTGAATCTTTTTTAGAATGTTTGAATCGTTTTTAGAATGTTTGAATCTTTTTTAGAATGTTTGAATCGTTTTTAGAATGTTTGAATCTTTTTTAGAATGTTTGAATCATTTTAGAATGTTTGAATCTTTTTTAGAAGTTTTTAGAATGTTTGAATCGTTTTTAGAATGTTTGAATCGTTTTTAGAATTTTTTATAATGTTTGAATCATTTTTAGAATGTTTGAATCGTTTTTAGAATGTTTGAATCTTTTTTAGAATGTTTGAATCTTTTTAGAATGTTTGAATCATTTTAGAATGTTTGAATCGTTTTTAGAATGTTTGAATCTTTTTTAGAATGTTTGAATCGTTTTTAGAATGTTTGAATCTTTTTTAGAATGTTTGAATCGTTTTTAGAATGTTTGAATCTTTTTTAGAATGTTTGAATCATTTTAGAATGTTTGAATCTTTTTTAGAATGTTTGAATCTTTTTTAGAATGTTTGAATCGTTTTTAGAATGTTTGAATCTTTTTTAGAATGTTTGAATCCTTTTAGAATGTTTGAATCTTTTTAGAATGTTTGAATCGTTTTTAGAATGTTTGAATCGTTTTTAGAATGTTTGAATCTTTTTTAGAATGTTTGAATCGTTTTTAGAATGTTTGAATCTTTTTTAGAATGTTTGAATCCTTTTAGAATGTTTGAATCTTTTTAGAATGTTTGAATCGTTTTAAGAATGTTTGAATCCTTTTAGAATGTTTGAATCGTTTTTAGAATGTTTGAATCGTTTTTAGAATGTTTGAATCTTTTTTAGAAGTTTTTAGAATGTTTGAATCGTTTTTAGAATGTTTGAATCGTTTTTAGAATTTTTTATAATGTTTGAATCATTTTTAGAATGTTTGAATCGTTTTTAGAATGTTTGAATCTTTTTTAGAATGTTTGAATCTTTTTAGAATGTTTGAATCATTTTAGAATGTTTGAATCGTTTTTAGAATGTTTGAATCTTTTTTAGAATGTTTGAATCGTTTTTAGAATGTTTGAATCTTTTTTAGAATGTTTGAATCCTTTTAGAATGTTTGAATCTTTTTAGAATGTTTGAATCGTTTTAAGAATGTTTGAATCCTTTTAGAATGTTTGAATCGTTTTTAGAATGTTTGAATCGTTTTTAGAATGTTTGAATCTTTTTTAGAAGTTTTTAGAATGTTTGAATCGTTTTTAGAATGTTTGAATCGTTTTTAGAATTTTTTATAATGTTTGAATCATTTTTAGAATGTTTGAATCGTTTTTAGAATGTTTGAATCTTTTTTAGAATGTTTGAATCTTTTTAGAATGTTTGAATCATTTTAGAATGTTTGAATCGTTTTTAGAATGTTTGAATCTTTTTTAGAATGTTTGAATCGTTTTTAGAATGTTTGAATCTTTTTTAGAATGTTTGAATCGTTTTTAGAATGTTTGAATCTTTTTTAGAATGTTTGAATCATTTTAGAATGTTTGAATCTTTTTTAGAATGTTTGAATCTTTTTTAGAATGTTTGAATCGTTTTTAGAATGTTTGAATCTTTTTTAGAATGTTTGAATCCTTTTAGAATGTTTGAATCTTTTTAGAATGTTTGAATCGTTTTTAGAATGTTTGAATCGTTTTTAGAATGTTTGAATATTTTTTAGAATGTTTGAATCGTTTTTAGAATGTTTGAATCTTTTTTAGAATGTTTGAATCCTTTTAGAATGTTTGAATCTTTTTAGAATGTTTGAATCGTTTTAAGAATGTTTGAATCCTTTTAGAATGTTTGAATCGTTTTTAGAATGTTTGAATCGTTTTTAGAATGTTTGAATCTTTTTTAGAAGTTTTTAGAATGTTTGAATCGTTTTTAGAATGTTTGAATCGTTTTTAGAATTTTTTATAATGTTTGAATCATTTTTAGAATGTTTGAATCGTTTTTAGAATGTTTGAATCTTTTTTAGAATGTTTGAATCTTTTTAGAATGTTTGAATCATTTTAGAATGTTTGAATCGTTTTTAGAATGTTTGAATCTTTTTTAGAATGTTTGAATCGTTTTTAGAATGTTTGAATCTTTTTTAGAATGTTTGAATCGTTTTTAGAATGTTTGAATCTTTTTTAGAATGTTTGAATCGTTTTTAGAATGTTTGAATCTTTTTTAGAATGTTTGAATCGTTTTTAGAATGTTTGAATCTTTTTTAGAATGTTTGAATCATTTTAGAATGTTTGAATCTTTTTTAGAATGTTTGAATCTTTTTTAGAATGTTTGAATCGTTTTTAGAATGTTTGAATCTTTTTTAGAATGTTTGAATCCTTTTAGAATGTTTGAATCTTTTTAGAATGTTTGAATCGTTTTTAGAATGTTTGAATCGTTTTTAGAATGTTTGAATCTTTTTTAGAATGTTTGAATCGTTTTTAGAATGTTTGAATCTTTTTTAGAATGTTTGAATCCTTTTAGAATGTTTGAATCTTTTTAGAATGTTTGAATCGTTTTAAGAATGTTTGAATCCTTTTAGAATGTTTGAATCGTTTTTAGAATGTTTGAATCGTTTTTAGAATGTTTGAATCTTTTTTAGAAGTTTTTAGAATGTTTGAATCGTTTTTAGAATGTTTGAATCGTTTTTAGAATTTTTTATAATGTTTGAATCATTTTTAGAATGTTTGAATCGTTTTTAGAATGTTTGAATCTTTTTTAGAATGTTTGAATCTTTTTAGAATGTTTGAATCATTTCAGAATGTTTGAATCGTTTTTAGAATGTTTGAATCTTTTTTAGAATGTTTGAATCGTTTTTAGAATGTTTGAATCTTTTTTAGAATGTTTGAATCGTTTTTAGAATGTTTGAATCTTTTTTAGAATGTTTGAATCATTTTAGAATGTTTGAATCTTTTTTAGAATGTTTGAATCTTTTTTAGAATGTTTGAATCGTTTTTAGAATGTTTGAATCTTTTTTAGAATGTTTGAATCCTTTTAGAATGTTTGAATCTTTTTAGAATGTTTGAATCGTTTTTAGAATGATTTAATCGTTTTTAGAATGTTTGAATCTTTTTAGAATGTTTGAATCGTTTTTAGAATGTTTGAATCTTTTTTAGAATGTTTGAATCGTTTTTAGAATGTTTGAATCTTTTTTAGAATGTTTGAATCGTTTTTAGAATGATTGAATCGTTTTTAGAATGTTTGAATCCTTTTAGAATGTTTGAATCTTTTTTAGAATTTTTTAGAATGTTTGAATCGTTTTTAGAATGTTTGAATCTTTTTTAGAATGTTTGAATCGTTTTTAGAATGTTTGAATCTTTTTTAGAATGTTTGAATCGTTTTTAGAATGATTGAATCGTTTTTAGAATGTTTGAATCCTTTTAGAATGTTTGAATCGTTTTTAGAATGATTGAATCGTTTTTAGAATGTTTGAATCCTTTTAGAATGTTTGAATCTTTTTTAGAATGTTTGAATCTTTTTAGAATGTTTGAATCATTTTAGAATGTTTGAATCGTTTTTAGAATGTTTGAATCTTTTTTAGAATGTTTGAATCGTTTTTAGAATGTTTGAATCTTTTTTAGAATGTTTGAATCGTTTTTAGAATGTTTGAATCTTTTTTAGAATGTTTGAATCATTTTAGAATGTTTGAATCTTTTTTAGAATGTTTGAATCTTTTTTAGAATGTTTGAATCGTTTTTAGAATGTTTGAATCTTTTTTAGAATGTTTGAATCCTTTTAGAATGTTTGAATCTTTTTAGAATGTTTGAATCGTTTTTAGAATGATTTAATCGTTTTTAGAATGTTTGAATCTTTTTAGAATGTTTGAATCGTTTTTAGAATGTTTGAATCTTTTTTAGAATGTTTGAATCGTTTTTAGAATGTTTGAATCTTTTTTAGAATGTTTGAATCGTTTTTAGAATGATTGAATCGTTTTTAGAATGTTTGAATCCTTTTAGAATGTTTGAATCTTTTTTAGAATTTTTTAGAATGTTTGAATCGTTTTTAGAATGTTTGAATCGTTTTTAGAATGTTTGAATCGTTTTTAGAATGTTTGATCTTTTTAGAATGTTTGAATCGTTTTTAGAATGCTTGAATCGTTTTTAGAATGTTTGAATCGTTTTTAGAATGTTTGAATCTTTTTAGAATGTTTGAATCGTTTTTAGAATGTTTGAATCGTTTTTAGAATGTTTGAATCGTTTTTAGAATGTTTGAATCGTTTTTAGAATGTTTGAATCGTTTTTAGAATGTTTGAATCGTTTTTAGAATGTTTGAATCTTTTTAGAATGTTTGAATCGTTTTTAGAATTTTTTAGAATGTTTGAATCGTTTTTAGAATGATTTAATCGTTTTTAGAATGTTTGAATCTTTTTTAGAATGTTTGAATCTTTTTTAGAATGTTTGAATCGTTTTAGAATGTTTGAATCTTTTTTAGAATGTTTATATCTTTTTTAGAATGTTTGAATCCTTTTAGAATGTTTGAATCTTTTTTAGAATGTTTGAATCTTTTTAGAATGTTTGAATCGTTTTTAGAATGATTTAATCGTTTTTAGAATGTTTGAATCGTTTTTAGAATTTTTTAGAATGTTTGAATCGTTTTTAGAATGATTTAATCGTTTTTAGAATGATTTAATCGTTTTTAGAATGTTTGAATCTTTTTTAGAATGTTTGAATCTTTTTTAGAATGTTTGAATCGTTTTAGAATGTTTGAATCTTTTTTAGAATGTTTATATCTTTTTTAGAATGTTTGAATCCTTTTAGAATGTTTGAATCTTTTTTAGAATGTTTGAATCTTTTTAGAATGTTTGAATCGTTTTTAGAATGATTTAATCGTTTTTAGAATGTTTGAATCGTTTTTAGAATGTTTGAATCATTTTTAGAATGTTTGATCTTTTTAGAATGTTTGAATCGTTTTTAGAATGTTTGAATCGTTTTTAGAATGTTTGAATCGTTTTTAGAATGTTTGAGTCTTTTTTAGAATTTTTTAGAATGTTTGAATCGTTTTTAGAATGTTTGATCTTTTTTAGAATGTTTGAATCGTTTTAGAATGTTTGAATCTTTTTTAGAATGTTTATATCTTTTTTAGAATGTTTGAATCCTTTTAGAATGTTTGAATCTTTTTTAGAATGTTTGAATCTTTTTAGAATGTTTGAATCGTTTTTAGAATGATTTAATCGTTTTTAGAATGTTTGAATCGTTTTTAGAATGTTTGAATCATTTTTAGAATGTTTGATCTTTTTAGAATGTTTGAATCGTTTTTAGAATGTTTGAATCGTTTTTAGAATGTTTGAATCGTTTTTAGAATGTTTGAGTCTTTTTTAGAATTTTTTAGAATGTTTGAATCGTTTTTAGAATGTTTGATCTTTTTTAGAATGTTTGAATCTTTTTTAGAATGTTTGAATCTTTTTAGAATGTTTGATCTTTTTAGAATGTTTGAATCGTTTTTAGAATGTTTGAATCTTTTTAGAATGTTTGATCTTTTTAGAATGTTTGAATCTTTTTTAGAATGTTTGAATCTTTTTTAGAATGTTTATATCTTTTTTAGAATGTTTGAATCCTTTTAGAATGTTTGAATCGTTATTAGAATTTTCTAGAATCGTTTTTAGAATGTTTGATCTTTTTAGAATGTTTGAATCGTTTTTAGAATGTTTGATCTTTTTAGAATGTTTGAATCTTTTTTAGAATGTTTGAATCTTTTTTAGAATGTTTATATCTTTTTTAGAATGTTTGAATCCTTTTAGAATGTTTGAATCGTTATTAGAATTTTCTAGAATCGTTTTTAGAATGTTTGATCTTTTTAGAATGCTTGAATCGTTTTTAGAATGTTTGAATCGTTTTTAGAATGTTTGAATCTTTTTTAGAATGTTTGAATCGTTTTTAGAATGTTTGAATCGTTTTTAGAATGTTTGAATCTTTTTTAGAATGTTTATATCTTTTTTAGAATGTTTGAATCCTTTTAGAATGTTTGAATCGTTATTAGAATTTTTTAGAATCGTTTTTAGAATGTTTGAATCGTTTTTAGAATGTTTGAATCTTTTTTAGAATGTTTGAATCTTTTTTAGAATGTTTGAATCTTTTTAGAATGTTTGAATCGTTTTTAGAATGTTTGAATCGTTTTTAGAATGTTTGAATCTTTTTTAGAATGTTTGAATCTTTTTTAGAATGTTTGAATCTTTTTTAGAATGTTTGAATCTTTTTTAGAATGTTTGAATCGTTTTTAGAATGTTTGAATCTTTTTTAGAATGTTTGAATCTTTTTAGAATGTTTGAATCGTTTTTAGAATGATTTAATCGTTTTTAGAATGTTGGAATCGTTTTTAGAATGTTTGATCTTTTTAGAATGTTTGAATCGTTTTTAGAATGTTTGAATCGTTTTTAGAATGTTTGAATCGTTTTTAGAATGTTTGAGTCTTTTTTAGAATTTTTTAGAATGTTTGAATCGTTTTTAGAATGTTTGAATCGTTTTTAGAATGTTTGATCTTTTTTAGAATGTTTGAATCTTTTTTAGAATGTTTGAATCTTTTTAGAATGTTTGATCTTTTTAGAATGTTTGAATCGTTTTTAGAATGTTTGAATCTTTTTAGAATGTTTGATCTTTTTAGAATGTTTGAATCTTTTTTAGAATGTTTGAATCTTTTTTAGAATGTTTATATCTTTTTTAGAATGTTTGAATCCTTTTAGAATGTTTGAATCGTTATTAGAATTTTCTAGAATCGTTTTTAGAATGTTTGATCTTTTTAGAATGTTTGAATCGTTTTTAGAATGTTTGATCTTTTTAGAATGTTTGAATCTTTTTTAGAATGTTTGAATCTTTTTTAGAATGTTTATATCTTTTTTAGAATGTTTGAATCCTTTTAGAATGTTTGAATCGTTATTAGAATTTTCTAGAATCGTTTTTAGAATGTTTGATCTTTTTAGAATGCTTGAATCGTTTTTAGAATGTTTGAATCGTTTTTAGAATGTTTGAATCTTTTTTAGAATGTTTGAATCGTTTTTAGAATGTTTGAATCGTTTTTAGAATGTTTGAATCTTTTTTAGAATGTTTATATCTTTTTTAGAATGTTTGAATCCTTTTAGAATGTTTGAATCGTTATTAGAATTTTTTAGAATCGTTTTTAGAATGTTTGAATCGTTTTTAGAATGTTTGAATCTTTTTTAGAATGTTGGAATCGTTTTTAGAATGTTTGATCTTTTTAGAATGTTTGAATCGTTTTTAGAATGTTTGAATCGTTTTTAGAATGTTTGAATCGTTTTTAGAATGTTTGAGTCTTTTTTAGAATTTTTTAGAATGTTTGAATCGTTTTTAGAATGTTTGAATCGTTTTTAGAATGTTTGATCTTTTTTAGAATGTTTGAATCTTTTTTAGAATGTTTGAATCTTTTTAGAATGTTTGATCTTTTTAGAATGTTTGAATCGTTTTTAGAATGTTTGAATCTTTTTAGAATGTTTGATCTTTTTAGAATGTTTGAATCTTTTTTAGAATGTTTGAATCTTTTTTAGAATGTTTATATCTTTTTTAGAATGTTTGAATCCTTTTAGAATGTTTGAATCGTTATTAGAATTTTCTAGAATCGTTTTTAGAATGTTTGATCTTTTTAGAATGTTTGAATCGTTTTTAGAATGTTTGAATCTTTTTAGAATGTTTGATCTTTTTAGAATGTTTGAATCTTTTTTAGAATGTTTGAATCTTTTTTAGAATGTTTATATCTTTTTTAGAATGTTTGAATCCTTTTAGAATGTTTGAATCGTTATTAGAATTTTCTAGAATCGTTTTTAGAATGTTTGATCTTTTTAGAATGCTTGAATCGTTTTTAGAATGTTTGAATCGTTTTTAGAATGTTTGAATCGTTTTTAGAATGTTTGATCTTTTTTAGAATGTTTGAATCTTTTTTAGAATGTTTGAATCTTTTTAGAATGTTTGATCTTTTTAGAATGTTTGAATCGTTTTTAGAATGTTTGAATCTTTTTAGAATGTTTGATCTTTTTAGAATGTTTGAATCTTTTTTAGAATGTTTGAATCTTTTTTAGAATGTTTATATCTTTTTTAGAATGTTTGAATCCTTTTAGAATGTTTGAATCGTTATTAGAATTTTCTAGAATCGTTTTTAGAATGTTTGATCTTTTTAGAATGTTTGAATCGTTTTTAGAATGTTTGAATCTTTTTAGAATGTTTGATCTTTTTAGAATGTTTGAATCTTTTTTAGAATGTTTGAATCTTTTTTAGAATGTTTATATCTTTTTTAGAATGTTTGAATCCTTTTAGAATGTTTGAATCGTTATTAGAATTTTCTAGAATCGTTTTTAGAATGTTTGATCTTTTTAGAATGCTTGAATCGTTTTTAGAATGTTTGAATCGTTTTTAGAATGTTTGAATCTTTTTTAGAATGTTTGAATCGTTTTTAGAATGTTTGAATCGTTTTTAGAATGTTTGAATCTTTTTTAGAATGTTTATATCTTTTTTAGAATGTTTGAATCCTTTTAGAATGTTTGAATCGTTATTAGAATTTTTTAGAATCGTTTTTAGAATGTTTGAATCGTTTTTAGAATGTTTGAATCTTTTTTAGAATGTTTGAATCCTTTTAGAATGTTTGAATCGTTTTTAGAATGTTTGAATCGTTTTTAGAATGTTTGAATCGTTTTTAGAATGTTTGAATCATTTTTAGAATGTTTGATCTTTTTAGAATGTTTGAATCGTTTTTAGAATGTTTGAATCGTTTTTAGAATGTTTGAATCGTTTTTAGAATGTTTGAGTCTTTTTTAGAATTTTTTAGAATGTTTGAATCGTTTTTAGAATGTTTGAATCGTTTTTAGAATGTTTGATCTTTTTTAGAATGTTTGAATCTTTTTTAGAATGTTTGAATCTTTTTAGAATGTTTGATCTTTTTAGAATGTTTGAATCGTTTTTAGAATGTTTGAATCTTTTTAGAATGTTTGATCTTTTTAGAATGTTTGAATCTTTTTTAGAATGTTTGAATCTTTTTTAGAATGTTTATATCTTTTTTAGAATGTTTGAATCCTTTTAGAATGTTTGAATCGTTATTAGAATTTTCTAGAATCGTTTTTAGAATGTTTGATCTTTTTAGAATGCTTGAATCGTTTTTAGAATGTTTGAATCGTTTTTAGAATGTTTGAATCTTTTTTAGAATGTTTGAATCGTTTTTAGAATGTTTGAATCGTTTTTAGAATGTTTGAATCTTTTTTAGAATGTTTATATCTTTTTTAGAATGTTTGAATCCTTTTAGAATGTTTGAATCGTTATTAGAATTTTTTAGAATCGTTTTTAGAATGTTTGAATCGTTTTTAGAATGTTTGAATCTTTTTTAGAATGTTTGAATCTTTTTTAGAATGTTTGAATCTTTTTAGAATGTTTGAATCGTTTTTAGAATGTTTGAATCGTTTTTAGAATGTTTGAATCTTTTTTAGAATGTTTGAATCTTTTTTAGAATGTTTGAATCTTTTTTAGAATGTTTGAATCTTTTTTAGAATGTTTGAATCGTTTTTAGAATGTTTGAATCTTTTTTAGAATGTTTGAATCTTTTTAGAATGTTTGAATCGTTTTTAGAATGATTTAATCGTTTTTAGAATGTTTGATCTTTTTTAGAATGTTTGAATCTTTTTTAGAATGTTTGAATCTTTTTAGAATGTTTGATCTTTTTAGAATGTTTGAATCGTTTTTAGAATGTTTGAATCTTTTTAGAATGTTTGATCTTTTTAGAATGTTTGAATCTTTTTTAGAATGTTTGAATCTTTTTTAGAATGTTTATATCTTTTTTAGAATGTTTGAATCCTTTTAGAATGTTTGAATCGTTATTAGAATTTTCTAGAATCGTTTTTAGAATGTTTGATCTTTTTAGAATGCTTGAATCGTTTTTAGAATGTTTGAATCGTTTTTAGAATGTTTGAATCTTTTTTAGAATGTTTGAATCGTTTTTAGAATGTTTGAATCGTTTTTAGAATGTTTGAATCTTTTTTAGAATGTTTATATCTTTTTTAGAATGTTTGAATCCTTTTAGAATGTTTGAATCGTTATTAGAATTTTTTAGAATCGTTTTTAGAATGTTTGAATCGTTTTTAGAATGTTTGAATCGTTTTTAGAATGTTTGAATCGTTTTTAGAATGTTTGAATCGTTTTTAGAATGTTTGAATCGTTTTTAGAATGTTTGATCTTTTTTAGAATGTTTGAATCTTTTTTAGAATGTTTGAATCTTTTTAGAATGTTTGATCTTTTTAGAATGTTTGAATCGTTTTTAGAATGTTTGAATCTTTTTAGAATGTTTGATCTTTTTAGAATGTTTGAATCTTTTTTAGAATGTTTGAATCTTTTTTAGAATGTTTATATCTTTTTTAGAATGTTTGAATCCTTTTAGAATGTTTGAATCGTTATTAGAATTTTCTAGAATCGTTTTTAGAATGTTTGATCTTTTTAGAATGCTTGAATCGTTTTTAGAATGTTTGAATCGTTTTTAGAATGTTTGAGTCTTTTTTAGAATGTTTATATCTTTTTTAGAATGTTTGAATCCTTTTAGAATGTTTGAATCGTTATTAGAATTTTTTAGAATCGTTTTTAGAATGTTTGAATCTTTTTTAGAATGTTTGAATCTTTTTTAGAATGTTTGAATCTTTTTAGAATGTTTGAATCGTTTTTAGAATGTTTGAATCTTTTTTAGAATGTTTGAATCTTTTTTAGAATGTTTGAATCTTTTTTAGAATGTTTGAATCTTTTTTAGAATGTTTGAATCGTTTTTAGAATGTTTGAATCTTTTTTAGAATGTTTGAATCTTTTTAGAATGTTTGAATCGTTTTTAGAATGATTTAATCGTTTTTAGAATGTTGGAATCGTTTTTAGAATGTTTGATCTTTTTAGAATGTTTGAATCGTTTTTAGAATGTTTGAATCGTTTTTAGAATGTTTGAATCCTTTTAGAATGTTTGAATCGTTTTTAGAATGATTTAATCGTTTTTAGAATGTTGGAATCGTTTTTAGAATGGTTGATCTTTTTAGAATGTTTGAATCCTTTTAGAATGTTTGAATCGTTTTTAGAATGTTTGAATCTTTTTTAGAATGTTTGAATCGTTTTTAGAATGTTTGAATCTTTTTTAGAATGTTTGAATCCTTTTAGAATGTTTGAATCGTTTTTAGAATGTTTGAATCGTTTTTAGAATGTTTGAATCTTTTTTAGAATGTTTATATCTTTTTTAGAATGTTTGAATCCTTTTAGAATGTTTGAATCGTTATTAGAATTTTTTAGAATCGTTTTTAGAATGTTTGAATCTTTTTTAGAATGTTTTAATCGTTTTTAGAATGTTTGAATCGTTTTTAGAATGTTTGAATCGTTTTTAGAATGTTTGAATCGTTTTTAGAATGATTTAATCGTTTTTAGAATGTTGGAATCGTTTTTAGAATGTTTGAATCCTTTTAGAATGTTTGAATCTTTTTTAGAATGTTTGAATCGTTTTTAGAATGTTTGAATCGTTTTAGAATGTTTGAATCGTTATTAGAATTTTTTAGAATCGTTTTTAGAATGTTTGAATCTTTTTTAGAATGTTTGAATCTTTTTTAGAATGTTTGAATCCTTTTAGAATGTTTGAATCGTTTTTAGAATGTTTGAATCGTTTTTAGAATGTTTGAATCGTTTTTAGAATGTTTGAATCGTTTTTAGAATGATTTAATCGTTTTTAGAATGTTGGAATCGTTTTTAGAATGTTTGAATCCTTTTAGAATGTTTGAATCTTTTTTAGAATGTTTGAATCGTTTTTAGAATGTTTGAATCGTTTTTAGAATGTTTGAATCTTTTTTAGAATGTTTATATCTTTTTTAGAATGTTTGAATCCTTTTAGAATGTTTGAATCGTTATTAGAATTTTTTAGAATCGTTTTTAGAATGTTTGAATCGTTTTTAGAATGTTTGAATCGTTTTTAGAATGTTTGAATCGTTTTTAGAATGTTTGAATCGTTTTTAGAATGTTTGATCTTTTTTAGAATGTTTGAATCTTTTTTAGAATGTTTGAATCTTTTTAGAATGTTTGATCTTTTTAGAATGTTTGAATCGTTTTTAGAATGTTTGAATCTTTTTTAGAATGTTTGAATCTTTTTTAGAATGTTTATATCTTTTTTAGAATGTTTGAATCCTTTTAGAATGTTTGAATCGTTATTAGAATTTTCTAGAATCGTTTTTAGAATGTTTGATCTTTTTAGAATGCTTGAATCGTTTTTAGAATGTTTGAATCGTTTTTAGAATGTTTGAATCTTTTTTAGAATGTTTGAATCGTTTTTAGAATGTTTGAATCGTTTTTAGAATGTTTGAATCTTTTTTAGAATGTTTGAATCTTTTTTAGAATGTTTGAATCTTTTTAGAATGTTTGAATCGTTTTTAGAATGTTTGAATCTTTTTTAGAATGTTTGAATCTTTTTTAGAATGTTTGAATCTTTTTTAGAATGTTTGAATCTTTTTTAGAATGTTTGAATCGTTTTTAGAATGTTTGAATCTTTTTTAGAATGTTTGAATCTTTTTAGAATGTTTGAATCGTTTTTAGAATGATTTAATCGTTTTTAGAATGTTGGAATCGTTTTTAGAATGTTTGATCTTTTTAGAATGTTTGAATCGTTTTTAGAATGTTTGATCTTTTTAGAATGTTTGAATCCTTTTAGAATGTTTGAATCGTTTTTAGAATGTTTGAATCTTTTTTAGAATGTTTGAATCGTTTTTAGAATGTTTGAATCTTTTTTAGAATGTTTGAATCCTTTTAGAATGTTTGAATCGTTTTTAGAATGTTTGAATCTTTTTTAGAATGTTTGAATCTTTTTTAGAATGTTTGAATCCTTTTAGAATGTTTGAATCGTTTTTAGAATGTTTGAATCGTTTTTAGAATGTTTGAATCGTTTTTAGAATGTTTGAATCGTTTTTAGAATGATTTAATCGTTTTTAGAATGTTGGAATCGTTTTTAGAATGTTTGAATCCTTTTAGAATGTTTGAATCTTTTTTAGAATGTTTGAATCGTTTTTAGAATGTTTGAATCGTTTTTAGAATGTTTGAATCTTTTTTAGAATGTTTATATCTTTTTTAGAATGTTTGAATCCTTTTAGAATGTTTGAATCGTTATTAGAATTTTTTAGAATCGTTTTTAGAATGTTTGAATCTTTTTTAGAATGTTTGAATCTTTTTTAGAATGTTTGAATCCTTTTAGAATGTTTGAATCGTTTTTAGAATGTTTGAATCGTTTTTAGAATGATTTAATCGTTTTTAGAATGTTGGAATCGTTTTTAGAATGTTTGAATCCTTTTTAGAATGTTTGAATCTTTTTTAGAATGTTTATATCTTTTTTAGAATGTTTGAATCCTTTTAGAATGTTTGAATCGTTATTAGAATTTTTTAGAATCGTTTTTAGAATGTTTGAATCTTTTTTAGAATGTTTGAATCTTTTTTAGAATGTTTGAATCCTTTTAGAATGTTTGAATCGTTTTTAGAATGTTTGAATCGTTTTTAGAATGTTTGAATCGTTTTTAGAATGTTTGAATCGTTTTTAGAATGATTTAATCGTTTTTAGAATGTTGGAATCGTTTTTAGAATGTTTGAATCCTTTTAGAATGTTTGAATCTTTTTTAGAATGTTTGAATCGTTTTTAGAATGTTTGAATCGTTTTTAGAATGTTTGAATCTTTTTTAGAATGTTTATATCTTTTTTAGAATGTTTGAATCCTTTTAGAATGTTTGAATCGTTATTAGAATTTTTTAGAATCGTTTTTAGAATGTTTGAATCGTTTTTAGAATGTTTGAATCGTTTTTAGAATGTTTGAATCGTTTTTAGAATGTTTGAATCGTTTTTAGAATGTTTGATCTTTTTTAGAATGTTTGAATCTTTTTTAGAATGTTTGAATCTTTTTAGAATGTTTGATCTTTTTAGAATGTTTGAATCGTTTTTAGAATGTTTGAATCTTTTTAGAATGTTTGATCTTTTTAGAATGTTTGAATCTTTTTTAGAATGTTTGAATCTTTTTTAGAATGTTTATATCTTTTTTAGAATGTTTGAATCCTTTTAGAATGTTTGAATCGTTATTAGAATTTTCTAGAATCGTTTTTAGAATGTTTGATCTTTTTAGAATGCTTGAATCGTTTTTAGAATGTTTGAATCGTTTTTAGAATGTTTGAATCTTTTTTAGAATGTTTGAATCGTTTTTAGAATGTTTGAATCGTTTTTAGAATGTTTGAATCTTTTTTAGAATGTTTATATCTTTTTTAGAATGTTTGAATCCTTTTAGAATGTTTGAATCGTTATTAGAATTTTTTAGAATCGTTTTTAGAATGTTTGAATCGTTTTTAGAATGTTTGAATCTTTTTTAGAATGTTTGAATCTTTTTTAGAATGTTTGAATCTTTTTTAGAATGTTTTAATCTTTTTTAGAATGTTTGAATCTTTTTAGAATGTTTGAATCATTTTAGAATGTTTGAATCGTTTTTAGAATTTTTTAGAATGTTTGAATCGTTTTTAGAATGATTTAATCGTTTTTAGAATGTTTGAATCGTTTTAGAATGTTTGAATCTTTTTTAGAATGTTTATATCTTTTTTAGAATGTTTGAATCCTTTTAGAATGTTTGAATCTTTTTTAGAATGTTTGAATCTTTTTAGAATGTTTGAATCGTTTTTAGAATGATTTAATCGTTTTTAGAATGTTTGAATCGTTTTTAGAATTTTTTAGAATGTTTGAATCGTTTTTAGAATGATTTAATCGTTTTTAGAATGATTTAATCGTTTTTAGAATGTTTGAATCTTTTTTAGAATGTTTGAATCTTTTTTAGAATGTTTGAATCGTTTTAGAATGTTTGAATCTTTTTTAGAATGTTTATATCTTTTTTAGAATGTTTGAATCCTTTTAGAATGTTTGAATCTTTTTTAGAATGTTTGAATCTTTTTAGAATGTTTGAATCGTTTTTAGAATGATTTAATCGTTTTTAGAATGTTTGAATCGTTTTTAGAATGTTTGAATCATTTTTAGAATGTTTGATCTTTTTAGAATGTTTGAATCGTTTTTAGAATGTTTGAATCGTTTTTAGAATGTTTGAATCGTTTTTAGAATGTTTGAGTCTTTTTTAGAATTTTTTAGAATGTTTGAATCGTTTTTAGAATGTTTGATCTTTTTTAGAATGTTTGAATCGTTTTAGAATGTTTGAATCTTTTTTAGAATGTTTATATCTTTTTTAGAATGTTTGAATCCTTTTAGAATGTTTGAATCTTTTTTAGAATGTTTGAATCTTTTTAGAATGTTTGAATCGTTTTTAGAATGATTTAATCGTTTTTAGAATGTTTGAATCGTTTTTAGAATGTTTGAGTCTTTTTTAGAATTTTTTAGAATGTTTGAATCGTTTTTAGAATGTTTGATCTTTTTTAGAATGTTTGAATCTTTTTTAGAATGTTTGAATCTTTTTAGAATGTTTGAATCGTTTTTAGAATGTTTGAATCTTTTTAGAATGTTTGATCTTTTTAGAATGTTTGAATCTTTTTTAGAATGTTTGAATCTTTTTTAGAATGTTTATATCTTTTTTAGAATGTTTGAATCCTTTTAGAATGTTTGAATCGTTATTAGAATTTTCTAGAATCGTTTTTAGAATGTTTGATCTTTTTAGAATGTTTGAATCGTTTTTAGAATGTTTGATCTTTTTAGAATGTTTGAATCTTTTTTAGAATGTTTGAATCTTTTTTAGAATGTTTATATCTTTTTTAGAATGTTTGAATCCTTTTAGAATGTTTGAATCGTTATTAGAATTTTCTAGAATCGTTTTTAGAATGTTTGATCTTTTTAGAATGCTTGAATCGTTTTTAGAATGTTTGAATCGTTTTTAGAATGTTTGAATCTTTTTTAGAATGTTTGAATCGTTTTTAGAATGTTTGAATCGTTTTTAGAATGTTTGAATCTTTTTTAGAATGTTTATATCTTTTTTAGAATGTTTGAATCCTTTTAGAATGTTTGAATCGTTATTAGAATTTTTTAGAATCGTTTTTAGAATGTTTGAATCGTTTTTAGAATGTTTGAATCTTTTTTAGAATGTTTGAATCTTTTTTAGAATGTTTGAATCTTTTTAGAATGTTTGAATCGTTTTTAGAATGTTTGAATCGTTTTTAGAATGTTTGAATCTTTTTTAGAATGTTTGAATCTTTTTTAGAATGTTTGAATCTTTTTTAGAATGTTTGAATCTTTTTTAGAATGTTTGAATCGTTTTTAGAATGTTTGAATCTTTTTTAGAATGTTTGAATCTTTTTAGAATGTTTGAATCGTTTTTAGAATGATTTAATCGTTTTTAGAATGTTGGAATCGTTTTTAGAATGTTTGATCTTTTTAGAATGTTTGAATCGTTTTTAGAATGTTTGAATCGTTTTTAGAATGTTTGAATCGTTTTTAGAATGTTTGAGTCTTTTTTAGAATTTTTTAGAATGTTTGAATCGTTTTTAGAATGTTTGAATCGTTTTTAGAATGTTTGATCTTTTTTAGAATGTTTGAATCTTTTTTAGAATGTTTGAATCTTTTTAGAATGTTTGATCTTTTTAGAATGTTTGAATCGTTTTTAGAATGTTTGAATCTTTTTAGAATGTTTGATCTTTTTAGAATGTTTGAATCTTTTTTAGAATGTTTGAATCTTTTTTAGAATGTTTATATCTTTTTTAGAATGTTTGAATCCTTTTAGAATGTTTGAATCGTTATTAGAATTTTCTAGAATCGTTTTTAGAATGTTTGATCTTTTTAGAATGTTTGAATCGTTTTTAGAATGTTTGATCTTTTTAGAATGTTTGAATCTTTTTTAGAATGTTTGAATCTTTTTTAGAATGTTTATATCTTTTTTAGAATGTTTGAATCCTTTTAGAATGTTTGAATCGTTATTAGAATTTTCTAGAATCGTTTTTAGAATGTTTGATCTTTTTAGAATGCTTGAATCGTTTTTAGAATGTTTGAATCGTTTTTAGAATGTTTGAATCTTTTTTAGAATGTTTGAATCGTTTTTAGAATGTTTGAATCGTTTTTAGAATGTTTGAATCTTTTTTAGAATGTTTATATCTTTTTTAGAATGTTTGAATCCTTTTAGAATGTTTGAATCGTTATTAGAATTTTTTAGAATCGTTTTTAGAATGTTTGAATCGTTTTTAGAATGTTTGAATCTTTTTTAGAATGTTTGAATCTTTTTTAGAATGTTTGAATCTTTTTAGAATGTTTGAATCTTTTTTAGAATGTTTGAATCTTTTTTAGAATGTTTGAATCTTTTTAGAATGTTTGAATCGTTTTTAGAATGTTTGAATCGTTTTTAGAATGTTTGAATCTTTTTTAGAATGTTTGAATCTTTTTTAGAATGTTTGAATCGTTTTTAGAATGATTTAATCGTTTTTAGAATGTTGGAATCGTTTTTAGAATGTTTGATCTTTTTAGAATGTTTGAATCGTTTTTAGAATGTTTGAATCGTTTTTAGAATGTTTGAATCGTTTTTAGAATGTTTGAGTCTTTTTTAGAATTTTTTAGAATGTTTGAATCGTTTTTAGAATGTTTGAATCGTTTTTAGAATGTTTGATCTTTTTTAGAATGTTTGAATCTTTTTTAGAATGTTTGAATCTTTTTAGAATGTTTGATCTTTTTAGAATGTTTGAATCGTTTTTAGAATGTTTGAATCTTTTTAGAATGTTTGATCTTTTTAGAATGTTTGAATCTTTTTTAGAATGTTTGAATCTTTTTTAGAATGTTTATATCTTTTTTAGAATGTTTGAATCCTTTTAGAATGTTTGAATCGTTATTAGAATTTTCTAGAATCGTTTTTAGAATGTTTGATCTTTTTAGAATGTTTGAATCGTTTTTAGAATGTTTGAATCTTTTTAGAATGTTTGATCTTTTTAGAATGTTTGAATCTTTTTTAGAATGTTTGAATCTTTTTTAGAATGTTTATATCTTTTTTAGAATGTTTGAATCCTTTTAGAATGTTTGAATCGTTATTAGAATTTTCTAGAATCGTTTTTAGAATGTTTGATCTTTTTAGAATGTTTGAATCGTTTTTAGAATGTTTGAATCTTTTTAGAATGTTTGATCTTTTTAGAATGTTTGAATCTTTTTTAGAATGTTTGAATCTTTTTTAGAATGTTTATATCTTTTTTAGAATGTTTGAATCCTTTTAGAATGTTTGAATCGTTATTAGAATTTTCTAGAATCGTTTTTAGAATGTTTGATCTTTTTAGAATGCTTGAATCGTTTTTAGAATGTTTGAATCGTTTTTAGAATGTTTGAATCTTTTTTAGAATGTTTGAATCGTTTTTAGAATGTTTGAATCGTTTTTAGAATGTTTGAATCTTTTTTAGAATGTTTATATCTTTTTTAGAATGTTTGAATCCTTTTAGAATGTTTGAATCGTTATTAGAATTTTTTAGAATCGTTTTTAGAATGTTTGAATCGTTTTTAGAATGTTTGAATCGTTTTTAGAATGTTTGAATCGTTTTTAGAATGTTTGAATCGTTTTTAGAATGTTTGAATCGTTTTTAGAATGTTTGATCTTTTTTAGAATGTTTGAATCTTTTTAGAATGTTTGATCTTTTTAGAATGTTTGAATCGTTTTTAGAATGTTTGAATCTTTTTAGAATGTTTGATCTTTTTAGAATGTTTGAATCTTTTTTAGAATGTTTGAATCTTTTTTAGAATGTTTATATCTTTTTTAGAATGTTTGAATCCTTTTAGAATGTTTGAATCGTTATTAGAATTTTCTAGAATCGTTTTTAGAATGTTTGATCTTTTTAGAATGCTTGAATCGTTTTTAGAATGTTTGAATCGTTTTTAGAATGTTTGAGTCTTTTTTAGAATGTTTATATCTTTTTTAGAATGTTTGAATCCTTTTAGAATGTTTGAATCGTTATTAGAATTTTTTAGAATCGTTTTTAGAATGTTTGAATCTTTTTTAGAATGTTTGAATCTTTTTTAGAATGTTTGAATCTTTTTAGAATGTTTGAATCGTTTTTAGAATGTTTGAATCTTTTTTAGAATGTTTGAATCTTTTTTAGAATGTTTGAATCTTTTTTAGAATGTTTGAATCTTTTTTAGAATGTTTGAATCGTTTTTAGAATGTTTGAATCTTTTTTAGAATGTTTGAATCTTTTTAGAATGTTTGAATCGTTTTTAGAATGATTTAATCGTTTTTAGAATGTTGGAATCGTTTTTAGAATGTTTGATCTTTTTAGAATGTTTGAATCGTTTTTAGAATGTTTGAATCGTTTTTAGAATGTTTGAATCCTTTTAGAATGTTTGAATCGTTTTTAGAATGATTTAATCGTTTTTAGAATGTTGGAATCGTTTTTAGAATGGTTGATCTTTTTAGAATGTTTGAATCCTTTTAGAATGTTTGAATCGTTTTTAGAATGTTTGAATCTTTTTTAGAATGTTTGAATCGTTTTTAGAATGTTTGAATCTTTTTTAGAATGTTTGAATCCTTTTAGAATGTTTGAATCGTTTTTAGAATGTTTGAATCTTTTTTAGAATGTTTGAATCTTTTTTAGAATGTTTGAATCCTTTTAGAATGTTTGAATCGTTTTTAGAATGTTTGAATCGTTTTTAGAATGTTTGAATCGTTTTTAGAATGATTTAATCGTTTTTAGAATGTTGGAATCGTTTTTAGAATGTTTGAATCCTTTTAGAATGTTTGAATCTTTTTTAGAATGTTTGAATCGTTTTTAGAATGTTTGAATCGTTTTTAGAATGTTTGAATCTTTTTTAGAATGTTTATATCTTTTTTAGAATGTTTGAATCCTTTTAGAATGTTTGAATCGTTATTAGAATTTTTTAGAATCGTTTTTAGAATGTTTGAATCTTTTTTAGAATGTTTGAATCTTTTTTAGAATGTTTGAATCCTTTTAGAATGTTTGAATCGTTTTTAGAATGTTTGAATCGTTTTTAGAATGTTTGAATCGTTTTTAGAATGTTTGAATCGTTTTTAGAATGATTTAATCGTTTTTAGAATGTTGGAATCGTTTTTAGAATGTTTGAATCCTTTTAGAATGTTTGAATCTTTTTTAGAATGTTTGAATCGTTTTTAGAATGTTTGAATCGTTTTTAGAATGTTTGAATCTTTTTTAGAATGTTTGAATCGTTTTTAGAATGTTTGAATCGTTTTTAGAATGTTTGAATCTTTTTTAGAATGTTTATATCTTTTTTAGAATGTTTGAATCCTTTTAGAATGTTTGAATCGTTATTAGAATTTTTTAGAATCGTTTTTAGAATGTTTGAATCGTTTTTAGAATGTTTGAATCTTTTTTAGAATGTTTGAATCTTTTTTAGAATGTTTGAATCTTTTTTAGAATGTTTGAATCTTTTTTAGAATGTTTGAATCTTTTTTAGAATGTTTGAATCTTTTTAGAATGTTTGAATCGTTTTTAGAATGATTTAATCGTTTTTAGAATGTTGGAATCGTTTTTAGAATGTTTGATCTTTTTAGAATGTTTGAATCGTTTTTAGAATGTTTGAATCCTTTTAGAATGTTTGAATCGTTTTTAGAATGATTTAATCGTTTTTAGAATGTTGGAATCGTTTTTAGAATGGTTGATCTTTTTAGAATGTTTGAATCCTTTTAGAATGTTTGAATCGTTTTTAGAATGTTTGAATCTTTTTTAGAATGTTTGAATCGTTTTTAGAATGTTTGAATCTTTTTTAGAATGTTTGAATCCTTTTAGAATGTTTGAATCGTTTTTAGAATGTTTGAATCGTTTTTAGAATGTTTGAATCTTTTTTAGAATGTTTATATCTTTTTTAGAATGTTTGAATCCTTTTAGAATGTTTGAATCGTTATTAGAATTTTTTAGAATCGTTTTTAGAATGTTTGAATCTTTTTTAGAATGTTTGAATCTTTTTTAGAATGTTTGAATCTTTTTAGAATGTTTGAATCGTTTTTAGAATGTTTGAATCTTTTTTAGAATGTTCGAATCCTTTTAGAATGTTTGAATCGTTTTTAGAATGTTTGAATCGTTTTTAGAATGTTTGAATCGTTTTTAGAATGTTTGAATCGTTTTTAGAATGTTTGAATCATTTTTAGAATGTTTGATCTTTTTAGAATGTTTGAATCGTTTTTAGAATGTTTGAATCGTTTTTAGAATGTTTGAATCGTTTTTAGAATGTTTGAGTCTTTTTTAGAATTTTTTAGAATGTTTGAATCGTTTTTAGAATGTTTGAATCGTTTTTAGAATGTTTGATCTTTTTTAGAATGTTTGAATCTTTTTTAGAATGTTTGAATCTTTTTAGAATGTTTGATCTTTTTAGAATGTTTGAATCGTTTTTAGAATGTTTGAATCTTTTTAGAATGTTTGATCTTTTTAGAATGTTTGAATCTTTTTTAGAATGTTTGAATCTTTTTTAGAATGTTTATATCTTTTTTAGAATGTTTGAATCCTTTTAGAATGTTTGAATCGTTATTAGAATTTTTTAGAATCGTTTTTAGAATGTTTGAATCGTTTTTAGAATGTTTGAATCTTTTTTAGAATGTTTGAATCTTTTTTAGAATGTTTGAATCTTTTTAGAATGTTTGAATCTTTTTTAGAATGTTTGAATCTTTTTTAGAATGTTTGAATCTTTTTAGAATGTTTGAATCGTTTTTAGAATGTTTGAATCGTTTTTAGAATGTTTGAATCTTTTTTAGAATGTTTGAATCTTTTTTAGAATGTTTGAATCGTTTTTAGAATGATTTAATCGTTTTTAGAATGTTGGAATCGTTTTTAGAATGTTTGATCTTTTTAGAATGTTTGAATCGTTTTTAGAATGTTTGAATCGTTTTTAGAATGTTTGAATCGTTTTTAGAATGTTTGAGTCTTTTTTAGAATTTTTTAGAATGTTTGAATCGTTTTTAGAATGTTTGAATCGTTTTTAGAATGTTTGATCTTTTTTAGAATGTTTGAATCTTTTTTAGAATGTTTGAATCTTTTTAGAATGTTTGATCTTTTTAGAATGTTTGAATCGTTTTTAGAATGTTTGAATCTTTTTAGAATGTTTGATCTTTTTAGAATGTTTGAATCTTTTTTAGAATGTTTGAATCTTTTTTAGAATGTTTATATCTTTTTTAGAATGTTTGAATCCTTTTAGAATGTTTGAATCGTTATTAGAATTTTCTAGAATCGTTTTTAGAATGTTTGATCTTTTTAGAATGTTTGAATCGTTTTTAGAATGTTTGAATCTTTTTAGAATGTTTGATCTTTTTAGAATGTTTGAATCTTTTTTAGAATGTTTGAATCTTTTTTAGAATGTTTATATCTTTTTTAGAATGTTTGAATCCTTTTAGAATGTTTGAATCGTTATTAGAATTTTCTAGAATCGTTTTTAGAATGTTTGATCTTTTTAGAATGTTTGAATCGTTTTTAGAATGTTTGAATCTTTTTAGAATGTTTGATCTTTTTAGAATGTTTGAATCTTTTTTAGAATGTTTGAATCTTTTTTAGAATGTTTATATCTTTTTTAGAATGTTTGAATCCTTTTAGAATGTTTGAATCGTTATTAGAATTTTCTAGAATCGTTTTTAGAATGTTTGATCTTTTTAGAATGCTTGAATCGTTTTTAGAATGTTTGAATCGTTTTTAGAATGTTTGAATCTTTTTTAGAATGTTTGAATCGTTTTTAGAATGTTTGAATCGTTTTTAGAATGTTTGAATCTTTTTTAGAATGTTTATATCTTTTTTAGAATGTTTGAATCCTTTTAGAATGTTTGAATCGTTATTAGAATTTTTTAGAATCGTTTTTAGAATGTTTGAATCGTTTTTAGAATGTTTGAATCGTTTTTAGAATGTTTGAATCGTTTTTAGAATGTTTGAATCGTTTTTAGAATGTTTGAATCGTTTTTAGAATGTTTGATCTTTTTTAGAATGTTTGAATCTTTTTTAGAATGTTTGAATCTTTTTAGAATGTTTGATCTTTTTAGAATGTTTGAATCGTTTTTAGAATGTTTGAATCTTTTTAGAATGTTTGATCTTTTTAGAATGTTTGAATCTTTTTTAGAATGTTTGAATCTTTTTTAGAATGTTTATATCTTTTTTAGAATGTTTGAATCCTTTTAGAATGTTTGAATCGTTATTAGAATTTTCTAGAATCGTTTTTAGAATGTTTGATCTTTTTAGAATGCTTGAATCGTTTTTAGAATGTTTGAATCGTTTTTAGAATGTTTGAGTCTTTTTTAGAATGTTTATATCTTTTTTAGAATGTTTGAATCCTTTTAGAATGTTTGAATCGTTATTAGAATTTTTTAGAATCGTTTTTAGAATGTTTGAATCTTTTTTAGAATGTTTGAATCTTTTTTAGAATGTTTGAATCTTTTTAGAATGTTTGAATCGTTTTTAGAATGTTTGAATCTTTTTTAGAATGTTTGAATCTTTTTTAGAATGTTTGAATCTTTTTTAGAATGTTTGAATCTTTTTTAGAATGTTTGAATCGTTTTTAGAATGTTTGAATCTTTTTTAGAATGTTTGAATCTTTTTAGAATGTTTGAATCGTTTTTAGAATGATTTAATCGTTTTTAGAATGTTGGAATCGTTTTTAGAATGTTTGATCTTTTTAGAATGTTTGAATCGTTTTTAGAATGTTTGAATCGTTTTTAGAATGTTTGAATCCTTTTAGAATGTTTGAATCGTTTTTAGAATGATTTAATCGTTTTTAGAATGTTGGAATCGTTTTTAGAATGGTTGATCTTTTTAGAATGTTTGAATCCTTTTAGAATGTTTGAATCGTTTTTAGAATGTTTGAATCTTTTTTAGAATGTTTGAATCGTTTTTAGAATGTTTGAATCTTTTTTAGAATGTTTGAATCCTTTTAGAATGTTTGAATCGTTTTTAGAATGTTTGAATCTTTTTTAGAATGTTTGAATCTTTTTTAGAATGTTTGAATCCTTTTAGAATGTTTGAATCGTTTTTAGAATGTTTGAATCGTTTTTAGAATGTTTGAATCGTTTTTAGAATGATTTAATCGTTTTTAGAATGTTGGAATCGTTTTTAGAATGTTTGAATCCTTTTAGAATGTTTGAATCTTTTTTAGAATGTTTGAATCGTTTTTAGAATGTTTGAATCGTTTTTAGAATGTTTGAATCTTTTTTAGAATGTTTATATCTTTTTTAGAATGTTTGAATCCTTTTAGAATGTTTGAATCGTTATTAGAATTTTTTAGAATCGTTTTTAGAATGTTTGAATCTTTTTTAGAATGTTTGAATCTTTTTTAGAATGTTTGAATCCTTTTAGAATGTTTGAATCGTTTTTAGAATGTTTGAATCGTTTTTAGAATGTTTGAATCGTTTTTAGAATGTTTGAATCGTTTTTAGAATGATTTAATCGTTTTTAGAATGTTGGAATCGTTTTTAGAATGTTTGAATCCTTTTAGAATGTTTGAATCTTTTTTAGAATGTTTGAATCGTTTTTAGAATGTTTGAATCGTTTTTAGAATGTTTGAATCTTTTTTAGAATGTTTGAATCGTTTTTAGAATGTTTGAATCGTTTTTAGAATGTTTGAATCTTTTTTAGAATGTTTATATCTTTTTTAGAATGTTTGAATCCTTTTAGAATGTTTGAATCGTTATTAGAATTTTTTAGAATCGTTTTTAGAATGTTTGAATCGTTTTTAGAATGTTTGAATCTTTTTTAGAATGTTTGAATCTTTTTTAGAATGTTTGAATCTTTTTTAGAATGTTTGAATCTTTTTTAGAATGTTTGAATCTTTTTTAGAATGTTTGAATCTTTTTAGAATGTTTGAATCGTTTTTAGAATGATTTAATCGTTTTTAGAATGTTGGAATCGTTTTTAGAATGTTTGATCTTTTTAGAATGTTTGAATCGTTTTTAGAATGTTTGAATCCTTTTAGAATGTTTGAATCGTTTTTAGAATGATTTAATCGTTTTTAGAATGTTGGAATCGTTTTTAGAATGGTTGATCTTTTTAGAATGTTTGAATCCTTTTAGAATGTTTGAATCGTTTTTAGAATGTTTGAATCTTTTTTAGAATGTTTGAATCGTTTTTAGAATGTTTGAATCTTTTTTAGAATGTTTGAATCCTTTTAGAATGTTTGAATCGTTTTTAGAATGTTTGAATCGTTTTTAGAATGTTTGAATCTTTTTTAGAATGTTTATATCTTTTTTAGAATGTTTGAATCCTTTTAGAATGTTTGAATCGTTATTAGAATTTTTTAGAATCGTTTTTAGAATGTTTGAATCTTTTTTAGAATGTTTGAATCTTTTTTAGAATGTTTGAATCTTTTTAGAATGTTTGAATCGTTTTTAGAATGTTTGAATCTTTTTTAGAATGTTCGAATCCTTTTAGAATGTTTGAATCGTTTTTAGAATGTTTGAATCGTTTTTAGAATGTTTGAATCGTTTTTAGAATGTTTGAATCGTTTTTAGAATGTTTGAATCATTTTTAGAATGTTTGATCTTTTTAGAATGTTTGAATCGTTTTTAGAATGTTTGAATCGTTTTTAGAATGTTTGAATCGTTTTTAGAATGTTTGAGTCTTTTTTAGAATTTTTTAGAATGTTTGAATCGTTTTTAGAATGTTTGAATCGTTTTTAGAATGTTTGATCTTTTTTAGAATGTTTGAATCTTTTTTAGAATGTTTGAATCTTTTTAGAATGTTTGATCTTTTTAGAATGTTTGAATCGTTTTTAGAATGTTTGAATCTTTTTAGAATGTTTGATCTTTTTAGAATGTTTGAATCTTTTTTAGAATGTTTGAATCTTTTTTAGAATGTTTATATCTTTTTTAGAATGTTTGAATCCTTTTAGAATGTTTGAATCGTTATTAGAATTTTCTAGAATCGTTTTTAGAATGTTTGATCTTTTTAGAATGCTTGAATCGTTTTTAGAATGTTTGAATCGTTTTTAGAATGTTTGAATCTTTTTTAGAATGTTTGAATCGTTTTTAGAATGTTTGAATCGTTTTTAGAATGTTTGAATCTTTTTTAGAATGTTTATATCTTTTTTAGAATGTTTGAATCCTTTTAGAATGTTTGAATCGTTATTAGAATTTTTTAGAATCGTTTTTAGAATGTTTGAATCGTTTTTAGAATGTTTGAATCTTTTTTAGAATGTTTGAATCTTTTTTAGAATGTTTGAATCTTTTTAGAATGTTTGAATCGTTTTTAGAATGTTTGAATCGTTTTTAGAATGTTTGAATCTTTTTTAGAATGTTTGAATCTTTTTTAGAATGTTTGAATCTTTTTAGAATGCTTGAATCGTTTTTAGAATGTTTGAATCGTTTTTAGAATGTTTGAATCTTTTTTAGAATGTTTGAATCGTTTTTAGAATGTTTGAATCGTTTTTAGAATGTTTGAATCTTTTTTAGAATGTTTATATCTTTTTTAGAATGTTTGAATCCTTTTAGAATGTTTGAATCGTTATTAGAATTTTTTAGAATCGTTTTTAGAATGTTTGAATCGTTTTTAGAATGTTTGAATCTTTTTTAGAATGTTTGAATCTTTTTTAGAATGTTTGAATCTTTTTAGAATGTTTGAATCGTTTTTAGAATGTTTGAATCGTTTTTAGAATGTTTGAATCTTTTTTAGAATGTTTGAATCTTTTTTAGAATGTTTGAATCTTTTTTAGAATGTTTGAATCCTTTTAGAATGTTTGAATCGTTATTAGAATTTTTTAGAATCGTTTTTAGAATGTTTGAATCTTTTTTAGAATGTTTGAATCTTTTTTAGAATGTTTGAATCTTTTTAGAATGTTTGAATCGTTTTTAGAATGTTTGAATCTTTTTTAGAATGTTTGAATCTTTTTTAGAATGTCTGAATCTTTTTTAGAATGTTTGAATCTTTTTTAGAATGTTTGAATCGTTTTTAGAATGTTTGAATCTTTTTTAGAATGTTTGAATCTTTTTAGAATGTTTGAATCGTTTTTAGAATGATTTAATCGTTTTTAGAATGTTGGAATCGTTTTTAGAATGTTTGATCTTTTTAGAATGTTTGAATCGTTTTTAGAATGTTTGAATCCTTTTAGAATGTTTGAATCGTTTTTAGAATGATTTAATCGTTTTTAGAATGTTGGAATCGTTTTTAGAATGGTTGATCTTTTTAGAATGTTTGAATCCTTTTAGAATGTTTGAATCGTTTTTAGAATGTTTGAATCTTTTTTAGAATGTTTGAATCGTTTTTAGAATGTTTGAATCTTTTTTAGAATGTTTGAATCTTTTTTAGAATGTTTGAATCTTTTTAGAATGTTTGAATCGTTTTTAGAATGTTTGAATCTTTTTTAGAATGTTTGAATCTTTTTTAGAATGTTTGAATCTTTTTTAGAATGTTTGAATCTTTTTTAGAATGTTTGAATCGTTTTTAGAATGTTTGAATCTTTTTTAGAATGTTTGAATCTTTTTAGAATGTTTGAATCGTTTTTAGAATGATTTAATCGTTTTTAGAATGTTGGAATCGTTTTTAGAATGTTTGATCTTTTTAGAATGTTTGAATCGTTTTTAGAATGTTTGATCTTTTTAGAATGTTTGAATCCTTTTAGAATGTTTGAATCGTTTTTAGAATGTTTGAATCTTTTTTAGAATGTTTGAATCGTTTTTAGAATGTTTGAATCTTTTTTAGAATGTTTGAATCCTTTTAGAATGTTTGAATCGTTTTTAGAATGTTTGAATCGTTTTTAGAATGTTTGAATCTTTTTTAGAATGTTTATATCTTTTTTAGAATGTTTGAATCCTTTTAGAATGTTTGAATCGTTATTAGAATTTTTTAGAATCGTTTTTAGAATGTTTGAATCTTTTTTAGAATGTTTGAATCTTTTTTAGAATGTTTGAATCCTTTTAGAATGTTTGAATCGTTTTTAGAATGTTTGAATCGTTTTTAGAATGTTTGAATCGTTTTTAGAATGTTTGAATCGTTTTTAGAATGATTTAATCGTTTTTAGAATGTTGGAATCGTTTTTAGAATGTTTGAATCCTTTTAGAATGTTTGAATCTTTTTTAGAATGTTTGAATCGTTTTTAGAATGTTTGAATCGTTTTTAGAATGTTTGAATCTTTTTTAGAATGTTTATATCTTTTTTAGAATGTTTGAATCCTTTTAGAATGTTTGAATCGTTATTAGAATTTTTTAGAATCGTTTTTAGAATGTTTGAATCTTTTTTAGAATGTTTGAATCTTTTTTAGAATGTTTGAATCCTTTTAGAATGTTTGAATCGTTTTTAGAATGTTTGAATCGTTTTTAGAATGTTTGAATCGTTTTTAGAATGTTTGAATCGTTTTTAGAATGATTTAATCGTTTTTAGAATGTTGGAATCGTTTTTAGAATGTTTGAATCCTTTTAGAATGTTTGAATCTTTTTTAGAATGTTTGAATCGTTTTTAGAATGTTTGAATCGTTTTTAGAATGTTTGAATCTTTTTTAGAATGTTTATATCTTTTTTAGAATGTTTGAATCCTTTTAGAATGTTTGAATCGTTATTAGAATTTTTTAG
This sequence comes from Anarhichas minor, assembly GCF_050575085.1. NCBI lineage: Eukaryota > Metazoa > Chordata > Actinopteri > Perciformes > Anarhichadidae > Anarhichas > Anarhichas minor. The sequence continues at coordinate 844,372 of NW_027466539.1, read as the reverse complement.
AATCGTTTTTAGAATGTTTGAATCTTTTTTAGAATGTTTGAATCTTTTTTAGAATGTTTGAATCCTTTTAGAATGTTTGAATCGTTTTTAGAATGTTTGAATCGTTTTTAGAATGTTTGAATCTTTTTTAGAATGTTTGAATCTTTTTTAGAATGTTTGAATCTTTTTAGAATGCTTGAATCGTTTTTAGAATGTTTGAATCTTTTTTAGAATGTTTGAATCTTTTTTAGAATGTCTGAATCTTTTTTAGAATGTTTGAATCTTTTTTAGAATGTTTGAATCGTTTTTAGAATGTTTGAATCTTTTTTAGAATGTTTGAATCTTTTTTAGAATGTTTGAATCTTTTTTAGAATGTTTGAATCTTTTTAGAATGCTTGAATCGTTTTTAGAATGTTTGAATCTTTTTAGAATGTTTGAATCGTTTTTAGAATGATTTAATCGTTTTTAGAATGTTGGAATCGTTTTTAGAATGTTTGATCTTTTTAGAATGTTTGAATCGTTTTTAGAATGTTTGAATCCTTTTAGAATGTTTGAATCGTTTTTAGAATGATTTAATCGTTTTTAGAATGTTGGAATCGTTTTTAGAATGTTTGAATCGTTTTTAGAATGTTTGAATCTTTTTTAGAATGTTTATATCTTTTTTAGAATGTTTGAATCCTTTTAGAATGTTTGAATCGTTATTAGAATTTTTTAGAATCGTTTTTAGAATGTTTGAATCTTTTTTAGAATGTTTGAATCTTTTTTAGAATGTTTGAATCCTTTTAGAATGTTTGAATCGTTTTTAGAATGTTTGAATCGTTTTTAGAATGTTTGAATCTTTTTTAGAATGTTTGAATCTTTTTTAGAATGTTTGAATCTTTTTAGAATGCTTGAATCGTTTTTAGAATGTTTGAATCTTTTTTAGAATGTTTGAATCTTTTTTAGAATGTCTGAATCTTTTTTAGAATGTTTGAATCTTTTTTAGAATGTTTGAATCGTTTTTAGAATGTTTGAATCTTTTTTAGAATGTTTGAATCTTTTTTAGAATGTTTGAATCTTTTTTAGAATGTTTGAATCTTTTTAGAATGCTTGAATCGTTTTTAGAATGTTTGAATCTTTTTAGAATGTTTGAATCGTTTTTAGAATGATTTAATCGTTTTTAGAATGTTGGAATCGTTTTTAGAATGTTTGATCTTTTTAGAATGTTTGAATCGTTTTTAGAATGTTTGAATCCTTTTAGAATGTTTGAATCGTTTTTAGAATGATTTAATCGTTTTTAGAATGTTGGAATCGTTTTTAGAATGGTTGATCTTTTTAGAATGTTTGAATCCTTTTAGAATGTTTGAATCGTTTTTAGAATGTTTGAATCTTTTTTAGAATGTTTGAATCGTTTTTAGAATGTTTGAATCTTTTTTAGAATGTTTGAATCTTTTTTAGAATGTTTGAATCTTTTTAGAATGTTTGAATCGTTTTTAGAATGTTTGAATCTTTTTTAGAATGTTTGAATCTTTTTTAGAATGTTTGAATCTTTTTTAGAATGTTTGAATCTTTTTTAGAATGTTTGAATCGTTTTTAGAATGTTTGAATCTTTTTTAGAATGTTTGAATCTTTTTAGAATGTTTGAATCGTTTTTAGAATGATTTAATCGTTTTTAGAATGTTGGAATCGTTTTTAGAATGTTTGATCTTTTTAGAATGTTTGAATCGTTTTTAGAATGTTTGATCTTTTTAGAATGTTTGAATCCTTTTAGAATGTTTGAATCGTTTTTAGAATGTTTGAATCTTTTTTAGAATGTTTGAATCGTTTTTAGAATGTTTGAATCTTTTTTAGAATGTTTGAATCCTTTTAGAATGTTTGAATCGTTTTTAGAATGTTTGAATCGTTTTTAGAATGTTTGAATCTTTTTTAGAATGTTTATATCTTTTTTAGAATGTTTGAATCCTTTTAGAATGTTTGAATCGTTATTAGAATTTTTTAGAATCGTTTTTAGAATGTTTGAATCTTTTTTAGAATGTTTGAATCTTTTTTAGAATGTTTGAATCCTTTTAGAATGTTTGAATCGTTTTTAGAATGTTTGAATCGTTTTTAGAATGTTTGAATCGTTTTTAGAATGTTTGAATCGTTTTTAGAATGATTTAATCGTTTTTAGAATGTTGGAATCGTTTTTAGAATGTTTGAATCCTTTTAGAATGTTTGAATCTTTTTTAGAATGTTTGAATCGTTTTTAGAATGTTTGAATCGTTTTTAGAATGTTTGAATCTTTTTTAGAATGTTTATATCTTTTTTAGAATGTTTGAATCCTTTTAGAATGTTTGAATCGTTATTAGAATTTTTTAGAATCGTTTTTAGAATGTTTGAATCTTTTTTAGAATGTTTGAATCTTTTTTAGAATGTTTGAATCCTTTTAGAATGTTTGAATCGTTTTTAGAATGTTTGAATCGTTTTTAGAATGTTTGAATCTTTTTTAGAATGTTTGAATCTTTTTTAGAATGTTTGAATCTTTTTAGAATGCTTGAATCGTTTTTAGAATGTTTGAATCGTTTTTAGAATGTTTGAATCTTTTTTAGAATGTTTGAATCGTTTTTAGAATGTTTGAATCGTTTTTAGAATGTTTGAATCTTTTTTAGAATGTTTATATCTTTTTTAGAATGTTTGAATCCTTTTAGAATGTTTGAATCGTTATTAGAATTTTTTAGAATCGTTTTTAGAATGTTTGAATCGTTTTTAGAATGTTTGAATCTTTTTTAGAATGTTTGAATCTTTTTTAGAATGTTTGAATCTTTTTAGAATGTTTGAATCGTTTTTAGAATGTTTGAATCGTTTTTAGAATGTTTGAATCTTTTTTAGAATGTTTGAATCTTTTTTAGAATGTTTGAATCTTTTTTAGAATGTTTGAATCCTTTTAGAATGTTTGAATCGTTATTAGAATTTTTTAGAATCGTTTTTAGAATGTTTGAATCTTTTTTAGAATGTTTGAATCTTTTTTAGAATGTTTGAATCTTTTTAGAATGTTTGAATCGTTTTTAGAATGTTTGAATCTTTTTTAGAATGTTTGAATCTTTTTTAGAATGTCTGAATCTTTTTTAGAATGTTTGAATCTTTTTTAGAATGTTTGAATCGTTTTTAGAATGTTTGAATCTTTTTTAGAATGTTTGAATCTTTTTAGAATGTTTGAATCGTTTTTAGAATGATTTAATCGTTTTTAGAATGTTGGAATCGTTTTTAGAATGTTTGATCTTTTTAGAATGTTTGAATCGTTTTTAGAATGTTTGAATCCTTTTAGAATGTTTGAATCGTTTTTAGAATGATTTAATCGTTTTTAGAATGTTGGAATCGTTTTTAGAATGGTTGATCTTTTTAGAATGTTTGAATCCTTTTAGAATGTTTGAATCGTTTTTAGAATGTTTGAATCTTTTTTAGAATGTTTGAATCGTTTTTAGAATGTTTGAATCTTTTTTAGAATGTTTGAATCTTTTTTAGAATGTTTGAATCTTTTTAGAATGTTTGAATCGTTTTTAGAATGTTTGAATCTTTTTTAGAATGTTTGAATCTTTTTTAGAATGTTTGAATCTTTTTTAGAATGTTTGAATCTTTTTTAGAATGTTTGAATCGTTTTTAGAATGTTTGAATCTTTTTTAGAATGTTTGAATCTTTTTAGAATGTTTGAATCGTTTTTAGAATGATTTAATCGTTTTTAGAATGTTGGAATCGTTTTTAGAATGTTTGATCTTTTTAGAATGTTTGAATCGTTTTTAGAATGTTTGATCTTTTTAGAATGTTTGAATCCTTTTAGAATGTTTGAATCGTTTTTAGAATGTTTGAATCTTTTTTAGAATGTTTGAATCGTTTTTAGAATGTTTGAATCTTTTTTAGAATGTTTGAATCCTTTTAGAATGTTTGAATCGTTTTTAGAATGTTTGAATCGTTTTTAGAATGTTTGAATCTTTTTTAGAATGTTTATATCTTTTTTAGAATGTTTGAATCCTTTTAGAATGTTTGAATCGTTATTAGAATTTTTTAGAATCGTTTTTAGAATGTTTGAATCTTTTTTAGAATGTTTGAATCTTTTTTAGAATGTTTGAATCCTTTTAGAATGTTTGAATCGTTTTTAGAATGTTTGAATCGTTTTTAGAATGTTTGAATCGTTTTTAGAATGTTTGAATCGTTTTTAGAATGATTTAATCGTTTTTAGAATGTTGGAATCGTTTTTAGAATGTTTGAATCCTTTTAGAATGTTTGAATCTTTTTTAGAATGTTTGAATCGTTTTTAGAATGTTTGAATCGTTTTTAGAATGTTTGAATCTTTTTTAGAATGTTTATATCTTTTTTAGAATGTTTGAATCCTTTTAGAATGTTTGAATCGTTATTAGAATTTTTTAGAATCGTTTTTAGAATGTTTGAATCTTTTTTAGAATGTTTGAATCTTTTTTAGAATGTTTGAATCCTTTTAGAATGTTTGAATCGTTTTTAGAATGTTTGAATCGTTTTTAGAATGTTTGAATCGTTTTTAGAATGTTTGAATCTTTTTTAGAATGTTTATATCTTTTTTAGAATGTTTGAATCCTTTTAGAATGTTTGAATCGTTATTAGAATTTTTTAGAATCGTTTTTAGAATGTTTGAATCGTTTTTAGAATGTTTGAATCTTTTTTAGAATGTTTGAATCTTTTTAGAATGTTTGAATCGTTTTTAGAATGTTTGAATCGTTTTTAGAATGTTTGAATCTTTTTTAGAATGTTTGAATCTTTTTTAGAATGTTTGAATCTTTTTAGAATGCTTGAATCGTTTTTAGAATGTTTGAATCGTTTTTAGAATGTTTGAATCTTTTTTAGAATGTTTGAATCGTTTTTAGAATGTTTGAATCGTTTTTAGAATGTTTGAATCTTTTTTAGAATGTTTATATCTTTTTTAGAATGTTTGAATCCTTTTAGAATGTTTGAATCGTTATTAGAATTTTTTAGAATCGTTTTTAGAATGTTTGAATCGTTTTTAGAATGTTTGAATCTTTTTTAGAATGTTTGAATCTTTTTTAGAATGTTTGAATCGTTTTTAGAATGTTTGAATCTTTTTTAGAATGTTTGAATCTTTTTTAGAATGTTTGAATCGTTTTTAGAATGTTTGAATCTTTTTTAGAATGTTTGAATCTTTTTTAGAATGTTTGAATCTTTTTAGAATGCTTGAATCGTTTTTAGAATGTTTGAATCGTTTTTAGAATGTTTGAATCTTTTTTAGAATGTTTGAATCGTTTTTAGAATGTTTGAATCTTTTTTAGAATGTTTATATCTTTTTTAGAATGTTTGAATCCTTTTAGAATGTTTGAATCGTTATTAGAATTTTTTAGAATCGTTTTTAGAATGTTTGAATCGTTTTTAGAATGTTTGAATCTTTTTTAGAATGTTTGAATCTTTTTTAGAATGTTTGAATCTTTTTAGAATGTTTGAATCGTTTTTAGAATGTTTGAATCGTTTTTAGAATGTTTGAATCTTTTTTAGAATGTTTGAATCTTTTTTAGAATGTTTGAATCTTTTTTAGAATGTTTGAATCCTTTTAGAATGTTTGAATCGTTATTAGAATTTTTTAGAATCGTTTTTAGAATGTTTGAATCTTTTTTAGAATGTTTGAATCTTTTTTAGAATGTTTGAATCTTTTTAGAATGTTTGAATCGTTTTTAGAATGTTTGAATCTTTTTTAGAATGTTTGAATCTTTTTTAGAATGTCTGAATCTTTTTTAGAATGTTTGAATCTTTTTTAGAATGTTTGAATCGTTTTTAGAATGTTTGAATCTTTTTTAGAATGTTTGAATCTTTTTAGAATGTTTGAATCGTTTTTAGAATGATTTAATCGTTTTTAGAATGTTGGAATCGTTTTTAGAATGTTTGATCTTTTTAGAATGTTTGAATCGTTTTTAGAATGTTTGAATCCTTTTAGAATGTTTGAATCGTTTTTAGAATGATTTAATCGTTTTTAGAATGTTGGAATCGTTTTTAGAATGGTTGATCTTTTTAGAATGTTTGAATCCTTTTAGAATGTTTGAATCGTTTTTAGAATGTTTGAATCTTTTTTAGAATGTTTGAATCGTTTTTAGAATGTTTGAATCTTTTTTAGAATGTTTGAATCTTTTTTAGAATGTTTGAATCTTTTTAGAATGTTTGAATCGTTTTTAGAATGTTTGAATCTTTTTTAGAATGTTTGAATCTTTTTTAGAATGTTTGAATCTTTTTTAGAATGTTTGAATCTTTTTTAGAATGTTTGAATCGTTTTTAGAATGTTTGAATCTTTTTTAGAATGTTTGAATCTTTTTAGAATGTTTGAATCGTTTTTAGAATGATTTAATCGTTTTTAGAATGTTGGAATCGTTTTTAGAATGTTTGATCTTTTTAGAATGTTTGAATCGTTTTTAGAATGTTTGATCTTTTTAGAATGTTTGAATCCTTTTAGAATGTTTGAATCGTTTTTAGAATGTTTGAATCTTTTTTAGAATGTTTGAATCGTTTTTAGAATGTTTGAATCTTTTTTAGAATGTTTGAATCCTTTTAGAATGTTTGAATCGTTTTTAGAATGTTTGAATCGTTTTTAGAATGTTTGAATCTTTTTTAGAATGTTTATATCTTTTTTAGAATGTTTGAATCCTTTTAGAATGTTTGAATCGTTATTAGAATTTTTTAGAATCGTTTTTAGAATGTTTGAATCTTTTTTAGAATGTTTATATCTTTTTTAGAATGTTTGAATCCTTTTAGAATGTTTGAATCGTTATTAGAATTTTTTAGAATCGTTTTTAGAATGTTTGAATCTTTTTTAGAATGTTTGAATCTTTTTTAGAATGTTTGAATCCTTTTAGAATGTTTGAATCGTTTTTAGAATGTTTGAATCGTTTTTAGAATGTTTGAATCGTTTTTAGAATGTTTGAATCGTTTTTAGAATGATTTAATCGTTTTTAGAATGTTGGAATCGTTTTTAGAATGTTTGAATCCTTTTAGAATGTTTGAATCTTTTTTAGAATGTTTGAATCGTTTTTAGAATGTTTGAATCGTTTTTAGAATGTTTGAATCTTTTTTAGAATGTTTATATCTTTTTTAGAATGTTTGAATCCTTTTAGAATGTTTGAATCGTTATTAGAATTTTTTAGAATCGTTTTTAGAATGTTTGAATCGTTTTTAGAATGTTTGAATCGTTTTTAGAATGTTTGAATCGTTTTTAGAATGTTTGAATCGTTTTTAGAATGATTTAATCGTTTTTAGAATGTTGGAATCGTTTTTAGAATGTTTGAATCCTTTTAGAATGTTTGAATCTTTTTTAGAATGTTTGAATCGTTTTTAGAATGTTTGAATCGTTTTTAGAATGTTTGAATCTTTTTTAGAATGTTTATATCTTTTTTAGAATGTTTGAATCCTTTTAGAATGTTTGAATCGTTATTAGAATTTTTTAGAATCGTTTTTAGAATGTTTGAATCGTTTTTAGAATGTTTGAATCGTTTTTAGAATGTTTGAATCGTTTTTAGAATGTTTGAATCGTTTTTAGAATGTTTGATCTTTTTTAGAATGTTTGAATCTTTTTTAGAATGTTTGAATCTTTTTAGAATGTTTGATCTTTTTAGAATGTTTGAATCGTTTTTAGAATGTTTGAATCTTTTTAGAATGTTTGATCTTTTTAGAATGTTTGAATCTTTTTTAGAATGTTTGAATCTTTTTTAGAATGTTTATATCTTTTTTAGAATGTTTGAATCCTTTTAGAATGTTTGAATCGTTATTAGAATTTTCTAGAATCGTTTTTAGAATGTTTGAATCTTTTTAGAATGTTTGAATCGTTTTTAGAATGATTTAATCGTTTTTAGAATGTTGGAATCGTTTTTAGAATGTTTGATCTTTTTAGAATGTTTGAATCGTTTTTAGAATGTTTGATCTTTTTAGAATGTTTGAATCCTTTTAGAATGTTTGAATCGTTTTTAGAATGTTTGAATCTTTTTTAGAATGTTTGAATCGTTTTTAGAATGTTTGAATCTTTTTTAGAATGTTTGAATCCTTTTAGAATGTTTGAATCGTTTTTAGAATGTTTGAATCGTTTTTAGAATGTTTGAATCTTTTTTAGAATGTTTATATCTTTTTTAGAATGTTTGAATCCTTTTAGAATGTTTGAATCGTTATTAGAATTTTTTAGAATCGTTTTTAGAATGTTTGAATCTTTTTTAGAATGTTTGAATCTTTTTTAGAATGTTTGAATCCTTTTAGAATGTTTGAATCGTTTTTAGAATGTTTGAATCGTTTTTAGAATGTTTGAATCGTTTTTAGAATGATTTAATCGTTTTTAGAATGTTGGAATCGTTTTTAGAATGTTTGAATCCTTTTAGAATGTTTGAATCGTTTTTAGAATGTTTGAATCCTTTTAGAATGTTTGAATCGTTATTAGAATTTTCTAGAATCGTTTTTAGAATGTTTGAATCTTTTTAGAATGTTTGAATCGTTTTTAGAATGATTTAATCGTTTTTAGAATGTTGGAATCGTTTTTAGAATGTTTGATCTTTTTAGAATGTTTGAATCGTTTTTAGAATGTTTGATCTTTTTAGAATGTTTGAATCCTTTTAGAATGTTTGAATCGTTTTTAGAATGTTTGAATCTTTTTTAGAATGTTTGAATCGTTTTTAGAATGTTTGAATCTTTTTTAGAATGTTTGAATCCTTTTAGAATGTTTGAATCGTTTTTAGAATGTTTGAATCGTTTTTAGAATGTTTGAATCTTTTTTAGAATGTTTATATCTTTTTTAGAATGTTTGAATCCTTTTAGAATGTTTGAATCGTTATTAGAATTTTTTAGAATCGTTTTTAGAATGTTTGAATCTTTTTTAGAATGTTTGAATCTTTTTTAGAATGTTTGAATCCTTTTAGAATGTTTGAATCGTTTTTAGAATGTTTGAATCGTTTTTAGAATGTTTGAATCGTTTTTAGAATGTTTGAATCGTTTTTAGAATGATTTAATCGTTTTTAGAATGTTGGAATCGTTTTTAGAATGTTTGAATCCTTTTAGAATGTTTGAATCTTTTTTAGAATGTTTGAATCGTTTTTAGAATGTTTGAATCGTTTTTAGAATGTTTGAATCTTTTTTAGAATGTTTATATCTTTTTTAGAATGTTTGAATCCTTTTAGAATGTTTGAATCGTTATTAGAATTTTTTAGAATCGTTTTTAGAATGTTTGAATCGTTTTTAGAATGTTTGAATCGTTTTTAGAATGTTTGAATCGTTTTTAGAATGTTTGATCTTTTTTAGAATGTTTGAATCTTTTTTAGAATGTTTGAATCTTTTTAGAATGTTTGATCTTTTTAGAATGTTTGAATCGTTTTTAGAATGTTTGAATCTTTTTAGAATGTTTGATCTTTTTAGAATGTTTGAATCTTTTTTAGAATGTTTGAATCTTTTTTAGAATGTTTATATCTTTTTTAGAATGTTTGAATCCTTTTAGAATGTTTGAATCGTTATTAGAATTTTCTAGAATCGTTTTTAGAATGTTTGATCTTTTTAGAATGCTTGAATCGTTTTTAGAATGTTTGAATCGTTTTTAGAATGTTTGAATCTTTTTTAGAATGTTTGAATCGTTTTTAGAATGTTTGAATCGTTTTTAGAATGTTTGAGTCTTTTTTAGAAAGTTTATATCTTTTTTAGAATGTTTGAATCCTTTTAGAATGTTTGAATCGTTATTAGAATTTTTTAGAATCGTTTTTAGAATGTTTGAATCTTTTTTAGAATGTTTGAATCTTTTTTAGAATGTTTGAATCTTTTTAGAATGTTTGAATCGTTTTTAGAATGTTTGAATCTTTTTTAGAATGTTTGAATCCTTTTAGAATGTTTGAATCGTTTTTAGAATGTTTGAATCGTTTTTAGAATGTTTGAATCGTTTTTAGAATGTTTGAATCGTTTTTAGAATGATTTAATCGTTTTTAGAATGTTGGAATCGTTTTTAGAATGTTTGATCTTTTTAGAATGTTTGAATCGTTTTTAGAATGTTTGAATCGTTTTTAGAATGTTTGAATCGTTTTTAGAATGTTTGAATCGTTTTTAGAATGTTTGAATCCTTTTAGAATGTTTGAATCGTTTTTAGAATGATTTAATCGTTTTTAGAATGTTGGAATCGTTTTTAGAATGTTTGATCTTTTTAGAATGTTTGAATCGTTTTTAGAATGTTTGAATCCTTTTAGAATGTTTGAATCGTTTTTAGAATGATTTAATCGTTTTTAGAATGTTGGAATCGTTTTTAGAATGGTTGATCTTTTTAGAATGTTTGAATCCTTTTAGAATGTTTGAATCGTTTTTAGAATGTTTGAATCTTTTTTAGAATGTTTGAATCGTTTTTAGAATGTTTGAATCTTTTTTAGAATGTTTGAATCCTTTTAGAATGTTTGAATCGTTTTTAGAATGTTTGAATCGTTTTTAGAATGTTTGAATCTTTTTTAGAATGTTTATATCTTTTTTAGAATGTTTGAATCCTTTTAGAATGTTTGAATCGTTATTAGAATTTTTTAGAATCGTTTTTAGAATGTTTGAATCTTTTTTAGAATGTTTGAATCTTTTTTAGAATGTTTGAATCTTTTTAGAATGTTTGAATCGTTTTTAGAATGTTTGAATCTTTTTTAGAATGTTTGAATCCTTTTAGAATGTTTGAATCGTTTTTAGAATGTTTGAATCGTTTTTAGAATGTTTGAATCGTTTTTAGAATGTTTGAATCGTTTTTAGAATGATTTAATCGTTTTTAGAATGTTGGAATCGTTTTTAGAATGTTTGATCTTTTTAGAATGTTTGAATCGTTTTTAGAATGTTTGAATCGTTTTTAGAATGTTTGAATCGTTTTTAGAATGTTTGAATCGTTTTTAGAATGTTTGAATCCTTTTAGAATGTTTGAATCGTTTTTAGAATGATTTAATCGTTTTTAGAATGTTGGAATCGTTTTTAGAATGTTTGATCTTTTTAGAATGTTTGAATCGTTTTTAGAATGTTTGAATCGTTTTTAGAATGTTTGAATCGTTTTTAGAATGTTTGAATCTTTTTAGAATGTTTGAATCGTTTTTAGAATGTTTGAATCTTTTTTAGAATGTTTATATCTTTTTTAGAATGTTTGAATCCTTTTAGAATGTTTGAATCGTTATTAGAATTTTTTAGAATCGTTTTTAGAATGTTTGAATCGTTTTTAGAATGTTTGAATCTTTTTTAGAATGTTTGAATCTTTTTTAGAATGTTTGAATCTTTTTAGAATGTTTGAATCGTTTTTAGAATGTTTGAATCGTTTTTAGAATGTTTGAATCGTTTTTAGAATGTTTGAATCTTTTTAGAATGTTTGAATCGTTTTTAGAATGTTTGAATCGTTTTTAGAATGTTTGAATCGTTTTTAGAATGTTTGAATCTTTTTAGAATGTTTGAATCGTTTTTAGAATGTTTGAATCTTTTTAGAATGTTTGAATCGTTTTTAGAATGTTTGAATCGTTTTTAGAATGTTTGAATCGTTTTTAGAATGTTTGAATCTTTTTAGAATGTTTGAATCGTTTTTAGAATGTTTGAATCATTTTTAGAATGTTTGAATCGTTTTTAGAATGTTTGAATCGTTTTTAGAATGTTTGAATCTTTTTAGAATGTTTGAATCATTTTTAGAATGTTTGAATCGTTTTTAGAATGTTTGAATCGTTTTTAGAATGTTTGAATCTTTTTAGAATGTTTGAATCGTTTTTAGAATGTTTGATCTTTTTAGAATGTTTGAATCCTTTTAGAATGTTTGAATCGTTTTTAGAATGTTTGAATCGTTTTTAGAATGTTTGAATCGTTTTTAGAATGTTTGAATCGTTTTTAGAATGATTTAATCGTTTTTAGAATGTTGGAATCGTTTTTAGAATGTTTGAATCCTTTTAGAATGTTTGAATCTTTTTTAGAATGTTTGAATCGTTTTTAGAATGTTTGAATCGTTTTTAGAATGTTTGAATCTTTTTTAGAATGTTTATATCTTTTTTAGAATGTTTGAATCCTTTTAGAATGTTTGAATCGTTATTAGAATTTTTTAGAATCGTTTTTAGAATGTTTGAATCGTTTTTAGAATGTTTGAATCGTTTTTAGAATGTTTGAATCGTTTTTAGAATGTTTGAATCGTTTTTAGAATGATTTAATCGTTTTTAGAATGTTGGAATCGTTTTTAGAATGTTTGAATCCTTTTAGAATGTTTGAATCTTTTTTAGAATGTTTGAATCGTTTTTAGAATGTTTGAATCGTTTTTAGAATGTTTGAATCTTTTTTAGAATGTTTATATCTTTTTTAGAATGTTTGAATCCTTTTAGAATGTTTGAATCGTTATTAGAATTTTTTAGAATCGTTTTTAGAATGTTTGAATCGTTTTTAGAATGTTTGAATCGTTTTTAGAATGTTTGAATCGTTTTTAGAATGTTTGAATCGTTTTTAGAATGTTTGATCTTTTTTAGAATGTTTGAATCTTTTTTAGAATGTTTGAATCTTTTTAGAATGTTTGATCTTTTTAGAATGTTTGAATCGTTTTTAGAATGTTTGAATCTTTTTAGAATGTTTGATCTTTTTAGAATGTTTGAATCTTTTTTAGAATGTTTGAATCTTTTTTAGAATGTTTATATCTTTTTTAGAATGTTTGAATCCTTTTAGAATGTTTGAATCGTTATTAGAATTTTCTAGAATCGTTTTTAGAATGTTTGAATCTTTTTAGAATGTTTGAATCGTTTTTAGAATGATTTAATCGTTTTTAGAATGTTGGAATCGTTTTTAGAATGTTTGATCTTTTTAGAATGTTTGAATCGTTTTTAGAATGTTTGATCTTTTTAGAATGTTTGAATCCTTTTAGAATGTTTGAATCGTTTTTAGAATGTTTGAATCTTTTTTAGAATGTTTGAATCGTTTTTAGAATGTTTGAATCTTTTTTAGAATGTTTGAATCCTTTTAGAATGTTTGAATCGTTTTTAGAATGTTTGAATCGTTTTTAGAATGTTTGAATCTTTTTTAGAATGTTTATATCTTTTTTAGAATGTTTGAATCCTTTTAGAATGTTTGAATCTTTTTTAGAATGTTTATATCTTTTTTAGAATGTTTGAATCCTTTTAGAATGTTTGAATCGTTATTAGAATTTTTTAGAATCGTTTTTAGAATGTTTGAATCGTTTTTAGAATGTTTGAATCGTTTTTAGAATGTTTGAATCGTTTTTAGAATGTTTGAATCGTTTTTAGAATGTTTGATCTTTTTTAGAATGTTTGAATCTTTTTTAGAATGTTTGAATCTTTTTAGAATGTTTGATCTTTTTAGAATGTTTGAATCGTTTTTAGAATGTTTGAATCTTTTTAGAATGTTTGATCTTTTTAGAATGTTTGAATCTTTTTTAGAATGTTTGAATCTTTTTTAGAATGTTTATATCTTTTTTAGAATGTTTGAATCCTTTTAGAATGTTTGAATCGTTATTAGAATTTTCTAGAATCGTTTTTAGAATGTTTGAATCTTTTTAGAATGTTTGAATCGTTTTTAGAATGATTTAATCGTTTTTAGAATGTTGGAATCGTTTTTAGAATGTTTGATCTTTTTAGAATGTTTGAATCGTTTTTAGAATGTTTGATCTTTTTAGAATGTTTGAATCCTTTTAGAATGTTTGAATCGTTTTTAGAATGTTTGAATCTTTTTTAGAATGTTTGAATCGTTTTTAGAATGTTTGAATCTTTTTTAGAATGTTTGAATCCTTTTAGAATGTTTGAATCGTTTTTAGAATGTTTGAATCGTTTTTAGAATGTTTGAATCTTTTTTAGAATGTTTATATCTTTTTTAGAATGTTTGAATCCTTTTAGAATGTTTGAATCGTTATTAGAATTTTTTAGAATCGTTTTTAGAATGTTTGAATCTTTTTTAGAATGTTTGAATCTTTTTTAGAATGTTTGAATCCTTTTAGAATGTTTGAATCGTTTTTAGAATGTTTGAATCGTTTTTAGAATGTTTGAATCGTTTTTAGAATGTTTGAATCGTTTTTAGAATGATTTAATCGTTTTTAGAATGTTGGAATCGTTTTTAGAATGTTTGAATCCTTTTAGAATGTTTGAATCTTTTTTAGAATGTTTGAATCGTTTTTAGAATGTTTGAATCGTTTTTAGAATGTTTGAATCTTTTTTAGAATGTTTATATCTTTTTTAGAATGTTTGAATCCTTTTAGAATGTTTGAATCGTTATTAGAATTTTTTAGAATCGTTTTTAGAATGTTTGAATCTTTTTTAGAATGTTTGAATCTTTTTTAGAATGTTTGAATCCTTTTAGAATGTTTGAATCGTTTTTAGAATGTTTGAATCTTTTTTAGAATGTTTGAATCTTTTTTAGAATGTTTATATCTTTTTTAGAATGTTTGAATCCTTTTAGAATGTTTGAATCGTTATTAGAATTTTCTAGAATCGTTTTTAGAATGTTTGAATCTTTTTAGAATGTTTGAATCGTTTTTAGAATGATTTAATCGTTTTTAGAATGTTGGAATCGTTTTTAGAATGTTTGATCTTTTTAGAATGTTTGAATCGTTTTTAGAATGTTTGAATCGTTTTTAGAATGTTTGAATCGTTTTTAGAATGTTTGAATCTTTTTTAGAATGTTTATATCTTTTTTAGAATGTTTGAATCCTTTTAGAATGTTTGAATCGTTATTAGAATTTTTTAGAATCGTTTTTAGAATGTTTGAATCTTTTTTAGAATGTTTGAATCTTTTTTAGAATGTTTGAATCCTTTTAGAATGTTTGAATCGTTTTTAGAATGTTTGAATCGTTTTTAGAATGTTTGAATCGTTTTTAGAATGTTTGAATCGTTTTTAGAATGATTTAATCGTTTTTAGAATGTTGGAATCGTTTTTAGAATGTTTGAATCCTTTTAGAATGTTTGAATCTTTTTTAGAATGTTTGAATCGTTTTTAGAATGTTTGAATCGTTTTTAGAATGTTTGAATCTTTTTTAGAATGTTTATATCTTTTTTAGAATGTTTGAATCCTTTTAGAATGTTTGAATCGTTATTAGAATTTTTTAGAATCGTTTTTAGAATGTTTGAATCGTTTTTAGAATGTTTGAATCGTTTTTAGAATGTTTGAATCGTTTTTAGAATGTTTGATCTTTTTTAGAATGTTTGAATCTTTTTTAGAATGTTTGAATCTTTTTAGAATGTTTGATCTTTTTAGAATGTTTGAATCGTTTTTAGAATGTTTGAATCTTTTTAGAATGTTTGATCTTTTTAGAATGTTTGAATCTTTTTTAGAATGTTTGAATCTTTTTTAGAATGTTTA
The DNA here is from genome assembly GCF_050575085.1 of Anarhichas minor. Taxonomy (NCBI): domain Eukaryota; kingdom Metazoa; phylum Chordata; class Actinopteri; order Perciformes; family Anarhichadidae; genus Anarhichas; species Anarhichas minor. The sequence continues at coordinate 829,120 of NW_027466539.1, read as the reverse complement.
TATCTTTTTTAGAATGTTTGAATCCTTTTAGAATGTTTGAATCGTTATTAGAATTTTCTAGAATCGTTTTTAGAATGTTTGATCTTTTTAGAATGCTTGAATCGTTTTTAGAATGTTTGAATCGTTTTTAGAATGTTTGAATCTTTTTTAGAATGTTTGAATCGTTTTTAGAATGTTTGAATCGTTTTTAGAATGTTTGAGTCTTTTTTAGAATGTTTATATCTTTTTTAGAATGTTTGAATCCTTTTAGAATGTTTGAATCGTTATTAGAATTTTTTAGAATCGTTTTTAGAATGTTTGAATCTTTTTTAGAATGTTTGAATCTTTTTTAGAATGTTTGAATCCTTTTAGAATGTTTGAATCGTTTTTAGAATGTTTGAATCGTTTTTAGAATGTTTGAATCGTTTTTAGAATGTTTGAATCGTTTTTAGAATGATTTAATCGTTTTTAGAATGTTGGAATCGTTTTTAGAATGTTTGATCTTTTTAGAATGTTTGAATCGTTTTTAGAATGTTTGAATCGTTTTTAGAATGTTTGAATCGTTTTTAGAATGTTTGAATCGTTTTTAGAATGTTTGAATCCTTTTAGAATGTTTGAATCGTTTTTAGAATGATTTAATCGTTTTTAGAATGTTGGAATCGTTTTTAGAATGTTTGATCTTTTTAGAATGTTTGAATCGTTTTTAGAATGTTTGAATCCTTTTAGAATGTTTGAATCGTTTTTAGAATGATTTAATCGTTTTTAGAATGTTGGAATCGTTTTTAGAATGGTTGATCTTTTTAGAATGTTTGAATCCTTTTAGAATGTTTGAATCGTTTTTAGAATGTTTGAATCTTTTTTAGAATGTTTGAATCGTTTTTAGAATGTTTGAATCGTTTTTAGAATGTTTGAATCTTTTTTAGAATGTTTATATCTTTTTTAGAATGTTTGAATCCTTTTAGAATGTTTGAATCGTTATTAGAATTTTTTAGAATCGTTTTTAGAATGTTTGAATCTTTTTTAGAATGTTTGAATCTTTTTTAGAATGTTTGAATCTTTTTAGAATGTTTGAATCGTTTTTAGAATGTTTGAATCTTTTTTAGAATGTTTGAATCCTTTTAGAATGTTTGAATCGTTTTTAGAATGTTTGAATCGTTTTTAGAATGTTTGAATCGTTTTTAGAATGTTTGAATCGTTTTTAGAATGATTTAATCGTTTTTAGAATGTTGGAATCGTTTTTAGAATGTTTGATCTTTTTAGAATGTTTGAATCGTTTTTAGAATGTTTGAATCGTTTTTAGAATGTTTGAATCGTTTTTAGAATGTTTGAATCGTTTTTAGAATGTTTGAATCCTTTTAGAATGTTTGAATCGTTTTTAGAATGATTTAATCGTTTTTAGAATGTTGGAATCGTTTTTAGAATGTTTGATCTTTTTAGAATGTTTGAATCGTTTTTAGAATGTTTGAATCGTTTTTAGAATGTTTGAATCGTTTTTAGAATGTTTGAATCTTTTTAGAATGTTTGAATCGTTTTTAGAATGTTTGAATCTTTTTTAGAATGTTTATATCTTTTTTAGAATGTTTGAATCCTTTTAGAATGTTTGAATCGTTATTAGAATTTTTTAGAATCGTTTTTAGAATGTTTGAATCGTTTTTAGAATGTTTGAATCTTTTTTAGAATGTTTGAATCTTTTTTAGAATGTTTGAATCTTTTTAGAATGTTTGAATCGTTTTTAGAATGTTTGAATCGTTTTTAGAATGTTTGAATCGTTTTTAGAATGTTTGAATCTTTTTAGAATGTTTGAATCGTTTTTAGAATGTTTGAATCGTTTTTAGAATGTTTGAATCGTTTTTAGAATGTTTGAATCTTTTTAGAATGTTTGAATCGTTTTTAGAATGTTTGAATCATTTTTAGAATGTTTGAATCGTTTTTAGAATGTTTGAATCGTTTTTAGAATGTTTGAATCTTTTTAGAATGTTTGAATCATTTTTAGAATGTTTGAATCGTTTTTAGAATGTTTGAATCGTTTTTAGAATGTTTGAATCTTTTTAGAATGTTTGAATCGTTTTTAGAATGTTTGATCTTTTTAGAATGTTTGAATCCTTTTAGAATGTTTGAATCTTTTTTAGAATGTTTGAATCGTTTTTAGAATGTTTGATCTTTTTAGAATGTTTGAATCGTTTTTAGAATGTTTGATCTTTTTAGAATGTTTGAATCCTTTTAGAATGTTTGAATCGTTTTTAGAATGTTTGAATCTTTTTTAGAATGTTTATATCTTTTTTAGAATGTTTGAATCCTTTTAGAATGTTTGAATCGTTATTAGAATTTTTTAGAATCGTTTTTAGAATGTTTGAATCGTTTTTAGAATGTTTGAATCTTTTTTAGAATGTTTGAATCTTTTTAGAATGTTTGAATCGTTTTTAGAATGATTTAATCGTTTTTAGAATGTTTGAATCTTTTTTAGAATGTTTGAATCTTTTTAGAATGTTTGAATCGTTTTTAGAATGTTTGAATCGTTTTTAGAATGTTTGAATCTTTTTAGAATGTTTGAATCGTTTTTAGAATGTTTGATCTTTTTAGAATGTTTGAATCCTTTTAGAATGTTTGAATCTTTTTTAGAATGTTTGAATCGTTTTTAGAATGTTTGATCTTTTTAGAATGTTTGAATCGTTTTTAGAATGTTTGATCTTTTTAGAATGTTTGAATCCTTTTAGAATGTTTGAATCGTTATTAGAATTTTTTAGAATCGTTTTTAGAATGTTTGAATCGTTTTTAGAATGTTTGAATCTTTTTTAGAATGTTTGAATCTTTTTAGAATGTTTGAATCGTTTTTAGAATGATTTAATCGTTTTTAGAATGTTTGAATCTTTTTAGAATGTTTGAATCGTTTTTAGAATGTTTGAATCTTTTTTAGAATGTTTGAATCCTTTTAGAATGTTTGAATCTTTTTTAGAATGTTTGAATCGTTTTTAGAATGTTTGAATCGTTTTTAGAATGTTTGAATCTTTTTAGAATGTTTGAATCGTTTTTAGAATGTTTGAATCGTTTTTAGAATGTTTGAATCGTTTTTAGAATGTTTGAATCGTTTTTAGAATGTTTGAATCGTTTTTAGAATGTTTGAATCGTTTTTAGAATGTTTGAATCGTTTTTAGAATGTTTGAATCGTTTTTAGAATGTTTGAATCTTTTTTAGAATTTTTTAGAATGTTTGAATCGTTTTTAGAATGTTTGAATCGTTTTTAGAATGTTTGAATCGTTTTTAGAATGTTTGAATCGTTTTTAGAATGTTTGATCTTTTTAGAATGTTTGAATCGTTTTTAGAATGTTTGAATCGTTTTTAGAATGTTTGAATCTTTTTTAGAATTTTTTAGAATGTTTGAATCGTTTTTAGAATGTTTGAATCGTTTTTATAATGTTTGATTATTTTTTAGAATTTTTTAGAATGTTTGAATCTTTTTAGAATGTTTGAATCGTTTTTAGAATGTTGGAATCGTTTTTAGAATGTTTGAATCGTTTTTAGAATGATTTAATCGTTTTTAGAATGTTGGAATCGGTTTTAGAATGTTTGATCTTTTTAGAATGTTTGAATCGTTTTTAGAATGTTTGAATCGTTTTTAGAATGTTTGAATCTTTTTTAGAATGTTTGAATCTTTTTTAGAATGTTTGAATCTTTTTTAGAATGTTTGAATCTTTTTTAGAATGTTTGAATCTTTTTAGAATGTTTGAATCGTTTTTAGAATGATTTAATCGTTTTTAGAATGTTGGAATCGTTTTTAGAATGTTTGATCTTTTTAGAATGTTTGAATCGTTTTTAGAATGTTTGAATCCTTTTAGAATGTTTGAATCGTTTTTAGAATGATTTAATCGTTTTTAGAATGTTGGAATCGTTTTTAGAATGGTTGATCTTTTTAGAATGTTTGAATCCTTTTAGAATGTTTGAATCGTTTTTAGAATGTTTGAATCTTTTTTAGAATGTTTGAATCGTTTTTAGAATGTTTGAATCTTTTTTAGAATTGTTGAATCCTTTTAGAATGTTTGAATCGTTTTTAGAATGTTTGAATCGTTTTTAGAATGTTTGAATCTTTTTTAGAATGTTTATATCTTTTTTAGAATGTTTGAATCCTTTTAGAATGTTTGAATCGTTATTAGAATTTTTTAGAATCGTTTTTAGAATGTTTGAATCGTTTTTAGAATGTTTGAATCTTTTTTAGAATGTTTGAATCTTTTTTAGAATGTTTGAATCTTTTTAGAATGTTTGAATCTTTTTTAGAATGTTTGAATCCTTTTAGAATGTTTGAATCGTTTTTAGAATGTTTGAATCGTTTTTAGAATGTTTGAATCGTTTTTAGAATGTTTGAATCGTTTTTAGAATGATTTAATCGTTTTTAGAATGTTGGAATCGTTTTTAGAATGTTTGAATCCTTTTAGAATGTTTGAATCTTTTTTAGAATGTTTGAATCGTTTTTAGAATGTTTGAATCGTTTTTAGAATGTTTGAATCTTTTTTAGAATGTTTATATCTTTTTTAGAATGTTTGAATCCTTTTAGAATGTTTGAATCGTTATTAGAATTTTTTAGAATCGTTTTTAGAATGTTTGAATCGTTTTTAGAATGTTTGAATCGTTTTTAGAATGTTTGAATCGTTTTTAGAATGTTTGATCTTTTTTAGAATGTTTGAATCTTTTTTAGAATGTTTGAATCTTTTTAGAATGTTTGATCTTTTTAGAATGTTTGAATCGTTTTTAGAATGTTTGAATCTTTTTAGAATGTTTGATCTTTTTAGAATGTTTGAATCTTTTTTAGAATGTTTGAATCTTTTTTAGAATGTTTATATCTTTTTTAGAATGTTTGAATCCTTTTAGAATGTTTGAATCGTTATTAGAATTTTCTAGAATCGTTTTTAGAATGTTTGATCTTTTTAGAATGCTTGAATCGTTTTTAGAATGTTTGAATCGTTTTTAGAATGTTTGAATCTTTTTTAGAATGTTTGAATCGTTTTTAGAATGTTTGAATCGTTTTTAGAATGTTTGAGTCTTTTTTAGAATGTTTATATCTTTTTTAGAATGTTTGAATCCTTTTAGAATGTTTGAATCGTTATTAGAATTTTTTAGAATCGTTTTTAGAATGTTTGAATCTTTTTTAGAATGTTTGAATCTTTTTTAGAATGTTTGAATCTTTTTAGAATGTTTGAATCGTTTTTAGAATGTTTGAATCTTTTTTAGAATGTTTGAATCCTTTTAGAATGTTTGAATCGTTTTTAGAATGTTTGAATCGTTTTTAGAATGTTTGAATCGTTTTTAGAATGTTTGAATCGTTTTTAGAATGTTTGAATCGTTTTTAGAATGTTTGAATCGTTTTTAGAATGTTTGAATCCTTTTAGAATGTTTGAATCGTTTTTAGAATGATTTAATCGTTTTTAGAATGTTGGAATCGTTTTTAGAATGTTTGATCTTTTTAGAATGTTTGAATCGTTTTTAGAATGTTTGAATCCTTTTAGAATGTTTGAATCGTTTTTAGAATGATTTAATCGTTTTTAGAATGTTGGAATCGTTTTTAGAATGGTTGATCTTTTTAGAATGTTTGAATCCTTTTAGAATGTTTGAATCGTTTTTAGAATGTTTGAATCTTTTTTAGAATGTTTGAATCGTTTTTAGAATGTTTGAATCTTTTTTAGAATGTTTGAATCCTTTTAGAATGTTTGAATCGTTTTTAGAATGTTTGAATCTTTTTAGAATGTTTGATCTTTTTAGAATGTTTGAATCTTTTTTAGAATGTTTGAATCTTTTTTAGAATGTTTATATCTTTTTTAGAATGTTTGAATCCTTTTAGAATGTTTGAATCGTTATTAGAATTTTCTAGAATCGTTTTTAGAATGTTTGATCTTTTTAGAATGCTTGAATCGTTTTTAGAATGTTTGAATCGTTTTTAGAATGTTTGAATCTTTTTTAGAATGTTTGAATCGTTTTTAGAATGTTTGAATCGTTTTTAGAATGTTTGAGTCTTTTTTAGAATGTTTATATCTTTTTTAGAATGTTTGAATCCTTTTAGAATGTTTGAATCGTTATTAGAATTTTTTAGAATCGTTTTTAGAATGTTTGAATCTTTTTTAGAATGTTTGAATCTTTTTTAGAATGTTTGAATCTTTTTAGAATGTTTGAATCGTTTTTAGAATGTTTGAATCTTTTTTAGAATGTTTGAATCCTTTTAGAATGTTTGAATCGTTTTTAGAATGTTTGAATCGTTTTTAGAATGTTTGAATCGTTTTTAGAATGTTTGAATCGTTTTTAGAATGTTTGAATCGTTTTTAGAATGTTTGAATCGTTTTTAGAATGTTTGAATCCTTTTAGAATGTTTGAATCGTTTTTAGAATGATTTAATCGTTTTTAGAATGTTGGAATCGTTTTTAGAATGTTTGATCTTTTTAGAATGTTTGAATCGTTTTTAGAATGTTTGAATCCTTTTAGAATGTTTGAATCGTTTTTAGAATGATTTAATCCTTTTAGAATGTTGGAATCGTTTTTAGAATGGTTGATCTTTTTAGAATGTTTGAATCCTTTTAGAATGTTTGAATCGTTTTTAGAATGTTTGAATCTTTTTTAGAATGTTTGAATCGTTTTTAGAATGTTTGAATCTTTTTTAGAATGTTTGAATCCTTTTAGAATGTTTGAATCGTTTTTAGAATGTTTGAATCGTTTTTAGAATGTTTGAATCTTTTTTAGAATGTTTATATCTTTTTTAGAATGTTTGAATCCTTTTAGAATGTTTGAATCGTTATTAGAATTTTTTAGAATCGTTTTTAGAATGTTTGAATCTTTTTTAGAATGTTTGAATCTTTTTTAGAATGTTTGAATCTTTTTAGAATGTTTGAATCGTTTTTAGAATGTTTGAATCTTTTTTAGAATGTTTGAATCCTTTTAGAATGTTTGAATCGTTTTTAGAATGTTTGAATCGTTTTTAGAATGTTTGAATCGTTTTTAGAATGTTTGAATCGTTTTTAGAATGATTTAATCGTTTTTAGAATGTTGGAATCGTTTTTAGAATGTTTGATCTTTTTAGAATGTTTGAATCGTTTTTAGAATGTTTGAATCGTTTTTAGAATGTTTGAATCGTTTTTAGAATGTTTGAATCGTTTTTAGAATGTTTGAATCCTTTTAGAATGTTTGAATCGTTTTTAGAATGATTTAATCGTTTTTAGAATGTTGGAATCGTTTTTAGAATGTTTGATCTTTTTAGAATGTTTGAATCGTTTTTAGAATGTTTGAATCGTTTTTAGAATGTTTGAATCGTTTTTAGAATGTTTGAATCTTTTTAGAATGTTTGAATCGTTTTTAGAATGTTTGAATCTTTTTTAGAATGTTTATATCTTTTTTAGAATGTTTGAATCCTTTTAGAATGTTTGAATCGTTATTAGAATTTTTTAGAATCGTTTTTAGAATGTTTGAATCGTTTTTAGAATGTTTGAATCTTTTTTAGAATGTTTGAATCTTTTTTAGAATGTTTGAATCTTTTTAGAATGTTTGAATCGTTTTTAGAATGTTTGAATCGTTTTTAGAATGTTTGAATCGTTTTTAGAATGTTTGAATCTTTTTAGAATGTTTGAATCGTTTTTAGAATGTTTGAATCGTTTTTAGAATGTTTGAATCGTTTTTAGAATGTTTGAATCTTTTTAGAATGTTTGAATCGTTTTTAGAATGTTTGAATCATTTTTAGAATGTTTGAATCGTTTTTAGAATGTTTGAATCGTTTTTAGAATGTTTGAATCTTTTTAGAATGTTTGAATCATTTTTAGAATGTTTGAATCGTTTTTAGAATGTTTGAATCGTTTTTAGAATGTTTGAATCTTTTTAGAATGTTTGAATCGTTTTTAGAATGTTTGATCTTTTTAGAATGTTTGAATCCTTTTAGAATGTTTGAATCTTTTTTAGAATGTTTGAATCGTTTTTAGAATGTTTGATCTTTTTAGAATGTTTGAATCGTTTTTAGAATGTTTGATCTTTTTAGAATGTTTGAATCCTTTTAGAATGTTTGAATCGTTTTTAGAATGTTTGAATCTTTTTTAGAATGTTTATATCTTTTTTAGAATGTTTGAATCCTTTTAGAATGTTTGAATCGTTATTAGAATTTTTTAGAATCGTTTTTAGAATGTTTGAATCGTTTTTAGAATGTTTGAATCTTTTTTAGAATGTTTGAATCTTTTTAGAATGTTTGAATCGTTTTTAGAATGATTTAATCGTTTTTAGAATGTTTGAATCTTTTTTAGAATGTTTGAATCTTTTTAGAATGTTTGAATCGTTTTTAGAATGTTTGAATCGTTTTTAGAATGTTTGAATCTTTTTAGAATGTTTGAATCGTTTTTAGAATGTTTGATCTTTTTAGAATGTTTGAATCCTTTTAGAATGTTTGAATCTTTTTTAGAATGTTTGAATCGTTTTTAGAATGTTTGATCTTTTTAGAATGTTTGAATCGTTTTTAGAATGTTTGATCTTTTTAGAATGTTTGAATCCTTTTAGAATGTTTGAATCGTTTTTAGAATGTTTGAATCTTTTTTAGAATGTTTATATCTTTTTTAGAATGTTTGAATCCTTTTAGAATGTTTGAATCGTTATTAGAATTTTTTAGAATCGTTTTTAGAATGTTTGAATCGTTTTTAGAATGTTTGAATCTTTTTTAGAATGTTTGAATCTTTTTAGAATGTTTGAATCGTTTTTAGAATGATTTAATCGTTTTTAGAATGTTTGAATCTTTTTAGAATGTTTGAATCGTTTTTAGAATGTTTGAATCTTTTTTAGAATGTTTGAATCCTTTTAGAATGTTTGAATCTTTTTTAGAATGTTTGAATCGTTTTTAGAATGTTTGAATCGTTTTTAGAATGTTTGAATCTTTTTAGAATGTTTGAATCGTTTTTAGAATGTTTGAATCGTTTTTAGAATGTTTGAATCGTTTTTAGAATGTTTGAATCGTTTTTAGAATGTTTGAATCGTTTTTAGAATGTTTGAATCGTTTTTAGAATGTTTGAATCGTTTTTAGAATGTTTGAATCGTTTTTAGAATGTTTGAATCTTTTTTAGAATTTTTTAGAATGTTTGAATCGTTTTTAGAATGTTTGAATCGTTTTTAGAATGTTTGAATCGTTTTTAGAATGTTTGAATCGTTTTTAGAATGTTTGATCTTTTTAGAATGTTTGAATCGTTTTTAGAATGTTTGAATCGTTTTTAGAATGTTTGAATCTTTTTTAGAATTTTTTAGAATGTTTGAATCGTTTTTAGAATGTTTGAATCGTTTTTATAATGTTTGATTATTTTTTAGAATGTTTATATCTTTTTTAGAATGTTTGAATCCTTTTAGAATGTTTGAATCGTTATTAGAATTTTTTAGAATCGTTTTTAGAATGTTTGAATCGTTTTTAGAATGTTTGAATCTTTTTTAGAATGTTTGAATCTTTTTAGAATGTTTGAATCGTTTTTAGAATGATTTAATCGTTTTTAGAATGTTTGAATCTTTTTTAGAATGTTTGAATCTTTTTAGAATGTTTGAATCGTTTTTAGAATGTTTGAATCGTTTTTAGAATGTTTGAATCTTTTTAGAATGTTTGAATCGTTTTTAGAATGTTTGATCTTTTTAGAATGTTTGAATCCTTTTAGAATGTTTGAATCTTTTTTAGAATGTTTGAATCGTTTTTAGAATGTTTGATCTTTTTAGAATGTTTGAATCGTTTTTAGAATGTTTGATCTTTTTAGAATGTTTGAATCCTTTTAGAATGTTTGAATCGTTTTTAGAATGTTTGAATCTTTTTTAGAATGTTTATATCTTTTTTAGAATGTTTGAATCCTTTTAGAATGTTTGAATCGTTATTAGAATTTTTTAGAATCGTTTTTAGAATGTTTGAATCGTTTTTAGAATGTTTGAATCTTTTTTAGAATGTTTGAATCTTTTTAGAATGTTTGAATCGTTTTTAGAATGATTTAATCGTTTTTAGAATGTTTGAATCTTTTTAGAATGTTTGAATCGTTTTTAGAATGTTTGAATCTTTTTTAGAATGTTTGAATCCTTTTAGAATGTTTGAATCTTTTTTAGAATGTTTGAATCGTTTTTAGAATGTTTGAATCGTTTTTAGAATGTTTGAATCTTTTTAGAATGTTTGAATCGTTTTTAGAATGTTTGAATCGTTTTTAGAATGTTTGAATCGTTTTTAGAATGTTTGAATCGTTTTTAGAATGTTTGAATCGTTTTTAGAATGTTTGAATCGTTTTTAGAATGTTTGAATCGTTTTTAGAATGTTTGAATCGTTTTTAGAATGTTTGAATCTTTTTTAGAATTTTTTAGAATGTTTGAATCGTTTTTAGAATGTTTGAATCGTTTTTAGAATGTTTGAATCGTTTTTAGAATGTTTGAATCGTTTTTAGAATGTTTGATCTTTTTAGAATGTTTGAATCGTTTTTAGAATGTTTGAATCGTTTTTAGAATGTTTGAATCTTTTTTAGAATTTTTTAGAATGTTTGAATCGTTTTTAGAATGTTTGAATCGTTTTTATAATGTTTGATTATTTTTTAGAATTTTTTAGAATGTTTGAATCTTTTTAGAATGTTTGAATCGTTTTTAGAATGTTGGAATCGTTTTTAGAATGTTTGAATCGTTTTTAGAATGATTTAATCGTTTTTAGAATGTTGGAATCGGTTTTAGAATGTTTGATCTTTTTAGAATGTTTGAATCGTTTTTAGAATGTTTGAATCGTTTTTAGAATGTTTGAATCGTTTTTAGAATGTTTGAATCTTTTTTAGAATGTTTGAATCTTTTTTAGAATGTTTGAATCTTTTTTAGAATGTTTGAATCTTTTTTAGAATGTTTGAATCGTTTTTAGAATGTTTGAATCTTTTTTAGAATGTTTGAATCTTTTTAGAATGTTTGAATCGTTTTTAGAATGATTTAATCGTTTTTAGAATGTTGGAATCGTTTTTAGAATGTTTGATCTTTTTAGAATGTTTGAATCGTTTTTAGAATGTTTGAATCCTTTTAGAATGTTTGAATCGTTTTTAGAATGATTTAATCGTTTTTAGAATGTTGGAATCGTTTTTAGAATGGTTGATCTTTTTAGAATGTTTGAATCCTTTTAGAATGTTTGAATCGTTTTTAGAATGTTTGAATCTTTTTTAGAATGTTTGAATCGTTTTTAGAATGTTTGAATCTTTTTTAGAATTGTTGAATCCTTTTAGAATGTTTGAATCGTTTTTAGAATGTTTGAATCGTTTTTAGAATGTTTGAATCTTTTTTAGAATGTTTATATCTTTTTTAGAATGTTTGAATCCTTTTAGAATGTTTGAATCGTTATTAGAATTTTTTAGAATCGTTTTTAGAATGTTTGAATCGTTTTTAGAATGTTTGAATCTTTTTTAGAATGTTTGAATCTTTTTTAGAATGTTTGAATCTTTTTAGAATGTTTGAATCGTTTTTAGAATGTTTGAATCGTTTTTAGAATGTTTGAATCGTTTTTAGAATGTTTGAATCTTTTTAGAATGTTTGAATCGTTTTTAGAATGTTTGAATCATTTTTAGAATGTTTGAATCGTTTTTAGAATGTTTGAATCGTTTTTAGAATGTTTGAATCTTTTTAGAATGTTTGAATCGTTTTTAGAATGTTTGATCTTTTTAGAATGTTTGAATCCTTTTAGAATGTTTGAATCTTTTTTAGAATGTTTGAATCGTTTTTAGAATGTTTGAATCTTTTTTAGAATGTTTATATCTTTTTTAGAATGTTTGAATCCTTTTAGAATGTTTGAATCGTTATTAGAATTTTTTAGAATCGTTTTTAGAATGTTTGAATCGTTTTTAGAATGTTTGAATCTTTTTTAGAATGTTTGAATCTTTTTTAGAATGTTTGAATCTTTTTAGAATGTTTGAATCGTTTTTAGAATGTTTGAATCGTTTTTAGAATGTTTGAATCGTTTTTAGAATGTTTGAATCTTTTTAGAATGTTTGAATCGTTTTTAGAATGTTTGAATCATTTTTAGAATGTTTGAATCTTTTTAGAATGTTTGATCTTTTTAGAATGTTTGAATCTTTTTTAGAATGTTTGAATCGTTTTTAGAATGTTTGAATCTTTTTTAGAATGTTTGAATCGTTTTTAGAATGTTTGAATCGTTTTTAGAATGTTTGAGTCTTTTTTAGAATGTTTATATCTTTTTTAGAATGTTTGAATCCTTTTAGAATGTTTGAATCGTTATTAGAATTTTTTAGAATCGTTTTTAGAATGTTTGAATCTTTTTTAGAATGTTTGAATCTTTTTTAGAATGTTTGAATCTTTTTAGAATGTTTGAATCGTTTTTAGAATGTTTGAATCGTTTTTAGAATGTTTGAATCTTTTTTAGAATGTTTATATCTTTTTTAGAATGTTTGAATCCTTTTAGAATGTTTGAATCGTTATTAGAATTTTTTAGAATCGTTTTTAGAATGTTTGAATCGTTTTTAGAATGTTTGAATCTTTTTTAGAATGTTTGAATCTTTTTTAGAATGTTTGAATCTTTTTAGAATGTTTGAATCGTTTTTAGAATGTTTGAATCGTTTTTAGAATGTTTGAATCGTTTTTAGAATGTTTGAATCTTTTTAGAATGTTTGAATCGTTTTTAGAATGTTTGAATCGTTTTTAGAATGTTTGAATCGTTTTTAGAATGTTTGAATCTTTTTAGAATGTTTGAATCGTTTTTAGAATGTTTGAATCATTTTTAGAATGTTTGAATCGTTTTTAGAATGTTTGAATCGTTTTTAGAATGTTTGAATCTTTTTAGAATGTTTGAATCATTTTTAGAATGTTTGAATCGTTTTTAGAATGTTTGAATCGTTTTTAGAATGTTTGAATCTTTTTAGAATGTTTGAATCGTTTTTAGAATGTTTGATCTTTTTAGAATGTTTGAATCCTTTTAGAATGTTTGAATCTTTTTTAGAATGTTTGAATCGTTTTTAGAATGTTTGATCTTTTTAGAATGTTTGAATCGTTTTTAGAATGTTTGATCTTTTTAGAATGTTTGAATCCTTTTAGAATGTTTGAATCGTTTTTAGAATGTTTGAATCTTTTTTAGAATGTTTATATCTTTTTTAGAATGTTTGAATCCTTTTAGAATGTTTGAATCGTTATTAGAATTTTTTAGAATCGTTTTTAGAATGTTTGAATCGTTTTTAGAATTTTTTAGAATGTTTGAATCGTTTTTAGAATGTTTGAATCTTTTTTAGAATTTTTTAGAATGTTTGAATCGTTTTTAGAATGTTTGAATCGTTTTTATAATGTTTGATTATTTTTTAGAATTTTTTAGAATGTTTGAATCTTTTTAGAATGTTTGAATCGTTTTTAGAATGTTGGAATCGTTTTTAGAATGTTTGAATCGTTTTTAGAATGATTTAATCGTTTTTAGAATGTTGGAATCGGTTTTAGAATGTTTGATCTTTTTAGAATGTTTGAATCGTTTTTAGAATGTTTGAATCGTTTTTAGAATGTTTGAATCGTTTTTAGAATGTTTGAATCTTTTTTAGAATGTTTGAATCTTTTTTAGAATGTTTGAATCTTTTTTAGAATGTTTGAATCTTTTTTAGAATGTTTGAATCGTTTTTAGAATGTTTGAATCTTTTTTAGAATGTTTGAATCTTTTTAGAATGTTTGAATCGTTTTTAGAATGATTTAATCGTTTTTAGAATGTTGGAATCGTTTTTAGAATGTTTGATCTTTTTAGAATGTTTGAATCGTTTTTAGAATGTTTGAATCCTTTTAGAATGTTTGAATCGTTTTTAGAATGATTTAATCGTTTTTAGAATGTTGGAATCGTTTTTAGAATGGTTGATCTTTTTAGAATGTTTGAATCCTTTTAGAATGTTTGAATCGTTTTTAGAATGTTTGAATCTTTTTTAGAATGTTTGAATCGTTTTTAGAATGTTTGAATCTTTTTTAGAATTGTTGAATCCTTTTAGAATGTTTGAATCGTTTTTAGAATGTTTGAATCGTTTTTAGAATGTTTGAATCTTTTTTAGAATGTTTATATCTTTTTTAGAATGTTTGAATCCTTTTAGAATGTTTGAATCGTTATTAGAATTTTTTAGAATCGTTTTTAGAATGTTTGAATCGTTTTTAGAATGTTTGAATCTTTTTTAGAATGTTTGAATCTTTTTTAGAATGTTTGAATCTTTTTAGAATGTTTGAATCTTTTTTAGAATGTTTGAATCCTTTTAGAATGTTTGAATCGTTTTTAGAATGTTTGAATCGTTTTTAGAATGTTTGAATCGTTTTTAGAATGTTTGAATCGTTTTTAGAATGATTTAATCGTTTTTAGAATGTTGGAATCGTTTTTAGAATGTTTGAATCCTTTTAGAATGTTTGAATCTTTTTTAGAATGTTTGAATCGTTTTTAGAATGTTTGAATCGTTTTTAGAATGTTTGAATCTTTTTTAGAATGTTTATATCTTTTTAAGAATGTTTGAATCCTTTTAGAATGTTTGAATCGTTATTAGAATTTTTTAGAATCGTTTTTAGAATGTTTGAATCGTTTTTAGAATGTTTGAATCGTTTTTAGAATGTTTGAATCTTTTTTAGAATGTTTATATCTTTTTTAGAATGTTTGAATCCTTTTAGAATGTTTGAATCGTTATTAGAATTTTTTAGAATCGTTTTTAGAATGTTTGAATCGTTTTTAGAATGTTTGAATCGTTTTTAGAATGTTTGAATCGTTTTTAGAATGTTTGATCTTTTTTAGAATGTTTGAATCTTTTTTAGAATGTTTGAATCTTTTTAGAATGTTTGATCTTTTTAGAATGTTTGAATCGTTTTTAGAATGTTTGAATCTTTTTAGAATGTTTGATCTTTTTAGAATGTTTGAATCTTTTTTAGAATGTTTGAATCTTTTTTAGAATGTTTATATCTTTTTTAGAATGTTTGAATCCTTTTAGAATGTTTGAATCGTTATTAGAATTTTCTAGAATCGTTTTTAGAATGTTTGATCTTTTTAGAATGCTTGAATCGTTTTTAGAATGTTTGAATCGTTTTTAGAATGTTTGAATCTTTTTTAGAATGTTTGAATCGTTTTTAGAATGTTTGAATCGTTTTTAGAATGTTTGAGTCTTTTTTAGAATGTTTATATCTTTTTTAGAATGTTTGAATCCTTTTAGAATGTTTGAATCGTTATTAGAATTTTTTAGAATCGTTTTTAGAATGTTTGAATCTTTTTTAGAATGTTTGAATCTTTTTTAGAATGTTTGAATCTTTTTAGAATGTTTGAATCGTTTTTAGAATGTTTGAATCTTTTTTAGAATGTTTGAATCCTTTTAGAATGTTTGAATCGTTTTTAGAATGTTTGAATCGTTTTTAGAATGTTTGAATCGTTTTTAGAATGTTTGAATCGTTTTTAGAATGATTTAATCGTTTTTAGAATGTTGGAATCGTTTTTAGAATGTTTGATCTTTTTAGAATGTTTGAATCGTTTTTAGAATGTTTGAATCGTTTTTAGAATGTTTGAATCGTTTTTAGAATGTTTGAATCGTTTTTAGAATGTTTGAATCCTTTTAGAATGTTTGAATCGTTTTTAGAATGATTTAATCGTTTTTAGAATGTTGGAATCGTTTTTAGAATGTTTGATCTTTTTAGAATGTTTGAATCGTTTTTAGAATGTTTGAATCCTTTTAGAATGTTTGAATCGTTTTTAGAATGATTTAATCGTTTTTAGAATGTTGGAATCGTTTTTAGAATGGTTGATCTTTTTAGAATGTTTGAATCCTTTTAGAATGTTTGAATCGTTTTTAGAATGTTTGAATCTTTTTTAGAATGTTTGAATCGTTTTTAGAATGTTTGAATCTTTTTTAGAATGTTTGAATCCTTTTAGAATGTTTGAATCGTTTTTAGAATGTTTGAATCGTTTTTAGAATGTTTGAATCGTTTTTATAATGTTTGATTATTTTTTAGAATTTTTTAGAATGTTTGAATCTTTTTAGAATGTTTGAATCGTTTTTAGAATGTTGGAATCGTTTTTAGAATGTTTGAATCGTTTTTAGAATGTTTGAATCTTTTTTAGAATTTTTTAGAATGTTTGAATCGTTTTTAGAATGTTTGAATCGTTTTTAGAATGTTTGAATCGTTTTTAGAATGTTTGAATCGTTTTTAGAATGTTTGATCTTTTTAGAATGTTTGAATCGTTTTTAGAATGTTTGAATCGTTTTTAGAATGTTTGAATCTTTTTTAGAATTTTTTAGAATGTTTGAATCGTTTTTAGAATGTTTGAATCGTTTTTATAATGTTTGATTATTTTTTAGAATGTTTATATCTTTTTTAGAATGTTTGAATCCTTTTAGAATGTTTGAATCGTTATTAGAATTTTTTAGAATCGTTTTTAGAATGTTTGAATCGTTTTTAGAATGTTTGAATCTTTTTTAGAATGTTTGAATCTTTTTAGAATGTTTGAATCGTTTTTAGAATGATTTAATCGTTTTTAGAATGTTTGAATCTTTTTTAGAATGTTTGAATCTTTTTAGAATGTTTGAATCGTTTTTAGAATGTTTGAATCGTTTTTAGAATGTTTGAATCTTTTTAGAATGTTTGAATCGTTTTTAGAATGTTTGATCTTTTTAGAATGTTTGAATCCTTTTAGAATGTTTGAATCTTTTTTAGAATGTTTGAATCGTTTTTAGAATGTTTGATCTTTTTAGAATGTTTGAATCGTTTTTAGAATGTTTGATCTTTTTAGAATGTTTGAATCCTTTTAGAATGTTTGAATCGTTTTTAGAATGTTTGAATCTTTTTTAGAATGTTTATATCTTTTTTAGAATGTTTGAATCCTTTTAGAATGTTTGAATCGTTATTAGAATTTTTTAGAATCGTTTTTAGAATGTTTGAATCGTTTTTAGAATGTTTGAATCTTTTTTAGAATGTTTGAATCTTTTTAGAATGTTTGAATCGTTTTTAGAATGATTTAATCGTTTTTAGAATGTTTGAATCTTTTTAGAATGTTTGAATCGTTTTTAGAATGTTTGAATCTTTTTTAGAATGTTTGAATCCTTTTAGAATGTTTGAATCTTTTTTAGAATGTTTGAATCGTTTTTAGAATGTTTGAATCGTTTTTAGAATGTTTGAATCTTTTTAGAATGTTTGAATCGTTTTTAGAATGTTTGAATCGTTTTTAGAATGTTTGAATCGTTTTTAGAATGTTTGAATCGTTTTTAGAATGTTTGAATCGTTTTTAGAATGTTTGAATCGTTTTTAGAATGTTTGAATCGTTTTTAGAATGTTTGAATCGTTTTTAGAATGTTTGAATCTTTTTTAGAATTTTTTAGAATGTTTGAATCGTTTTTAGAATGTTTGAATCGTTTTTAGAATGTTTGAATCGTTTTTAGAATGTTTGAATCGTTTTTAGAATGTTTGATCTTTTTAGAATGTTTGAATCGTTTTTAGAATGTTTGAATCGTTTTTAGAATGTTTGAATCTTTTTTAGAATTTTTTAGAATGTTTGAATCGTTTTTAGAATGTTTGAATCGTTTTTATAATGTTTGATTATTTTTTAGAATTTTTTAGAATGTTTGAATCTTTTTAGAATGTTTGAATCGTTTTTAGAATGTTGGAATCGTTTTTAGAATGTTTGAATCGTTTTTAGAATGATTTAATCGTTTTTAGAATGTTGGAATCGGTTTTAGAATGTTTGATCTTTTTAGAATGTTTGAATCGTTTTTAGAATGTTTGAATCGTTTTTAGAATGTTTGAATCGTTTTTAGAATGTTTGAATCTTTTTTAGAATGTTTGAATCTTTTTTAGAATGTTTGAATCTTTTTTAGAATGTTTGAATCTTTTTTAGAATGTTTGAATCGTTTTTAGAATGTTTGAATCTTTTTTAGAATGTTTGAATCTTTTTAGAATGTTTGAATCGTTTTTAGAATGATTTAATCGTTTTTAGAATGTTGGAATCGTTTTTAGAATGTTTGATCTTTTTAGAATGTTTGAATCGTTTTTAGAATGTTTGAATCCTTTTAGAATGTTTGAATCGTTTTTAGAATGATTTAATCGTTTTTAGAATGTTGGAATCGTTTTTAGAATGGTTGATCTTTTTAGAATGTTTGAATCCTTTTAGAATGTTTGAATCGTTTTTAGAATGTTTGAATCTTTTTTAGAATGTTTGAATCGTTTTTAGAATGTTTGAATCTTTTTTAGAATTGTTGAATCCTTTTAGAATGTTTGAATCGTTTTTAGAATGTTTGAATCGTTTTTAGAATGTTTGAATCTTTTTTAGAATGTTTATATCTTTTTTAGAATGTTTGAATCCTTTTAGAATGTTTGAATCGTTATTAGAATTTTTTAGAATCGTTTTTAGAATGTTTGAATCGTTTTTAGAATGTTTGAATCTTTTTTAGAATGTTTGAATCTTTTTTAGAATGTTTGAATCTTTTTAGAATGTTTGAATCGTTTTTAGAATGTTTGAATCGTTTTTAGAATGTTTGAATCGTTTTTAGAATGTTTGAATCTTTTTAGAATGTTTGAATCGTTTTTAGAATGTTTGAATCATTTTTAGAATGTTTGAATCGTTTTTAGAATGTTTGAATCGTTTTTAGAATGTTTGAATCTTTTTAGAATGTTTGAATCGTTTTTAGAATGTTTGATCTTTTTAGAATGTTTGAATCCTTTTAGAATGTTTGAATCTTTTTTAGAATGTTTGAATCGTTTTTAGAATGTTTGAATCTTTTTTAGAATGTTTATATCTTTTTTAGAATGTTTGAATCCTTTTAGAATGTTTGAATCGTTATTAGAATTTTTTAGAATCGTTTTTAGAATGTTTGAATCGTTTTTAGAATGTTTGAATCTTTTTTAGAATGTTTGAATCTTTTTTAGAATGTTTGAATCTTTTTAGAATGTTTGAATCGTTTTTAGAATGTTTGAATCGTTTTTAGAATGTTTGAATCGTTTTTAGAATGTTTGAATCTTTTTAGAATGTTTGAATCGTTTTTAGAATGTTTGAATCATTTTTAGAATGTTTGAATCTTTTTAGAATGTTTGATCTTTTTAGAATGTTTGAATCTTTTTTAGAATGTTTGAATCGTTTTTAGAATGTTTGAATCTTTTTTAGAATGTTTGAATCGTTTTTAGAATGTTTGAATCGTTTTTAGAATGTTTGAGTCTTTTTTAGAATGTTTATATCTTTTTTAGAATGTTTGAATCCTTTTAGAATGTTTGAATCGTTATTAGAATTTTTTAGAATCGTTTTTAGAATGTTTGAATCTTTTTTAGAATGTTTGAATCTTTTTTAGAATGTTTGAATCTTTTTAGAATGTTTGAATCGTTTTTAGAATGTTTGAATCGTTTTTAGAATGTTTGAATCTTTTTTAGAATGTTTATATCTTTTTTAGAATGTTTGAATCCTTTTAGAATGTTTGAATCGTTATTAGAATTTTTTAGAATCGTTTTTAGAATGTTTGAATCGTTTTTAGAATGTTTGAATCTTTTTTAGAATGTTTGAATCTTTTTTAGAATGTTTGAATCTTTTTAGAATGTTTGAATCGTTTTTAGAATGTTTGAATCGTTTTTAGAATGTTTGAATCGTTTTTAGAATGTTTGAATCTTTTTAGAATGTTTGAATCGTTTTTAGAATGTTTGAATCGTTTTTAGAATGTTTGAATCGTTTTTAGAATGTTTGAATCTTTTTAGAATGTTTGAATCGTTTTTAGAATGTTTGAATCATTTTTAGAATGTTTGAATCGTTTTTAGAATGTTTGAATCGTTTTTAGAATGTTTGAATCTTTTTAGAATGTTTGAATCATTTTTAGAATGTTTGAATCGTTTTTAGAATGTTTGAATCGTTTTTAGAATGTTTGAATCTTTTTAGAATGTTTGAATCGTTTTTAGAATGTTTGATCTTTTTAGAATGTTTGAATCCTTTTAGAATGTTTGAATCTTTTTTAGAATGTTTGAATCGTTTTTAGAATGTTTGATCTTTTTAGAATGTTTGAATCGTTTTTAGAATGTTTGATCTTTTTAGAATGTTTGAATCCTTTTAGAATGTTTGAATCGTTTTTAGAATGTTTGAATCTTTTTTAGAATGTTTATATCTTTTTTAGAATGTTTGAATCCTTTTAGAATGTTTGAATCGTTATTAGAATTTTTTAGAATCGTTTTTAGAATGTTTGAATCGTTTTTAGAATTTTTTAGAATGTTTGAATCGTTTTTAGAATGTTTGAATCTTTTTTAGAATTTTTTAGAATGTTTGAATCGTTTTTAGAATGTTTGAATCGTTTTTATAATGTTTGATTATTTTTTAGAATTTTTTAGAATGTTTGAATCTTTTTAGAATGTTTGAATCGTTTTTAGAATGTTGGAATCGTTTTTAGAATGTTTGAATCGTTTTTAGAATGATTTAATCGTTTTTAGAATGTTGGAATCGGTTTTAGAATGTTTGATCTTTTTAGAATGTTTGAATCGTTTTTAGAATGTTTGAATCGTTTTTAGAATGTTTGAATCGTTTTTAGAATGTTTGAATCTTTTTTAGAATGTTTGAATCTTTTTTAGAATGTTTGAATCTTTTTTAGAATGTTTGAATCTTTTTTAGAATGTTTGAATCGTTTTTAGAATGTTTGAATCTTTTTTAGAATGTTTGAATCTTTTTAGAATGTTTGAATCGTTTTTAGAATGATTTAATCGTTTTTAGAATGTTGGAATCGTTTTTAGAATGTTTGATCTTTTTAGAATGTTTGAATCGTTTTTAGAATGTTTGAATCCTTTTAGAATGTTTGAATCGTTTTTAGAATGATTTAATCGTTTTTAGAATGTTGGAATCGTTTTTAGAATGGTTGATCTTTTTAGAATGTTTGAATCCTTTTAGAATGTTTGAATCGTTTTTAGAATGTTTGAATCTTTTTTAGAATGTTTGAATCGTTTTTAGAATGTTTGAATCTTTTTTAGAATTGTTGAATCCTTTTAGAATGTTTGAATCGTTTTTAGAATGTTTGAATCGTTTTTAGAATGTTTGAATCTTTTTTAGAATGTTTATATCTTTTTTAGAATGTTTGAATCCTTTTAGAATGTTTGAATCGTTATTAGAATTTTTTAGAATCGTTTTTAGAATGTTTGAATCGTTTTTAGAATGTTTGAATCTTTTTTAGAATGTTTGAATCTTTTTTAGAATGTTTGAATCTTTTTAGAATGTTTGAATCTTTTTTAGAATGTTTGAATCCTTTTAGAATGTTTGAATCGTTTTTAGAATGTTTGAATCGTTTTTAGAATGTTTGAATCGTTTTTAGAATGTTTGAATCGTTTTTAGAATGATTTAATCGTTTTTAGAATGTTGGAATCGTTTTTAGAATGTTTGAATCCTTTTAGAATGTTTGAATCTTTTTTAGAATGTTTGAATCGTTTTTAGAATGTTTGAATCGTTTTTAGAATGTTTGAATCTTTTTTAGAATGTTTATATCTTTTTAAGAATGTTTGAATCCTTTTAGAATGTTTGAATCGTTATTAGAATTTTTTAGAATCGTTTTTAGAATGTTTGAATCGTTTTTAGAATGTTTGAATCGTTTTTAGAATGTTTGAATCTTTTTTAGAATGTTTATATCTTTTTTAGAATGTTTGAATCCTTTTAGAATGTTTGAATCGTTATTAGAATTTTTTAGAATCGTTTTTAGAATGTTTGAATCGTTTTTAGAATGTTTGAATCGTTTTTAGAATGTTTGAATCGTTTTTAGAATGTTTGATCTTTTTTAGAATGTTTGAATCTTTTTTAGAATGTTTGAATCTTTTTAGAATGTTTGATCTTTTTAGAATGTTTGAATCGTTTTTAGAATGTTTGAATCTTTTTAGAATGTTTGATCTTTTTAGAATGTTTGAATCTTTTTTAGAATGTTTGAATCTTTTTTAGAATGTTTATATCTTTTTTAGAATGTTTGAATCCTTTTAGAATGTTTGAATCGTTATTAGAATTTTCTAGAATCGTTTTTAGAATGTTTGATCTTTTTAGAATGCTTGAATCGTTTTTAGAATGTTTGAATCGTTTTTAGAATGTTTGAATCTTTTTTAGAATGTTTGAATCGTTTTTAGAATGTTTGAATCGTTTTTAGAATGTTTGAGTCTTTTTTAGAATGTTTATATCTTTTTTAGAATGTTTGAATCCTTTTAGAATGTTTGAATCGTTATTAGAATTTTTTAGAATCGTTTTTAGAATGTTTGAATCTTTTTTAGAATGTTTGAATCTTTTTTAGAATGTTTGAATCTTTTTAGAATGTTTGAATCGTTTTTAGAATGTTTGAATCTTTTTTAGAATGTTTGAATCCTTTTAGAATGTTTGAATCGTTTTTAGAATGATTTAATCGTTTTTAGAATGTTGGAATCGTTTTTAGAATGTTTGATCTTTTTAGAATGTTTGAATCGTTTTTAGAATGTTTGAATCGTTTTTAGAATGTTTGAATCGTTTTTAGAATGTTTGAATCGTTTTTAGAATGTTTGAATCCTTTTAGAATGTTTGAATCGTTTTTAGAATGATTTAATCGTTTTTAGAATGTTGGAATCGTTTTTAGAATGTTTGATCTTTTTAGAATGTTTGAATCGTTTTTAGAATGTTTGAATCCTTTTAGAATGTTTGAATCGTTTTTAGAATGATTTAATCGTTTTTAGAATGTTGGAATCGTTTTTAGAATGGTTGATCTTTTTAGAATGTTTGAATCCTTTTAGAATGTTTGAATCGTTTTTAGAATGTTTGAATCTTTTTTAGAATGTTTGAATCGTTTTTAGAATGTTTGAATCTTTTTTAGAATGTTTGAATCCTTTTAGAATGTTTGAATCGTTTTTAGAATGTTTGAATCGTTTTTAGAATGTTTGAATCGTTTTTATAATGTTTGATTATTTTTTAGAATTTTTTAGAATGTTTGAATCTTTTTAGAATGTTTGAATCGTTTTTAGAATGTTGGAATCGTTTTTAGAATGTTTGAATCGTTTTTAGAATGATTTAATCGTTTTTAGAATGTTGGAATCGGTTTTAGAATGTTTGATCTTTTTAGAATGTTTGAATCGTTTTTAGAATGTTTGAATCGTTTTTAGAATGTTTGAATCGTTTTTAGAATGTTTGAATCTTTTTTAGAATGTTTGAATCTTTTTTAGAATGTTTGAATCTTTTTTAGAATGTTTGAATCTTTTTTAGAATGTTTGAATCGTTTTAGAATGTTTGAATCGTTTTTAGAATGTTTGAATCGTTTTTAGAATGTTTGAATCGTTTTTAGAATGTTTGAATCGTTTTTAGAATGATTTAATCGTTTTTAGAATGTTGGAATCGTTTTTAGAATGTTTGAATCCTTTTAGAATGTTTGAATCTTTTTTAGAATGTTTGAATCGTTTTTAGAATGTTTGAATCGTTTTTAGAATGTTTGAATCTTTTTTAGAATGTTTATATCTTTTTTAGAATGTTTGAATCCTTTTAGAATGTTTGAATCGTTATTAGAATTTTTTAGAATCGTTTTTAGAATGTTTGAATCGTTTTTAGAATGTTTGAATCGTTTTTAGAATGTTTGAATCTTTTTTAGAATGTTTATATCTTTTTTAGAATGTTTGAATCCTTTTAGAATGTTTGAATCGTTATTAGAATTTTTTAGAATCGTTTTTAGAATGTTTGAATCGTTTTTAGAATGTTTGAATCGTTTTTAGAATGTTTGAATCGTTTTTAGAATGTTTGATCTTTTTTAGAATGTTTGAATCTTTTTTAGAATGTTTGAATCTTTTTAGAATGTTTGATCTTTTTAGAATGTTTGAATCGTTTTTAGAATGTTTGAATCTTTTTAGAATGTTTGATCTTTTTAGAATGTTTGAATCTTTTTTAGAATGTTTGAATCTTTTTTAGAATGTTTATATCTTTTTTAGAATGTTTGAATCCTTTTAGAATGTTTGAATCGTTATTAGAATTTTCTAGAATCGTTTTTAGAATGTTTGATCTTTTTAGAATGCTTGAATCGTTTTTAGAATGTTTGAATCGTTTTTAGAATGTTTGAATCTTTTTTAGAATGTTTGAATCGTTTTTAGAATGTTTGAATCGTTTTTAGAATGTTTGAGTCTTTTTTAGAATGTTTATATCTTTTTTAGAATGTTTGAATCCTTTTAGAATGTTTGAATCGTTATTAGAATTTTTTAGAATCGTTTTTAGAATGTTTGAATCTTTTTTAGAATGTTTGAATCTTTTTTAGAATGTTTGAATCTTTTTAGAATGTTTGAATCGTTTTTAGAATGTTTGAATCTTTTTTAGAATGTTTGAATCCTTTTAGAATGTTTGAATCGTTTTTAGAATGTTTGAATCGTTTTTAGAATGTTTGAATCGTTTTTAGAATGTTTGAATCGTTTTTAGAATGATTTAATCGTTTTTAGAATGTTGGAATCGTTTTTAGAATGTTTGATCTTTTTAGAATGTTTGAATCGTTTTTAGAATGTTTGAATCGTTTTTAGAATGTTTGAATCGTTTTTAGAATGTTTGAATCGTTTTTAGAATGTTTGAATCCTTTTAGAATGTTTGAATCGTTTTTAGAATGATTTAATCGTTTTTAGAATGTTGGAATCGTTTTTAGAATGTTTGATCTTTTTAGAATGTTTGAATCGTTTTTAGAATGTTTGAATCCTTTTAGAATGTTTGAATCGTTTTTAGAATGATTTAATCGTTTTTAGAATGTTGGAATCGTTTTTAGAATGGTTGATCTTTTTAGAATGTTTGAATCCTTTTAGAATGTTTGAATCGTTTTTAGAATGTTTGAATCTTTTTTAGAATGTTTGAATCGTTTTTAGAATGTTTGAATCTTTTTTAGAATGTTTGAATCCTTTTAGAATGTTTGAATCGTTTTTAGAATGTTTGAATCGTTTTTAGAATGTTTGAATCGTTTTTATAATGTTTGATTATTTTTTAGAATTTTTTAGAATGTTTGAATCTTTTTAGAATGTTTGAATCGTTTTTAGAATGTTGGAATCGTTTTTAGAATGTTTGAATCGTTTTTAGAATGATTTAATCGTTTTTAGAATGTTGGAATCGGTTTTAGAATGTTTGATCTTTTTAGAATGTTTGAATCGTTTTTAGAATGTTTGAATCGTTTTTAGAATGTTTGAATCGTTTTTAGAATGTTTGAATCTTTTTTAGAATGTTTGAATCTTTTTTAGAATGTTTGAATCTTTTTTAGAATGTTTGAATCTTTTTTAGAATGTTTGAATCGTTTTTAGAATGTTTGAATCTTTTTTAGAATGTTTGAATCTTTTTAGAATGTTTGAATCGTTTTTAGAATGATTTAATCGTTTTTAGAATGTTGGAATCGTTTTTAGAATGTTTGATCTTTTTAGAATGTTTGAATCGTTTTTAGAATGTTTGAATCCTTTTAGAATGTTTGAATCGTTTTTAGAATGATTTAATCGTTTTTAGAATGTTGGAATCGTTTTTAGAATGGTTGATCTTTTTAGAATGTTTGAATCCTTTTAGAATGTTTGAATCGTTTTTAGAATGTTTGAATCTTTTTTAGAATGTTTGAATCGTTTTTAGAATGTTTGAATCTTTTTTAGAATTGTTGAATCCTTTTAGAATGTTTGAATCGTTTTTAGAATGTTTGAATCGTTTTTAGAATGTTTGAATCTTTTTTAGAATGTTTATATCTTTTTTAGAATGTTTGAATCCTTTTAGAATGTTTGAATCGTTATTAGAATTTTTTAGAATCGTTTTTAGAATGTTTGAATCGTTTTTAGAATGTTTGAATCTTTTTTAGAATGTTTGAATCTTTTTTAGAATGTTTGAATCTTTTTAGAATGTTTGAATCGTTTTTAGAATGTTTGAATCGTTTTTAGAATGTTTGAATCGTTTTTAGAATGATTTAATCGTTTTTAGAATGTTGGAATCGTTTTTAGAATGTTTGAATCCTTTTAGAATGTTTGAATCTTTTTTAGAATGTTTGAATCGTTTTTAGAATGTTTGAATCGTTTTTAGAATGTTTGAATCTTTTTTAGAATGTTTATATCTTTTTTAGAATGTTTGAATCCTTTTAGAATGTTTGAATCGTTATTAGAATTTTTTAGAATCGTTTTTAGAATGTTTGAATCGTTTTTAGAATGTTTGATCTTTTTTAGAATGTTTGAATCTTTTTTAGAATGTTTGAATCTTTTTAGAATGTTTGATCTTTTTAGAATGTTTGAATCGTTTTTAGAATGTTTGAATCTTTTTAGAATGTTTGATCTTTTTAGAATGTTTGAATCTTTTTTAGAATGTTTGAATCTTTTTTAGAATGTTTATATCTTTTTTAGAATGTTTGAATCCTTTTAGAATGTTTGAATCGTTATTAGAATTTTCTAGAATCGTTTTTAGAATGTTTGATCTTTTTAGAATGCTTGAATCGTTTTTAGAATGTTTGAATCGTTTTTAGAATGTTTGAATCTTTTTTAGAATGTTTGAATCGTTTTTAGAATGTTTGAATCGTTTTTAGAATGTTTGAGTCTTTTTTAGAATGTTTATATCTTTTTTAGAATGTTTGAATCCTTTTAGAATGTTTGAATCGTTATTAGAATTTTTTAGAATCGTTTTTAGAATGTTTGAATCTTTTTTAGAATGTTTGAATCTTTTTTAGAATGTTTGAATCTTTTTAGAATGTTTGAATCGTTTTTAGAATGTTTGAATCTTTTTTAGAATGTTTGAATCCTTTTAGAATGTTTGAATCGTTTTTAGAATGTTTGAATCGTTTTTAGAATGTTTGAATCGTTTTTAGAATGTTTGAATCGTTTTTAGAATGATTTAATCGTTTTTAGAATGTTGGAATCGTTTTTAGAATGTTTGATCTTTTTAGAATGTTTGAATCGTTTTTAGAATGTTTGAATCGTTTTTAGAATGTTTGAATCGTTTTTAGAATGTTTGAATCGTTTTTAGAAAGTTTGAATCCTTTTAGAATGTTTGAATCGTTTTTAGAATGATTTAATCGTTTTTAGAATGTTGGAATCGTTTTTAGAATGTTTGATCTTTTTAGAATGTTTGAATCGTTTTTAGAATGTTTGAATCCTTTTAGAATGTTTGAATCGTTTTTAGAATGATTTAATCGTTTTTAGAATGTTGGAATCGTTTTTAGAATGGTTGATCTTTTTAGAATGTTTGAATCCTTTTAGAATGTTTGAATCGTTTTTAGAATGTTTGAATCTTTTTTAGAATGTTTGAATCGTTTTTAGAATGTTTGAATCTTTTTTAGAATGTTTGAATCCTTTTAGAATGTTTGAATCGTTTTTAGAATGTTTGAATCGTTTTTAGAATGTTTGAATCTTTTTTAGAATGTTTATATCTTTTTTAGAATGTTTGAATCCTTTTAGAATGTTTGAATCGTTATTAGAATTTTTTAGAATCGTTTTTAGAATGTTTGAATCTTTTTTAGAATGTTTGAATCTTTTTTAGAATGTTTGAATCTTTTTAGAATGTTTGAATCGTTTTTAGAATGTTTGAATCTTTTTTAGAATGTTTGAATCCTTTTAGAATGTTTGAATCGTTTTTAGAATGTTTGAATCGTTTTTAGAATGTTTGAATCGTTTTTAGAATGTTTGAATCGTTTTTAGAATGATTTAATCGTTTTTAGAATGTTGGAATCGTTTTTAGAATGTTTGATCTTTTTAGAATGTTTGAATCGTTTTTAGAATGTTTGAATCGTTTTTAGAATGTTTGAATCGTTTTTAGAATGTTTGAATCGTTTTTAGAATGTTTGAATCCTTTTAGAATGTTTGAATCGTTTTTAGAATGATTTAATCGTTTTTAGAATGTTGGAATCGTTTTTAGAATGTTTGATCTTTTTAGAATGTTTGAATCGTTTTTAGAATGTTTGAATCGTTTTTAGAATGTTTGAATCGTTTTTAGAATGTTTGAATCTTTTTAGAATGTTTGAATCGTTTTTAGAATGTTTGAATCTTTTTTAGAATGTTTATATCTTTTTTAGAATGTTTGAATCCTTTTAGAATGTTTGAATCGTTATTAGAATTTTTTAGAATCGTTTTTAGAATGTTTGAATCGTTTTTAGAATGTTTGAATCTTTTTTAGAATGTTTGAATCTTTTTTAGAATGTTTGAATCTTTTTAGAATGTTTGAATCGTTT
This sequence comes from Anarhichas minor, assembly GCF_050575085.1. Lineage (NCBI taxonomy): Eukaryota > Metazoa > Chordata > Actinopteri > Perciformes > Anarhichadidae > Anarhichas > Anarhichas minor. The sequence continues at coordinate 801,086 of NW_027466539.1, read as the reverse complement.
TTAGAATGTTTGAATCGTTTTTAGAATGTTTGAATCGTTTTTAGAATGTTTGAATCTTTTTAGAATGTTTGAATCGTTTTTAGAATGTTTGAATCGTTTTTAGAATGTTTGAATCGTTTTTAGAATGTTTGAATCTTTTTAGAATGTTTGAATCGTTTTTAGAATGTTTGAATCATTTTTAGAATGTTTGAATCGTTTTTAGAATGTTTGAATCGTTTTTAGAATGTTTGAATCTTTTTAGAATGTTTGAATCATTTTTAGAATGTTTGAATCGTTTTTAGAATGTTTGAATCGTTTTTAGAATGTTTGAATCTTTTTAGAATGTTTGAATCGTTTTTAGAATGTTTGATCTTTTTAGAATGTTTGAATCCTTTTAGAATGTTTGAATCTTTTTTAGAATGTTTGAATCGTTTTTAGAATGTTTGATCTTTTTAGAATGTTTGAATCGTTTTTAGAATGTTTGATCTTTTTAGAATGTTTGAATCCTTTTAGAATGTTTGAATCGTTTTTAGAATGTTTGAATCTTTTTTAGAATGTTTATATCTTTTTTAGAATGTTTGAATCCTTTTAGAATGTTTGAATCGTTATTAGAATTTTTTAGAATCGTTTTTAGAATGTTTGAATCGTTTTTAGAATGTTTGAATCTTTTTTAGAATGTTTGAATCTTTTTAGAATGTTTGAATCGTTTTTAGAATGATTTAATCGTTTTTAGAATGTTTGAATCTTTTTTAGAATGTTTGAATCTTTTTAGAATGTTTGAATCGTTTTTAGAATGTTTGAATCGTTTTTAGAATGTTTGAATCTTTTTAGAATGTTTGAATCGTTTTTAGAATGTTTGATCTTTTTAGAATGTTTGAATCCTTTTAGAATGTTTGAATCTTTTTTAGAATGTTTGAATCGTTTTTAGAATGTTTGATCTTTTTAGAATGTTTGAATCGTTTTTAGAATGTTTGATCTTTTTAGAATGTTTGAATCCTTTTAGAATGTTTGAATCGTTTTTAGAATGTTTGAATCTTTTTTAGAATGTTTATATCTTTTTTAGAATGTTTGAATCCTTTTAGAATGTTTGAATCGTTATTAGAATTTTTTAGAATCGTTTTTAGAATGTTTGAATCGTTTTTAGAATGTTTGAATCTTTTTTAGAATGTTTGAATCTTTTTAGAATGTTTGAATCGTTTTTAGAATGATTTAATCGTTTTTAGAATGTTTGAATCTTTTTAGAATGTTTGAATCGTTTTTAGAATGTTTGAATCTTTTTTAGAATGTTTGAATCCTTTTAGAATGTTTGAATCTTTTTTAGAATGTTTGAATCGTTTTTAGAATGTTTGAATCGTTTTTAGAATGTTTGAATCTTTTTAGAATGTTTGAATCGTTTTTAGAATGTTTGAATCGTTTTTAGAATGTTTGAATCGTTTTTAGAATGTTTGAATCGTTTTTAGAATGTTTGAATCGTTTTTAGAATGTTTGAATCGTTTTTAGAATGTTTGAATCGTTTTTAGAATGTTTGAATCGTTTTTAGAATGTTTGAATCGTTTTTAGAATGTTTGAATCGTTTTTAGAATGTTTGAATCGTTTTTAGAATGTTTGAATCTTTTTTAGAATTTTTTAGAATGTTTGAATCGTTTTTAGAATGTTTGAATCGTTTTTAGAATGTTTGAATCGTTTTTAGAATGTTTGAATCGTTTTTAGAATGTTTGATCTTTTTAGAATGTTTGAATCGTTTTTAGAATGTTTGAATCGTTTTTAGAATGTTTGAATCTTTTTTAGAATTTTTTAGAATGTTTGAATCGTTTTTAGAATGTTTGAATCGTTTTTATAATGTTTGATTATTTTTTAGAATTTTTTAGAATGTTTGAATCTTTTTAGAATGTTTGAATCGTTTTTAGAATGTTGGAATCGTTTTTAGAATGTTTGAATCGTTTTTAGAATGATTTAATCGTTTTTAGAATGTTGGAATCGGTTTTAGAATGTTTGATCTTTTTAGAATGTTTGAATCGTTTTTAGAATGTTTGAATCGTTTTTAGAATGTTTGAATCGTTTTTAGAATGTTTGAATCTTTTTTAGAATGTTTGAATCTTTTTTAGAATGTTTGAATCTTTTTTAGAATGTTTGAATCTTTTTTAGAATGTTTGAATCGTTTTTAGAATGTTTGAATCTTTTTTAGAATGTTTGAATCTTTTTAGAATGTTTGAATCGTTTTTAGAATGATTTAATCGTTTTTAGAATGTTGGAATCGTTTTTAGAATGTTTGATCTTTTTAGAATGTTTGAATCGTTTTTAGAATGTTTGAATCCTTTTAGAATGTTTGAATCGTTTTTAGAATGATTTAATCGTTTTTAGAATGTTGGAATCGTTTTTAGAATGGTTGATCTTTTTAGAATGTTTGAATCCTTTTAGAATGTTTGAATCGTTTTTAGAATGTTTGAATCTTTTTTAGAATGTTTGAATCGTTTTTAGAATGTTTGAATCTTTTTTAGAATTGTTGAATCCTTTTAGAATGTTTGAATCGTTTTTAGAATGTTTGAATCGTTTTTAGAATGTTTGAATCTTTTTTAGAATGTTTATATCTTTTTTAGAATGTTTGAATCCTTTTAGAATGTTTGAATCGTTATTAGAATTTTTTAGAATCGTTTTTAGAATGTTTGAATCGTTTTTAGAATGTTTGAATCTTTTTTAGAATGTTTGAATCTTTTTTAGAATGTTTGAATCTTTTTAGAATGTTTGAATCGTTTTTAGAATGTTTGAATCGTTTTTAGAATGTTTGAATCGTTTTTAGAATGTTTGAATCTTTTTAGAATGTTTGAATCGTTTTTAGAATGTTTGAATCATTTTTAGAATGTTTGAATCGTTTTTAGAATGTTTGAATCGTTTTTAGAATGTTTGAATCTTTTTAGAATGTTTGAATCGTTTTTAGAATGTTTGATCTTTTTAGAATGTTTGAATCGTTTTTAGAATGTTTGAATCGTTTTTAGAATGTTTGAATCTTTTTAGAATGTTTGAATCGTTTTTAGAATGTTTGAATCATTTTTAGAATGTTTGAATCTTTTTAGAATGTTTGATCTTTTTAGAATGTTTGAATCTTTTTTAGAATGTTTGAATCGTTTTTAGAATGTTTGAATCTTTTTTAGAATGTTTGAATCGTTTTTAGAATGTTTGAATCGTTTTTAGAATGTTTGAGTCTTTTTTAGAATGTTTATATCTTTTTTAGAATGTTTGAATCCTTTTAGAATGTTTGAATCGTTATTAGAATTTTTTAGAATCGTTTTTAGAATGTTTGAATCTTTTTTAGAATGTTTGAATCTTTTTTAGAATGTTTGAATCTTTTTAGAATGTTTGAATCGTTTTTAGAATGTTTGAATCGTTTTTAGAATGTTTGAATCTTTTTTAGAATGTTTATATCTTTTTTAGAATGTTTGAATCCTTTTAGAATGTTTGAATCGTTATTAGAATTTTTTAGAATCGTTTTTAGAATGTTTGAATCGTTTTTAGAATGTTTGAATCTTTTTTAGAATGTTTGAATCTTTTTTAGAATGTTTGAATCTTTTTAGAATGTTTGAATCGTTTTTAGAATGTTTGAATCGTTTTTAGAATGTTTGAATCGTTTTTAGAATGTTTGAATCTTTTTAGAATGTTTGAATCGTTTTTAGAATGTTTGAATCATTTTTAGAATGTTTGAATCTTTTTAGAATGTTTGATCTTTTTAGAATGTTTGAATCTTTTTTAGAATGTTTGAATCGTTTTTAGAATGTTTGAATCTTTTTTAGAATGTTTGAATCGTTTTTAGAATGTTTGAATCGTTTTTAGAATGTTTGAGTCTTTTTTAGAATGTTTATATCTTTTTTAGAATGTTTGAATCCTTTTAGAATGTTTGAATCGTTATTAGAATTTTTTAGAATCGTTTTTAGAATGTTTGAATCTTTTTTAGAATGTTTGAATCTTTTTTAGAATGTTTGAATCTTTTTAGAATGTTTGAATCGTTTTTAGAATGTTTGAATCGTTTTTAGAATGTTTGAATCTTTTTTAGAATGTTTATATCTTTTTTAGAATGTTTGAATCCTTTTAGAATGTTTGAATCGTTATTAGAATTTTTTAGAATCGTTTTTAGAATGTTTGAATCGTTTTTAGAATGTTTGAATCTTTTTTAGAATGTTTGAATCTTTTTTAGAATGTTTGAATCTTTTTAGAATGTTTGAATCGTTTTTAGAATGTTTGAATCGTTTTTAGAATGTTTGAATCGTTTTTAGAATGTTTGAATCTTTTTAGAATGTTTGAATCGTTTTTAGAATGTTTGAATCATTTTTAGAATGTTTGAATCTTTTTAGAATGTTTGATCTTTTTAGAATGTTTGAATCTTTTTTAGAATGTTTGAATCGTTTTTAGAATGTTTGAATCTTTTTTAGAATGTTTGAATCGTTTTTAGAATGTTTGAATCGTTTTTAGAATGTTTGAGTCTTTTTTAGAATGTTTATATCTTTTTTAGAATGTTTGAATCCTTTTAGAATGTTTGAATCGTTATTAGAATTTTTTAGAATCGTTTTTAGAATGTTTGAATCTTTTTTAGAATGTTTGAATCTTTTTTAGAATGTTTGAATCTTTTTAGAATGTTTGAATCGTTTTTAGAATGTTTGAATCGTTTTTAGAATGTTTGAATCTTTTTTAGAATGTTTATATCTTTTTTAGAATGTTTGAATCCTTTTAGAATGTTTGAATCGTTATTAGAATTTTTTAGAATCGTTTTTAGAATGTTTGAATCGTTTTTAGAATGTTTGAATCTTTTTTAGAATGTTTGAATCTTTTTAGAATGTTTGAATCGTTTTTAGAATGTTTGAATCGTTTTTAGAATGTTTGAATCGTTTTTAGAATGTTTGAATCTTTTTAGAATGTTTGAATCGTTTTTAGAATGTTTGAATCGTTTTTAGAATGTTTGAATCGTTTTTAGAATGTTTGAATCTTTTTAGAATGTTTGAATCGTTTTTAGAATGTTTGAATCATTTTTAGAATGTTTGAATCGTTTTTAGAATGTTTGAATCGTTTTTAGAATGTTTGAATCTTTTTAGAATGTTTGAATCATTTTTAGAATGTTTGAATCGTTTTTAGAATGTTTGAATCGTTTTTAGAATGTTTGAATCTTTTTAGAATGTTTGAATCGTTTTTAGAATGTTTGATCTTTTTAGAATGTTTGAATCCTTTTAGAATGTTTGAATCTTTTTTAGAATGTTTGAATCGTTTTTAGAATGTTTGATCTTTTTAGAATGTTTGAATCGTTTTTAGAATGTTTGATCTTTTTAGAATGTTTGAATCCTTTTAGAATGTTTGAATCGTTTTTAGAATGTTTGAATCTTTTTTAGAATGTTTATATCTTTTTTAGAATGTTTGAATCCTTTTAGAATGTTTGAATCGTTATTAGAATTTTTTAGAATCGTTTTTAGAATGTTTGAATCGTTTTTAGAATGTTTGAATCTTTTTTAGAATGTTTGAATCTTTTTAGAATGTTTGAATCGTTTTTAGAATGATTTAATCGTTTTTAGAATGTTTGAATCTTTTTTAGAATGTTTGAATCTTTTTAGAATGTTTGAATCGTTTTTAGAATGTTTGAATCGTTTTTAGAATGTTTGAATCTTTTTAGAATGTTTGAATCGTTTTTAGAATGTTTGATCTTTTTAGAATGTTTGAATCCTTTTAGAATGTTTGAATCTTTTTTAGAATGTTTGAATCGTTTTTAGAATGTTTGATCTTTTTAGAATGTTTGAATCGTTTTTAGAATGTTTGATCTTTTTAGAATGTTTGAATCCTTTTAGAATGTTTGAATCGTTTTTAGAATGTTTGAATCTTTTTTAGAATGTTTATATCTTTTTTAGAATGTTTGAATCCTTTTAGAATGTTTGAATCGTTATTAGAATTTTTTAGAATCGTTTTTAGAATGTTTGAATCTTTTTTAGAATGTTTGAATCTTTTTTAGAATGTTTGAATCTTTTTAGAATGTTTGAATCGTTTTTAGAATGTTTGAATCGTTTTTAGAATGTTTGAATCTTTTTTAGAATGTTTATATCTTTTTTAGAATGTTTGAATCCTTTTAGAATGTTTGAATCGTTATTAGAATTTTTTAGAATCGTTTTTAGAATGTTTGAATCGTTTTTAGAATGTTTGAATCTTTTTTAGAATGTTTGAATCTTTTTTAGAATGTTTGAATCTTTTTAGAATGTTTGAATCGTTTTTAGAATGTTTGAATCGTTTTTAGAATGTTTGAATCGTTTTTAGAATGTTTGAATCTTTTTAGAATGTTTGAATCGTTTTTAGAATGTTTGAATCATTTTTAGAATGTTTGAATCTTTTTAGAATGTTTGATCTTTTTAGAATGTTTGAATCTTTTTTAGAATGTTTGAATCGTTTTTAGAATGTTTGAATCTTTTTTAGAATGTTTGAATCGTTTTTAGAATGTTTGAATCGTTTTTAGAATGTTTGAGTCTTTTTTAGAATGTTTATATCTTTTTTAGAATGTTTGAATCCTTTTAGAATGTTTGAATCGTTATTAGAATTTTTTAGAATCGTTTTTAGAATGTTTGAATCTTTTTTAGAATGTTTGAATCTTTTTTAGAATGTTTGAATCTTTTTAGAATGTTTGAATCGTTTTTAGAATGTTTGAATCGTTTTTAGAATGTTTGAATCTTTTTTAGAATGTTTATATCTTTTTTAGAATGTTTGAATCCTTTTAGAATGTTTGAATCGTTATTAGAATTTTTTAGAATCGTTTTTAGAATGTTTGAATCGTTTTTAGAATGTTTGAATCTTTTTTAGAATGTTTGAATCTTTTTAGAATGTTTGAATCGTTTTTAGAATGTTTGAATCGTTTTTAGAATGTTTGAATCGTTTTTAGAATGTTTGAATCTTTTTAGAATGTTTGAATCGTTTTTAGAATGTTTGAATCGTTTTTAGAATGTTTGAATCGTTTTTAGAATGTTTGAATCTTTTTAGAATGTTTGAATCGTTTTTAGAATGTTTGAATCATTTTTAGAATGTTTGAATCGTTTTTAGAATGTTTGAATCGTTTTTAGAATGTTTGAATCTTTTTAGAATGTTTGAATCATTTTTAGAATGTTTGAATCGTTTTTAGAATGTTTGAATCGTTTTTAGAATGTTTGAATCTTTTTAGAATGTTTGAATCGTTTTTAGAATGTTTGATCTTTTTAGAATGTTTGAATCCTTTTAGAATGTTTGAATCTTTTTTAGAATGTTTGAATCGTTTTTAGAATGTTTGATCTTTTTAGAATGTTTGAATCGTTTTTAGAATGTTTGATCTTTTTAGAATGTTTGAATCCTTTTAGAATGTTTGAATCGTTTTTAGAATGTTTGAATCTTTTTTAGAATGTTTATATCTTTTTTAGAATGTTTGAATCCTTTTAGAATGTTTGAATCGTTATTAGAATTTTTTAGAATCGTTTTTAGAATGTTTGAATCGTTTTTAGAATGTTTGAATCTTTTTTAGAATGTTTGAATCTTTTTAGAATGTTTGAATCGTTTTTAGAATGATTTAATCGTTTTTAGAATGTTTGAATCTTTTTTAGAATGTTTGAATCTTTTTAGAATGTTTGAATCGTTTTTAGAATGTTTGAATCGTTTTTAGAATGTTTGAATCTTTTTAGAATGTTTGAATCGTTTTTAGAATGTTTGATCTTTTTAGAATGTTTGAATCCTTTTAGAATGTTTGAATCTTTTTTAGAATGTTTGAATCGTTTTTAGAATGTTTGATCTTTTTAGAATGTTTGAATCGTTTTTAGAATGTTTGATCTTTTTAGAATGTTTGAATCCTTTTAGAATGTTTGAATCGTTTTTAGAATGTTTGAATCTTTTTTAGAATGTTTATATCTTTTTTAGAATGTTTGAATCCTTTTAGAATGTTTGAATCGTTATTAGAATTTTTTAGAATCGTTTTTAGAATGTTTGAATCGTTTTTAGAATGTTTGAATCTTTTTTAGAATGTTTGAATCTTTTTAGAATGTTTGAATCGTTTTTAGAATGATTTAATCGTTTTTAGAATGTTTGAATCTTTTTAGAATGTTTGAATCGTTTTTAGAATGTTTGAATCTTTTTTAGAATGTTTGAATCCTTTTAGAATGTTTGAATCTTTTTTAGAATGTTTGAATCGTTTTTAGAATGTTTGAATCGTTTTTAGAATGTTTGAATCTTTTTAGAATGTTTGAATCGTTTTTAGAATGTTTGAATCGTTTTTAGAATGTTTGAATCGTTTTTAGAATGTTTGAATCGTTTTTAGAATGTTTGAATCGTTTTTAGAATGTTTGAATCGTTTTTAGAATGTTTGAATCGTTTTTAGAATGTTTGAATCGTTTTTAGAATGTTTGAATCTTTTTTAGAATTTTTTAGAATGTTTGAATCGTTTTTAGAATGTTTGAATCGTTTTTAGAATGTTTGAATCGTTTTTAGAATGTTTGAATCGTTTTTAGAATGTTTGATCTTTTTAGAATGTTTGAATCGTTTTTAGAATGTTTGAATCGTTTTTAGAATGTTTGAATCTTTTTTAGAATTTTTTAGAATGTTTGAATCGTTTTTAGAATGTTTGAATCGTTTTTATAATGTTTGATTATTTTTTAGAATTTTTTAGAATGTTTGAATCTTTTTAGAATGTTTGAATCGTTTTTAGAATGTTGGAATCGTTTTTAGAATGTTTGAATCGTTTTTAGAATGATTTAATCGTTTTTAGAATGTTGGAATCGGTTTTAGAATGTTTGATCTTTTTAGAATGTTTGAATCGTTTTTAGAATGTTTGAATCGTTTTTAGAATGTTTGAATCGTTTTTAGAATGTTTGAATCTTTTTTAGAATGTTTGAATCTTTTTTAGAATGTTTGAATCTTTTTTAGAATGTTTGAATCTTTTTTAGAATGTTTGAATCGTTTTTAGAATGTTTGAATCTTTTTTAGAATGTTTGAATCTTTTTAGAATGTTTGAATCGTTTTTAGAATGATTTAATCGTTTTTAGAATGTTGGAATCGTTTTTAGAATGTTTGATCTTTTTAGAATGTTTGAATCGTTTTTAGAATGTTTGAATCCTTTTAGAATGTTTGAATCGTTTTTAGAATGATTTAATCGTTTTTAGAATGTTGGAATCGTTTTTAGAATGGTTGATCTTTTTAGAATGTTTGAATCCTTTTAGAATGTTTGAATCGTTTTTAGAATGTTTGAATCTTTTTTAGAATGTTTGAATCGTTTTTAGAATGTTTGAATCTTTTTTAGAATTGTTGAATCCTTTTAGAATGTTTGAATCGTTTTTAGAATGTTTGAATCTTTTTAGAATGTTTGAATCGTTTTTAGAATGTTTGAATCTTTTTTAGAATGTTTGAATCTTTTTTAGAATGTTTGAATCTTTTTTAGAATGTTTGAATCTTTTTTAGAATGTTGGAATCGTTTTTAGAATGGTTGATCTTTTTAGAATGTTTGAATCCTTTTAGAATGTTTGAATCGTTTTTAGAATGTTTGAATCTTTTTTAGAATGTTTGAATCGTTTTTAGAATGTTTGAATCTTTTTTAGAATGTTTGAATCCTTTTAGAATGTTTGAATCGTTTTTAGAATGTTTGAATCGTTTTTAGAATGTTTGAATCTTTTTTAGAATGTTTATATCTTTTTTAGAATGTTTGAATCCTTTTAGAATGTTTGAATCGTTATTAGAATTTTTTAGAATCGTTTTTAGAATGTTTGAATCTTTTTTAGAATGTTTGAATCTTTTTTAGAATGTTTGAATCTTTTTAGAATGTTTGAATCGTTTTTAGAATGTTTGAATCTTTTTTAGAATGTTTGAATCCTTTTAGAATGTTTGAATCGTTTTTAGAATGTTTGAATCGTTTTTAGAATGTTTGAATCGTTTTTAGAATGTTTGAATCGTTTTTAGAATGATTTAATCGTTTTTAGAATGTTTGAATCGTTTTTAGAATGTTTGAATCGTTTTTAGAATGTTTGAATCGTTTTTAGAATGTTTGAATCCTTTTAGAATGTTTGAATCGTTTTTAGAATGATTTAATCGTTTTTAGAATGTTTGAATCGTTTTTAGAATGTTTGAATCGTTTTTAGAATGTTTGAATCCTTTTAGAATGTTTGAATCGTTTTTAGAATGATTTAATCGTTTTTAGAATGTTGGAATCTTTTTTAGAATGTTTGAATCTTTTTAGAATGTTTGAATCGTTTTTAGAATGTTTGAATCGTTTTTAGAATGTTTGAATCGTTTTTAGAATGTTTGAATCCTTTTAGAATGTTTGAATCCTTTTAGAATGTTTGAATCGTTTTTAGAATGTTTGAATCGTTCTTAGAATGTTTGAATCTTTTTTAGAATGTTTGAATCTTTTTTAGAATGTTTGAATCTTTTTAGAATGTTTGAATCGTTTTTAGAATGTTTGAATCGTTTTTAGAATGTTTGAATCGTTTTTAGAATGTTTGAATCTTTTTAGAATGTTTGAATCGTTTTTAGAATGTTTGAATCATTTTTAGAATGTTTGAATCGTTTTTAGAATGTTTGAATCGTTTTTATAATGTTTGATTATTTTTTAGAATTTTTTAGAATGTTTGAATCTTTTTAGAATGTTTGAATCGTTTTTAGAATGTTGGAATCGTTTTTAGAATGTTTGAATCGTTTTTAGAATGATTTAATCGTTTTTAGAATGTTGGAATCGTTTTTAGAATGTTTGATCTTTTTAGAATGTTTGAATCGTTTTTAGAATGTTTGAATCGTTTTTAGAATGTTTGAATCTTTTTTAGAATGTTTGAATCTTTTTTAGAATGTTTGAATCGTTTTTAGAATGTTTGAATCTTTTTTAGAATGTTTGAATCTTTTTAGAATGTTTGAATCGTTTTTAGAATGATTTAATCGTTTTTAGAATGTTGGAATCGTTTTTAGAATGTTTGATCTTTTTAGAATGTTTGAATCGTTTTTAGAATGTTTGAATCCTTTTAGAATGTTTGAATCGTTTTTAGAATGATTTAATCGTTTTTAGAATGTTGGAATCGTTTTTAGAATGGTTGATCTTTTTAGAATGTTTGAATCCTTTTAGAATGTTTGAATCGTTTTTAGAATGTTTGAATCTTTTTTAGAATGTTTGAATCGTTTTTAGAATGTTTGAATCTTTTTTAGAATGTTTGAATCCTTTTAGAATGTTTGAATCGTTTTTAGAATGTTTGAATCGGTTTTAGAATGTTTGAATCTTTTTTAGAATGTTTATATCTTTTTTAGAATGTTTGAATCCTTTTAGAATGTTTGAATCGTTATTAGAATTTTTTAGAATCGTTTTTAGAATGTTTGAATCGTTTTTAGAATGTTTGAATCTTTTTTAGAATGTTTGAATCTTTTTTAGAATGTTTGAATCTTTTTAGAATGTTTGAATCGTTTTTAGAATGTTTGAATCGTTTTTAGAATGTTTGAATCGTTTTTAGAATGTTTGAATCTTTTTAGAATGTTTGAATCATTTTTAGAATGTTTGAATCGTTTTTAGAATGTTTGAATCGTTTTTAGAATGTTTGAATCTTTTTTAGAATGTTTGAATCGTTTTTAGAATGTTTGATCTTTTTAGAATGTTTGAATCCTTTTAGAATGTTTGAATCTTTTTTAGAATGTTTGAATCGTTTTTAGAATGTTTGAATCTTTTTTAGAATGTTTATATCTTTTTTAGAATGTTTGAATCCTTTTAGAATGTTTGAATCGTTATTAGAATTTTTTAGAATCGTTTTTAGAATGTTTGAATCGTTTTTAGAATGTTTGAATCTTTTTTAGAATGTTTGAATCTTTTTTAGAATGTTTGAATCTTTTTAGAATGTTTGAATCGTTTTTAGAATGTTTGAATCGTTTTTAGAATGTTTGAATCGTTTTTAGAATGTTTGAATCTTTTTAGAATGTTTGAATCGTTTTTAGAATGTTTGAATCATTTTTAGAATGTTTGAATCGTTTTTAGAATGTTTGAATCGTTTTTAGAATGTTTGAATCTTTTTAGAATGTTTGAATCGTTTTTAGAATGTTTGATCTTTTTAGAATGTTTGAATCCTTTTAGAATGTTTGAATCTTTTTTAGAATGTTTGAATCGTTTTTAGAATGTTTGATCTTTTTAGAATGTTTGAATCGTTTTTAGAATGTTTGAATCGTTTTTAGAATGTTTGATCTTTTTAGAATGTTTGAATCGTTTTTAGAATGTTTGAATCGTTTTTAGAATGTTTGAATCGTTTTTAGAATGTTTGAATCTTTTTAGAATGTTTGAATCGTTTTTAGAATGTTTGATCTTTTTAGAATGTTTGAATCCTTTTAGAATGTTTGAATCTTTTTTAGAATGTTTGAATCGTTTTTAGAATGTTTGATCTTTTTAGAATGTTTGAATCGTTTTTAGAATGTTTGAATCGTTTTTAGAATGTTTGATCTTTTTAGAATGTTTGAATCGTTTTTAGAATGTTTGAATCGTTTTTAGAATGTTTGAATCTTTTTTATAATTTTTTAGAATGTTTGAATCTTTTTAGAATGTTTGAATCGTTTTTAGAATGTTTGAATCTTTTTAAAATGTTTGAATCGTTTTTTGAATGATTTAATCGTTTTTAGAATGTTTGAATCTTTTTTAGAATGTTTGAATCGTTTTTAGAATGTTTGAATCGTTTTTAGAATGTTTGAATCGTTTTTAGAATGTTTGAATCGTTTTTAGAATGTTTGAATCGTTTTTAGAATGTTTGATCTTTTTAGAATGTTTGAATCCTTTTAGAATGTTTGAATCTTTTTAGAATGTTTGAATCATTTTTAGAATGTTTGAATCGTTTTTAGAATGTTTGAATCGTTTTTAGAATGTTTGAATCTTTTTTAGAATGTTTGAATCGTTTTTAGAATGTTTGATCTTTTTAGAATGTTTGAATCCTTTTAGAATGTTTGAATCTTTTTTAGAATGTTTGAATCGTTTTTAGAATGTTTGAATCTTTTTTAGAATGTTTATATCTTTTTTAGAATGTTTGAATCCTTTTAGAATGTTTGAATCGTTATTAGAATTTTTTAGAATCGTTTTTAGAATGTTTGAATCGTTTTTAGAATGTTTGAATCTTTTTTAGAATGTTTGAATCTTTTTTAGAATGTTTGAATCTTTTTAGAATGTTTGAATCGTTTTTAGAATGTTTGAATCGTTTTTAGAATGTTTGAATCGTTTTTAGAATGTTTGAATCTTTTTAGAATGTTTGAATCGTTTTTAGAATGTTTGAATCATTTTTAGAATGTTTGAATCGTTTTTAGAATGTTTGAATCGTTTTTAGAATGTTTGAATCTTTTTAGAATGTTTGAATCGTTTTTAGAATGTTTGATCTTTTTAGAATGTTTGAATCCTTTTAGAATGTTTGAATCTTTTTTAGAATGTTTGAATCGTTTTTAGAATGTTTGATCTTTTTAGAATGTTTGAATCGTTTTTAGAATGTTTGAATCGTTTTTAGAATGTTTGATCTTTTTAGAATGTTTGAATCGTTTTTAGAATGTTTGAATCGTTTTTAGAATGTTTGAATCGTTTTTAGAATGTTTGAATCTTTTTAGAATGTTTGAATCGTTTTTAGAATGTTTGATCTTTTTAGAATGTTTGAATCCTTTTAGAATGTTTGAATCTTTTTTAGAATGTTTGAATCGTTTTTAGAATGTTTGATCTTTTTAGAATGTTTGAATCGTTTTTAGAATGTTTGAATCGTTTTTAGAATGTTTGATCTTTTTAGAATGTTTGAATCGTTTTTAGAATGTTTGAATCGTTTTTAGAATGTTTGAATCTTTTTTATAATTTTTTAGAATGTTTGAATCTTTTTAGAATGTTTGAATCGTTTTTAGAATGTTTGAATCTTTTTAAAATGTTTGAATCGTTTTTTGAATGATTTAATCGTTTTTAGAATGTTTGAATCTTTTTTAGAATGTTTGAATCGTTTTTAGAATGTTTGAATCGTTTTTAGAATGTTTGAATCGTTTTTAGAATGTTTGAATCGTTTTTAGAATGTTTGAATCGTTTTTAGAATGTTTGATCTTTTTAGAATGTTTGAATCCTTTTAGAATGTTTGAATCGTTTTTAGAATGTTTGAATCGTTTTTAGAATGTTTGAATCTTTTTTAGAATGTTTGAATCTTTTTAGAATGTTTGAATCGTTTTTAGAATGATTTAATCGTTTTTAGAATGTTTGAATCGTTTTTAGAATGTTTGATCTTTTTAGAATGTTTGAATCCTTTTAGAATGTTTGAATCGTTTTTAGAATGTTTGAATCGTTTTTAGAATGTTTGAATCTTTTTTAGAATGTTTGAATCTTTTTTAGAATGTTTGAATCTTTTTAGAATGTTTGAATCGTTTTTAGAATGATTTAATCGTTTTTAGAATGTTGGAATCGTTTTTAGAATGTTTGATCTTTTTAGAATGTTTGAATCGTTTTTAGAATGTTTGAATCCTTTTAGAATGTTTGAATCGTTTTTAGAATGATTTAATCGTTTTTAGAATGTTGGAATCGTTTTTAGAATGGTTGATCTTTTTAGAATGTTTGAATCCTTTTAGAATGTTTGAATCGTTTTTAGAATGTTTGAATCTTTTTTAGAATGTTTGAATCCTTTTAGAATGTTTGAATCGTTTTTAGAATGTTTGAATCGTTTTTAGAATGTTTGAATCTTTTTTAGAATGTTTATATCTTTTTTAGAATGTTTGAATCCTTTTAGAATGTTTGAATCGTTATTAGAATTTTTTAGAATCGTTTTTAGAATGTTTGAATCTTTTTTAGAATGTTTGAATCTTTTTTAGAATGTTTGAATCTTTTTAGAATGTTTGAATCTTTTTTAGAATGTTTGAATCCTTTTAGAATGTTTGAATCGTTTTTAGAATGTTTGAATCGTTTTTAGAATGTTTGAATCGTTTTTAGAATGTTTGAATCGTTTTTAGAATGATTTAATCGTTTTTAGAATGTTTGAATCGTTTTAGAATGTTTGAATCGTTTTTAGAATGATTTAATCGTTTTTAGAATGTTGGAATCTTTTTTAGAATGTTTGAATCGTTTTTAGAATGTTTGAATCCTTTTAGAATGTTTGAATCGTTTTTAGAATGATTTAATCGTTTTTAGAATGTTGGAATCTTTTTTAGAATGTTTGAATCTTTTTAGAATGTTTGAATCGTTTTTAGAATGTTTGAATCTTTTTTAGAATGTTTGAATCCTTTTAGAATGTTTGAATCGTTTTTAGAATGTTTGAATCGTTTTTAGAATGTTTGAATCGTTTTTAGAATGTTTGAATCGTTTTTAGAATGGTTGATCTTTTTAGAATGTTTGAATCCTTTTAGAATGTTTGAATCCTTTTAGAATGTTTGAATCGTTTTTAGAATGTTTGAATCGTTTTTAGAATGTTTGAATCTTTTTTAGAATGTTTGAATCTTTTTTAGAATGTTTGAATCTTTTTAGAATGTTTGAATCGTTTTTAGAATGTTTGAATCGTTTTTAGAATGTTTGAATCGTTTTTAGAATGTTTGAATCTTTTTAGAATGTTTGAATCGTTTTTAGAATGTTTGAATCATTTTTAGAATGTTTGAATCGTTTTTAGAATGTTTGAATCGTTTTTAGAATGTTTGAATCTTTTTAGAATGTTGGAATCGTTTTTAGAATGTTTGATCTTTTTAGAATGTTTGAATCGTTTTTAGAATGTTTGAATCCTTTTAGAATGTTTGAATCGTTTTTAGAATGATTTAATCGTTTTTAGAATGTTGGAATCGTTTTTAGAATGGTTGATCTTTTTAGAATGTTTGAATCCTTTTAGAATGTTTGAATCGTTTTTAGAATGTTTGAATCTTTTTTAGAATGTTTGAATCTTTTTTAGAATGTTTGAATCCTTTTAGAATGTTTGAATCGTTTTTAGAATGTTTGAATCGTTTTTAGAATGTTTGAATCTTTTTTAGAATGTTTATATCTTTTTTAGAATGTTTGAATCCTTTTAGAATGTTTGAATCGTTATTAGAATTTTTTAGAATCGTTTTTAGAATGTTTGAATCTTTTTTAGAATGTTTGAATCTTTTTTAGAATGTTTGAATCTTTTTAGAATGTTTGAATCTTTTTTAGAATGTTTGAATCCTTTTAGAATGTTTGAATCGTTTTTAGAATGTTTGAATCGTTTTTAGAATGTTTGAATCGTTTTTAGAATGTTTGAATCGTTTTTAGAATGATTTAATCGTTTTTAGAATGTTTGAATCGTTTTTAGAATGTTTGAATCGTTTTTAGAATGTTTGAATCCTTTTAGAATGTTTGAATCGTTTTTAGAATGATTTAATCGTTTTTAGAATGTTGGAATCTTTTTTAGAATGTTTGAATCGTTTTTAGAATGTTTGAATCCTTTTAGAATGTTTGAATCGTTTTTAGAATGATTTAATCGTTTTTAGAATGTTGGAATCTTTTTTAGAATGTTTGAATCTTTTTAGAATGTTTGAATCGTTTTTAGAATGTTTGAATCTTTTTTAGAATGTTTGAATCCTTTTAGAATGTTTGAATCGTTTTTAGAATGTTTGAATCGTTTTTAGAATGTTTGAATCGTTTTTAGAATGTTTGAATCGTTTTTAGAATGGTTGATCTTTTTAGAATGTTTGAATCCTTTTAGAATGTTTGAATCCTTTTAGAATGTTTGAATCGTTTTTAGAATGTTTGAATCGTTTTTAGAATGTTTGAATCTTTTTTAGAATGTTTGAATCTTTTTTAGAATGTTTGAATCTTTTTAGAATGTTTGAATCGTTTTTAGAATGTTTGAATCGTTTTTAGAATGTTTGAATCGTTTTTAGAATGTTTGAATCTTTTTAGAATGTTTGAATCGTTTTTAGAATGTTTGAATCATTTTTAGAATGTTTGAATCGTTTTTAGAATGTTTGAATCGTTTTTAGAATGTTTGAATCTTTTTAGAATGTTTGAATCGTTTTTAGAATGTTTGATCTTTTTAGAATGTTTGAATCCTTTTAGAATGTTTGAATCTTTTTTAGAATGTTTGAATCGTTTTTAGAATGTTTGATCTTTTTAGAATGTTTGAATCGTTTTTAGAATGTTTGATCTTTTTAGAATGTTTGAATCCTTTTAGAATGTTTGAATCGTTTTTAGAATGTTTGAATCTTTTTTAGAATGTTTATATCTTTTTTAGAATGTTTGAATCCTTTTAGAATGTTTGAATCGTTATTAGAATTTTTTAGAATCGTTTTTAGAATGTTTGAATCGTTTTTAGAATGTTTGAATCTTTTTTAGAATGTTTGAATCTTTTTAGAATGTTTGAATCGTTTTTAGAATGATTTAATCGTTTTTAGAATGTTTGAATCTTTTTAGAATGTTTGAATCGTTTTTAGAATGTTTGAATCTTTTTTAGAATGTTTGAATCGTTTTTAGAATGTTTGAATCGTTTTTAGAATGTTTGAATCGTTTTTAGAATGTTTGAATCGTTTTTAGAATGTTTGATCTTTTTAGAATGTTTGAATCGTTTTTAGAATGTTTGATCTTTTTAGAATGTTTGAATCCTTTTAGAATGTTTGAATCGTTTTTAGAATGTTTGAATCTTTTTTAGAATGTTTATATCTTTTTTAGAATGTTTGAATCCTTTTAGAATGTTTGAATCGTTATTAGAATTTTTTAGAATCGTTTTTAGAATGTTTGAATCGTTTTTAGAATGTTTGAATCTTTTTTAGAATGTTTGAATCTTTTTAGAATGTTTGAATCGTTTTTAGAATGATTTAATCGTTTTTAGAATGTTTGAATCTTTTTAGAATGTTTGAATCGTTTTTAGAATGTTTGAATCTTTTTTAGAATGTTTGAATCGTTTTTAGAATGTTTGAATCGTTTTTAGAATGTTTGAATCTTTTTAGAATGTTTGAATCGTTTTTAGAATGTTTGAATCGTTTTTAGAATGTTTGAATCGTTTTTAGAATGTTTGAATCGTTTTTAGAATGTTTGAATCGTTTTTAGAATGTTTGAATCGTTTTTAGAATGTTTGAATCGTTTTTAGAATGTTTGAATCGTTTTTAGAATGTTTGAATCTTTTTTAGAATTTTTTAGAATGTTTGAATCGTTTTTAGAATGTTTGAATCGTTTTTAGAATGTTTGAATCGTTTTTAGAATGTTTGAATCGTTTTTAGAATGTTTGAATCTTTTTTAGAATGTTTGAATCTTTTTTAGAATGTTTGAATCTTTTTTAGAATGTTTGAATCTTTTTTAGAATGTTTGAATCGTTTTTAGAATGTTTGAATCTTTTTTAGAATGTTTGAATCTTTTTAGAATGTTTGAATCGTTTTTAGAATGATTTAATCGTTTTTAGAATGTTGGAATCGTTTTTAGAATGTTTGATCTTTTTAGAATGTTTGAATCGTTTTTAGAATGTTTGAATCCTTTTAGAATGTTTGAATCGTTTTTAGAATGATTTAATCGTTTTTAGAATGTTGGAATCGTTTTTAGAATGGTTGATCTTTTTAGAATGTTTGAATCCTTTTAGAATGTTTGAATCGTTTTTAGAATGTTTGAATCTTTTTAGAATGTTTGAATCGTTTTTAGAATGTTTGAATCATTTTTAGAATGTTTGAATCGTTTTTAGAATGTTTGAATCGTTTTTAGAATGTTTGAATCTTTTTAGAATGTTTGAATCGTTTTTAGAATGTTTGATCTTTTTAGAATGTTTGAATCCTTTTAGAATGTTTGAATCTTTTTTAGAATGTTTGAATCGTTTTTAGAATGTTTGAATCTTTTTTAGAATGTTTATATCTTTTTTAGAATGTTTGAATCCTTTTAGAATGTTTGAATCGTTATTAGAATTTTTTAGAATCGTTTTTAGAATGTTTGAATCGTTTTTAGAATGTTTGAATCTTTTTTAGAATGTTTGAATCCTTTTAGAATGTTTGAATCGTTTTTAGAATGATTTAATCGTTTTTAGAATGTTGGAATCGTTTTTAGAATGGTTGATCTTTTTAGAATGTTTGAATCCTTTTAGAATGTTTGAATCGTTTTTAGAATGTTTGAATCTTTTTTAGAATGTTTGAATCGTTTTTAGAATGTTTGAATCTTTTTTAGAATGTTTGAATCCTTTTAGAATGTTTGAATCGTTTTTAGAATGTTTGAATCGGTTTTAGAATGTTTGAATCTTTTTTAGAATGTTTATATCTTTTTTAGAATGTTTGAATCCTTTTAGAATGTTTGAATCGTTATTAGAATTTTTTAGAATCGTTTTTAGAATGTTTGAATCGTTTTTAGAATGTTTGAATCGTTTTTAGAATGTTTGAATCGTTTTTAGAATGTTTGAATCTTTTTAGAATGTTTGAATCGTTTTTAGAATGTTTGAATCATTTTTAGAATGTTTGAATCGTTTTTAGAATGTTTGAATCGTTTTTAGAATGTTTGAATCTTTTTAGAATGTTTGAATCGTTTTTAGAATGTTTGATCTTTTTAGAATGTTTGAATCCTTTTAGAATGTTTGAATCTTTTTTAGAATGTTTGAATCGTTTTTAGAATGTTTGAATCTTTTTTAGAATGTTTATATCTTTTTTAGAATGTTTGAATCCTTTTAGAATGTTTGAATCGTTATTAGAATTTTTTAGAATCGTTTTTAGAATGTTTGAATCGTTTTTAGAATGTTTGAATCTTTTTTAGAATGTTTGAATCTTTTTTAGAATGTTTGAATCTTTTTAGAATGTTTGAATCGTTTTTAGAATGTTTGAATCGTTTTTAGAATGTTTGAATCGTTTTTAGAATGTTTGAATCTTTTTAGAATGTTTGAATCGTTTTTAGAATGTTTGAATCATTTTTAGAATGTTTGAATCGTTTTTAGAATGTTTGAATCGTTTTTAGAATGTTTGAATCTTTTTAGAATGTTTGAATCGTTTTTAGAATGTTTGATCTTTTTAGAATGTTTGAATCCTTTTAGAATGTTTGAATCTTTTTTAGAATGTTTGAATCGTTTTTAGAATGTTTGATCTTTTTAGAATGTTTGAATCGTTTTTAGAATGTTTGAATCGTTTTTAGAATGTTTGAATCGTTTTTAGAATGTTTGAATCTTTTTAGAATGTTTGAATCGTTTTTAGAATGTTTGATCTTTTTAGAATGTTTGAATCCTTTTAGAATGTTTGAATCTTTTTTAGAATGTTTGAATCGTTTTTAGAATGTTTGATCTTTTTAGAATGTTTGAATCGTTTTTAGAATGTTTGAATCGTTTTTAGAATGTTTGATCTTTTTAGAATGTTTGAATCGTTTTTAGAATGTTTGAATCGTTTTTAGAATGTTTGAATCTTTTTTATAATTTTTTAGAATGTTTGAATCTTTTTAGAATGTTTGAATCGTTTTTAGAATGTTTGAATCTTTTTAAAATGTTTGAATCGTTTTTTGAATGATTTAATCGTTTTTAGAATGTTTGAATCTTTTTTAGAATGTTTGAATCGTTTTTAGAATGTTTGAATCTTTTTAAAATGTTTGAATCGTTTTTTGAATGTTTGAATCGTTTTTAGAATGTTTGATCTTTTTAGAATGTTTGAATCGTTTTTAGAATGTTTGAATCCTTTTAGAATGTTTGAATCGTTTTTAGAATGTTTGATCTTTTTAGAATGTTTGAATCTTTTTAAAATGTTTGAATCGTTTTTTGAATGTTTGAATCGTTTTTAGAATGTTTGAATCTTTTTTAGAATGTTTGAATCCTTTTAGAATGTTTGAATCTTTTTTAGAATTTTTGAATCGTTTTAGAATGTTTGAATCGTTTTTAGAATGTTTGATCTTTTTAGAATGTTTGAATCGTCTTTAGAATGTTTGAATCGTTTTTAGAATGTTTGATCTTTTTAGAATGTTTGAATCGTTTTTAGAATGTTTGAATCCTTTTAGAATGTTTGAATCGTTTTTAGAATGTTTGAATCGTTTTAAGAATGTTTGAATCCTTTTAGAATGTTTGAATCGTTTTAAGAATGTTTGAATCCTTTTAGAATGTTTGAATCTTTTTTAGAATTTTTTAGAATGTTTGAATCGTTTTTAGAATGTTTGAATCTTTTTAGAATGTTTGAATCGTTTTAAGAATGTTTGAATCCTTTTAGAATGTTTGAATCTTTTTTAGAATTTTTGAATCTTTTTAGAATGTTTGAATCGTTTTAGAATGTTTGAATCTTTTTTAGAATGTTTGAATCTTTTTAGAATGTTTGAATCGTTTTTAGAATTTTTTAGAATGTTTGAATCGTTTTTAGAATGTTTGAATCGTTTTTAGAATGTTTGAATCTTTTTAGAATGTTTGAATCGTTTTTAGAATTTTTTAGAATGTTTGAATCGTTTTTAGAATTTTTTAGAATGTTTGAATCGTTTTTAGAATGTTTGAATCTTTTTTAGAATGTTTGAATCGTTTTTAGAATGTTTGATCTTTTTTAGAATGTTTGAATCGTTTTTAGAATGTTTGAATCCTTTTAGAATGTTTGAATCTTTTTTAGAATTTTTTAGAATGTTTGAATCGTTGTTAGAATGTTTGAATCGTTTTTAGAATGTTTGAATTGTTTTTAGAATGTTTGAATCGTTTTTAGAATGTTTGAATCGTTTTTAGAATGTTTGAATCGTTTTTAGAATGTTTGAATCCTTTTAGAATGTTTGAATCTTTTTTAGAATTTTTTAGAATGTTTGAATCGTTTTTAGAATGTTTGAATTGTTTTTAGAATGTTTGAATCGTTTTTAGAATGTTTGAATCGTTTTTAGAATGTTTGAATCTTTTTTAGAATGTTTATATCTTTTTTAGAATGTTTGAATCCTTTTAGAATGTTTGAATCGTTTTAAGAATGTTTGAATCCTTTTAGAATGTTTGAATCTTTTTTAGAATGGTTGAATCCTTTTTTAGAATGTTTGAATCTTTTTAGAATGTTTGAATCTTTTTTAGATTTTTTTAGAATGTTTGAATCTTTTTTAGAATGTTTGAATCGTTTTTAGAATGTTTGAATCGTTTTAAGAATGTTTGAATCCTTTTAGAATGTTTGAATCTTTTTTAGAATTTTTTAGAATGTTTGAATCGTTTTTAGAATGTTTGAATCGTTTTTAGAATGTTTGATCTTTTTAGAATGTTTGAATCGTTTTTAGAATGTTTGAATCTTTTTTAGAATGTTTATATCTTTTTTAGAATGTTTGAATCCTTTTAGAATGTTTGAATCTTTTTAGAATGTTTGAATCGTTTTTAGAATTTTTTAGAATGTTTGAATCGTTTTTAGAATGTTTGAATCGTTTTTAGAATTTTTTAGAATGTTTGAATCGTTTTTAGAATGTTTGAATCATTTTAGAATGTTTGAATCTTTTTAAAATGTTTGAATCGTTTTTTGAATGTTTGAATCGTTTTTAGAATGTTTGATCTTTTTAGAATGTTTGAATCGTTTTTAGAATGTTTGAATCCTTTTAGAATGTTTGAATCGTTTTTAGAATGTTTGATCTTTTTAGAATGTTTGAATCTTTTTAAAATGTTTGAATCGTTTTTTGAATGTTTGAATCGTTTTTAGAATGTTTGAATCTTTTTTAGAATGTTTGAATCCTTTTAGAATGTTTGAATCTTTTTTAGAATTTTTGAATCGTTTTAGAATGTTTGAATCGTTTTTAGAATGTTTGATCTTTTTAGAATGTTTGAATCGTCTTTAGAATGTTTGAATCGTTTTTAGAATGTTTGATCTTTTTAGAATGTTTGAATCGTTTTTAGAATGTTTGAATCTTTTTAGAATGTTTGAATCCTTTTAGAATGTTTGAATCTTTTTAGAATGTTTGAATCGTTTTTAGAATGTTTGAATCTTTTTAGAATGTTTGAATCGTTTTTTGAATGATTTAATCGTTTTTAGAATGTTTGAATCTTTTTTAGAATGTTTGAATCCTTTTAGAATGTTTGAATCTTTTTTAGAATTTTTTAGAATGTTTGAATCGTTTTTAGAATGTTTGAATCGTTTTTAGAATGTTTGAATCGTTTTTAGAATGTTTGATCTTTTTAGAATGTTTGAATCGTTTTTAGAATGTTTGAATCGTTTTTAGAATGTTTGAATCTTTTTTAGAATTTTTTAGAATGTTTGAATCGTTTTTAGAATGTTTGAATCGTTTTTAAAATGCTTGAATCGTTTTTAGAATGTTTGATCTTTTTAGAATGTTTGAATCCTTTTAGAATGTTTGAATCTTTTTTAGAATGTTTGAATCGTTTTTAGAATGTTTGAATCTTTTTAGAATGTTTGAATCCTTTTAGAATGTTTGAATCGTTTTTAGAATGTTTGAATCCTTTTATAATGTTTGATTCTTTTTTAGAATTTTTTAGAATGTTTGAATCTTTTTAGAATGTTTGAATCGTTTTTAGAATGTTTGAATCTTTTTAGAATGTTTGAATCGTTTTTTGAATGATTTAATCGTTTTTAGAATGTTTGAATCTTTTTTAGAATGTTTGAATCCTTTTAGAATGTTTGAATCTTTTTTAGAATGTTTGATCTTTTTAGAATGTTTGAATCGTCTTTAGAATGTTTGAATCGTTTTTAGAATGTTTGAATCGTTTTTAGAATGTTTGAATCTTTTTAGAATGTTTGAATCGTTTTTAGAATTTTTTAGAATGTTTGAATCGTTTTTAGAATGTTTGAATCGTTTTTAGAATGTTTGATCTTTTAAGAATGTTTGAATCCTTTTAGAATGTTTGAATCGTTTTTAGAATGTTTGAATCTTTTTAGAATGTTTGAATCGTTTTTAGAATTTTTTAGAATGTTTGAATCGTTTTTAGAATGTTTGAATCTTTTTAGAATGTTTGAATCGTTTTTAGAATGTTTGAATCTTTTTTAGAATGTTTGAATCGTTTTTAGAATGTTTGATCTTTTTTAGAATGTTTGAATCGTTTTTAGAATGTTTGAATCCTTTTAGAATGTTTGAATCTTTTTTAGAATTTTTTAGAATGTTTGAATCGTTTTTAGAATGTTTGAATCGTTTTTAGAATGTTTGAATCGTTTTTAGAATGTTTGAATCGTTTTTAGAATGTTTGAATCCTTTTAGAATGTTTGAATCGTTTTTAGAATGTTTGATCTTTTTAGAATGTTTGAATCTTTTTAAAATGTTTGAATCGTTTTTTGAATGTTTGAATCGTTTTTAGAATGTTTGATCTTTTTAGAATGTTTGAATCGTTTTTAGAATGTTTGAATCCTTTTAGAATGTTTGAATCGTTTTTAGAATGTTTGATCTTTTTAGAATGTTTGAATCTTTTTAAAATGTTTGAATCGTTTTTTGAATGTTTGAATCGTTTTTAGAATGTTTGAATCTTTTTTAGAATGTTTGAATCCTTTTAGAATGTTTGAATCTTTTTTAGAATTTTTGAATCGTTTTAGAATGTTTGAATCGTTTTTAGAATGTTTGATCTTTTTAGAATGTTTGAATCCTTTTAGAATGTTTGAATCGTTTTTAGAATGTTTGATCTTTTTAGAATGTTTGAATCTTTTTAAAATGTTTGAATCGTTTTTTGAATGTTTGAATCGTTTTTAGAATGTTTGATCTTTTTAGAATGTTTGAATCGTTTTTAGAATGTTTGAATCCTTTTAGAATGTTTGAATCGTTTTTAGAATGTTTGATCTTTTTAGAATGTTTGAATCTTTTTAAAATGTTTGAATCGTTTTTTGAATGTTTGAATCGTTTTTAGAATGTTTGAATCTTTTTTAGAATGTTTGAATCCTTTTAGAATGTTTGAATCTTTTTTAGAATTTTTGAATCGTTTTAGAATGTTTGAATCGTTTTTAGAATGTTTGATCTTTTTAGAATGTTTGAATCGTCTTTAGAATGTTTGAATCGTTTTTAGAATGTTTGATCTTTTTAGAATGTTTGAATCGTTTTTAGAATGTTTGAATCCTTTTAGAATGTTTGAATCGTTTTTAGAATGTTTGAATCGTTTTAAGAATGTTTGAATCCTTTTAGAATGTTTGAATCGTTTTAAGAATGTTTGAATCCTTTTAGAATGTTTGAATCTTTTTTAGAATTTTTTAGAA
The DNA here is from genome assembly GCF_050575085.1 of Anarhichas minor. Classification (NCBI taxonomy): domain Eukaryota; kingdom Metazoa; phylum Chordata; class Actinopteri; order Perciformes; family Anarhichadidae; genus Anarhichas; species Anarhichas minor. The sequence continues at coordinate 776,135 of NW_027466539.1, read as the reverse complement.
TGTTTGAATCGTTTTTAGAATGTTTGAATCTTTTTAGAATGTTTGAATCGTTTTAAGAATGTTTGAATCCTTTTAGAATGTTTGAATCTTTTTTAGAATTTTTGAATCTTTTTAGAATGTTTGAATCGTTTTAGAATGTTTGAATCTTTTTTAGAATGTTTGAATCTTTTTAGAATGTTTGAATCGTTTTTAGAATGATTTAATCGTTTTTAGAATGTTTGAATCTTTTTTAGATTTTTTTAGAATGTTTGAATCTTTTTTAGAATGTTTGAATCGTTTTTAGAATGTTTGAATATTTTTAGAATGTTGAATCGTTTTTAGAATGTTTGAATCGTTTTTAGAATGTTTGAATCTTTTTTAGAATGTGTTTGAATCGTTTTTAGAATGTTTGAATCGTTTTTAGAATGTTTGAATCGTTTTTAGAATGTTTGAATCGTTTTTAGAATGTTTGAATCGTTTTTAGAATGTTTGAATCTTTTTAGAATTTTTTAGAATGTTTGAATCGTTTTTAGAATGTTTGAATCGTTTTTAGAATGTTTGATCTTTTAAGAATGTTTGAATCCTTTTAGAATGTTTGAATCGTTTTTAGAATGTTTGAATCTTTTTAGAATGTTTGAATCGTTTTTAGAATTTTTTAGAATGTTTGAATCGTTTTTAGAATGTTTGAATCGTTTTTAGAATGTTTGAATCTTTTTAGAATGTTTGAATCGTTTTTAGAATTTTTTAGAATGTTTGAATCGTTTTTAGAATTTTTTAGAATGTTTGAATCGTTTTTAGAATGTTTGAATCTTTTTTAGAATGTTTGAATCGTTTTTAGAATGTTTGATCTTTTTTAGAATGTTTGAATCGTTTTTAGAATGTTTGAATCCTTTTAGAATGTTTGAATCTTTTTTAGAATTTTTTAGAATGTTTGAATCGTTGTTAGAATGTTTGAATCGTTTTTAGAATGTTTGAATTGTTTTTAGAATGTTTGAATCGTTTTTAGAATGTTTGAATCGTTTTTAGAATGTTTGAATCGTTTTTAGAATGTTTGAATCCTTTTAGAATGTTTGAATCTTTTTTAGAATTTTTTAGAATGTTTGAATCGTTTTTAGAATGTTTGAATTGTTTTTAGAATGTTTGAATCGTTTTTAGAATGTTTGAATCGTTTTTAGAATGTTTATATCTTTTTTAGAATGTTTGAATCCTTTTAGAATGTTTGAATCGTTTTAAGAATGTTTGAATCCTTTTAGAATGTTTGAATCTTTTTTAGAATGGTTGAATCCTTTTTTAGAATGTTTGAATCTTTTTAGAATGTTTGAATCTTTTTTAGATTTTTTTAGAATGTTTGAATCTTTTTTAGAATGTTTGAATCGTTTTTAGAATGTTTGAATCGTTTTAAGAATGTTTGAATCCTTTTAGAATGTTTGAATCTTTTTTAGAATTTTTTAGAATGTTTGAATCGTTTTTAGAATGTTTGAATCGTTTTTAGAATGTTTGATCTTTTTAGAATGTTTGAATCGTTTTTAGAATGTTTGAATCTTTTTTAGAATGTTTATATCTTTTTTAGAATGTTTGAATCCTTTTAGAATGTTTGAATCTTTTTAGAATGTTTGAATCGTTTTTAGAATTTTTTAGAATGTTTGAATCGTTTTTAGAATGTTTGAATCGTTTTTAGAATTTTTTAGAATGTTTGAATCGTTTTTAGAATGTTTGAATCCTTTTAGAATGTTTGAATCTTTTTAAAATGTTTGAATCGTTTTTTGAATGTTTGAATCGTTTTTAGAATGTTTGATCTTTTTAGAATGTTTGAATCGTTTTTAGAATGTTTGAATCCTTTTAGAATGTTTGAATCGTTTTTAGAATGTTTGATCTTTTTAGAATGTTTGAATCTTTTTAAAATGTTTGAATCGTTTTTTGAATGTTTGAATCGTTTTTAGAATGTTTGAATCTTTTTTAGAATGTTTGAATCCTTTTAGAATGTTTGAATCTTTTTTAGAATTTTTGAATCGTTTTAGAATGTTTGAATCGTCTTTAGAATGTTTGAATCGTTTTTAGAATGTTTGATCTTTTTAGAATGTTTGAATCGTTTTTAGAATGTTTGAATCCTTTTAGAATGTTTGAATCGTTTTTAGAATGTTTGAATCGTTTTAAGAATGTTTGAATCCTTTTAGAATGTTTGAATCGTTTTAAGAATGTTTGAATCCTTTTAGAATGTTTGAATCTTTTTTAGAATTTTTTAGAATGTTTGAATCGTTTTTAGAATGTTTGAATCTTTTTAGAATGTTTGAATCGTTTTAAGAATGTTTGAATCCTTTTAGAATGTTTGAATCTTTTTTAGAATTTTTGAATCTTTTTAGAATGTTTGAATCGTTTTAGAATGTTTGAATCTTTTTTAGAATGTTTGAATCTTTTTAGAATGTTTGAATCGTTTTTAGAATGATTTAATCGTTTTTAGAATGTTTGAATCTTTTTTAGATTTTTTTAGAATGTTTGAATCTTTTTTAGAATGTTTGAATCGTTTTTAGAATGTTTGAATATTTTTAGAATGTTGAATCGTTTTTAGAATGTTTGAATCGTTTTAAGAATGTTTGAATCCTTTTAGAATGTTTGAATCGTTTTAAGAATGTTTGAATCCTTTTAGAATGTTTGAATCTTTTTTAGAATTTTTTAGAATGTTTGAATCGTTTTTAGAATGTTTGAATCTTTTTAGAATGTTTGAATCGTTTTAAGAATGTTTGAATCCTTTTAGAATGTTTGAATCGTTTTAAGAATGTTTGAATCCTTTTAGAATGTTTGAATCTTTTTTAGAATTTTTTAGAATGTTTGAATCGTTTTTAGAATGTTTGAATCTTTTTAGAATGTTTGAATCGTTTTAAGAATGTTTGAATCCTTTTAGAATGTTTGAATCTTTTTTAGAATTTTTGAATCTTTTTAGAATGTTTGAATCGTTTTAGAATGTTTGAATCGTTTTTAGAATGTTTGAATCTTTTTAGAATGTTTGAATCGTTTTAAGAATGTTTGAATCCTTTTAGAATGTTTGAATCGTTTTAAGAATGTTTGAATCCTTTTAGAATGTTTGAATCTTTTTTAGAATTTTTTAGAATGTTTGAATCGTTTTTAGAATGTTTGAATCTTTTTAGAATGTTTGAATCGTTTTAAGAATGTTTGAATCCTTTTAGAATGTTTGAATCTTTTTTAGAATTTTTGAATCTTTTTAGAATGTTTGAATCGTTTTAGAATGTTTGAATCTTTTTTAGAATGTTTGAATCTTTTTAGAATGTTTGAATCGTTTTTAGAATGATTTAATCGTTTTTAGAATGTTTGAATCTTTTTTAGATTTTTTTAGAATGTTTGAATCTTTTTTAGAATGTTTGAATCGTTTTTAGAATGTTTGAATATTTTTAGAATGTTGAATCGTTTTTAGAATGTTTGAATCGTTTTAAGAATGTTTGAATCCTTTTAGAATGTTTGAATCGTTTTAAGAATGTTTGAATCCTTTTAGAATGTTTGAATCTTTTTTAGAATTTTTTAGAATGTTTGAATCGTTTTTAGAATGTTTGAATCTTTTTAGAATGTTTGAATCGTTTTAAGAATGTTTGAATCTTTTTTAGAATTTTTGAATCTTTTTAGAATGTTTGAATCGTTTTAGAATGTTTGAATCTTTTTTAGAATGTTTGAATCTTTTTAGAATGTTTGAATCGTTTTTAGAATGATTTAATCGTTTTTAGAATGTTTGAATCTTTTTTAGATTTTTTTAGAATGTTTGAATCTTTTTTAGAATGTTTGAATCGTTTTTAGAATGTTTGAATATTTTTAGAATGTTGAATCGTTTTTAGAATGTTTGAATCGTTTTTAGAATGTTTGAATCTTTTTTAGAATGTGTTTGAATCGTTTTTAGAATGTTTGAATCGTTTTTAGAATGTTTGAATCGTTTTTAGAATGTTTGAATCGTTTTTAGAATGTTTGATCTTTTTAGAATGTTTGAATCGTTTTTAGAATGTTTGATCTTTTTAGAATGTTTGAATCGTCTTTAGAATGTTTGAATCGTTTTTAGAATGTTTGATCTTTTTAGAATGTTTGAATCGTTTTTAGAATGTTTGAATCGTTTTAAGAATGTTTGAATCCTTTTAGAATGTTTGAATCGTTTTAAGAATGTTTGAATCCTTTTAGAATGTTTGAATCTTTTTTAGAATTTTTTAGAATGTTTGAATCTTTTTAGAATGTTTGAATCGTTTTAAGAATGTTTGAATCCTTTTAGAATGTTTGAATCTTTTTTAGAATTTTTGAATCTTTTTAGAATGTTTGAATCTTTTTAGAATGTTTGAATCGTTTTTAGAATGTTTGAATCTTTTTAGAATGTTTGAATCGTTTTTAGAATGATTTAATCGTTTTTAGAATGTTTGATCTTTTTAGAATGTTTGAATCTTTTTAAAATGTTTGAATCGTTTTTTGAATGTTTGAATCGTTTTTAGAATGTTTGATCTTTTTAGAATGTTTGAATCGTTTTTAGAATGTTTGAATCCTTTTAGAATGTTTGAATCGTTTTTAGAATGTTTGATCTTTTTAGAATGTTTGAATCTTTTTAAAATGTTTGAATCGTTTTTTGAATGTTTGAATCGTTTTTAGAATGTTTGAATCTTTTTTAGAATGTTTGAATCCTTTTAGAATGTTTGAATCTTTTTTAGAATTTTTGAATCGTTTTAGAATGTTTGAATCGTTTTTAGAATGTTTGATCTTTTTAGAATGTTTGAATCGTCTTTAGAATGTTTGAATCGTTTTTAGAATGTTTGATCTTTTTAGAATGTTTGAATCGTTTTTAGAATGTTTGAATCCTTTTAGAATGTTTGAATCGTTTTTAGAATGTTTGAATCGTTTTAAGAATGTTTGAATCCTTTTAGAATGTTTGAATCGTTTTAAGAATGTTTGAATCCTTTTAGAATGTTTGAATCTTTTTTAGAATTTTTTAGAATGTTTGAATCGTTTTTAGAATGTTTGAATCTTTTTAGAATGTTTGAATCGTTTTAAGAATGTTTGAATCCTTTTAGAATGTTTGAATCTTTTTTAGAATGTTTGAATCTTTTTAGAATGTTTGAATCGTTTTTAGAATGATTTAATCGTTTTTAGAATGTTTGAATCTTTTTTAGATTTTTTTAGAATGTTTGAATCTTTTTTAGAATGTTTGAATCGTTTTTAGAATGTTTGAATATTTTTAGAATGTTGAATCGTTTTTAGAATGTTTGAATCGTTTTTAGAATGTTTGAATCTTTTTTAGAATGTGTTTGAATCGTTTTTAGAATGTTTGAATCGTTTTTAGAATGTTTGATCTTTTTAGAATGTTTGAATCGTTTTTAGAATGTTTGAATCGTTTTTAGAATGTTTGAATCTTTTTTAGAATTTTTTAGAATGTTTGAATCGTTTTTAGAATGTTTGAATCTTTTTAGAATGTTTGAATCGTTTTTAGAATGTTTGATCTTTTTAGAATGTTTGAATCCTTTTAGAATGTTTGAATCGTTTTTAGAATGTTTGAATCGTTTTTAGAATGTTTGATCTTTTTAGAATGTTTGAATCGTTTTTAGAATGTTTGAATCGTTTTTAGAATGTTTGATCTTTTTAGAATGTTTGAATCGTTTTTAGAATGTTTGAATCGTTTTTAGAATGTTTGAATCTTTTTTAGAATTTTTTAGAATGTTTGAATCGTTTTTAGAATGTTTGAATCGTTTTTAGAATGTTTGAATCTTTTTAGAATGTTTGAATCCTTTTAGAATGTTTGAATCGTTTTTAGAATGTTTGAATCCTTTTATAATGTTTGATTCTTTTTTAGAATTTTTTAGAATGTTTGAATCTTTTTAGAATGTTTGAATCGTTTTTAGAATGTTTGAATCTTTTTAAAATGTTTGAATCGTTTTTTGAATGATTTAATCGTTTTTAGAATGTTTGAATCTTTTTTAGAATGTTTGAATCCTTTTAGAATGTTTGAATCTTTTTTAGAATGTTTGAATCGTTTTTAGAATGTTTGAATCGTTTTTAGAATGTTTGAATCGTTTTTAGAATGTTTGAATCTTTTTAGAATGTTTGAATCGTTTTTAGAATGTTTGAATCGTTTTTAGAATGTTTGAATCCTTTTATAATGTTTGATTCTTTTTTAGAATTTTTTAGAATGTTTGAATCTTTTTAGAATGTTTGAATCGTTTTTAGAATGTTTGAATCTTTTTAGAATGTTTGAATCGTTTTTTGAATGATTTAATCGTTTTTAGAATGTTTGAATCGTTTTTAGAATGTTTGAATCTTTTTTAGAATGTTTGAATCTTTTTTAGAATGTTTGAATCTTTTTTAGAATGTTTGAATCGTTTTTAGAATGTTTGAATCTTTTTTAGAATGTTTGAATCTTTTTAGAATGTTTGAATCGTTTTTAGAATGATTTAATCGTTTTTAGAATGTTGGAATCGTTTTTAGAATGTTTGATCTTTTTAGAATGTTTGAATCGTTTTTAGAATGTTTGAATCCTTTTAGAATGTTTGAATCGTTTTTAGAATGTTTGATCTTTTTAGAATGTTTGAATCTTTTTAAAATGTTTGAATCGTTTTTTGAATGTTTGAATCGTTTTTAGAATGTTTGAATCTTTTTTAGAATGTTTGAATCCTTTTAGAATGTTTGAATCTTTTTTAGAATTTTTGAATCGTTTTAGAATGTTTGAATCGTTTTTAGAATGTTTGATCTTTTTAGAATGTTTGAATCGTTTTTAGAATGTTTGAATCCTTTTAGAATGTTTGAATCGTTTTTAGAATGTTTGAATCGTTTTAAGAATGTTTGAATCCTTTTAGAATGTTTGAATCGTTTTTAGAATGTTTGAATCTTTTTAGAATGTTTGAATCGTTTTTAGAATTTTTTAGAATGTTTGAATCGTTTTTAGAATGTTTGAATCGTTTTTAGAATGTTTGAATCTTTTTAGAATGTTTGAATCGTTTTTAGAATTTTTTAGAATGTTTGAATCGTTTTTAGAATTTTTTAGAATGTTTGAATCGTTTTTAGAATGTTTGAATCTTTTTTAGAATGTTTGAATCGTTTTTAGAATGTTTGATCTTTTTTAGAATGTTTGAATCGTTTTTAGAATGTTTGAATCCTTTTAGAATGTTTGAATCGTTTTTTGAATGATTTAATCGTTTTTAGAATGTTTGAATCTTTTTTAGAATGTTTGAATCCTTTTAGAATGTTTGAATCTTTTTAGAATGTTTGAATCGTTTTTAGAATGTTTGAATCCTTTTAGAATGTTTGAATCGTTTTTAGAATGTTTGAATCGTTTTAAGAATGTTTGAATCCTTTTAGAATGTTTGAATCGTTTTAAGAATGTTTGAATCCTTTTAGAATGTTTGAATCTTTTTTAGAATTTTTTAGAATGTTTGAATCTTTTTAGAATGTTTGAATCGTTTTAAGAATGTTTGAATCCTTTTAGAATGTTTGAATCTTTTTTAGAATTTTTGAATCTTTTTAGAATGTTTGAATCTTTTTAGAATGTTTGAATCGTTTTTAGAATGTTTGAATCTTTTTAGAATGTTTGAATCGTTTTTAGAATGATTTAATCGTTTTTAGAATGTTTGATCTTTTTAGAATGTTTGAATCTTTTTAAAATGTTTGAATCGTTTTTTGAATGTTTGAATCGTTTTTAGAATGTTTGATCTTTTTAGAATGTTTGAATCGTTTTTAGAATGTTTGAATCCTTTTAGAATGTTTGAATCGTTTTTAGAATGTTTGATCTTTTTAGAATGTTTGAATCTTTTTAAAATGTTTGAATCGTTTTTTGAATGTTTGAATCGTTTTTAGAATGTTTGAATCTTTTTTAGAATGTTTGAATCCTTTTAGAATGTTTGAATCTTTTTTAGAATTTTTGAATCGTTTTAGAATGTTTGAATCGTTTTTAGAATGTTTGATCTTTTTAGAATGTTTGAATCGTCTTTAGAATGTTTGAATCGTTTTTAGAATGTTTGATCTTTTTAGAATGTTTGAATCGTTTTTAGAATGTTTGAATCCTTTTAGAATGTTTGAATCGTTTTTAGAATGTTTGAATCGTTTTAAGAATGTTTGAATCCTTTTAGAATGTTTGAATCGTTTTAAGAATGTTTGAATCCTTTTAGAATGTTTGAATCTTTTTTAGAATTTTTTAGAATGTTTGAATCGTTTTTAGAATGTTTGAATCTTTTTAGAATGTTTGAATCGTTTTAAGAATGTTTGAATCCTTTTAGAATGTTTGAATCTTTTTTAGAATGTTTGAATCTTTTTAGAATGTTTGAATCGTTTTTAGAATGATTTAATCGTTTTTAGAATGTTTGAATCTTTTTTAGATTTTTTTAGAATGTTTGAATCTTTTTTAGAATGTTTGAATCGTTTTTAGAATGTTTGAATATTTTTAGAATGTTGAATCGTTTTTAGAATGTTTGAATCGTTTTTAGAATGTTTGAATCTTTTTTAGAATGTGTTTGAATCGTTTTTAGAATGTTTGAATCGTTTTTAGAATGTTTGATCTTTTTAGAATGTTTGAATCGTTTTTAGAATGTTTGAATCGTTTTTAGAATGTTTGAATCTTTTTTAGAATTTTTTAGAATGTTTGAATCGTTTTTAGAATGTTTGAATCTTTTTAGAATGTTTGAATCGTTTTTAGAATGTTTGATCTTTTTAGAATGTTTGAATCCTTTTAGAATGTTTGAATCGTTTTTAGAATGTTTGAATCGTTTTTAGAATGTTTGATCTTTTTAGAATGTTTGAATCGTTTTTAGAATGTTTGAATCGTTTTTAGAATGTTTGATCTTTTTAGAATGTTTGAATCGTTTTTAGAATGTTTGAATCGTTTTTAGAATGTTTGAATCTTTTTTAGAATTTTTTAGAATGTTTGAATCGTTTTTAGAATGTTTGAATCGTTTTTAGAATGTTTGAATCTTTTTAGAATGTTTGAATCCTTTTAGAATGTTTGAATCGTTTTTAGAATGTTTGAATCCTTTTATAATGTTTGATTCTTTTTTAGAATTTTTTAGAATGTTTGAATCTTTTTAGAATGTTTGAATCGTTTTTAGAATGTTTGAATCTTTTTAAAATGTTTGAATCGTTTTTTGAATGATTTAATCGTTTTTAGAATGTTTGAATCTTTTTTAGAATGTTTGAATCCTTTTAGAATGTTTGAATCTTTTTTAGAATGTTTGAATCGTTTTTAGAATGTTTGAATCGTTTTTAGAATGTTTGAATCGTTTTTAGAATGTTTGAATCTTTTTAGAATGTTTGAATCGTTTTTAGAATGTTTGAATCGTTTTTAGAATGTTTGAATCCTTTTATAATGTTTGATTCTTTTTTAGAATTTTTTAGAATGTTTGAATCTTTTTAGAATGTTTGAATCGTTTTTAGAATGTTTGAATCTTTTTAGAATGTTTGAATCGTTTTTTGAATGATTTAATCGTTTTTAGAATGTTTGAATCGTTTTTAGAATGTTTGAATCTTTTTTAGAATGTTTGAATCTTTTTTAGAATGTTTGAATCTTTTTTAGAATGTTTGAATCGTTTTTAGAATGTTTGAATCTTTTTTAGAATGTTTGAATCTTTTTAGAATGTTTGAATCGTTTTTAGAATGATTTAATCGTTTTTAGAATGTTTGAATCGTTTTTAGAATGTTTGATCTTTTTAGAATGTTTGAATCGTTTTTAGAATGTTTGAATCCTTTTAGAATGTTTGAATCGTTTTTAGAATGTTTGAATCGTTTTAAGAATGTTTGAATCCTTTTAGAATGTTTGAATCGTTTTAAGAATGTTTGAATCCTTTTAGAATGTTTGAATCTTTTTTAGAATTTTTTAGAATGTTTGAATCGTTTTTAGAATGTTTGAATCTTTTTAGAATGTTTGAATCGTTTTAAGAATGTTTGAATCCTTTTAGAATGTTTGAATCGTTTTTAGAATGTTTGAATCTTTTTAGAATGTTTGAATCGTTTTTAGAATTTTTTAGAATGTTTGAATCGTTTTTAGAATGTTTGAATCGTTTTTAGAATGTTTGAATCTTTTTAGAATGTTTGAATCGTTTTTAGAATTTTTTAGAATGTTTGAATCGTTTTTAGAATTTTTTAGAATGTTTGAATCGTTTTTAGAATGTTTGAATCTTTTTTAGAATGTTTGAATCGTTTTTAGAATGTTTGATCTTTTTTAGAATGTTTGAATCGTTTTTAGAATGTTTGAATCCTTTTAGAATGTTTGAATCTTTTTTAGAATTTTTTAGAATGTTTGAATCGTTTTTAGAATGTTTGAATCGTTTTTAGAATGTTTGAATTGTTTTTAGAATGTTTGAATCGTTTTTAGAATGTTTGAATCGTTTTTAGAATGTTTGAATCGTTTTTAGAATGTTTGAATCCTTTTAGAATGTTTGAATCTTTTTTAGAATTTTTTAGAATGTTTGAATCGTTTTTAGAATGTTTGAATTGTTTTTAGAATGTTTGAATCGTTTTTAGAATGTTTGAATCGTTTTTAGAATGTTTGAATCTTTTTTAGAATGTTTATATCTTTTTTAGAATGTTTGAATCCTTTTAGAATGTTTGAATCGTTTTAAGAATGTTTGAATCCTTTTAGAATGTTTGAATCTTTTTTAGAATGGTTGAATCGTTTTTAGAATGTTTGAATCGTTTTAAGAATGTTTGAATCCTTTTAGAATGTTTGAATCGTTTTAAGAATGTTTGAATCCTTTTAGAATGTTTGAATCTTTTTTAGAATTTTTTAGAATGTTTGAATCGTTTTTAGAATGTTTGAATCTTTTTAGAATGTTTGAATCGTTTTAAGAATGTTTGAATCCTTTTAGAATGTTTGAATCTTTTTTAGAATTTTTGAATCTTTTTAGAATGTTTGAATCGTTTTAGAATGTTTGAATCTTTTTTAGAATGTTTGAATCTTTTTAGAATGTTTGAATCGTTTTTAGAATGATTTAATCGTTTTTAGAATGTTTGAATCTTTTTTAGATTTTTTTAGAATGTTTGAATCTTTTTTAGAATGTTTGAATCGTTTTTAGAATGTTTGAATATTTTTAGAATGTTGAATCGTTTTTAGAATGTTTGAATCGTTTTTAGAATGTTTGAATCTTTTTTAGAATGTGTTTGAATCGTTTTTAGAATGTTTGAATCGTTTTTAGAATGTTTGAATCGTTTTTAGAATGTTTGAATCGTTTTTAGAATGTTTGATCTTTTTAGAATGTTTGAATCGTTTTTAGAATGTTTGATCTTTTTAGAATGTTTGAATCGTCTTTAGAATGTTTGAATCGTTTTTAGAATGTTTGATCTTTTTAGAATGTTTGAATCGTTTTTAGAATGTTTGAATCCTTTTAGAATGTTTGAATCGTTTTTAGAATGTTTGAATCGTTTTAAGAATGTTTGAATCCTTTTAGAATGTTTGAATCGTTTTAAGAATGTTTGAATCCTTTTAGAATGTTTGAATCTTTTTTAGAATTTTTTAGAATGTTTGAATCTTTTTAGAATGTTTGAATCGTTTTAAGAATGTTTGAATCCTTTTAGAATGTTTGAATCTTTTTTAGAATTTTTGAATCTTTTTAGAATGTTTGAATCTTTTTAGAATGTTTGAATCGTTTTTAGAATGTTTGAATCTTTTTAGAATGTTTGAATCGTTTTTTGAATGATTTAATCGTTTTTAGAATGTTTGAATCGTTTTTAGAATGCTTGAATCTTTTTTAGAATGTTTGAATCTTTTTTAGAATGTTTGAATCTTTTTTAGAATGTTTGAATCGTTTTTAGAATGTTTGAATCTTTTTTAGAATGTTTGAATCTTTTTAGAATGTTTGAATCGTTTTTAGAATGATTTAATCGTTTTTAGAATGTTGGAATCGTTTTTAGAATGTTTGATCTTTTTAGAATGTTTGAATCGTTTTTAGAATGTTTGAATCCTTTTAGAATGTTTGAATCGTTTTTAGAATGTTTGATCTTTTTAGAATGTTTGAATCTTTTTAAAATGTTTGAATCGTTTTTTGAATGTTTGAATCGTTTTTAGAATGTTTGATCTTTTTAGAATGTTTGAATCGTTTTTAGAATGTTTGAATCCTTTTAGAATGTTTGAATCGTTTTTAGAATGTTTGATCTTTTTAGAATGTTTGAATCTTTTTAAAATGTTTGAATCGTTTTTTGAATGTTTGAATCGTTTTTAGAATGTTTGAATCTTTTTTAGAATGTTTGAATCCTTTTAGAATGTTTGAATCTTTTTTAGAATTTTTGAATCGTTTTAGAATGTTTGAATCGTTTTTAGAATGTTTGATCTTTTTAGAATGTTTGAATCGTCTTTAGAATGTTTGAATCGTTTTTAGAATGTTTGATCTTTTTAGAATGTTTGAATCGTTTTTAGAATGTTTGAATCCTTTTAGAATGTTTGAATCGTTTTAAGAATGTTTGAATCCTTTTAGAATGTTTGAATCTTTTTTAGAATTTTTTAGAATGTTTGAATCTTTTTAGAATGTTTGAATCGTTTTAAGAATGTTTGAATCCTTTTAGAATGTTTGAATCTTTTTTAGAATTTTTGAATCTTTTTAGAATGTTTGAATCTTTTTAGAATGTTTGAATCGTTTTTAGAATGTTTGAATCTTTTTAGAATGTTTGAATCGTTTTTTGAATGATTTAATCGTTTTTAGAATGTTTGAATCGTTTTTAGAATGCTTGAATCTTTTTTAGAATGTTTGAATCTTTTTTAGAATGTTTGAATCTTTTTTAGAATGTTTGAATCGTTTTTAGAATGTTTGAATCTTTTTTAGAATGTTTGAATCTTTTTAGAATGTTTGAATCGTTTTTAGAATGATTTAATCGTTTTTAGAATGTTGGAATCGTTTTTAGAATGTTTGATCTTTTTAGAATGTTTGAATCGTTTTTAGAATGTTTGAATCCTTTTAGAATGTTTGAATCGTTTTTAGAATGTTTGATCTTTTTAGAATGTTTGAATCTTTTTAAAATGTTTGAATCGTTTTTTGAATGTTTGAATCGTTTTTAGAATGTTTGATCTTTTTAGAATGTTTGAATCGTTTTTAGAATGTTTGAATCCTTTTAGAATGTTTGAATCGTTTTTAGAATGTTTGATCTTTTTAGAATGTTTGAATCTTTTTAAAATGTTTGAATCGTTTTTTGAATGTTTGAATCGTTTTTAGAATGTTTGAATCTTTTTTAGAATGTTTGAATCCTTTTAGAATGTTTGAATCTTTTTTAGAATTTTTGAATCGTTTTAGAATGTTTGAATCGTTTTTAGAATGTTTGATCTTTTTAGAATGTTTGAATCGTCTTTAGAATGTTTGAATCGTTTTTAGAATGTTTGATCTTTTTAGAATGTTTGAATCGTTTTTAGAATGTTTGAATCCTTTTAGAATGTTTGAATCGTTTTTAGAATGTTTGAATCGTTTTAAGAATGTTTGAATCCTTTTAGAATGTTTGAATCGTTTTAAGAATGTTTGAATCCTTTTAGAATGTTTGAATCTTTTTTAGAATTTTTTAGAATGTTTGAATCGTTTTTAGAATGTTTGAATCTTTTTAGAATGTTTGAATCGTTTTAAGAATGTTTGAATCCTTTTAGAATGTTTGAATCTTTTTTAGAATGTTTGAATCTTTTTAGAATGTTTGAATCGTTTTTAGAATGATTTAATCGTTTTTAGAATGTTTGAATCTTTTTTAGATTTTTTTAGAATGTTTGAATCTTTTTTAGAATGTTTGAATCGTTTTTAGAATGTTTGAATATTTTTAGAATGTTGAATCGTTTTTAGAATGTTTGAATCGTTTTTAGAATGTTTGAATCTTTTTTAGAATGTGTTTGAATCGTTTTTAGAATGTTTGAATCGTTTTTAGAATGTTTGATCTTTTTAGAATGTTTGAATCGTTTTTAGAATGTTTGAATCGTTTTTAGAATGTTTGATCTTTTTAGAATGTTTGAATCGTTTTTAGAATGTTTGAATCGTTTTTAGAATGTTTGAATCTTTTTTAGAATTTTTTAGAATGTTTGAATCGTTTTTAGAATGTTTGAATCTTTTTAGAATGTTTGAATCGTTTTTAGAATGTTTGATCTTTTTAGAATGTTTGAATCCTTTTAGAATGTTTGAATCGTTTTTAGAATGTTTGAATCGTTTTTAGAATGTTTGATCTTTTTAGAATGTTTGAATCGTTTTTAGAATGTTTGAATCGTTTTTAGAATGTTTGATCTTTTTAGAATGTTTGAATCGTTTTTAGAATGTTTGAATCGTTTTTAGAATGTTTGATCTTTTTAGAATGTTTGAATCGTTTTTAGAATGTTTGAATCGTTTTTAGAATGTTTGATCTTTTTAGAATGTTTGAATCGTTTTTAGAATGTTTGAATCGTTTTTAGAATGTTTGATCTTTTTAGAATGTTTGAATCGTTTTTAGAATGTTTGAATCGTTTTTAGAATGTTTGAATCTTTTTTAGAATTTTTTAGAATGTTTGAATCGTTTTTAGAATGTTTGAATCGTTTTTAGAATGTTTGAATCTTTTTAGAATGTTTGAATCCTTTTAGAATGTTTGAATCGTTTTTAGAATGTTTGAATCCTTTTATAATGTTTGATTCTTTTTTAGAATTTTTTAGAATGTTTGAATCTTTTTAGAATGTTTGAATCGTTTTTAGAATGTTTGAATCTTTTTAGAATGTTTGAATCGTTTTTAGAATGTTTGAATCGTTTTTAGAATGTTTGAATCGTTTTTAGAATGTTTGAATCTTTTTAGAATGTTTGAATCGTTTTTAGAATGTTTGAATCGTTTTTAGAATGTTTGAATCCTTTTATAATGTTTGATTCTTTTTTAGAATTTTTTAGAATGTTTGAATCTTTTTAAAATGTTTGAATCGTTTTTTGAATGATTTAATCGTTTTTAGAATGTTTGAATCGTTTTTAGAATGTTTGAATCGTTTTTAGAATGATTTAATCGTTTTTAGAATGTTGGAATCGTTTTTAGAATGTTTGATCTTTTTAGAATGTTTGAATCGTTTTTAGAATGTTTGAATCCTTTTAGAATGTTTGAATCGTTTTTAGAATGTTTGATCTTTTTAGAATGTTTGAATCTTTTTAAAATGTTTGAATCGTTTTTTGAATGATTTAATCGTTTTTAGAATGTTTGAATCTTTTTTAGAATGTTTGAATCCTTTTAGAATGTTTGAATCTTTTTTAGAATTTTTGAATCTTTTTAGAATGTTTGAATCTTTTTAGAATGTTTGAATCGTTTTTAGAATGTTTGAATCTTTTTAGAATGTTTGAATCGTTTTTTGAATGATTTAATCGTTTTTAGAATGTTTGAATCGTTTTTAGAATGCTTGAATCTTTTTTAGAATGTTTGAATCTTTTTTAGAATGTTTGAATCGTTTTTAGAATGTTTGATCCTTTTAGAATGTTTGAATCTTTTTTAGAATGGTTGAATCCTTTTTTAGAATGTTTGAATCTTTTTAGAATGTTTGAATCTTTTTTAGATTTTTTTAGAATGTTTGAATCTTTTTTAGAATGTTGGAATCGTTTTTAGAATGTTTGATCTTTTTAGAATGTTTGAATCGTTTTTAGAATGTTTGAATCCTTTTAGAATGTTTGAATCGTTTTTAGAATGTTTGATCTTTTTAGAATGTTTGAATCTTTTTAAAATGTTTGAATCGTTTTTTGAATGATTTAATCGTTTTTAGAATGTTTGAATCTTTTTTAGAATGTTTGAATCCTTTTAGAATGTTTGAATCTTTTTTAGAATGTTTGAATCGTTTTTAGAATGATTTAATCGTTTTTAGAATGTTGGAATCGTTTTTAGAATGTTTGAATCGTTTTTAGAATGTTTGAATCGTTTTTAGAATGTTTGAATCGTTTTTAGAATGTTTGAATCTTTTTTAGAATGTTTGAATCTTTTTTAGAATGTTTGAATCCTTTTAGAATGTTTGAATCTTTTTTAGAATGTTTGAATCGTTTTTAGAATGTTGGAATCGTTTTTATAATGTTTGATCTTTTTAGAATGTTTGAATCGTTTTTAGAATGTTTGAATCCTTTTAGAATGTTTGAATCGTTTTTAGAATGATTTAATCGTTTTTAGAATGTTGGAATCGTTTTTAGAATGGTTGATCTTTTTAGAATGTTTGAATCCTTTTAGAATGTTTGAATCATTTTTAGAATGTTTGAATCTTTTTTAGAATGTTTGAATCGTTTTTAGAATGTTTGATCTTTTTAGAATGTTTGAATCGTTTTTAGAATGTTTGAATCGTTTTTAGAATGATTTAATCGTTTTTAGAATGTTGGAATCGTTTTTAGAATGTTTGATCTTTTTAGAATGTTTGAATCGTTTTTAGAATGTTTGAATCCTTTTAGAATGTTTGAATCGTTTTTAGAATGTTTGATCTTTTTAGAATGTTTGAATCTTTTTAAAATGTTTGAATCGTTTTTTGAATGATTTAATCGTTTTTAGAATGTTTGAATCTTTTTTAGAATGTTTGAATCCTTTTAGAATGTTTGAATCTTTTTTAGAATTTTTGAATCTTTTTAGAATGTTTGAATCTTTTTAGAATGTTTGAATCGTTTTTAGAATGTTTGAATCTTTTTAGAATGTTTGAATCGTTTTTTGAATGATTTAATCGTTTTTAGAATGTTTGAATCGTTTTTAGAATGCTTGAATCTTTTTTAGAATGTTTGAATCTTTTTTAGAATGTTTGAATCGTTTTTAGAATGTTTGATCCTTTTAGAATGTTTGAATCTTTTTTAGAATGGTTGAATCCTTTTTTAGAATGTTTGAATCTTTTTAGAATGTTTGAATCTTTTTTAGATTTTTTTAGAATGTTTGAATCTTTTTTAGAATGTTGGAATCGTTTTTAGAATGTTTGATCTTTTTAGAATGTTTGAATCGTTTTTAGAATGTTTGAATCCTTTTAGAATGTTTGAATCGTTTTTAGAATGTTTGATCTTTTTAGAATGTTTGAATCTTTTTAAAATGTTTGAATCGTTTTTTGAATGATTTAATCGTTTTTAGAATGTTTGAATCTTTTTTAGAATGTTTGAATCCTTTTAGAATGTTTGAATCTTTTTTAGAATGTTTGAATCGTTTTTAGAATGATTTAATCGTTTTTAGAATGTTGGAATCGTTTTTAGAATGTTTGAATCGTTTTTAGAATGTTTGAATCGTTTTTAGAATGTTTGAATCGTTTTTAGAATGTTTGAATCTTTTTTAGAATGTTTGAATCGTTTTTAGAATGTTGGAATCGTTTTTATAATGTTTGATCTTTTTAGAATGTTTGAATCGTTTTTAGAATGTTTGAATCCTTTTAGAATGTTTGAATCGTTTTTAGAATGATTTAATCGTTTTTAGAATGTTGGAATCGTTTTTAGAATGGTTGATCTTTTTAGAATGTTTGAATCCTTTTAGAATGTTTGAATCATTTTTAGAATGTTTGAATCTTTTTTAGAATGTTTGAATCGTTTTTAGAATGTTTGATCTTTTTAGAATGTTTGAATCGTTTTTAGAATGATTGAATCGTTTTTAGAATGTTTGAATCCTTTTAGAATGTTTGAATCTTTTTTAGAATTTTTTAGAATGTTTGAATGGTTTTTAGAATGTTTGAATCGTTTTTAGAATGTTTGAATCGTTTTTAGAATGTTTGATCTTTTTAGAATGTTTGAATCGTTTTTAGAATGTTTGAATGGTTTTTAGAATGTTTGAATCTTTTTTAGAATTTTTTAGAATGTTTGAATCGTTTTTAGAATGTTTGATCTTTTTAGAATGTTTGAATCGTTTTTAAAATGCTTGAATCGTTTTTAGAATGTTTGATCTTTTTAGAATGTTTGAATCCTTTTAGAATGTTTGAATCTTTTTTAGAATGTTTGAATCGTTTTTAGAATGTTTGAATCTTTTTAGAATGTTTGAATCCTTTTAGAATGTTTGAATCGTTTTTTGAATGATTTAATCGTTTTTAGAATGTTTGAATCTTTTTTAGAATGTTTGAATCTTTTTAGAATGTTTGAATCCTTTTAGAATGTTTGAATCGTTTTTAGAATGTTTGAATCGTTTTTAGAATGTTTGAATCGTTATTAGAATGTTTGAATCTTTTTTAGAATGTTTGAATCTTTTTTAGAATGTTTGAATCCTTTTAGAATGTTTGAATCTTTTTTAGAATGTTTGAATCTTTTTTAGAATGTTTGAATCCTTTTAGAATGTTTGAATCTTTTTTAGAATGTTTGAATCTTTTTTAGAATGTTTGAATCGTTTTTAGAATGTTTGAATCTTTTTTAGAATGTTTGAATCTTTTTAGAATGTTTGAATCGTTTTTAGAATGATTTAATCGTTTTTAGAATGTTGGAATCGTTTTTAGAATGTTTGATCTTTTTAGAATGTTTGAATCGTTTTTAGAATGTTTGAATCCTTTTAGAATGTTTGAATCGTTTTTAGAATGTTTGATCTTTTTAGAATGTTTGAATCTTTTTAAAATGTTTGAATCGTTTTTTGAATGTTTGAATCGTTTTTAGAATGTTTGATCTTTTTAGAATGTTTGAATCGTTTTTAGAATGTTTGAATCCTTTTAGAATGTTTGAATCGTTTTTAGAATGTTTGATCTTTTTAGAATGTTTGAATCTTTTTAAAATGTTTGAATCGTTTTTTGAATGTTTGAATCGTTTTTAGAATGTTTGAATCTTTTTTAGAATGTTTGAATCCTTTTAGAATGTTTGAATCTTTTTTAGAATTTTTGAATCGTTTTAGAATGTTTGAATCGTTTTTAGAATGTTTGATCTTTTTAGAATGTTTGAATCGTCTTTAGAATGTTTGAATCGTTTTTAGAATGTTTGATCTTTTTAGAATGTTTGAATCGTTTTTAGAATGTTTGAATCCTTTTAGAATGTTTGAATCGTTTTAAGAATGTTTGAATCCTTTTAGAATGTTTGAATCTTTTTTAGAATTTTTTAGAATGTTTGAATCTTTTTAGAATGTTTGAATCGTTTTAAGAATGTTTGAATCCTTTTAGAATGTTTGAATCTTTTTTAGAATTTTTGAATCTTTTTAGAATGTTTGAATCTTTTTAGAATGTTTGAATCGTTTTTAGAATGTTTGAATCTTTTTAGAATGTTTGAATCGTTTTTTGAATGATTTAATCGTTTTTAGAATGTTTGAATCGTTTTTAGAATGCTTGAATCTTTTTTAGAATGTTTGAATCTTTTTTAGAATGTTTGAATCTTTTTTAGAATGTTTGAATCGTTTTTAGAATGTTTGAATCTTTTTTAGAATGTTTGAATCTTTTTAGAATGTTTGAATCGTTTTTAGAATGATTTAATCGTTTTTAGAATGTTGGAATCGTTTTTAGAATGTTTGATCTTTTTAGAATGTTTGAATCGTTTTTAGAATGTTTGAATCCTTTTAGAATGTTTGAATCGTTTTTAGAATGTTTGATCTTTTTAGAATGTTTGAATCTTTTTAAAATGTTTGAATCGTTTTTTGAATGTTTGAATCGTTTTTAGAATGTTTGATCTTTTTAGAATGTTTGAATCGTTTTTAGAATGTTTGAATCCTTTTAGAATGTTTGAATCGTTTTTAGAATGTTTGATCTTTTTAGAATGTTTGAATCTTTTTAAAATGTTTGAATCGTTTTTTGAATGTTTGAATCGTTTTTAGAATGTTTGAATCTTTTTTAGAATGTTTGAATCCTTTTAGAATGTTTGAATCTTTTTTAGAATTTTTGAATCGTTTTAGAATGTTTGAATCGTTTTTAGAATGTTTGATCTTTTTAGAATGTTTGAATCGTTTTTAGAATGTTTGAATCCTT
This sequence comes from Anarhichas minor, assembly GCF_050575085.1. NCBI lineage: Eukaryota > Metazoa > Chordata > Actinopteri > Perciformes > Anarhichadidae > Anarhichas > Anarhichas minor. The sequence goes on along the minus strand of NW_027466539.1, from coordinate 756,387 downwards.
TTAGAATGTTTGAATCGTTTTTAGAATGTTTGAATCGTTTTAAGAATGTTTGAATCCTTTTAGAATGTTTGAATCGTTTTAAGAATGTTTGAATCCTTTTAGAATGTTTGAATCTTTTTTAGAATTTTTTAGAATGTTTGAATCGTTTTTAGAATGTTTGAATCTTTTTAGAATGTTTGAATCGTTTTAAGAATGTTTGAATCCTTTTAGAATGTTTGAATCTTTTTTAGAATGTTTGAATCTTTTTAGAATGTTTGAATCGTTTTTAGAATGATTTAATCGTTTTTAGAATGTTTGAATCTTTTTTAGATTTTTTTAGAATGTTTGAATCTTTTTTAGAATGTTTGAATCGTTTTTAGAATGTTTGAATATTTTTAGAATGTTGAATCGTTTTTAGAATGTTTGAATCGTTTTTAGAATGTTTGAATCTTTTTTAGAATGTGTTTGAATCGTTTTTAGAATGTTTGAATCGTTTTTAGAATGTTTGATCTTTTTAGAATGTTTGAATCGTTTTTAGAATGTTTGAATCGTTTTTAGAATGTTTGATCTTTTTAGAATGTTTGAATCGTTTTTAGAATGTTTGAATCGTTTTTAGAATGTTTGAATCTTTTTTAGAATTTTTTAGAATGTTTGAATCGTTTTTAGAATGTTTGAATCTTTTTAGAATGTTTGAATCGTTTTTAGAATGTTTGATCTTTTTAGAATGTTTGAATCCTTTTAGAATGTTTGAATCGTTTTTAGAATGTTTGAATCGTTTTTAGAATGTTTGATCTTTTTAGAATGTTTGAATCGTTTTTAGAATGTTTGATCTTTTTAGAATGTTTGAATCGTTTTTAGAATGTTTGAATCGTTTTTAGAATGTTTGAATCTTTTTTAGAATTTTTTAGAATGTTTGAATCGTTTTTAGAATGTTTGAATCGTTTTTAGAATGTTTGAATCTTTTTAGAATGTTTGAATCCTTTTAGAATGTTTGAATCGTTTTTAGAATGTTTGAATCCTTTTATAATGTTTGATTCTTTTTTAGAATTTTTTAGAATGTTTGAATCTTTTTAGAATGTTTGAATCGTTTTTAGAATGTTTGAATCGTTTTTAGAATGCTTGAATCTTTTTTAGAATGTTTGAATCTTTTTTAGAATGTTTGAATCGTTTTTAGAATGTTTGATCCTTTTAGAATGTTTGAATCTTTTTTAGAATGGTTGAATCCTTTTTTAGAATGTTTGAATCTTTTTAGAATGTTTGAATCTTTTTTAGATTTTTTTAGAATGTTTGAATCTTTTTTAGAATGTTGGAATCGTTTTTAGAATGTTTGATCTTTTTAGAATGTTTGAATCGTTTTTAGAATGTTTGAATCCTTTTAGAATGTTTGAATCGTTTTTAGAATGTTTGATCTTTTTAGAATGTTTGAATCTTTTTAAAATGTTTGAATCGTTTTTTGAATGATTTAATCGTTTTTAGAATGTTTGAATCTTTTTTAGAATGTTTGAATCCTTTTAGAATGTTTGAATCTTTTTTAGAATGTTTGAATCGTTTTTAGAATGATTTAATCGTTTTTAGAATGTTGGAATCGTTTTTAGAATGTTTGAATCGTTTTTAGAATGTTTGAATCGTTTTTAGAATGTTTGAATCGTTTTTAGAATGTTTGAATCTTTTTTAGAATGTTTGAATCTTTTTTAGAATGTTTGAATCCTTTTAGAATGTTTGAATCTTTTTTAGAATGTTTGAATCGTTTTTAGAATGTTGGAATCGTTTTTATAATGTTTGATCTTTTTAGAATGTTTGAATCGTTTTTAGAATGTTTGAATCCTTTTAGAATGTTTGAATCGTTTTTAGAATGATTTAATCGTTTTTAGAATGTTGGAATCGTTTTTAGAATGGTTGATCTTTTTAGAATGTTTGAATCCTTTTAGAATGTTTGAATCATTTTTAGAATGTTTGAATCTTTTTTAGAATGTTTGAATCGTTTTTAGAATGTTTGATCTTTTTAGAATGTTTGAATCGTTTTTAGAATGTTTGAATCGTTTTTAGAATGATTTAATCGTTTTTAGAATGTTGGAATCGTTTTTAGAATGTTTGATCTTTTTAGAATGTTTGAATCGTTTTTAGAATGTTTGAATCCTTTTAGAATGTTTGAATCGTTTTTAGAATGTTTGATCTTTTTAGAATGTTTGAATCTTTTTAAAATGTTTGAATCGTTTTTTGAATGATTTAATCGTTTTTAGAATGTTTGAATCTTTTTTAGAATGTTTGAATCCTTTTAGAATGTTTGAATCTTTTTTAGAATTTTTGAATCTTTTTAGAATGTTTGAATCTTTTTAGAATGTTTGAATCGTTTTTAGAATGTTTGAATCTTTTTAGAATGTTTGAATCGTTTTTTGAATGATTTAATCGTTTTTAGAATGTTTGAATCGTTTTTAGAATGCTTGAATCTTTTTTAGAATGTTTGAATCTTTTTTAGAATGTTTGAATCGTTTTTAGAATGTTTGATCCTTTTAGAATGTTTGAATCTTTTTTAGAATGGTTGAATCCTTTTTTAGAATGTTTGAATCTTTTTAGAATGTTTGAATCTTTTTTAGATTTTTTTAGAATGTTTGAATCTTTTTTAGAATGTTGGAATCGTTTTTAGAATGTTTGATCTTTTTAGAATGTTTGAATCGTTTTTAGAATGTTTGAATCCTTTTAGAATGTTTGAATCTTTTTAGAATGTTTGAATCTTTTTTAGAATTTTTTAGAATGTTTGAATCTTTTTAGAATGTTTGAATCGTTTTTAGAATGTTTGAATCTTTTTAGAATGTTTGAATCGTTTTTTGAATGATTTAATCGTTTTTAGAATGTTTGAATCTTTTTTAGAATGTTTGAATCCTTTTAGAATGTTTGAATCTTTTTTAGAATGTTTGAATCTTTTTTAGAATGTTTGAATCTTTTTTAGAATGTTTGAATCGTTTTTAGAATGTTTGAATCTTTTTTAGAATGTTTGAATCTTTTTAGAATGTTTGAATCGTTTTTAGAATGATTTAATCGTTTTTAGAATGTTGGAATCGTTTTTAGAATGTTTGATCTTTTTAGAATGTTTGAATCGTTTTTAGAATGTTTGAATCCTTTTAGAATGTTTGAATCGTTTTTAGAATGTTTGATCTTTTTAGAATGTTTGAATCTTTTTAAAATGTTTGAATCGTTTTTTGAATGATTTAATCGTTTTTAGAATGTTTGAATCTTTTTTAGAATGTTTGAATCCTTTTAGAATGTTTGAATCTTTTTTAGAATGTTTGAATCGTTTTTAGAATGATTTAATCGTTTTTAGAATGTTGGAATCGTTTTTAGAATGTTTGAATCGTTTTTAGAATGTTTGAATCGTTTTTAGAATGTTTGAATCTTTTTTAGAATGTTTGAATCCTTTTAGAATGTTTGAATCTTTTTTAGAATGTTTGAATCTTTTTAGAATGTTTGAATCGTTTTAAGAATGTTTGAATCCTTTTAGAATGTTTGAATCTTTTTTAGAATTTTTGAATCTTTTTAGAATGTTTGAATCTTTTTAGAATGTTTGAATCGTTTTTAGAATGTTTGAATCTTTTTAGAATGTTTGAATCGTTTTTTGAATGATTTAATCGTTTTTAGAATGTTTGAATCGTTTTTAGAATGCTTGAATCTTTTTTAGAATGTTTGAATCTTTTTTAGAATGTTTGAATCGTTTTTAGAATGTTTGATCCTTTTAGAATGTTTGAATCTTTTTTAGAATGGTTGAATCCTTTTTTAGAATGTTTGAATCTTTTTAGAATGTTTGAATCTTTTTTAGATTTTTTTAGAATGTTTGAATCTTTTTTAGAATGTTGGAATCGTTTTTAGAATGTTTGATCTTTTTAGAATGTTTGAATCGTTTTTAGAATGTTTGAATCCTTTTAGAATGTTTGAATCGTTTTTAGAATGTTTGATCTTTTTAGAATGTTTGAATCTTTTTAAAATGTTTGAATCGTTTTTTGAATGATTTAATCGTTTTTAGAATGTTTGAATCTTTTTTAGAATGTTTGAATCCTTTTAGAATGTTTGAATCTTTTTTAGAATGTTTGAATCGTTTTTAGAATGATTTAATCGTTTTTAGAATGTTGGAATCGTTTTTAGAATGTTTGAATCGTTTTTAGAATGTTTGAATCGTTTTTAGAATGTTTGAATCGTTTTTAGAATGTTTGAATCTTTTTTAGAATGTTTGAATCTTTTTTAGAATGTTTGAATCCTTTTAGAATGTTTGAATCTTTTTTAGAATGTTTGAATCGTTTTTAGAATGTTTGAATCGTTTTTAGAATGTTTGAATCTTTTTTAGAATGTTTGAATCGTTTTTAGAATGTTGGAATCGTTTTTAGAATGTTTGATCTTTTTAGAATGTTTGAATCGTTTTTAGAATGTTTGAATCCTTTTAGAATGTTTGAATCGTTTTTAGAATGATTTAATCGTTTTTAGAATGTTGGAATCGTTTTTAGAATGGTTGATCTTTTTAGAATGTTTGAATCCTTTTAGAATGTTTGAATCATTTTTAGAATGTTTGAATCTTTTTTAGAATGTTTGAATCGTTTTTAGAATGTTTGATCTTTTTAGAATGTTTGAATCGTTTTTAGAATGATTGAATCGTTTTTAGAATGTTTGAATCCTTTTAGAATGTTTGAATCTTTTTTAGAATTTTTTAGAATGTTTGAATGGTTTTTAGAATGTTTGAATCGTTTTTAGAATGTTTGAATCGTTTTTAGAATGTTTGATCTTTTTAGAATGTTTGAATCGTTTTTAGAATGTTTGAATGGTTTTTAGAATGTTTGAATCTTTTTTAGAATTTTTTAGAATGTTTGAATCGTTTTTAGAATGTTTGATCTTTTTAGAATGTTTGAATCGTTTTTAAAATGCTTGAATCGTTTTTAGAATGTTTGATCTTTTTAGAATGTTTGAATCCTTTTAGAATGTTTGAATCTTTTTTAGAATGTTTGAATCGTTTTTAGAATGTTTGAATCTTTTTAGAATGTTTGAATCCTTTTAGAATGTTTGAATCGTTTTTAGAATGTTTGAATCCTTTTATAATGTTTGATTCTTTTTTAGAATTTTTTAGAATGTTTGAATCTTTTTAGAATGTTTGAATCTTTTTTAGAATGTTTGAATCCTTTTAGAATGTTTGAATCGTTTTTTGAATGATTTAATCGTTTTTAGAATGTTTGAATCTTTTTTAGAATGTTTGAATCTTTTTAGAATGTTTGAATCCTTTTAGAATGTTTGAATCGTTTTTAGAATGTTTGAATCGTTTTTAGAATGTTTGAATCGTTATTAGAATGTTTGAATCTTTTTTAGAATGTTTGAATCTTTTTTAGAATGTTTGAATCCTTTTAGAATGTTTGAATCTTTTTTAGAATGTTTGAATCGTTTTTAGAATGTTTGATCTTTTTAGAATGTTTGAATCGTTTTTAGAATGTTTGAATCGTTTTTAGAATGTTTGATCTTTTTAGAATGTTTGAATCGTTTTTAGAATGTTTGAATCGTTTTTAGAATGTTTGAATCTTTTTTAGAATTTTTTAGAATGTTTGAATCGTTTTTAGAATGTTTGAATCTTTTTAGAATGTTTGAATCGTTTTTAGAATGTTTGATCTTTTTAGAATGTTTGAATCCTTTTAGAATGTTTGAATCGTTTTTAGAATGTTTGAATCGTTTTTAGAATGTTTGATCTTTTTAGAATGTTTGAATCGTTTTTAGAATGTTTGAATCGTTTTTAGAATGTTTGATCTTTTTAGAATGTTTGAATCGTTTTTAGAATGTTTGAATCGTTTTTAGAATGTTTGAATCTTTTTTAGAATTTTTTAGAATGTTTGAATCGTTTTTAGAATGTTTGAATCGTTTTTAGAATGTTTGAATCTTTTTAGAATGTTTGAATCCTTTTAGAATGTTTGAATCGTTTTTAGAATGTTTGAATCCTTTTATAATGTTTGATTCTTTTTTAGAATTTTTTAGAATGTTTGAATCTTTTTAGAATGTTTGAATCGTTTTTAGAATGTTTGAATCTTTTTAAAATGTTTGAATCGTTTTTTGAATGATTTAATCGTTTTTAGAATGTTTGAATCTTTTTTAGAATGTTTGAATCCTTTTAGAATGTTTGAATCTTTTTTAGAATGTTTGAATCGTTTTTAGAATGTTTGAATCGTTTTTAGAATGTTTGAATCGTTTTTAGAATGTTTGAATCTTTTTAGAATGTTTGAATCGTTTTTAGAATGTTTGAATCGTTTTTAGAATGTTTGAATCCTTTTATAATGTTTGATTCTTTTTTAGAATTTTTTAGAATGTTTGATTCTTTTTAAAATGTTTGAATCGTTTTTTGAATGATTTAATCGTTTTTAGAATGTTTGAATCTTTTTTAGAATGTTTGAATCCTTTTAGAATGTTTGAATCTTTTTTAGAATGTTTGAATCGTTTTTAGAATGTTTGAATCGTTTTTAGAATGTTTGAATCGTTTTTAGAATGTTTGAATCTTTTTAGAATGTTTGAATCGTTTTTAGAATGTTTGAATCGTTTTTAGAATGTTTGAATCCTTTTATAATGTTTGATTCTTTTTTAGAATTTTTTAGAATGTTTGAATCTTTTTAGAATGTTTGAATCGTTTTTAGAATGTTTGAATCTTTTTAGAATGTTTGAATCGTTTTTTGAATGATTTAATCGTTTTTAGAATGTTTGAATCTTTTTTAGAATGTTTGAATCCTTTTAGAATGTTTGAATCTTTTTAGAATGTTTGAATCGTTTTTAGAATGTTTGAATCTTTTTAGAATGTTTGAATCGTTTTTTGAATGATTTAATCGTTTTTAGAATGTTTGAATCGTTTTTAGAATGTTTGAATCGTTTTTAGAATGTTTGATCTTTTTAGAATGTTTGAATCGTTTTTAGAATGTTTGAATCGTTTTTAGAATGTTTGATCTTTTTAGAATGTTTGAATCGTTTTTAGAATGTTTGAATCGTTTTTAGAATGTTTGAATCTTTTTTAGAATTTTTTAGAATGTTTGAATCGTTTTTAGAATGTTTGAATCGTTTTTAGAATGTTTGAATCTTTTTAGAATGTTTGAATCCTTTTAGAATGTTTGAATCGTTTTTAGAATGTTTGAATCCTTTTATAATGTTTGATTCTTTTTTAGAATTTTTTAGAATGTTTGAATCTTTTTAGAATGTTTGAATCGTTTTTAGAATGTTTGAATCTTTTTAAAATGTTTGAATCGTTTTTTGAATGATTTAATCGTTTTTAGAATGTTTGAATCTTTTTTAGAATGTTTGAATCCTTTTAGAATGTTTGAATCTTTTTTAGAATGTTTGAATCGTTTTTAGAATGTTTGAATCGTTTTTAGAATGTTTGAATCGTTTTTAGAATGTTTGAATCGTTTTTTGAATGATTTAATCGTTTTTAGAATGTTTGAATCGTTTTTAGAATGTTTGAATCTTTTTTAGAATGTTTGAATCTTTTTTAGAATGTTTGAATCTTTTTTAGAATGTTTGAATCGTTTTTAGAATGTTTGAATCTTTTTTAGAATGTTTGAATCTTTTTAGAATGTTTGAATCGTTTTTAGAATGATTTAATCGTTTTTAGAATGTTGGAATCGTTTTTAGAATGTTTGATCTTTTTAGAATGTTTGAATCGTTTTTAGAATGTTTGAATCCTTTTAGAATGTTTGAATCGTTTTTAGAATGTTTGATCTTTTTAGAATGTTTGAATCTTTTTAAAATGTTTGAATCGTTTTTTGAATGATTTAATCGTTTTTAGAATGTTTGAATCTTTTTTAGAATGTTTGAATCCTTTTAGAATGTTTGAATCTTTTTTAGAATGTTTGAATCGTTTTTAGAATGATTTAATCGTTTTTAGAATGTTGGAATCGTTTTTAGAATGTTTGAATCGTTTTTAGAATGTTTGAATCGTTTTTAGAATGTTTGAATCTTTTTTAGAATGTTTGAATCGTTTTTAGAATGTTTGAATCGTTTTTAGAATGTTTGAATCTTTTTAGAATGTTTGAATCGTTTTTAGAATGTTTGAATCGTTTTTAGAATGTTTGAATCCTTTTATAATGTTTGATTCTTTTTTAGAATTTTTTAGAATGTTTGAATCTTTTTAGAATGTTTGAATCGTTTTTAGAATGTTTGAATCTTTTTAGAATGTTTGAATCGTTTTTTGAATGATTTAATCGTTTTTAGAATGTTTGAATCTTTTTTAGAATGTTTGAATCCTTTTAGAATGTTTGAATCTTTTTAGAATGTTTGAATCGTTTTTAGAATGTTTGAATCTTTTTAGAATGTTTGAATCGTTTTTTGAATGATTTAATCGTTTTTAGAATGTTTGAATCGTTTTTTGAATGATTTAATCGTTTTTAGAATGTTTGAATCGTTTTTAGAATGTTTGAATCTTTTTTAGAATGTTTGAATCTTTTTTAGAATGTTTGAATCTTTTTTAGAATGTTTGAATCGTTTTTAGAATGTTTGAATCTTTTTTAGAATGTTTGAATCTTTTTAGAATGTTTGAATCGTTTTTAGAATGATTTAATCGTTTTTAGAATGTTGGAATCGTTTTTAGAATGTTTGAATCTTTTTAAAATGTTTGAATCGTTTTTTGAATGATTTAATCGTTTTTAGAATGTTTGAATCTTTTTTAGAATGTTTGAATCCTTTTAGAATGTTTGAATCTTTTTTAGAATGTTTGAATCGTTTTTAGAATGTTTGAATCGTTTTTAGAATGTTTGAATCGTTTTTAGAATGTTTGAATCTTTTTAGAATGTTTGAATCGTTTTTAGAATGTTTGAATCGTTTTTAGAATGTTTGAATCCTTTTATAATGTTTGATTCTTTTTTAGAATTTTTTAGAATGTTTGATTCTTTTTAAAATGTTTGAATCGTTTTTTGAATGATTTAATCGTTTTTAGAATGTTTGAATCTTTTTTAGAATGTTTGAATCCTTTTAGAATGTTTGAATCTTTTTTAGAATGTTTGAATCGTTTTTAGAATGTTTGAATCGTTTTTAGAATGTTTGAATCGTTTTTAGAATGTTTGAATCTTTTTAGAATGTTTGAATCGTTTTTAGAATGTTTGAATCGTTTTTAGAATGTTTGAATCCTTTTATAATGTTTGATTCTTTTTTAGAATTTTTTAGAATGTTTGAATCTTTTTAGAATGTTTGAATCGTTTTTAGAATGTTTGAATCTTTTTAGAATGTTTGAATCGTTTTTTGAATGATTTAATCGTTTTTAGAATGTTTGAATCTTTTTTAGAATGTTTGAATCCTTTTAGAATGTTTGAATCTTTTTAGAATGTTTGAATCGTTTTTAGAATGTTTGAATCTTTTTAGAATGTTTGAATCGTTTTTTGAATGATTTAATCGTTTTTAGAATGTTTGAATCGTTTTTAGAATGTTTGAATCGTTTTTAGAATGTTTGATCTTTTTAGAATGTTTGAATCGTTTTTAGAATGTTTGAATCGTTTTTAGAATGTTTGATCTTTTTAGAATGTTTGAATCGTTTTTAGAATGTTTGAATCGTTTTTAGAATGTTTGAATCTTTTTTAGAATTTTTTAGAATGTTTGAATCGTTTTTAGAATGTTTGAATCGTTTTTAGAATGTTTGAATCTTTTTAGAATGTTTGAATCCTTTTAGAATGTTTGAATCGTTTTTAGAATGTTTGAATCCTTTTATAATGTTTGATTCTTTTTTAGAATTTTTTAGAATGTTTGAATCTTTTTAGAATGTTTGAATCGTTTTTAGAATGTTTGAATCTTTTTAAAATGTTTGAATCGTTTTTTGAATGATTTAATCGTTTTTAGAATGTTTGAATCTTTTTTAGAATGTTTGAATCCTTTTAGAATGTTTGAATCGTTTTTAGAATGTTTGAATCGTTTTTTGAATGATTTAATCGTTTTTAGAATGTTTGAATCGTTTTTAGAATGTTTGAATCTTTTTTAGAATGTTTGAATCTTTTTTAGAATGTTTGAATCTTTTTTAGAATGTTTGAATCGTTTTTAGAATGTTTGAATCTTTTTTAGAATGTTTGAATCTTTTTAGAATGTTTGAATCGTTTTTAGAATGATTTAATCGTTTTTAGAATGTTGGAATCGTTTTTAGAATGTTTGATCTTTTTAGAATGTTTGAATCGTTTTTAGAATGTTTGAATCCTTTTAGAATGTTTGAATCGTTTTTAGAATGTTTGATCTTTTTAGAATGTTTGAATCTTTTTAAAATGTTTGAATCGTTTTTTGAATGATTTAATCGTTTTTAGAATGTTTGAATCTTTTTTAGAATGTTTGAATCCTTTTAGAATGTTTGAATCTTTTTTAGAATGTTTGAATCGTTTTTAGAATGATTTAATCGTTTTTAGAATGTTGGAATCGTTTTTAGAATGTTTGAATCGTTTTTAGAATGTTTGAATCGTTTTTAGAATGTTTGAATCTTTTTTAGAATGTTTGAATCGTTTTTAGAATGTTTGAATCGTTTTTAGAATGTTTGAATCTTTTTAGAATGTTTGAATCGTTTTTAGAATGTTTGAATCGTTTTTAGAATGTTTGAATCCTTTTATAATGTTTGATTCTTTTTTAGAATTTTTTAGAATGTTTGAATCTTTTTAGAATGTTTGAATCGTTTTTAGAATGTTTGAATCTTTTTAGAATGTTTGAATCGTTTTTTGAATGATTTAATCGTTTTTAGAATGTTTGAATCTTTTTTAGAATGTTTGAATCCTTTTAGAATGTTTGAATCTTTTTAGAATGTTTGAATCGTTTTTAGAATGTTTGAATCTTTTTAGAATGTTTGAATCGTTTTTTGAATGATTTAATCGTTTTTAGAATGTTTGAATCGTTTTTAGAATGTTTGAATCTTTTTTAGAATGTTTGAATCTTTTTTAGAATGTTTGAATCTTTTTTAGAATGTTTGAATCGTTTTTAGAATGTTTGAATCTTTTTTAGAATGTTTGAATCTTTTTAGAATGTTTGAATCGTTTTTAGAATGATTTAATCGTTTTTAGAATGTTGGAATCGTTTTTAGAATGTTTGATCTTTTTAGAATGTTTGAATCGTTTTTAGAATGATTTAATCGTTTTTAGAATGTTTGAATCTTTTTTAGAATGTTTGAATCCTTTTAGAATGTTTGAATCTTTTTTAGAATGTTTGAATCGTTTTTAGAATGATTTAATCGTTTTAAGAATGTTTGAATCCTTTTAGAATGTTTGAATCTTTTTTAGAATTTTTGAATCTTTTTAGAATGTTTGAATCTTTTTAGAATGTTTGAATCGTTTTTAGAATGTTTGAATCTTTTTAGAATGTTTGAATCGTTTTTTGAATGATTTAATCGTTTTTAGAATGTTTGAATCGTTTTTAGAATGCTTGAATCTTTTTTAGAATGTTTGAATCTTTTTTAGAATGTTTGAATCGTTTTTAGAATGTTTGATCCTTTTAGAATGTTTGAATCTTTTTTAGAATGGTTGAATCCTTTTTTAGAATGTTTGAATCTTTTTAGAATGTTTGAATCTTTTTTAGATTTTTTTAGAATGTTTGAATCTTTTTTAGAATGTTGGAATCGTTTTTAGAATGTTTGATCTTTTTAGAATGTTTGAATCGTTTTTAGAATGTTTGAATCCTTTTAGAATGTTTGAATCGTTTTTAGAATGTTTGATCTTTTTAGAATGTTTGAATCTTTTTAAAATGTTTGAATCGTTTTTTGAATGATTTAATCGTTTTTAGAATGTTTGAATCTTTTTTAGAATGTTTGAATCCTTTTAGAATGTTTGAATCTTTTTTAGAATGTTTGAATCGTTTTTAGAATGATTTAATCGTTTTTAGAATGTTGGAATCGTTTTTAGAATGTTTGAATCGTTTTTAGAATGTTTGAATCGTTTTTAGAATGTTTGAATCCTTTTAGAATGTTTGAATCTTTTTTAGAATGTTTGAATCTTTTTTAGAATGTTTGAATCGTTTTTAGAATGTTTGATCTTTTTAGAATGTTTGAATCGTTTTTAGAATGATTGAATCGTTTTTAGAATGTTTGAATCCTTTTAGAATGTTTGAATCTTTTTTAGAATTTTTTAGAATGTTTGAATGGTTTTTAGAATGTTTGAATCGTTTTTAGAATGTTTGAATCGTTTTTAGAATGTTTGATCTTTTTAGAATGTTTGAATCGTTTTTAGAATGTTTGAATGGTTTTTAGAATGTTTGAATCTTTTTTAGAATTTTTTAGAATGTTTGAATCGTTTTTAGAATGTTTGATCTTTTTAGAATGTTTGAATCGTTTTTAAAATGCTTGAATCGTTTTTAGAATGTTTGATCTTTTTAGAATGTTTGAATCCATTTAGAATGTTTGAATCTTTTTTAGAATGTTTGAATCGTTTTTAGAATGTTTGAATCGTTTTTAGAATGTTTGAATCTTTTTTAGAATGTTTGAATCCTTTTAGAATGTTTGAATCGTTTTTAGAATGATTTAATCGTTTTTAGAATGTTGGAATCGTTTTTAGAATGGTTGATCTTTTTAGAATGTTTGAATCCTTTTAGAATGTTTGAATCATTTTTAGAATGTTTGAATCTTTTTTAGAATGTTTGAATCGTTTTTAGAATGTTTGATCTTTTTAGAATGTTTGAATCGTTTTTAGAATGATTGAATCGTTTTTAGAATGTTTGAATCCTTTTAGAATGTTTGAATCTTTTTTAGAATTTTTTAGAATGTTTGAATGGTTTTTAGAATGTTTGAATCGTTTTTAGAATGTTTGAATCGTTTTTAGAATGTTTGATCTTTTTAGAATGTTTGAATCGTTTTTAGAATGTTTGAATCGTTTTTAGAATGTTTGAATCTTTTTTAGAATTTTTTAGAATGTTTGAATCGTTTTTAGAATGTTTGATCTTTTTAGAATGTTTGAATCGTTTTTAAAATGCTTGAATCGTTTTTAGAATGTTTGAATCCTTTTAGAATGTTTGAATCGTTTTTAGAATGTTTGAATCCTTTTATAATGTTTGATTCTTTTTTAGAATTTTTTAGAATGTTTGAATCTTTTTAGAATGTTTGAATCTTTTTTAGAATGTTTGAATCCTTTTAGAATGTTTGAATCGTTTTTTGAATGATTTAATCGTTTTTAGAATGTTTGAATCTTTTTTAGAATGTTTGAATCGTTTTTAGAATGATTTAATCGTTTTTAGAATGTTGGAATCGTTTTTAGAATGTTTGAATCGTTTTTAGAATGTTTGAATCGTTTTTAGAATGTTTGAATCGTTTTTAGAATGTTTGAATGGTTTTTAGAATGTTTGAATCTTTTTTAGAATTTTTTAGAATGTTTGAATCGTTTTTAGAATGTTTGATCTTTTTAGAATGTTTGAATCGTTTTTAGAATGTTTGAATGGTTTTTAGAATGTTTGAATCTTTTTTAGAATTTTTTAGAATGTTTGAATCCTTTTAGAATGTTTGAATCTTTTTTAGAATTTTTTAGAATGTTTGAATGGTTTTTAGAATGTTTGAATCGTTTTTAGAATGTTTGAATCGTTTTTAGAATGTTTGATCTTTTTAGAATGTTTGAATCGTTTTTAGAATGTTTGAATGGTTTTTAGAATGTTTGAATCTTTTTTAGAATTTTTTAGAATGTTTGAATCGTTTTTAGAATGTTTGATCTTTTTAGAATGTTTGAATCGTTTTTAGAATGATTGAATCGTTTTTAGAATGTTTGAATCCTTTTAGAATGTTTGAATCTTTTTTAGAATTTTTTAGAATGTTTGAATGGTTTTTAGAATGTTTGAATCGTTTTTAGAATGTTTGAATCGTTTTTAGAATGTTTGATCTTTTTAGAATGTTTGAATCGTTTTTAGAATGTTTGAATCGTTTTTAGAATGTTTGAATCTTTTTTAGAATTTTTTAGAATGTTTGAATCGTTTTTAGAATGTTTGATCTTTTTAGAATGTTTGAATCGTTTTTAAAATGCTTGAATCGTTTTTAGAATGTTTGATCTTTTTAGAATGTTTGAATCCTTTTAGAATGTTTGAATCTTTTTTAGAATGTTTGAATCGTTTTTAGAATGTTTGAATCTTTTTAGAATGTTTGAATCCTTTTAGAATGTTTGAATCGTTTTTAGAATGTTTGAATCCTTTTATAATGTTTGATTCTTTTTTAGAATTTTTTAGAATGTTTGAATCTTTTTAGAATGTTTGAATCTTTTTTAGAATGTTTGAATCCTTTTAGAATGTTTGAATCGTTTTTTGAATGATTTAATCGTTTTTAGAATGTTTGAATCTTTTTTAGAATGTTTGAATCTTTTTAGAATGTTTGAATCCTTTTAGAATGTTTGAATCGTTTTTAGAATGTTTGATCTTTTTAGAATGTTTGAATCTTTTTAAAATGTTTGAATCGTTTTTTGAATGATTTAATCGTTTTTAGAATGTTTGAATCTTTTTTAGAATGTTTGAATCGTTTTTAGAATGTTTGAATCGTTATTAGAATGATTTAATCGTTTTTAGAATGTTGGAATCGTTTTTAGAATGTTTGAATCGTTTTTAGAATGTTTGAATCGTTTTTAGAATGTTTGAATCGTTATTAGAATGTTTGAATCTTTTTTAGAATGTTTGAATCTTTTTTAGAATGTTTGAATCCTTTTAGAATGTTTGAATCTTTTTTAGAATGTTTGAATCGTTTTTAGAATGTTTGATCTTTTTAGAATGTTTGAATCGTTTTTAGAATGTTTGAATCCTTTTAGAATGTTTGAATCTTTTTTAGAATGTTTGAATCCTTTTAGAATGTTTGAATCCTTTTAGAATGTTTGAATCTTTTTAGAATGTTTGAATCGTTTTTAGAATGTTTGATCTTTTTAGAATGTTTGAATCGTTTTTAAAATGCTTGAATCGTTTTTAGAATGTTTGATCTTTTTAGAATGTTTGAATCCTTTTAGAATGTTTGAATCTTTTTTAGAATGTTTGAATCGTTTTTAGAATGTTTGATCTTTTTATAATGTTTGAATCGTTTTTAGAATGTTTGAATCGTTTTTAGAATGTTTGAATCTTTTTTAGAATTTTTTAGAATGTTTGAATCGTTTTTAGAATGTTTGAATCGTTTTTAGAATGTTTGAATCTTTTTAGAATGTTTGAATCCTTTTAGAATGTTTGAATCGTTTTTAGAATGTTTGAATCGTTTTTAGAATGTTTGAATCTTTTTTAGAATTTTTTAGAATGTTTGAATCGTTTTTAGAATGTTTGAATCGTTTTTAGAATGTTTGAATCTTTTTAGAATGTTTGAATCCTTTTAGAATGTTTGAATCGTTTTTAGAATGTTTGAATCTTTTTAGAATGTTTGAATCGTTTTTTGAATGATTTAATCGTTTTTAGAATGTTTGAATCTTTTTTAGAATGTTTGAATCCTTTTAGAATGTTTGAATCTTTTTTAGAATGTTTGAATCCTTTTAGAATGTTTGAATCCTTTTAGAATGTTTGAATCTTTTTTAGAATGTTTGAATCTTTTTAGAATGTTTGAATCGTTTTTAGAATGTTTGAATCTTTTTAGAATGTTTGAATCGTTTTTTGAATGATTTAATCGTTTTTAGAATGTTTGAATCTTTTTTAGAATGTTTGAATCCTTTTAGAATGTTTGAATCCTTTTAGAATGTTTGAATCTTTTTAGAATGTTTGAATCGTTTTTAGAATGTTTGAATCTTTTTAGAATGTTTGAATCGTTTTTTGAATGATTTAATCGTTTTTAGAATGTTTGAATCTTTTTTAGAATGTTTGCATCGTTTTTAGAATGTTTGAATCGTTTTTAGAATGTTTGAATCTTTTTTAGAATGTTTATATCTTTTTTAGAATGTTTGAATCGTTTTTAGAATGTTTGAATCTTTTTAGAATCTTTGAATCTTTTTTAGAATGTTTGAATCGTTTTTAGAATGTTTGAATCTCTCTTCACCCTCGCTGCTCCTGTTCACGCTCTCTTCAGAATTCAAACATTCTAAAAACGATTCAAACATTCTAAAAACGATTCAAACATTCTAAAAAGATTCAAACATTCTAAAATATTCTAAAAAAGAATATATTAGAATATTATAATGTTTGAATCGTTTTTAGAATGTTTGAATCGTTTTTAGAATGTTGGAATCGTTTTTAGAATGTTTGATCTTTTTAGAATGTTTGAATCGTTTTTAGAATGTTTGAATCTTTTTTAGAATGTTTGAATCCTTTTAGAATGTTTGAATCGTTTTTAGAATGTTTGAATCTTTTTTAGAATGTTTGAATCTTTTTTAGAATGTTTGAATCCTTTTAGAATGTTTGAATCGTTTTTAGAATGATTTAATCGTTTTTAGAATGTTGGAATCGTTTTTAGAATGGTTGATCTTTTTAGAATGTTTGAATCCTTTTAGAATGTTTGAATCGTTTTTAGAATGTTTGAATCTTTTTTAGAATGTTTGAATCGTTTTTAGAATGTTTGAATCGTTTTTAGAATGTTTGAATCGTTTTTAGAATGGTTGAATCCTTTTTTAGAATGTTTGAATCGTTTTTAGAATGATTTAATCGTTTTTAGAATGTTTGAATCTTTTTAGAATGTTTGAATCGTTTTTAGAATGTTTGAATCGTTTTAGAATGTTTGAATCTTTTTTAGAATTTTTTAGAATGTTTGAATCGTTTTTAGAATGTTTGAATCGTTTTTAGAATGTTTGAATCGTTTTAGAATGTTTGAATCTTTTTTAGAATGTTTGAATCCTTTTAGAATGTTTGAATCTTTTTTAGAATGTTTGAATCCTTTTAGAATGTTTGAATCTTTTTAGAATGTTTGAATCGTTTCTAGAATGTTTGAATCTTTTTTAGAATGTTTGCATCGTTTTTAGAATGTTTGAATCGTTTTTAGAATGTTTGAATCTTTTTAGAATGTTTGAATCTTTTTAGAATGTTTGAATCGTTTTTAGAATGTTTGAATCGTTTTTAGAATGTTTGAATCTTTTTTAGAATGTTTGAATCGTTTTTAGAATGTTTGAATCCTTTTAGAATGTTTGAATCTTTTTTAGAATTTTTTAGAATGTTTGAATCTTTTTTAGAATGTTTGAATCGTTTTTAGAATGTTTGATCTTTTTAGAATGTTTGAATCGTTTTTAGAATTTTTTAGAATGTTTGAATCGTTTTTAGAATGTTTGAATCCTTTTAGAATGTTTGAATCCTTTTAGAATGTTTGAATCTTTTTTAGAATGTTTGAATCGTTTTTAGAATGTTTGAATCGTTTTTAGAATGTTTGAATCGTTTTTAGAATGTTTGAATCGTTTTTAGAATGTTTGATCTTTTTAGAATGTTTGAATCTTTTTTATACACACATTACACATGTACACACATATACACGTATACATACACTACACATGTACACACATATACACGTATACACACACTACACATGTACACACATATACACGTATACACACATTACACATGTACACACATATATACGTATACACACACTACACATGTACACACATATACACACATTACACATGTACACACATATACACGTATACACACATTACACATGTACACAGATATACACGTATACACACATTACACATATACACGTATACACACATTACACATGTACACGTATACACACATTACACATGTACACACATATACACACACTACACATGTACACACATATACACATATACACACATTACACATGTACACACATATACACGTATACACACATTACACATGTACACACATACACACATTACACACATTACACATGTACACACATATACACGAATACACACACTACACATGTACACACATATACACGTATACACACATTACACATGTACACACATATACACGTATACACACACTACACATGTACACACATATACACACTTTACACGTGTACACACACATACACGTATACACACACTACACATGTACATACATATACACGTATACACACACTACACATGTACATACATATACACGTATACACACATTACACATGTACACACATATACACGTATACACATATTACACATGTACACGTATACACACATTACACATGTACACACATATACACACTACACATGTACACACATATACACGTATACACACACTACACATGTACACACATATACACGTATACACACATTACACATGTACACGTATACACACATTACACATGTACACACATATACACGTATACACACACTACACATGTACACACATATACACGTATACACACATTACACATGTACACACATATACACGTATACACACATTACACATGTACACACATATACACGTATACACACACTACACATGTACACACATATACACACTTTACACGTGTACACACACATACACGTATACACACACTACACATGTACACGTATACACACATTACACATCTACATACATATACATGTATACACACACTACACATGTACACACATATACATGTATACACACACTACACATGTACACACATATACACGTATACACACATTACACATGTACACACATATACACGTATACACACATTACACATGTACATGTATACACACATTACACATGTACACACATATATACGTATACACACACTACACATGTACACACATATACACACATTACACATGTACACACATTTACACGTATACACACATTACACATGTATACACATATACACACATTACACATGTACACACATATACACACATTACACATGTACACACATATACACGTATACACACATTACACATGTACACACATATACACGTATACACACACTACACATGTACACACATATACACACATTACACATGTACACATATACACGAATACACACACTACACATGTACACACATATACACGTATACACACATTACACATGTACACACATATACACGTATACACACACTACACATGTACACACATATACACACATTACACATGTACACACATATACACGTATACACACACTACACATGTACACACATATACACGTATACACACACTACACATGTACACACATATACACACATTACACATGTACACACATATATACGTATACACACATTACACATGTACATATATACACGTATACACACATTACACACATATACACGTATACACACACTACACATGTACACACATATACACGTATACACACATTACACATGTACACACATATACACGTATACACACACTACACATGTACACACATATACACACATTACACATGTACACACATATACACGTATACACACACTACACATGTACACACATATACACGTATACACACACTACACATGTACACACATATACACACATTACACATGTACACACATATATACGTATACACACATTACACATGTACATATATACACGTATACACACATTACACACATATACACGTATACACACACTCCACATGTACACACATATACACGTATACACACATTACACATGTACATGTATACACACATTACACATGTACACACATATACACACACTACACATGTACACACATATACACACATTACACATGTACACACATATACACATATACACACATTACACATGTACACACATATACACGTATACACACATTACACATGTACACACATATACACGTATACACACACTACACATGTACACACATATATACATATACACACATTACACATGTACACACATACACACATTACACATGTACATATATACACGTATACACACATTACACACATATACACGTATACACACACTCCACATGTACACACATATTACACACATATACACGTATACACACACTCCACATGTACACACACATACACACATTACACATGTACACACATATACACGTATACACACATTACACATGTACACACATATACACACACTACACATGTACACACATATACACACATTACACATGTACACACATATACACGTATACACACATTACACATGTACACAGATATACACGTATACACACATTACACATATACACGTATACACACATTACACATGTACACGTATACACACATTACACATGTACACACATATACACACACTACACATGTACACACATATACACATATACACACATTACACATGTACACACATATACACGTATACACACATTACACATGTACACACATACACACATTACACACATTACACATGTACACACATATACACGAATACACACACTACACATGTACACACATATACACGTATACACACATTACACATGTACACACATATACACGTATACACACACTACACATGTACACACATATACACACTTTACACGTGTACACACACATACACGTATACACACACTACACATGTACATACATATACACGTATACACACACTACACATGTACATACATATACACGTATACACACATTACACATGTACACACATATACACGTATACACATATTACACATGTACACGTATACACACATTACACATGTACACACATATACACACACTACACATGTACACACATATACACATATACACACATTACACATGTACACACATATACACGTATACACACATTACACATGTACACACATACACACATTACACATGTACATATATACACGTATACACACATTACACACATATACACGTATACACACACTCCACATGTACACACATATACACACATTACACGTGTACACACATATACACGTATACACACACTACACATGTACACACATATACACGTATACACACATTACACATGTACACGTATACACACATTACACATGTACACACATATACACGTATACACACACTACACATGTACACACATATACACACTTTACACGTGTACACACACATACACGTATACACACACTACACATGTACATACATATACACGTATACACACACTACACATGTACATACATATACACGTATACACACACTACACATGTACACACATATACATGTATACACACACTACACATGTACACACATATACACATATACACACATTACACATGTACACACATATACACGTATACACACATTACACATGTACACGTATACACACATTACACATCTACATACATATACATGTATACACACACTACACATGTACACACATATACATGTATACACATATACATGTATACACACACTACACATGTACACACATATACACGTATACACACATTACACATGTACATGTATACACACATTACACATGTACACACATATATACGTATACACACACTACACATGTACACACATATACACACATTACACATGTACACACATTTACACGTATACACACATTACACATGTATACACATATACACACATTACACATGTACATACATATACACACATTACACATGTACACACATATACACGTATACACACATTACACATGTACACACATATACACGTATATACACACTACACATGTACACACATATACACACATTACACATGTACACACATATACACGAATACACACACTACACATGTACACACATATACACGTATACACACATTACACATGTACACACATATACACGTATACACACACTACACATGTACACACATATACACACATTACACATGTACACACATATACACGTATACACACACTACACATGTACACACATATACACACATTACACATGTACACACATATATACGTATACACACATTACACATGTACATATATACACGTATACACACATTACACACATATACACGTATACACACACTACACATGTACACACATATACACGTATATACACATTACACATGTACACACATATACACGTATACACACACTACACATGTACACACATATACACACATTACACATGTACACACATATACACGTATACACACACTACACATGTACACACATATACACGTATACACACACTACACATGTACACACATATACACACATTACACATGTACACACATATATACGTATACACACATTACACATGTACATATATACACGTATACACACATTACACACATATACACGTATACACACACTCCACATGTACACACATATACACACACTACACATGTACACACATTACACATGTACACACATATACACGTATACACACATTACACATGTACACACATATACACGTATACACACTACACATGTACACACATATACACACATTACACATGTACACACATACACACATTACACATGTACACACATATACACGTATACACACATTACACATGTACACACATATACACGTATACACACATTACACATGTACATGTATACACACATTACACATGTACACACATATACACACACTACACATGTACACACATATACACACATTACACATGTACACACATATACACATATACACACATTACACATGTACACACATATACACGTATACACACATTACACATGTACACACATATACACGTATACACACACTACACATGTACACACATATATACATATACACACATTACACATGTACACACATACACACATTACACATGTACATATATACACGTATACACACATTACACACATATACACGTATACACACACTCCACATGTACACACATATTACACACATATACACGTATACACACACTCCACATGTACACACACATACACACATTACACATGTACACACATATACACGTATACACACATTACACATGTACACACATATACACACACTACACATGTACACACATATACACACATTACACATGTACACACATATACACGTATACACACATTACACATGTACACACATATACACGTATACACACATTACACATGTACACACATATACACGTATACACACTACACATGTACACACATATATACACACATTACACATGTACACACATATTCACGTATACACACATTACACATGTACACACATATACACGTATACACACATTACACATGTACACAAATATTCATGTATACACACATTACACATGTACACACATATACACGTATACACACATTACACATGTACACACATATACACGTATACACACATTACACATGTACACGTATACACACATTACACATGTACACACATATACACGTATACACACATTACACATGTACACACATATACACACATATACACACATTACACATGTACATATATACACGTATACACACATTACACACATATACACGTATACACACACTCCACATGTACACACATATACACACATTACACGTGTACACACATACACACATTACACATGTACACACATATACACGTATACACACATTACACATGTACACACATATACACACATTACACATGTACACACATATACACGTATACACACATTACACATGTACACACATATACACGTATACACACACTACACATGTACACACATATACACACATTACACATGTACACACTTATACACGTATACACACATTACACATGTACACGTATACACACATTACACATGTACACACATATACACGTATACACACATTACACATGTACACGTATACACACATTACACATGTACACACATATACACGTATACACACATTACACATGTACACAAATATTCACGTATACACACATTACACATGTACACACATATACACGTATACACACATTACACATGTACACACATATACACGTATACACACACTACACATGTACACACATATACACGTATACACACACTACACATGTACACACATATACACGTATACACACATTACACATGTACACACATATACACGAATACACACACTACACATGTACACACATATACACGTATACACACACTACACATGTACACACATATACACACATTACACATGTACACACATATACACGTATACACACATTACACATGTACACACTTATACACGTATACACACATTACACATGTACACGTATACACACATTACACATGTACACACATATACACGTATACACACATTACACATGTACACGTATACACACATTACACATGTACACACATGTACACGTATACACACATTACACATGTACACACATATACACGTATACACACATTACACATGTACACACATATTCACGTATACACACATTACACATGTACACACATATACACGTATACACACATTACACATGTACACAAATATTCACGTATACACACATTACACATGTACACACATATACACGTATACACACATTACACATGTACACACATATACACGTATACACACACTACACATGTACACACATATACACGTATACACACACTACACATGTACACACATATACACGTATACACACATTACACATGTACACACATATACACAAATACACACACTACACATGTACACACATATACACGTATACACACATTACACATGTACACACATATACACACACTACACATGTACACACATATACACGTATACACACATTACACATGTACACACATATACACGTATACACACTACACATGCACACACATATATACACACATTACACATGTACACACATATATACGTATACACACACTACACATGTACACACATATACACACATTACACATGTACACACATATACACACACTACACATGTACACACATATACACGTATACACACATTACACATGTACACACATATACACGTATACACACACTACACATGTACACACATATACACGTATACACACACTACACATGTACACACATATACACGTATACACACATTACACATGTACACACATATACACGTATACACACATTACACATGTACACGTATACACACATTACACATGTACACACATATACACGTATACACACATTACACATGTACACACATATACACACATTACACATGTACACACATATATACGTATACACACACTACACATGTACACACATATACACACATTACACATGTACACACATATACACGTATACACACATTACACATGTACACACATACACACATTACACATGTACACACATATACACACATTACACATCTACACACATATACACGTATACACACATTACACATGTACACACATATATACGTATACACACACTACACATGTACACACATATACACACATTACACATGTACACACATATACACACATTACACATGTACACACATATACACGTATACACACATTACACATGTACACACACATACACGTATACACACACTACACATGTACACACATATACACACACTACACATGTACACACATATACACACATTACACATGTACACACATATACACGTATACACACATTACACATGTACACACATATACACGTATACACACACTACACATGTACACACATATATACATATACACACATTACACATGTACACACATATACACGTATACACACTACACAAGTACACACACATACACACATTACACGTGTACACACATACACACATTACACATGTACACACATATACACGTATACACACATTACACATGTACACACATATACACACACTACACATGTACACAGGTATACACACATTACACATGTACACACATATACACGTATACACACTACACATGTACACACATATATACACACATTACACATGTACACACATATACACGTATACACACACTACACATGTACACACATATACACACATTACACATGTTCACACATATACACGTATACACACATTACACATGTACACGTATACACACATTACACATGTACACACATATACACGTATACACACATTACACATGTACACGTATACACACATTACACATGTACACACATATACACGTATACACACATTACACATGTACACACATATACACGTATACACACATTACACATATACACGTATACACACATTACACATGTACACGTATACACACATTACACATGTACACACATATACACACATTACACATGTACACACATACACACATTACACATATACACGTATACACACATTGCACATGTACACACATATACATGTATACACACACTACACATGTACACAAATATACACGTATACACACACTACACTTGTACACACATATACACACATTACACATGTACACACATATACACGTATACACACATTACACATGTACACACATATACACGTATACACACATTACACATGTACACGTATACACACATTACACATGTACATATATACACGTATACACACATACACGTATACACACACTCCACATGTACACACATATACACACATTACACATGTACACACATATACACGTATACACACACTACACATGTACACACATATACACACATTACACATGTACACACATATACACGTATACACACATTACACATGTACACACATATACACGTATACACACACTACACATGTACACACATATATACATATACACACATTACACATGTACACACATATACACGTATACACACTACACAAGTACACACACATACACATATACACACATTACACGTGTACACACATACACACATTACACATGTACACACATATACACACATTACACATGTACACACATATACACGTATACACACATTACACATGTACACACATATACACGTATACACACTACACATGTACACACATATACACGTATACACACTACACATGTACACACATATATACACACATTACACATGTACACACATATTCACGTATATACACATTACACATGTACACACATATACACGTATACACACATTACACATGTACACAAATATTCACGTATACACACATTACACATGTACACACATATACACGTATACACACATTACACATGTACACACATACACACATTACACATGTACATATATACACGTATACACACATTACACACATATACACGTATACACACACTCCACACATTACACATGTACACACATATATACACGTATACACACATTACACACATTACACGTGTACACACATACACACATTACACATGTACACACATATACACGTATACACACATTACACATGTACACACATATACACACACTACACATGCACACACATATACACACATTACACATGTACACACATATACACGTATACACACATTGCACATGTACACACATATACACGTATACACACTACACATGTACACACATATATACACACATTACACATGTACACACATATACACGTATACACACACTACACATGTACACACATATACACGTATACACACATTACACATGTACACGTATACACACATTACACATGTACACACATATACACGTATACACACATTACACATGTACACAAATATTCACGTATACACACATTACACATGTACACACATATACACGTATACACACATTACACATGTACACACATATTCACGTATACACACATTACACATGTACACACATATACACGTATACACACATTACACATGTACAGAAATAGTCACGTATACACACATTACACATGTACACACATATACACGTATACACACATTACACATGTACACACATATACACGAATACACACACTACACATGTACACACATATACACGTATACACACATTACACATGTATACACGTATACACACTACACATGTACACACATATATACACACATTACACATGTACACACATATACACGTATACACACACATACACATATACACACATTACACGTGTACACACATACACACACACTACACATGTACACACATATACACACATTACACATGTACACACATATACACGTATACACACATTACACATGTACACACATATACACGTATACACACTACACATGTACACACATATACACGTATACACACTACACATGTACACACATATATACACACATTACACATGTACACACATATACACGTATACACACATTACACATGTACACACATATACACGTATACACACTACACATGTACACACATATATACACACATTACACATGTACACACATATACACGTATACACACATTACACATGTACACACATATACACGTATACACACATTACACATGTACACACATACACACATTACACATGTACATATATACACGTATACACACATTACACACATATACACGTATACACACACTCCACACATTACACATGTACACACATATATACACGTATACACACATTACACACATTACACGTGTACACACATACACACATTACACATGTACACACATATACACGTATACACACATTACACATGTACACACATATACACACACTACACATGTACACACATATACACACATTACACATGTACACACATATACACGTATACACACATTACACATGTACACACATATACACGTATACACACTACACATGTACACACATATATACACACATTACACATGTACACACATATACACGTATACACACACTACACATGTACACACATATACACGTATACACACATTACACATGTACACGTATACACACATTACACATGTACACACATATACACGTATACACACATTACACATGTACACAAATATTCACGTATACACACATTACACATGTACACACATATACACGTATACACACATTACACATGTACACACATATACACGTATACACACATTACACATGTACACAAATATTCACGTATACACACATTACACATGTACACACATATACACGTATACACACACTACACATGTACACACATATACACGTATACACACATTACACATGTACACACATATACACGTATACACACTACACATGTACACACATATATACACACATTACACATGTACACACATATACACGTATACACACACTACACATGTACACACATATACACGTATACACACACTACACATGTACACACATATACACACATTACACATGTACACACATATACACGTATACACACATTACACATGTACACACTTATACACGTATACACACATTACATATGTACACGTATACACACATTACACATGTACACACATATACACGTATACACACATTACACATGTACACGTATACACACATTACACATGTACACACATATACACGTATACACACATTACACATGTACACAAATATTCACGTATACACACATTACACATGTACACACATATACACGTATACACACATTACACATGTACACACATATTCACGTATACACACATTACACATGTACACAAATATTCACGTATACACACATTACACATGTACACACATATACACGTATACACACATTACACATGTACACACATATACACTTATACACACACTACACATGTACACACATATACACGTATACACACACTACACATGTACACACATATACACGTATACACACATTACACATGTACACACATATACACGAATACACACATTACACATGTACACACATACACACATTACACATATACACGTATACACACATTACACATGTACACACATATACATGTATACACACACTACACATGTACACACATATACACGTATACACACACTACACTTGTACACACATATACAGACATTACACATGTACACACATATACACGTATACACACATTACACATGTACACACATATACACGTATACACACATTATACACGTATACACACACTCCACATGTACACACATATACACACATTACACATGTACACACATATACACGTATACACACACTACACATGTACACACATATACACACATTACACATGTACACACATATACACGTATACACACATTACACATGTACACACATATACACGTATACACACTACACAAGTACACACACATACACATATACACACATTACACGTGTACACACATACACACATTACACATGTACACACATATACAGACATTACACATGTACACACATATACACGTATACACACATTACACATGTACACACATATACACGTATACACACTACACATGTACACACATATACACGTATACACACTACACATGTACACACATATATACACACATTACACATGTACACACATATACACGTATACACACATTACACATGTACACACATATACACGTATACACACTACACATGTACACACATATATACACACATTACACATGTACACACATATACACGTATACACACATTACACATGTACACACATATTCACGTATATACACATTACACATGTACACACATATACACGTATACACACATTACACATGTACACAAATATTCACGTATACACACATTACACATGTACACACATATACACGTATACACACATTACACATGTACACACATACACACATTACACATGTACATATATACACGTATACACACATTACACACATATACACGTATACACACACTCCACACATTACACATGTACACACATATATACACGTATACACACATTACACACATTACACGTGTACACACATACACACATTACACATGTACACACATATACACGTATACACACATTACACATGTACACACATATACACACACTACACATGTACACACATATACACACATTACACATGTACACACATATACACGTATACACACATTACACATGTACACACACATACACGTATACACACTACACATGTACACACATATATACACACATTACACATGTACACACATATACACGTATACACACACTACACATGTACACACATATACACGTATACACACATTACACATGTACACGTATACACACATTACACATGTACACACATTTACACGTATACACACATTACACATGTACACAAATATTCACGTATACACACATTACACATGTACACACATATACACGTATACACACATTACACATGTACACACATATTCACGTATACACACATTACACATGTACACACATATACACGTATACACACATTACACATGTACACATATATTCACGTATACACACATTACACATGTACACACATATACACGTATACACACATTACACATGTACACAAATATTCACGTATACACACATTACACATGTACACACATATACACGTATACACACATTACACATGTACACACATATACACGAATACACACACTACACATGTACACACATATACACGTATACACACATTACACATGTACACACATATACACGTATACACACTACACATGTACACACATATATACACACATTACACATGTACACACATATACACGTATACACACACTACACATGTACACACATATACACGTATACACACACTACACATGTACACACATATACACACATTACACATGTACACACATATACACGTATACACACATTACACATGTACACACATATACACGTATACACACTACACATGTACACACATATACACGTATACACACTACACATGTACACACATATATACACACATTACACATGTACACACATATACACGTATACACACATTACACATGTACACACATATACACGTATACACACTACACATGTACACACATATATACACACATTACACATGTACACACATATACACGTATACACACATTACACATGTACACACATATACACGTATACACACACTACACATGTACACACATATACACGTATACACACATTACACATGTACACACATATACACGTATACACACACTACACATGTACACACATATACACGTATACACACATTACACATGTACACACATATTCACGTATACACACATTACACATGTACACACATATACACGTATACACACATTACACATGTACACACATATACACGTATACACACACTACACATGTACACACATATACACGTATACACACATTACACATGTACACACATATACACGTATACACACACTACACATGTACACACATATACACGTATACACACATTACACATGTACACACATATACACGTATACACACACTACACATGTACACACATATACACGTATACACACATTACACATGTACACACATATACACGTATACACACATTACACATGTACACACATATACACGTATACACACTACACATGTACACACATATATACACACATTACACATGTACACACATATACACGTATACACACATTACACATGTACACACATATACACGTATACACACACTACACATGTACACACATATACACGTATACACACATTACACATGTACACACATATACACGTATACACACATTACACATGTACACACATATTCACGTATACACACATTACACATGTACACACATATACACGTATACACACATTACACATGTACACACATATACACGTATACACACACTACACATGTACACACATATACACGTATACACACATTACACATGTACACACATATACACGTATACACACACTACACATGTACACACATATACACGTATACACACATTACACATGTACACACATATACACGTATACACACACTACACATGTACACACATATACACGTATACACACATTACACATGTACACATATATACACGTATACAGACACTACACATGTACACACATATACACACTTTACACGTGTACACACACATACACGTATACACACACTACACATGTACATACATATACACGTATACACACACTACACATGTACACACATACACACATTACACATGTACACACATATACACGTATACAAACACTACACATGTACACACATATACACGTATACACACACTACATATGTACACACATATACATGTATACACACACTACACATGTACACACATATACACGTATACACACATTACACATGTACACACATATACACGTATACACACATTACACATGTACACGTATACACACATTACACATGTACACACATATACACGTATACACACACTACACATGTACACACATATACACACATTACACTTGTACACACATATACACGTATACACACATTACACATGTACACACATATACACGTATACACACATTACACATGTACACGTATACACACATTACACATGTACACACATATACACGTATACACACATTACACATGTACACACATATACACACATTACACATGTACACACATATATACGTATACACACATTACACATGTACACACATACACACATTACACATGTACATATATACACGTATACAGACATTACACACATATACACGTATACACACACTCCACATGTACACACATATACACACATTACACGTGTACACACATACACACATTACACATGTACACACATATACACGTATACACACATTACACATGTACACACATATACACACACTACACATGTACACACATATACACACATTACACATGTACACACATATACACGTATACACACGTTACACATGTACACACATATACACGTATACACACTACACATGTACACACATATACACACATTACACATGTACACACATATACACGTATACACACATTACACATGTACACACATATACACGTATACACACATTACACATGTACACGTATACACACATTACACATGTACACACATATATACGTATACACACACTACACATGTACACACATATACACACATTACACATGTACACACATATACACACACTACACATGTACACACATATACACACATTACACATGTACACACATATACACGTATACACA
The DNA here is from genome assembly GCF_050575085.1 of Anarhichas minor. Classification (NCBI taxonomy): domain Eukaryota; kingdom Metazoa; phylum Chordata; class Actinopteri; order Perciformes; family Anarhichadidae; genus Anarhichas; species Anarhichas minor. The sequence goes on along the minus strand of NW_027466539.1, from coordinate 722,816 downwards.
CATTACACATGTACACACATATACACGTATACACACATTACACATGTACACACATATACACGTATACACACTACACATGTACACACATATATACACACATTACACATGTACACACATATACACGTATACACACACTACACATGTACACACATATACACGTATACACACACTACACATGTACACACATATACACACATTACACATGTACACACATATATACGTATACACACATTACACAAGTACACACATATACACGTATTCACACATTACACATGTACACGTATACACACATTACACATGTACACACATATATACGTATACACACACTACACATGTACACACATATACACGCATTACACATGTACACACATATACACACATTACACATGTACACACATATACACGTATACACACATTACACATGTACACACATATACACGTATACACACATTACACATATACACGTATACACACATTACACATGTACACGTATACACACATTACACATATACACACATTACACATGTACACACATACACACATTACACATGTACACACATATACACACATTACACATGTACACACATATACACGTATACACACATTACACATGTACACAGATATACACACACTACCCATGTAAACACATATACACACATTACACATGTACACACATATACTCGTATACACACATTACACATGTACACACATATACACGTATACACACACTACACATGTACACACATATATACATATACACACATTACACATGTACACACATATACACGTATACACACTACACAAGTACACACACATACACGTATACACACATTACACATGTACACACATACACACATTACACATGTACATATATACACGTATACACACATTACACACATATACACGTATACACACACTCCACATGTACACACATATACACACATTACACATGTACACACATATACACACATTACACATGTACACACATATACACGTATACACACTACACATGTACACACATATATACACACATTACACATGTACACACATATACACGTATACACACACTACACATGTACACACACTACACGTATACACACACTACACATGTACACACATATACACGTATACACACATTACACATGTACACACATATACACGTATACACACACTACACATGTACACACATATACACGTATACACACATTACACATGTACACACATATACACGTATACACACACTACACATGTACACACATATACACGTATACAAACTACACAAGTACACACACATACACGTATACACACATTACACATGTACACACATACACACATTACACATGTACATATATACACGTATACACACATTACACACATATACACGTATACACACACTCCACATGTACACACATATACACACATTACACGTGTACACACATACACACATTACACATGTACACACATATACACGTATACACACATTACACATGTACACACATATACACACACTACACATGTACACACATATACACACATTACACATGTACACACATATACACGTATACACACATTACACATGTACACACATATACACGTATACACACATTACACATGTACACACATATACACGTATACACACTACACATGTACACAGATATATACACACATTACACATGTACACACATATACACGTATACACACACTACACATGTACACACATATACACGTATACACACACTACACATGTACACACATATACACACATTACACATGTACACACATATACACGTATACACACATTATACATGTACACACATATACACGTATACACACATTACACATGTACACGTATACACACATTACACATGTACACACATATACACGTATACACACATTGCACATGTACACGTATACACACATTACACATGTACACACATATACACGTATACACACATTACACATGTACACGTATACACACATTACACATGTACACACATATACACGTATACACACATTACACATGTACACACATATACACGTATACACACATTACACATGTACACACATATACACATATACACACACTACACATGTACACACATATACACATATACACACATTACACATGTACACACATATACACGTATACACACACTACACATGTACACACATATACACGTATACACACATTACACATGTACACACATATACACGTATACACACACTACACATGTACACACATATACACACTTTACACGTGTACACACACATACACGTATACACACACTACACATGTACATACATATACACGTATACACACACTACACATGTACACACATACACACATTACACATGTACACACATATACACGTATACACACACTACACATGTACACACATATACATGTATACACACACTACACATGTACACAGATATACACGTATACACACATTACACATGTACACACATATACATGTATACACACATTACACATGTACACGTATACACACATTACACATGTACACACATATATACGTATACACACACTACACATGTACACACATATACACACATTACACATGTACACACATATACACACATTACACATGTACACACATATATACGTATACACACATTACACATGTACACACATATACACGTATACACACATTACACATGTACACACATATACACACATTACACATGTACACACATATATACGTATACACACATTACACATGTACACACATATACACGTATACACACATTACACATGTACACACATTACACATGTACACGTATACACACATTACACATGTACACACATATACACGTATACACACACTACACATGTACACACATATACACGTATACACACATTACACATGTACACACATATACACGTATACACACATTACACATGTACACGTATACACACATTACACATGTACACACATATATACGTATACACACACTACACATCTACACACATATACACACATTACACATGTACACACATATACACACACTACACATGTACACACATATACACACACTACACATGTACACACATATACACACATTACACATGTACACACATATACACGTATACACACATTACACATGTACACACATATACACGTATACACACTACACATGTACACAGATATATACACACATTACACATGTACACACATATACACGTATACACACACTACACATGTACACACATATACACGTATACACACACTACACATGTACACACATATACACACATTACACATGTACACACATATACACGTATACACACATTACACATGTACACACATATACACGTATACACACATTACACATGTACACGTATACACACATTACACATGTACACACATATACACGTATACACACATTACACATGTACACGTATACACACATTACACATGTACACACATATACACGTATACACACATTACACATGTACACACATATACACGTATACACACTACACATGTACACACATATATACACACATTACACATGTACACACATATACACGTATACACACACTACACATGTACACACATATACACGTATACACACACTACACATGTACACACATATACACACATTACACATGTACACACATATACACGTATACACACATTACACATGTACACACATATACACGTATACACACATTACACATGTACACGTATACACACATTACACATGTACACACATATACACGTATACACACATTACACATGTACACGTATACACACATTACACATGTACACACATATACACGTATACACACATTACACATGTACACACATATACACACATTACACATGTACACACATATATACGTATACACACATTACACATGTACACACATATACACGTATACTCACATTACACATGTACACATATACACACATTACACATGTACACACATATATACGTATACACACACTACACATGTACACACATATACACACATTACACATGTACACACATATACACGTATACACACATTACACATGTACACACATATACACGTATACACACATTACACATCTACACAAATATTCACGTATACACACATTACACATGTACACACATATACACGTATACACACATTACACATGTACACACATATTCACGTATACACACATTACACATGTACACACATATACACGTATACACACATTACACATGTACACACATATACACGTATACACACACTACACATGTACACACATATACACGTATACACACATTACACATGTACACACATATACACGTATACACACACTACACATGTACACACATATACACGTATACACACATTACACATGTACACACATATACACGTATACAGACACTACACATGTACACACATATACACACTTTACACGTGTACACACACATACACGTATACACACACTACACATGTACATACATATACACGTATACACACACTACACATGTACACACATACACACATTACACATGTACACACATATACACGTATACACACACTACACATGTACACACATATACACGTATACACACACTACATATGTACACACATATACATGTATACACACACTACACATGTACACACATATACACGTATACACACATTACACATGTACACACATATACACGTATACACACATTACACATGTACACGTATACACACATTACACATGTACACACATATACACGTATACACACATTACACATGTACACACATATACACGTATACACACATTACACATCTACACAAATATTCACGTATACACACATTACACATGTACACACATATACACGTATACACACATTACACATGTACACACATATTCACGTATACACACATTACACATGTACACACATATACACGTATACACACATTACACATGTACACACATATACACGTATACACACACTACACATGTACACACATATACACGTATACACACATTACACATGTACACACATATACACGTATACACACACTACACATGTACACACATATACACGTATACACACATTACACATGTACACACATATACACGTATACAGACACTACACATGTACACACATATACACACTTTACACGTGTACACACACATACACGTATACACACACTACACATGTACATACATATACACGTATACACACACTACACATGTACACACATACACACATTACACATGTACACACATATACACGTATACACACACTACACATGTACACACATATACACGTATACACACACTACATATGTACACACATATACATGTATACACACACTACACATGTACACACATATACACGTATACACACATTACACATGTACACACATATACACGTATACACACATTACACATGTACACGTATACACACATTACACATGTACACACATATACACGTATACACACACTACACATCTACACACATATACACACATTACACTTGTACACACATATACACGTATACACACATTACACATGTACACACATATACACGTATACACACATTACACATGTACACGTATACACACATTACACATGTACACACATATACACGTATACACACATTACACATGTACACGTATACACACATTACACATGTACACACATATACACGTATACACACATTACACATGTACACACATATACACACATTACACATGTACACACATATATACGTATACACACATTACACATGTACACACATACACACATTACACATGTACATATATACACGTATACACACATTACACACATATACACGTATAAACACACTCCACATGTACACACATATACACACATTACACGTGTACACACATTACACATGTACACACATATACACACACTACACATGTACACACATATACACACATTACACATGTACACACATATACACGTATACACACGTTACACATGTACACACATATACACGTATACACACTACACATGTACACACATATACACACATTACACATGTACACACATATACACGTATACACACATTACACATGTACACACATATACACGTATACACACATTACACATGTACACAAATATTCACGTATACACACATTACACATGTACACACATATACACGTATACACACATTACACATGTACACACATATTCACGTATACACACATTACACATGTACACACATATACACGTATACACACATTACACATGTACACACATATACACGTATACACACACTACACATGTACAAACATATACACACTTTACACGTGTACACACACATACACGTATACACACACTACACATGTACATACATATACACGTATACACACACTACACATGTACACACATACACACATTACACATGTACACACATATACACGTATACACACAATACACATGTACACACATATACACGTATACACACACTACAACATGTACACACATATACATGTATACACACACTACACATGTACACACATATACACACATTACACATGTACACACATATACACGTATACACACATTACACATGTACACACATATACACGTATACACACATTACACATGTACACAAATATTCACGTATACACACATTACACATGTACACACATATACACGTATACACACATTACACATGTACACACATATTCACGTATACACACATTACACATGTACACACATATACACGTATACACACATTACACATGTACACACATATACACGTATACACACACTACACATGTACAAACATATACACACTTTACACGTGTACACACACATACACGTATACACACACTACACATGTACATACATATACACGTATACACACACTACACATGTACACACATACACACATTACACATGTACACACATATACACGTATACACACAATACACATGTACACACATATACACGTATACACACACTACAACATGTACACACATATACATGTATACACACACTACACATGTACACACATATACACGTATACACACATTACACATGTACACACATATACACGTATACACACATTACACATGTACACGTATACACACATTACACATGTACACACATATATACGTATACACACACTACACATGTACACACATATACACACATTACACATGTACACACATATACACACACTACACATGTACACACATATACACACATTACACATGTACACACATATACACACATTACACATGTACACACATATACACGTATACACACATTACACATGTACACACATATACACGTATACACACATTACACATGTACACACATATACACGTATACACACATTACACATATACACGTATACACACATTACACATGTACACGTATACACACATTACACATATACACACATTACACATGTACACACATACACACATTACACATGTACACACATATACACACATTACACATGTACACACATATACACGTATACACACATTACACATGTACACAGATATACACACACTACACATGTAAACACATATACACACATTACACATGTACACACATATACTCGTATACACACATTACACATGTACACACATATACACGTATACACACACTACACATGTACACACATATATACATATACACACATTACACATGTACACACATATACACGTATACACACTACACAAGTACACACACATACACGTATACACACATTACACATGTACACACATACACACATTACACATGTACACACATATACACACATTACACATGTACACACATATACACACATTACACATGTACACACATATACACGTATACACACTACACATGTACACACATATATACACACATTACACATGTACACACATATACACGTATACACACACTACACATGTACACACACTACACATATACACACACTACACATGTACACACATATACACACATTACACATGTACACACATATACACGTATACACACATTACACATGTACACACATATACACGTATACACACATTACACATGTACACGTATACACACATTACACATGTACACACATATACACGTATACACACATTACACATGTACACACATATACACGTATACACACATTACACATGTACACAAATATTCACGTATACACACATTACACATGTACACACATATACACGTATACACACATTACACATGTACACACATATTCACGTATACACACATTACACATGTACACACATATACACGTATACACACATTACACATGTACACAAATATTCACGTATACACACATTACACATGTACACACATATACACGTATACACACATTACACATGTACACACATATACACGTATACACACACTACACATGTACACACATATACACACTTTACACGTGTACACACACATACACGTATACACACACTACACATGTACACACATATACACGTATACACACACTACACATGTACACACATATACATGTATACACACACTACACATGTATACACGTATACACACATTACACATGTACACACATATACACGTATACACACATTACACATGTACACACATATACACGTATACACACATTACACATGTACACATATACACACATTACACATGTACACACATATATACGTATACACACACTACACATGTACACACATATACACGTATACAAACTACACAAGTACACACACATACACGTATACACACATTACACATGTACACATACACACATTACACATGTACATATATACACGTATACACACATTACACACATATACACGTATACACACACTCCACATGTACACACATATACACACATTACACGTGTACACACATACACACATTACACATGTACACACATATACACGTATACACACATTACACATGTACACACATATACACACACTACACATGTACACACATATACACACATTACACATGTACACACATATACACGTATACACACATTACACATGTACACACATATACACGTATACACACATTACACATGTACACACATATACACGTATACACACTACACATGTACACAGATATATACACACATTACACATGTACACACATATACACGTATACACACACTACACATGTACACACATATACACGTATACACACACTACACATGTACACACACTACACGTATACACACACTACACATGTACACACATATACACACATTACACATGTACACACATACACGTATACACACATTACACATGTACACACATATACACGTATACACACATTACACATGTACACGTATACACACATTACACATGTACACACATATACACGTATACACACATTACACATGTACACGTATACACACATTACACATGTACACACATATACACGTATACACACATTACACATGTACACACATATACACGTATACACACATTACACATGTACACAAATATTCACGTATACACACATTACACATGTACACACATATACACGTATACACACATTACACATGTACACACATATTCACGTATACACACATTACACATGTACACACATATACACGTATACACACATTACACATGTACACACATATACACGTATACACACACTACACATGTACACACATACACGTATACACACACTACACATGTACACACATATACACGTATACACACATTACACATGTACACACATATACACGTATACACACACTACACATGTACACACATATACACGTATACACACATTACACATGTACACACATATACACGTATACACACACTACACATGTACACACATATACACACTTTACACGTGTACACACACATACACGTATACACACACTACACATGTACACACATATACACGTATACACACACTACACATGTACACACATATACATGTATACACACACTACACATGTATACACGTATACACACATTACACATGTACACACATATACACGTATACACACATTACACATGTACACACATATACACGTATACACACATTACACATGTACACATATACACACATTACACATGTACACACATATATACGTATACACACACTACACATGTACACACATATACAAGTATACAAACTACACAAGTACACACACATACACGTATACACACATTACACATGTACACACATACACACATTACACATGTACATATATACACGTATACACACATTACACACATATACACGTATACACACACTCCACATGTACACACATATACACACATTACACGTGTACACACATACACACATTACACATGTACACACATATACACGTATACACACATTACACATGTACAAACATATACACACACTACACATGTACACACATATACACACATTACACATGTACACACATATACACGTATACACACATTACACATGTACACACATATACACACACTACACATGTAAACACATATACACACATTACACATGTACACACATATACACGTATACACACATTACACATGTACACACATATACACGTATACACACACTACACATGTACACACATATACACGTATACACACACTACACATGTACACACATACACGTATACACACACTACACATGTACACACATATACACACATTACACATGTACACGTATACACACATTACACATGTACACACATATACACGTATACACACATTACACATGTACACACATATACACGTATACACACATTACACATGTACACGTATACACACATTACACATGTACACACATATACACGTATACACACATTACACATGTACACGTATACACACATTACACATGTACACACATATACACGTATACACACATTACACATGTACACACATATACACACATTACACATGTACACACATATATACGTATACACACATTACACATGTACACACATACACACATTACACATGTACATATATACACGTATACACACATTACACACATATACACGTATACACACACTCCACATGTACACACATATACACACATTACACGTGTACACACATACACATTACACATGTACACACATATACACGTATACACACATTACACATGTACACACATATACACACACTACACATGTACACACATATACACACATTACACATGTACACACATATACACGTATACACACACTACACATGTACACGTATACACACATTACACATGTACACACATATACACGTATACACACACTACACATGTACACACATATACACGTATACACACATTACACATGTACACACATATACACGTATACACACACTACACATGTACACACATATACACGTATACACACACTACACATGTACACACATATACACACTTTACACGTGTACACACACATACACGTATACACACACTACACATGTACATACATATACACGTATACACACACTACACATGTACACACATACACACATTACACATGTACACACATATACACGTATACACACACTACACATGTACACACATATACATGTATACACACACTACACATGTACACAGATATACACGTATACACACATTACACATGTACACACATATACACGTATACACACATTACACATGTACACGTATACACACATTACACGTGTACACACATATATACGTATACACACACTACACGTGTACACACATATACACACATTACACATGTACACACATATACACGTATACACACATTACACATGTACACACATATACACGTATACACACATTACACATGTACACACATATACACGTATACACACTACACATGTACACAGATATATTCACACATTACACATGTACACACATATACACGTATACACACACTACACATGTACACACATATACACGTATACACACACTACACATGTACACACATATACACGTATACAAACACTACACATGTACACACATATACACACATTACACGTGTACACACATATACACGTATACACACATTACACATGTACACACATATACACGTATACACACATTACACATGTACACGTATACACACATTACACATGTACACACATATACACGTATACACACATTACACATGTACACACATATACACACATTACACATGTACACACATATATACGTATACACACATTACACATGTACACACATACACACATTACACGTGTACACACATACACACATTACACATGTACACACATATACACGTATACACACATTACACATGTACACGTATACACACATTACACATGTACACACATATACACGTATACACACATTACACATGTACACACATATACACACATTACACATGTACACACATATATACGTATACACACATTACACATGTACACACATACACACATTACACATGTACATATATACACGTATACACACATTACACACATATACACGTATACACACACTCCACATGTACACACATATACACACATTACACGTGTACACACATACACATTACACATGTACACACATATACACGTATACACACATTACACATGTACACACATATACACACACTACACATGTACACACATATACACACATTACACATGTACACACATATACACGTATACACACACTACACATGTACACGTATACACACATTACACATGTACACACATATACACGTATACACACACTACACATGTACACACATATACACGTATACACACATTACACATGTACACACATATACACGTATACACACACTACACATGTACACACATATACACGTATACACACACTACACATGTACACACATATACACACTTTACACGTGTACACACACATACACGTATACACACACTACACATGTACATACATATACACGTATACACACACTACACATGTACACACATACACACATTACACATGTACACACATATACACGTATACACACACTACACATGTACACACATATACATGTATACACACACTACACATGTACACAGATATACACGTATACACACATTACACATGTACACACATATACACGTATACACACATTACACATGTACACGTATACACACATTACACGTGTACACACATATATACGTATACACACACTACACGTGTACACACATATACACACATTACACATGTACACACATATACACGTATACACACATTACACATGTACACACATATACACGTATACACACATTACACATGTACACACATATACACGTATACACACTACACATGTACACAGATATATTCACACATTACACATGTACACACATATACACGTATACACACACTACACATGTACACACATATACACGTATACACACACTACACATGTACACACATATACACGTATACAAACACTACACATGTACACACATATACACACATTACACGTGTACACACATATACACGTATACACACATTACACATGTACACACATATACACGTATACACACATTACACATGTACACGTATACACACATTACACATGTACACACATATACACGTATACACACATTACACATGTACACACATATACACACATTACACATGTACACACATATATACGTATACACACATTACACATGTACACACATACACACATTACACGTGTACACACATACACACATTACACATGTACACACATATACACGTATACACACATTACACATGTACACACATATACACACACTACACATGTACACACATATACACACATTACACATGTACACACATATACACGTATACACACATTACACATGTACACACATATACACGTATACACACTACACATGTACACACATATATACACACACTACACATGTACACACATATACACGTATACACACACTACACATGTACACACATATACACGTATACACACACTACACATGTACACACATATACACACATTACACATGTACACACATATACACGTATACACACATTACACATGTACACACATATACACGTATACACACATTACACATGTACACGTATACAAACATTACACATGTACACACATATACACGTATACACACATTACACATGTACACACATATACACGTATACACACACTACACATGTACACACATATACACGTATACACACATTACACATGTACACACATATACACGTATACACACACTACACATGTACACACATATACACGTATACACACATTACACATGTACACACATATACACATATACACACACTACACATGTACACACATATACACGTATACACACACTACACATGTACACACATATACACACTTTACACGTGTACACACACATACACGTATACACACACTACACATGTACATACATATACACGTATACACACACTACACATGTACACACATACACACATTACACATGTACACACATATACACGTATACAAACACTACACATGTACACACATATACATGTATACACACACTACACATGTACACACATATACACGTATACACACATTACACATGTACACACATATACACGTATACACACATTACACATGTACACGTATACACACATTACACATGTACACACATATATACGTATACACACACTACACATGTACACACATATACACACATTACACATATACACACATATACACGTATACACACATTACACATGTACACACATATACACGTATACACACATTACACATGTACACACATATACACGTATACACACTACACATGTACACAGATATATACACACATTACACATGTACACACATATACACGTATACACACAATTCACATGTACACACATATACACGTATACACACACTACACATGTACACACATATACACGTATACACACACTACACATGTACACACATATACACACATTACACATGTACACACATATACACGTATACACACATTACACATGTACACACATATACACGTATACACACATTACACATGTACACGTATACACACATTACACATGTACACACATATACACGTATACACACATTACACATGTACACGTATACACACATTACACATGTACACACATATACACGTATACACACATTACACATGTACACACATATACACACATTACACATGTACACACATATATACGTATACACACATTACACATGTACACACATACACACGTTACACATGTACATATATACACGTATACACACATTACACACATATACACGTATACACACACTCCACATGTACACACATATACACACACTACACATGTACACACATATTCACACATTACACATGTACACACATATACACGTATACACACATTACACATGTACACACATATACACGTATACACACTACACATGTACACACATATACACACATTACACATGTACACACATATACACGTATACACACATTACACATGTACACACATTACACATGTACACGTATACACACATTACACATGTACACACATATACACGTATACACACATTACACATGTACACGTATACACACATTACACATGTACACACATATACACGTATACACACATTACACATGTACACAAATATTCACGTATACACACATTACACATGTACACACATATACACGTATACACACATTACACATGTACACACATATTCACGTATACACACATTACACATGTACACACATATACACGTATACACACATTACACATGTACACACATATACACGTATACACACACTACACATGTACACACATATACACGTATACACACATTACACATGTACACACATATACACGTATACACACATTACACATGTACACACATATACACGTATACACACATTACAAATGTACACACATATACACGTATACACACTACACATGTACACAGATATATACACACATTACACATGTACACACATATACACGTATACACACACTTCACATGTACACACATATACACGTATACACACACTACACATGTACACACATATACACGTATACACACATTACACATGTACACACATATTCACGTATACACACATTACACATGTACACACATATACACGTATACACACATTACACATGTACACACATATACACGTATACACACACTACACATGTACACACATATACACGTATACACACACTACACATGTACACACATATACACACATTACACATGTACACACATATACACACACTACACATGTACACACATATTCACGTATACACACATTACACATATACACACATATACACGTATACACACATTACACATGTACACACATATACACGTATACACACACTACACATGTACACACATATACACGTATACACACATTACACATGTACACACATATACACGTATACACACATTACACATGTACACACATATACACGTATACACACACTACACATGTACACACATATACACACATTACACATGTACACACATATACACGTATACACACATTACACATGTACACACATATACACGTATACACACATTACACATGTACACGTATACACACATTACACATGTACACACATATACACGTATACACACATTACACATGTACACGTATACACACATTACACATGTACACACATATACACGTATACACACATTACACATGTACACACATATACACACATTACACATGTACACACATATATACGTATACACACATTACACATGTACACACATACACACATTACACATGTACATATATACACGTATACACACATTACACACATATACACGTATACACACACTCCACATGTACACACATATACACACACTACACATGTACACACATATTCACACATTACACATGTACACACATATACACGTATACACACATTACACATGTACACACATATACACGTATACACACATTACACATGTACACACATATACACGTATACACACATTACACATGTACACGTATACACACATTACACATGTACACACATATACACGTATACACACATTACACATGTACACAAATATTCACGTATACACACATTACACATGTACACACATATACACGTATACACACATTACACATGTACACAAATATTCACGTATACACACATTACACATGTACACACATATACACGTATACACACATTACACATGTACACACATATTCACGTATACACACATTACACATGTACACACATATACACGTATACACACATTACACATGTACACACATATACACGTATACACACACTACACATGTACACACATATACACGTATACACACATTACACATGTACACACATATACACGTATACACACTACACATGTACACAGATATATACAAACATTACACATGTACACACATATACACGTATACACACACTTCACATGTACACACATATACACGTATACACACACTACACATGTACACACATATACACGTATACACACACTACACATGTACACGTATACACACATTACACATGTACACACATATACACGTATACACACATTACACATGTACACACATATACACGTATACACACATTACACATGTACACGTATACACACATTACACATGTACACACATATACACGTATACACACATTACACATGTACACGTATACACACATTACACATGTACACACATATACACGTATACACACATTACACATGTACACACATATACACACATTACACATGTACACACATATATACGTATACACACATTACACATGTACACACATACACACATTACACATGTACATATATACACGTATACACACATTACACACATATACACGTATACACACACTCCACATGTACACACATATACACACACTACACATGTACACACATATTCACACATTACACATGTACACACATATACACGTATACACACATTACACATGTACACACATATACACGTATACACACATTACACATGTACACACATATACACGTATACACACATTACACATGTACACGTATACACACATTACACATGTACACACATATACACGTATACACACATTACACATGTACACAAATATTCACGTATACACACATTACACATGTACACACATATACACGTATACACACATTACACATGTACACAAATATTCACGTATACACACATTACACATGTACACACATATACACGTATACACACATTACACATGTACACACATATTCACGTATACACACATTACACATGTACACACATATACACGTATACACACATTACACATGTACACACATATACACGTATACACACACTACACATGTACACACATATACACGTATACACACATTACACATGTACACACATATACACGTATACACACTACACATGTACACAGATATATACAAACATTACACATGTACACACATATACACGTATACACACACTTCACATGTACACACATATACACGTATACACACACTACACATGTACACACATATACACGTATACACACACTACACATGTACACACATATACACACATTACACATGTACACACATATACACGTATACACACATTACACATGTACACACATATTCACGTATACACACATTACACATGTACACGTATACACACATTACACATGTACACACATATACACGTATACACACATTACACATGTACACACATATACACACATTACACATGTACACACATATATACGTATACACACATTACACATGTACACACATACACACATTACACATGTACATATATACACGTATACACACATTACACACATATACACGTATACACACACTCCACATGTACACACATATACACACATTACACGTGTACACACATACACACATTACACATGTACACACATATACACGTATACACACATTACACATGTACACACATATACACACACTACACATGTACACACATATACACACATTACACATGTACACACATATACACGTATACACACATTACACATGTACACACATATACACGTATACACACTACACATGTACACACATATATACACACACTACACATGTACACACATATACACGTATACACACACTACACATGTACACACATATACACGTATACACACACTACACATGTACACACATATACACACATTACACATGTACACACATATACACGTATACACACATTACACATGTACACACATATACACGTATACACACATTACACATGTACACGTATACACACATTACACATGTACACACATATACACGTATACACACATTACACATGTACACGTATACACACATTACACATGTACACAAATATTCACATATACACACATTACACATGTACACACATATACACGTATACACACATTACACATGTACACACATATACACGTATACACACACTACACATGTACACACATATACACGTATACACACATTACACATGTACACACATATACACGTATACACACACTACACATGTACACACATATACACGTATACACACATTACACATGTACACACATATACACATATACACACACTACACATGTACACACATATACACGTATACACACACTACACATGTACACACATATACACACTTTACACGTGTACACACACATACACGTATACACACACTACACATGTACATACATATACACGTATACACACACTACACATGTACACACATACACACATTACACATGTACACACATATACACGTATACACACACTACACATGTACACACATATACATGTATACACACACTACACATGTACACACATATACACGTATACACACATTACACATGTACACACATATACACGTATACACACATTACACATGTACACGTATACACACATTACACATGTACACACATATATACGTATACACACACTACACATGTACACACATATACACACATTACACATGTACACACATATACACACATTACACATGTACACACATATACACGTATACAACATTACACATGTACACACATATACACGTATACACACATTACACATGTACACACATATACACGTATACACACTACACATGTACACAGATATATACACACATTACACATGTACACACATATACACGTATACACACACTTCACATGTACACACATATACACGTATACACACACTACACATGTACACACATATACACGTATACACACACTACACATGTACACACATATACACACATTACACATGTACACACATATACACGTATACACACATTACACATGTACACACATATACACGTATACACACATTACACATGTACACACATATACACGTATACACACACTACACATGTACACACATATACACGTATACACACATTACACATGTACACACATATACACGTATACACACATTACACATGTACACACATATACACGTATACACACATTACACATGTACACACATATACACGTATACACACTACACATGTACACAGATATATACACACATTACACATGTACACACATATACACGTATACACACACTTCACATGTACACACATATACACGTATACACACACTACACATGTACACACATATACACGTATACACACACTACACATGTACACACATATACACACATTACACATGTACACACATATACACGTATACACACATTACACATGTACACACATATACACGTATACACACATTACACATGTACACGTATACACACATTACACATGTACACACATATACACGTATACACACATTACACATGTACACGTATACACACATTACACATGTACACACATATACACGTATACACACATTACACATGTACACACATATACACACATTACACATGTACACACATATATACGTATACACACATTACACATGTACACACATACACACATTACACATGTACATATATACACGTATACACACATTACACACATATACACGAAGACACACACTCCACATGTACACACATATACACACACTACACATGTACACACATATTCACGTATACACACATTACACATGTACACACATATACACGTATACACACATTACACATGTACACACATATACACGTATACACACACTACACATGTACACACATATACACGTATACACACATTACACATGTACACACATATACACGTATACACACATTACACATGTACACACATATACACGTATACACACACTACACATGTACACACATATACACACATTACACATGTACACACATATACACGTATACACACATTACACATGTACACACATATACACGTATACACACATTACACATGTACACGTATACACACATTACACATGTACACACATATACACGTATACACACATTACACATGTACACGTATACACACATTACACATGTACACAAATATTCACATATACACACATTACACATGTACACACATATACACGTATACACACATTACACATGTACACACATATACACGTATACACACACTACACATGTACACACATATACACGTATACACACACTACACATGTACACACATATACACGTATACACACATTACACATGTACACACATATACACATATACACACACACTACACATGTACACACATATACACGTATACACACACTACACATGTACACACATATACACGTATACACACATTACACATGTACACGTATACACACATTACACATGTACACACATATATACGTATACACACACTACACATGTACACACATATACACACATTACACATGTACACACATATACACGTATACACACATTACACATGTACACACATATACACGTATACACACATTACACATGTACACACATATACACGTATACACACTACACATGTACACAGATATATACACACATTACACATGTACACACATATACACGTATACACACACTTCACATGTACACACATATACACGTATACACACACTACACATGTACACACATATACACGTATACACACACTACACATGTACACACATATACACACATTACACATGTACACACATATACACGTATACACACATTACACATGTACACACATATACACGTATACACACATTACACATGTACACGTATACACACATTACACATGTACACACATATACACGTATACACACATTACACATGTACACGTATACACACATTACACATGTACACACATATACACGTATACACACATTACACATGTACACGTATACACACATTACACATGTACACACATATACACGTATACACACATTACACATGTACACACATATACACACATTACACATGTACACACATATATACGTATACACACATTACACATGTACACACATACACACATTACACATGTACATATATACACGTATACACACATTACACACATATACACGGATACACACACTCCACATGTACACACATATACACACACTACACATGTACACACATATTCACACATTACACATGTACACACATATACACGTATACACACATTACACATGTACACGTATACACACATTACACATGTACACACATATACACGTATACACACATTACACATGTACACAAATATTCACGTATACACACATTACACATGTACACACATATACACGTATACACACATTACACATGTACACACATATTCACGTATACACACATTACACATGTACACACATATACACGTATACACACATTACACATGTACACACATATACACGTATACACACACTACACATGTACACACATATACACGTATACACACATTACACATGTACACACATATACACGTATACACACATTACACATGTACACACATATACACGTATACACACACTACACATGTACACACATATACACGTATACACACATTACACATGTACACACATATACACGTATACACACATTACACATGTACACACATATACACGTATACACACTACACATGTACACAGATATATACACACATTACACATGTACACACATATACACGTATACACACACTTCACATGTACACACATATACACGTATACACACACTACACATGTACACACATATACACGTATACACACACTACACATGTACACACATATACACACATTACACATGTACACACATATACACGTATACACACATTACACATGTACACACATATACACGTATACACACATTACACATGTACACGTATACACACATTACACATGTACACACATATACACGTATACACACATTACACATGTACACACATATACACGTATACACACATTACACATGTACACACATATACACACATTACACATGTACACACATATATACGTATACACACATTACACATGTACACACATACACACATTACACATGTACATATATACACGTATACACACATTACACACATATACACGAAGACACACACTCCACATGTACACACATATACACACACTACACATGTACACACATATTCACGTATACACACATTACACATGTACACACATATACACGTATACACACATTACACATGTACACACATATACACGTATACACACATTACACATGTACACACATATACACGTATACACACATTACACATGTACACACATATACACGTATACACACTACACATGTACACAGATATATACACACATTACACATGTACACACATATACACGTATACACACACTTCACATGTACACACATATACACGTATACACACACTACACATGTACACACATATACACGTATACACACACTACACATGTACACACATATACACACATTACACATGTACACACATATACACGTATACACACATTACACATGTACACACATATACACGTATACACACATTACACATGTACACACATATACACGTATACACACACTACACATGTACACACATATACACGTATACACACACTACACATGTACACACATATACACGTATACACACATTACACATGTACACACATATACACGTATACACACATTACACATGTACACACATATACACGTATACACACATTACACATGTACACACATATACACGTATACACACACTTCACATGTACACACATATACACGTATACACACACTACACATGTACACACATATACACGTATACACACACTACACATGTACACACATATACACACATTACACATGTACACACATATACACGTATACACACATTACACATGTACACACATATACACGTATACACACATTACACATGTACACGTATACACACATTACACATGTACACACATATACACGTATACACACATTACACATGTACACGTATACACACATTACACATGTACACACATATACACGTATACACACATTACACAAGTACACACATATAGACACATTACACATGTACACACATATATACGTATACACACATTACACATGTACACACATACACACATTACACATGTACATATATACACGTATACACACATTACACACATATACACGAAGACACACACTCCACATGTACACACATATACACACACTACACATGTACACACATATTCACGTATACACACACTACACATCTACACACATATACACGTATACAGACATTACACATGTACACACATATACACGTATACACACATTACACATGTACACACATATTCACGTATACACACATTACACATGTACACACATATACACGTATACACACATTACACATGTACACACATATACACGTATACACACACTACACATGTACACACATATACACGTATACACACATTACACATGTACACACATATACACGTATACACACACTACACATGTACACACATATACACGTATACACACATTACACATGTACACACATATACACGTATACACACACTACACATGTACACACATATACACACTTTACACGTGTACACACACATACACGTATACACACACTACACATGTACACACATATACACGTATACACACACTACACATGTACACACATATACACGTATACACACATTACACATGTACACACATACACACATTACACATGTACACACATATACACGTATACACACACTACACGTGTACACACATACACACATTACACATGTACACACATATACACGTATACACACATTACACATGTACACACATATACACACACTACACATGTACACACATATACACACATTACACATGTACACACATATACACGTATACACACATTACACATGTACACACATACACACATTACACATGTACACACATATACACGTATACACACACTACACGTGTACACACATACACACATTACACATGTACACACATATACACGTATACACACATTACACATGTACACACATATACACACACTACACATGTACACACATATACACACATTACACATGTACACACATATACACGTATACACACATTACACATGTACACACATATACACGTATACTCACATTACACATGTACACATATATACACACATTACACATGTACACGTATACACACATTACACATGTACACACATATACACGTATACACACTACACATCTACACAGATATATACACACATTACACATATACACACATATACACGTATACACACACGACACATGTACACACATATACACGTATACACACACTACACATGTACACATATATACACACATTACACATGTACACGTATACACACATTACACATGTACACACATATACACGTATACACACATTACACATGTACACACATATACACACATTATACATGTACACACATATATACGTATACACACATTACACATGTACACACATACACACATTACACATGTACATATATACACGTATACACACATTACACACATATACACGTATACACACACTCCACATGTACACACATATACACACATTACACGTGTACACACATACACACATTACACATGTACACACATATACACGTATACACACATTACACGTGTACACACATATACACACACTACACATGTACACACATATACACACATTACACATGTACACACATATACACGTATACACACATTACACATGTACACACATATACACGTATACACACTACACATGTACAAACATATATACACACATTACACATGTACACACATATACACGTATACACACACTACACATGTACACACATATACACGTATACACACACTACACATGTACACACATATACACACATTACACATGTACACACATATACACGTATACACACATTACACATGTACACACATATACACGTATACACACATTACACATGTACACGTATACACACATTACACATGTACACACATATACACGTATACACACATTACACATGTACACATATACACACATTACACATGTACACACATATACACGTATACACACATTACACATGTACACAAATATTCACGTATACACACATTACACATGTACACATATACACACATTACACATGTACACACATATACACGTATACACACATTACACATGTACACAAATATTCACGTATACACACATTACACATGTACACACATATACACGTATACACACATTACACATGTACACACATATACACGTATACACACATTACACATGTACACACATATACACGTATACACACACTACACATGTACACACATATACACGTATACACACATTACACATGTACACACATATACACGTATACACACACTACACATGTACACACATATACACGTATACACACATAACACATGTACACACATATACACGTATACACACACTACACATGTACACACATACACACATATACACACATTACACATGTACACACATATACACGTATACACACTACACAAGTACACACACATACACGTATACACACATTACACACATATACACGTATACACACACTCCACATGTACACACATATACACACATTACACATGTACACACATATACACACATTACACATGTACACACATATACACGTATACACACTACACATGTACACACATATATACACACATTACACATGTACACACATATACACGTATACACACACTACACATGTACACACACTACACGTATACACACACTACACATGTACACACATATACACACATTACACATGTACACACATATACACGTATACACACATTACACATGTACACACATATACACGTATACACACATTACACATGTACACGTATACACACATTACACATGTACACACATATACACGTATACACACATTACACATGTACACGTATACACACATTACACATGTACACACATATACACGTATACACACATTACACATGTACACACATATACACGTATACACACATTACACATGTACACAAATATTCACGTATACACACATTACACATGTACACACATATACACGTATACACACATTACACATGTACACACATATTCACGTATACACACATTACACATGTACACAAATATTCACGTATACACACATTACACATGTACACACATATACACGTATACACACATTACACATGTACACACATATTCACGTATACACACATTACACATGTACACACATATACACGTATACACACATTACACATGTACACAAATATTCACGTATACAAACATTACACATGTACACACATATACACGTATACACACATTACACATGTACACACATACACATATACACACTACACATGTACACAGATATATACACACATTACACATGTACACACATATACACGTATACACACACTACACATGTACACACATATACACGTATACACACACTACACATGTACACACATATACACACATTACACATGTACACACATATACACGTATACACACATTACACATGTACACACATATACACGTATACACACATTACACATGTACACGTATACACACATTACACATGTACACACATATACACGTATACACACATTACACATGTACACGTATACACACATTACACATGTACACACATATACACGTATACACACATTACACATGTACACACATATACACACATTACACATGTACACACATATATACGTATACACACACTACACATGTACACACATATACACGTATACACACACTACACATGTACACACATATACACACATTACACATGTACACACATATACACGTATACACACATTACACATGTACACACATATACACGTATACACACATTACACATGTACACGTATACACACATTACACATGTACACACATATACACGTATACACACATTACACATGTACACGTATACACACATTACACATGTACACACATATACACGTATACACACATTACACATGTACACGTATACACACATTACACATGTACACACATATACACGTATACACACATTACACATGTACACACATATACACGTATACACACATTACACATGTACACGTATACACACATTACACATGTACACACATATATACGTATACACACACTACACATGTACACACATATACACACATTACACATGTACACACATATACACACACTACACATGTACACACATATACACACATTACACATGTACACACATATACACGTATACACACATTACACATGTACACACATATACACGTATACACACTGCACATGTACACAGATATATACACACATTACACATGTACACACATATACACGTATACACACACTACACATGTACACACATATACAGGTATACACACATTACACATGTACACACATATACACGTATACACACACTACACATGTACACACATATACACGTATACACACATTACACATGTACACACATATACACGTATACACACACTACACATGTACACACATATACACGTATAAAGACACTACACATGTACACACATATACACACTTTACACGTGTACACACACATACACGTATACACACACTACACATGTACATACATATACACGTATACACACACTACACATGTACACACATACACACATATACACACATTACACATGTACACACATATACACGTATACACACTACACAAGTACACACACATACACGTATACACACATTACACACATATACACGTATACACACACTCCACATATACACACATATACACACATTACACATGTACACACATATACACACATTACACATGTACACACATATACACGTATACACACTACACATGTACACACATATATACACACATTACACATGTACACACATATACACGTATAAACACACTACACATGTACACACACTACACGTATACACACACTACACATGTACACACATATACACACATTACACATGTACACACATATACACGTATACACACATTACACATGTACACACATATACACGTATACACACATTACACATGTACACGTATACACACATTACACATGTACACACATATACACGTATACACACATTACACATGTACACGTATACACACATTACACATGTACACACATATACACGTATACACACATTACACATGTACACAAATATTCACGTATACACACATTACACATGTACACACATATACACGTATACACACATTACACATGTACACACATATTCACGTATACACACATTACACATGTACACACATATACACGTATACACACATTACACATGTACACAAATATTCACGTATACACACATTACACATGTACACACATATACACGTATACACACATTACACATGTACACACATATTCACGTATACACACATTACACATGTACACACATATACACGTATACACACATTACACATGTACACAAATATTCACGTATACACACATTACACATGTACACATATATACACGTATACACACATTACACATGTACACACATACACATATACACACTACACATGTACACAGATATATA
Source organism: Anarhichas minor (assembly GCF_050575085.1). NCBI lineage: Eukaryota > Metazoa > Chordata > Actinopteri > Perciformes > Anarhichadidae > Anarhichas > Anarhichas minor. Next base: position 693,038 of record NW_027466539.1, on the reverse strand, counting down.
CACACATTACACATGTACACACATATACACGTATACACACACTACACATGTACACACATATACACGTATACACACACTACACATGTACACACATATACACACATTACACATGTACACACATATACACGTATACACACATTACACATGTACACACATATACACGTATACACACATTACACATGTACACGTATACACACATTACACATGTACACACATATACACGTATACACACATTACACATGTACACGTATACACACATTACACATGTACACACACTACACGTATACACACACTACACATGTACACACATATACACACATTACACATGTACACACATATACACGTATACACACATTACACATGTACACACATATACACGTATACACACATTACACATGTACACGTATACACACATTACACATGTACACACATATACACGTATACACACATTACACATGTACACACATATACACACATTACACATGTACACACATATATACGTATACACACACTACACATGTACACACATATACACGTATACACACACTACACATGTACACACATATACACACATTACACATGTACACACATATACACGTATACACACATTACACATGTACACACATATACACGTATACACACATTACACATGTACACGTATACACACATTACACATGTACACACATATACACGTATACACACATTACACATGTACACGTATACACACATTACACATGTACACACACTACACGTATACACACACTACACATGTACACACATATACACACATTACACATGTACACACATATACACGTATACACACATTACACATGTACACACATATACACGTATACACACATTACACATGTACACGTATACACACATTACACATGTACACACATATACACGTATACACACATTACACATGTACACAAATATTCACGTATACACACATTACACATGTACACACATATACACGTATACACACATTACACATGTACACACATACACATATACACACTACACATGTACACAGATATATACACACATTACACATGTACACACATATACACGTATACACACACTACACATGTACACACATATACACGTATACACACACTACACATGTACACACATATACACACATTACACATGTACACACATATACACGTATACACACATTACACATGTACACACATATACACGTATACACACATTACACATGTACACGTATACACACATTACACATGTACACACATATACACGTATACACACATTACACATGTACACGTATACACACATTACACATGTACACACATATACACGTATACACACATTACACATGTACACAAATATACACACATTACACATGTACACACATATATACGTATACACACACTACACATGTACACACATATACACACATTACACATGTACACACATATACACGTATACACACATTACACATGTACACACATATACACGTATACACACACTACACATGTACACACATATACACACATTACACATGTACACACATATACACGTATACACACATTACACATGTACACACATATACACGTATACACACACTACACATGTACACACATATACACACATTACACATGTACACACATATACACGTATACACACATTACACATGTACACACATATACACGTATACACACATTACACATGTACACACATATACACGTATAGACACATTACACATGTACACACATATACACGTATACACACATTACACATGTACACGTATACACACATTACACATGTACACACATATACACGTATACACACATTACACATGTACACGTATACACACATTACACATGTACACACACTACACGTATACACACACTACACATGTACACACATATACACACATTACACATGTACACACATATACACGTATACACACATTACACATGTACACACATATACACGTATACACACATTACACATGTACACGTATACACACATTACACATGTACACACATATACACGTATACACACATTACACATGTACACAAATATTCACGTATACACACATTACACATGTACACACATATACACGTATACACACATTACACATGTACACACATACACATATACACACTACACATGTACACAGATATATACACACATTACACATGTACACACATATACACGTATACACACACTACACATGTACACACATATACACGTATACACACACTACACATGTACACACATATACACACATTACACATGTACACACATATACACGTATACACACATTACACATGTACACACATATACACGTATACACACATTACACATGTACACGTATACACACATTACACATGTACACACATATACACGTATACACACATTACACATGTACACGTATACACACATTACACATGTACACACATATACACGTATACACACATTACACATGTACACAAATATACACACATTACACATGTACACACATATATACGTATACACACACTACACATGTACACACATATACACGTATACACACACTACACATGTACACACATATACACACATTACACATGTACACACATATACACGTATACACACATTACACATGTACACACATATACACGTATACACACACTACACATGTACACACATATACACACATTACACATGTACACACATATACACGTATACACACATTACACATGTACACACATATACACGTATACACACATTACACATGTACACACATATACACGTATACACACATTACACATGTACACGTATACACACATTACACATGTACACACATATACACGTATACACACATTACACATGTACACGTATACACACATTACACATGTACACACACTACACGTATACACACACTACACATGTACACACATATACACACATTACACATGTACACACATATACACGTATACACACATTACACATGTACACACATATACACGTATACACACATTACACATGTACACACATACACATATACACACTACACATGTACACAGATATATACACACATTACACATGTACACACATATACACGTATACACACATTACACATGTACACGTATACACACATTACACATGTACACACATATACACGTATACACACATTACACATGTACACACATATACACACATTATACATGTACACACATATATACGTATACACACATTACACATGTACACACATACACACATTACACATGTACATATATACACGTATACACACATTACACACATATACACGTATACACACACTCCACATGTACACACATATACACACATTACACGTGTACACACATACACACATTACACATGTACACACATATACACGTATACACACATTACACATGTACACACATATACACACACTACACATGTACACACATATACACACATTACACATGTACACACATATACACACACTACACATGTACACACATATACACACATTACACATGTACACACATATACACGTATACACACATTACACATGTACACACATATACACGTATACACACTACACATGTACAAACATATATACACACATTACACATGTACACACATATACACGTATACACACACTACACATGTACACACATATACACGTATACACACACTACACATGTACACACATATACACACATTACACATGTACACACATATACACGTATACACACATTACACATGTACACACATATACACGTATACACACATTACACATGTACACGTATACACACATTACACATGTACACACATATACACGTATACACACATTACACATGTACACATATACACACATTACACATGTACACACATATACACGTATACACACATTACACATGTACACAAATATTCACGTATACACACATTACACATGTACACATATACACACATTACACATGTACACACATATACACGTATACACACATTACACATGTACACAAATATTCACGTATACACACATTACACATGTACACACATATACACGTATACACACATTACACATGTACACACATATACACGTATACACACATTACACATGTACACACATATACACGTATACACACACTACACATGTACACACATATACACGTATACACACATTACACATGTACACACATATACACGTATACACACATTACACATGTACACGTATACACACATTACACATGTACACACATATACACGTATACACACATTACACATGTACACGTATACACACATTACACATGTACACACATATACACGTATACACACATTACACAAGTACACACATATAGACACATTACACATGTACACACATATATACGTATACACACATTACACATGTACACACATACACACATTACACATGTACATATATACACGTATACACACATTACACACATATACACGAAGACACACACTCCACATGTACACACATATACACACACTACACATGTACACACATATTCACGTATACACACACTACACATCTACACACATATACACGTATACAGACATTACACATGTACACACATATACACGTATACACACATTACACATGTACACACATATTCACGTATACACACATTACACATGTACACACATATACACGTATACACACATTACACATGTACACACATATACACGTATACACACACTACACATGTACACACATATACACGTATACACACATTACACATGTACACACATATACACGTATACACACACTACACATGTACACACATATACACGTATACACACATTACACATGTACACACATATACACGTATACACACACTACACATGTACACACATATACACACTTTACACGTGTACACACACATACACGTATACACACACTACACATGTACACACATATACACGTATACACACACTACACATGTACACACATATACACGTATACACACACTACACATGTACACACATATACACGTATACACACATTACACATGTACACACATACACACATTACACATGTACACACATATACACGTATACACACACTACACGTGTACACACATACACACATTACACATGTACACACATATACACGTATACACACATTACACATGTACACACATATACACACACTACACATGTACACACATATACACACATTACACATGTACACACATATACACGTATACACACATTACACATGTACACACATACACACATTACACATGTACACACATATACACGTATACACACACTACACGTGTACACACATACACACATTACACATGTACACACATATACACGTATACACACATTACACATGTACACACATATACACACACTACACATGTACACACATATACACACATTACACATGTACACACATATACACGTATACACACATTACACATGTACACACATATACACGTATACACACATTACACATGTACACACATATACACGTATATACACTACACATCTACACAGATATATACACACATTACACATATACACACATATACACGTATACACACACGACACATGTACACACATATACACGTATACACACACTACACATGTACACATATATACACACATTACACATGTACACACATATACATGTATACACACATTACACATGTACACACATATACACGTATACACACATTACACATGTACACGTATACACACATTACACATGTACACACATATACACGTATACACACATTACACATGTACACGTATACACACATTACACATGTACACACATATACACGTATACACACATTACACATGTACACACATATACACACATTATACATGTACACACATATATACGTATACACACATTACACATGTACACACATACACACATTACACATGTACATATATACACGTATACACACATTACACACATATACACGTATACACACACTCCACATGTACACACATATACACACATTACACGTGTACACACATACACACATTACACATGTACACACATATACACGTATACACACATTACACGTGTACACACATATACACACACTACACATGTACACACATATACACACATTACACATGTACACACATATACACGTATACACACATTACACATGTACACACATATACACGTATACACACTACACATGTACAAACATATATACACACATTACACATGTACACACATATACACGTATACACACACTACACATGTACACACATATACACGTATACACACACTACACATGTACACACATATACACACATTACACATGTACACACATATACACGTATACACACATTACACATGTACACACATATACACGTATACACACATTACACATGTACACGTATACACACATTACACATGTACACACATATACACGTATACACACATTACACATGTACACATATACACACATTACACATGTACACACATATACACGTATACACACATTACACATGTACACAAATATTCACGTATACACACATTACACATGTACACATATACACACATTACACATGTACACACATATACACGTATACACACATTACACATGTACACAAATATTCACGTATACACACATTACACATGTACACACATATACACGTATACACACATTACACATGTACACACATATACACGTATACACACATTACACATGTACACACATATACACGTATACACACACTACACATGTACACACATATACACGTATACACACATTACACATGTACACACATATACACGTATACACACACTACACATGTACACACATATACACGTATACACACATAACACATGTACACACATATACACGTATACACACACTACACATGTACACACATACACACATATACACACATTACACATGTACACACATATACACGTATACACACTACACAAGTACACACACATACACGTATACACACATTACACACATATACACGTATACACACACTCCACATGTACACACATATACACACATTACACATGTACACACATATACACACATTACACATGTACACACATATACACGTATACACACTACACATGTACACACATATATACACACATTACACATGTACACACATATACACGTATACACACACTACACATGTACACACACTACACGTATACACACACTACACATGTACACACATATACACACATTACACATGTACACACATATACACGTATACACACATTACACATGTACACACATATACACGTATACACACATTACACATGTACACGTATACACACATTACACATGTACACACATATACACGTATACACACATTACACATGTACACGTATACACACATTACACATGTACACACATATACACGTATACACACATTACACATGTACACACATATACACGTATACACACATTACACATGTACACAAATATTCACGTATACACACATTACACATGTACACACATATACACGTATACACACATTACACATGTACACACATATTCACGTATACACACATTACACATGTACACAAATATTCACGTATACACACATTACACATGTACACACATATACACGTATACACACATTACACATGTACACACATATTCACGTATACACACATTACACATGTACACACATATACACGTATACACACATTACACATGTACACAAATATTCACGTATACAAACATTACACATGTACACACATATACACGTATACACACATTACACATGTACACACATACACATATACACACTACACATGTACACAGATATATACACACATTACACATGTACACACATATACACGTATACACACACTACACATGTACACACATATACACGTATACACACACTACACATGTACACACATATACACACATTACACATGTACACACATATACACGTATACACACATTACACATGTACACACATATACACGTATACACACATTACACATGTACACGTATACACACATTACACATGTACACACATATACACGTATACACACATTACACATGTACACGTATACACACATTACACATGTACACACATATACACGTATACACACATTACACATGTACACACATATACACACATTACACATGTACACACATATATACGTATACACACACTACACATGTACACACATATACACGTATACACACACTACACATGTACACACATATACACACATTACACATGTACACACATATACACGTATACACACATTACACATGTACACACATATACACGTATACACACATTACACATGTACACGTATACACACATTACACATGTACACACATATACACGTATACACACATTACACATGTACACGTATACACACATTACACATGTACACACATATACACGTATACACACATTACACATGTACACGTATACACACATTACACATGTACACACATATACACGTATACACACATTACACATGTACACACATATACACGTATACACACATTACACATGTACACGTATACACACATTACACATGTACACACATATATACGTATACACACACTACACATGTACACACATATACACACATTACACATGTACACACATATACACACACTACACATGTACACACATATACACACATTACACATGTACACACATATACACGTATACACACATTACACATGTACACACATATACACGTATACACACTGCACATGTACACAGATATATACACACATTACACATGTACACACATATACACGTATACACACACTACACATGTACACACATATACAGGTATACACACATTACACATGTACACACATATACACGTATACACACACTACACATGTACACACATATACACGTATACACACATTACACATGTACACACATATACACGTATACACACACTACACATGTACACACATATACACGTATAAAGACACTACACATGTACACACATATACACACTTTACACGTGTACACACACATACACGTATACACACACTACACATGTACATACATATACACGTATACACACATTACACATGTACACACATATACACGTATACACACTACACAAGTACACACACATACACGTATACACACATTACACACATATACACGTATACACACACTCCACATATACACACATATACACACATTACACATGTACACACATATACACACATTACACATGTACACACATATACACGTATACACACTACACATGTACACACATATATACACACATTACACATGTACACACATATACACGTATAAACACACTACACATGTACACACACTACACGTATACACACACTACACATGTACACACATATACACACATTACACATGTACACACATATACACGTATACACACATTACACATGTACACACATATACACGTATACACACATTACACATGTACACGTATACACACATTACACATGTACACACATATACACGTATACACACATTACACATGTACACGTATACACACATTACACATGTACACACATATACACGTATACACACATTACACATGTACACAAATATTCACGTATACACACATTACACATGTACACACATATACACGTATACACACATTACACATGTACACACATATTCACGTATACACACATTACACATGTACACACATATACACGTATACACACATTACACATGTACACAAATATTCACGTATACACACATTACACATGTACACACATATACACGTATACACACATTACACATGTACACACATATTCACGTATACACACATTACACATGTACACACATATACACGTATACACACATTACACATGTACACAAATATTCACGTATACACACATTACACATGTACACACATATACACGTATACACACATTACACATGTACACACATATACACACATTACACATGTACACACATATATACGTATACACACACTACACATGTACACACATATACACGTATACACACACTACACATGTACACACATATACACACATTACACATGTACACACATATACACGTATACACACATTACACATGTACACACATATACACGTATACACACATTACACATGTACACGTATACACACATTACACATGTACACACATATACACGTATACACACATTACACATGTACACGTATACACACATTACACATGTACACACACTACACGTATACACACACTACACATGTACACACATATACACACATTACACATGTACACACATATACACGTATACACACATTACACATGTACACACATATACACGTATACACACATTACACATGTACACGTATACACACATTACACATGTACACACATATACACGTATACACACATTACACATGTACACAAATATTCACGTATACACACATTACACATGTACACACATATACACGTATACACACATTACACATGTACACACATACACATATACACACTACACATGTACACAGATATATACACACATTACACATGTACACACATATACACGTATACACACACTACACATGTACACACATATACACGTATACACACACTACACATGTACACACATATACACACATTACACATGTACACACATATACACGTATACACACATTACACATGTACACACATATACACGTATACACACATTACACATGTACACGTATACACACATTACACATGTACACACATATACACGTATACACACATTACACATGTACACGTATACACACATTACACATGTACACACATATACACGTATACACACATTACACATGTACACAAATATACACACATTACACATGTACACACATATATACGTATACACACACTACACATGTACACACATATACACGTATACACACACTACACATGTACACACATATACACACATTACACATGTACACACATATACACGTATACACACATTACACATGTACACACATATACACGTATACACACACTACACATGTACACACATATACACACATTACACATGTACACACATATACACGTATACACACATTACACATGTACACACATATACACGTATACACACATTACACATGTACACACATATACACGTATAGACACATTACACATGTACACACATATACACGTATACACACATTACACATGTACACGTATACACACATTACACATGTACACACATATACACGTATACACACATTACACATGTACACGTATACACACATTACACATGTACACACACTACACGTATACACACACTACACATGTACACACATATACACACATTACACATGTACACACATATACACGTATACACACATTACACATGTACACACATATACACGTATACACACATTACACATGTACACGTATACACACATTACACATGTACACACATATACACGTATACACACATTACACATGTACACAAATATTCACGTATACACACATTACACATGTACACACATATACACGTATACACACATTACACATGTACACACATACACATATACACACTACACATGTACACAGATATATACACACATTACACATGTACACACATATACACGTATACACACACTACACATGTACACACATATACACGTATACACACACTACACATGTACACACATATACACACATTACACATGTACACACATATACACGTATACACACATTACACATGTACACACATATACACGTATACACACATTACACATGTACACGTATACACACATTACACATGTACACACATATACACGTATACACACATTACACATGTACACGTATACACACATTACACATGTACACACATATACACGTATACACACATTACACATGTACACAAATATACACACATTACACATGTACACACATATATACGTATACACACACTACACATGTACACACATATACACGTATACACACACTACACATGTACACACATATACACACATTACACATGTACACACATATACACGTATACACACATTACACATGTACACACATATACACGTATACACACACTACACATGTACACACATATACACACATTACACATGTACACACATATACACGTATACACACATTACACATGTACACACATATACACGTATACACACATTACACATGTACACACATATACACGTATACACACATTACACATGTACACGTATACACACATTACACATGTACACACATATACACGTATACACACATTACACATGTACACGTATACACACATTACACATGTACACACACTACACGTATACACACACTACACATGTACACACATATACACACATTACACATGTACACACATATACACGTATACACACATTACACATGTACACACATATACACGTATACACACATTACACATGTACACACATACACATATACACACTACACATGTACACAGATATATACACACATTACACATGTACACACATATACACGTATACACACATTACACATGTACACGTATACACACATTACACATGTACACACATATACACGTATACACACATTACACATGTACACACATATACACACATTATACATGTACACACATATATACGTATACACACATTACACATGTACACACATACACACATTACACATGTACATATATACACGTATACACACATTACACACATATACACGTATACACACACTCCACATGTACACACATATACACACATTACACGTGTACACACATACACACATTACACATGTACACACATATACACGTATACACACATTACACATGTACACACATATACACACACTACACATGTACACACATATACACACATTACACATGTACACACATATACACGTATACACACATTACACATGTACACACATATACACGTATACACACTACACATGTACAAACATATATACACACATTACACATGTACACACATATACACGTATACACACACTACACATGTACACACATATACACGTATACACACACTACACATGTACACACATATACACACATTACACATGTACACACATATACACGTATACACACATTACACATGTACACACATATACACGTATACACACATTACACATGTACACGTATACACACATTACACATGTACACACATATACACGTATACACACATTACACATGTACACATATACACACATTACACATGTACACACATATACACGTATACACACATTACACATGTACACAAATATTCACGTATACACACATTACACATGTACACATATACACACATTACACATGTACACACATATACACGTATACACACATTACACATGTACACAAATATTCACGTATACACACATTACACATGTACACACATATACACGTATACACACATTACACATGTACACACATATACACGTATACACACATTACACATGTACACACATATACACGTATACACACACTACACATGTACACACATATACACGTATACACACATTACACATGTACACACATATACACGTATACACACATTACACATGTACACGTATACACACATTACACATGTACACACATATACACGTATACACACATTACACATGTACACGTATACACACATTACACATGTACACACATATACACGTATACACACATTACACAAGTACACACATATAGACACATTACACATGTACACACATATATACGTATACACACATTACACATGTACACACATACACACATTACACATGTACATATATACACGTATACACACATTACACACATATACACGAAGACACACACTCCACATGTACACACATATACACACACTACACATGTACACACATATTCACGTATACACACACTACACATCTACACACATATACACGTATACAGACATTACACATGTACACACATATACACGTATACACACATTACACATGTACACACATATTCACGTATACACACATTACACATGTACACACATATACACGTATACACACATTACACATGTACACACATATACACGTATACACACACTACACATGTACACACATATACACGTATACACACATTACACATGTACACACATATACACGTATACACACACTACACATGTACACACATATACACGTATACACACATTACACATGTACACACATATACACGTATACACACACTACACATGTACACACATATACACACTTTACACGTGTACACACACATACACGTATACACACACTACACATGTACACACATATACACGTATACACACACTACACATGTACACACATATACACGTATACACACACTACACATGTACACACATATACACGTATACACACATTACACATGTACACACATACACACATTACACATGTACACACATATACACGTATACACACACTACACGTGTACACACATACACACATTACACATGTACACACATATACACGTATACACACATTACACATGTACACACATATACACACACTACACATGTACACACATATACACACATTACACATGTACACACATATACACGTATACACACATTACACATGTACACACATACACACATTACACATGTACACACATATACACGTATACACACACTACACGTGTACACACATACACACATTACACATGTACACACATATACACGTATACACACATTACACATGTACACACATATACACACACTACACATGTACACACATATACACACATTACACATGTACACACATATACACGTATACACACATTACACATGTACACACATATACACGTATACACACATTACACATGTACACACATATACACGTATATACACTACACATCTACACAGATATATACACACATTACACATATACACACATATACACGTATACACACACGACACATGTACACACATATACACGTATACACACACTACACATGTACACATATATACACACATTACACATGTACACACATATACATGTATACACACATTACACATGTACACACATATACACGTATACACACATTACACATGTACACGTATACACACATTACACATGTACACACATATACACGTATACACACATTACACATGTACACGTATACACACATTACACATGTACACACATATACACGTATACACACATTACACATGTACACACATATACACACATTATACATGTACACACATATATACGTATACACACATTACACATGTACACACATACACACATTACACATGTACATATATACACGTATACACACATTACACACATATACACGTATACACACACTCCACATGTACACACATATACACACATTACACGTGTACACACATACACACATTACACATGTACACACATATACACGTATACACACATTACACGTGTACACACATATACACACACTACACATGTACACACATATACACACATTACACATGTACACACATATACACGTATACACACATTACACATGTACACACATATACACGTATACACACTACACATGTACAAACATATATACACACATTACACATGTACACACATATACACGTATACACACACTACACATGTACACACATATACACGTATACACACACTACACATGTACACACATATACACACATTACACATGTACACACATATACACGTATACACACATTACACATGTACACACATATACACGTATACACACATTACACATGTACACGTATACACACATTACACATGTACACACATATACACGTATACACACATTACACATGTACACATATACACACATTATACATGTACACACATATACACGTATACACACATTACACATGTACACAAATATTCACGTATACACACATTACACATGTACACATATACACACATTACACATGTACACACATATACACGTATACACACATTACACATGTACACAAATATTCACGTATACACACATTACACATGTACACACATATACACGTATACACACATTACACATGTACACACATATACACGTATACACACATTACACATGTACACACATATACACGTATACACACACTACACATGTACACACATATACACGTATACACACATTACACATGTACACACATATACACGTATACACACACTACACATGTACACACATATACACGTATACACACATAACACATGTACACACATATACACGTATACACACACTACACATGTACACACATACACACATATACACACATTACACATGTACACACATATACACGTATACACACTACACAAGTACACACACATACACGTATACACACATTACACACATATACACGTATACACACACTCCACATGTACACACATATACACACATTACACATGTACACACATATACACGTATACACACATTACACATGTACACACATATTCACGTATACACACATTACACATGTACACACATATACACGTATACACACATTACACATGTACACAAATATTCACGTATACAAACATTACACATGTACACACATATACACGTATACACACATTACACATGTACACACATACACATATACACACTACACATGTACACAGATATATACACACATTACACATGTACACACATATACACGTATACACACACTACACATGTACACACATATACACGTATACACACACTACACATGTACACACATATACACACATTACACATGTACACACATATACACGTATACACACATTACACATGTACACACATATACACGTATACACACATTACACATGTACACGTATACACACATTACACATGTACACACATATACACGTATACACACATTACACATGTACACGTATACACACATTACACATGTACACACATATACACGTATACACACATTACACATGTACACACATATACACACATTACACATGTACACACATATATACGTATACACACACTACACATGTACACACATATACACGTATACACACACTACACATGTACACACATATACACACATTACACATGTACACACATATACACGTATACACACATTACACATGTACACACATATACACGTATACACACATTACACATGTACACGTATACACACATTACACATGTACACACATATACACGTATACACACATTACACATGTACACGTATACACACATTACACATGTACACACATATACACGTATACACACATTACACATGTACACGTATACACACATTACACATGTACACACATATACACGTATACACACATTACACATGTACACACATATACACGTATACACACATTACACATGTACACGTATACACACATTACACATGTACACACATATATACGTATACACACACTACACATGTACACACATATACACACATTACACATGTACACACATATACACACACTACACATGTACACACATATACACACATTACACATGTACACACATATACACGTATACACACATTACACATGTACACACATATACACGTATACACACTGCACATGTACACAGATATATACACACATTACACATGTACACACATATACACGTATACACACACTACACATGTACACACATATACAGGTATACACACATTACACATGTACACACATATACACGTATACACACACTACACATGTACACACATATACACGTATACACACATTACACATGTACACACATATACACGTATACACACACTACACATGTACACACATATACACGTATAAAGACACTACACATGTACACACATATACACACTTTACACGTGTACACACACATACACGTATACACACACTACACATGTACATACATATACACGTATACACACATTACACATGTACACACATATACACGTATACACACTACACAAGTACACACACATACACGTATACACACATTACACACATATACACGTATACACACACTCCACATATACACACATATACACACATTACACATGTACACACATATACACACATTACACATGTACACACATATACACGTATACACACTACACATGTACACACATATATACACACATTACACATGTACACACATATACACGTATAAACACACTACACATGTACACACACTACACGTATACACACACTACACATGTACACACATATACACACATTACACATGTACACACATATACACGTATACACACATTACACATGTACACACATATACACGTATACACACATTACACATGTACACGTATACACACATTACACATGTACACACATATACACGTATACACACATTACACATGTACACGTATACACACATTACACATGTACACACATATACACGTATACACACATTACACATGTACACAAATATTCACGTATACACACATTACACATGTACACACATATACACGTATACACACATTACACATGTACACACATATTCACGTATACACACATTACACATGTACACACATATACACGTATACACACATTACACATGTACACACATATACACGTATACACACACTACACATGTACACACATATACACGTATAAAGACACTACACATGTACACACATATACACACTTTACACGTGTACACACACATACACGTATACACACACTACACATGTACATACATATACACGTATACACACATTACACATGTACACACATATACACGTATACACACTACACAAGTACACACACATACACGTATACACACATTACACACATATACACGTATACACACACTCCACATATACACACATATACACACATTACACATGTACACACATATACACACATTACACATGTACACACATATACACGTATACACACTACACATGTACACACATATATACACACATTACACATGTACACACATATACACGTATAAACACACTACACATGTACACACACTACACGTATACACACACTACACATGTACACACATATACACACATTACACATGTACACACATATACACGTATACACACATTACACATGTACACACATATACACGTATACACACATTACACATGTACACGTATACACACATTACACATGTACACACATATACACGTATACACACATTACACATGTACACGTATACACACATTACACATGTACACACATATACACGTATACACACATTACACATGTACACAAATATTCACGTATACACACATTACACATGTACACACATATACACGTATACACACATTACACATGTACACACATATTCACGTATACACACATTACACATGTACACACATATACACGTATACACACATTACACATGTACACACATATACACGTATACACACATTACACATGTACACGTATACACACATTACACATGTACACACATATACACGTATACACACATTACACATGTACACAAATATTCACGTATACACACATTACACATGTACACACATATACACGTATACACACATTACACATGTACACACATATTCACGTATACACACATTACACATGTACACACATATACACGTATACACACATTACACATGTACACACATATACACGTATACACACATTACACATGTACACGTATACACACATTACACATGTACACACATATACACGTATACACACATTACACATGTACACGTATACACACATTACACATGTACACACATATACACGTATACACACATTACACATGTACACACATATACACACATTACACATGTACACACATATATACGTATACACACACTACACATGTACACACATATACACGTATACACACACTACACATGTACACACATATACACACATTACACATGTACACACATATACACGTATACACACATTACACATGTACACACATATACACGTATACACACATTACACATGTACACGTATACACACATTACACATGTACACACATATACACGTATACACACATTACACATGTACACGTATACACACATTACACATGTACACACATATACACGTATACACACATTACACATGTACACGTATACACACATTACACATGTACACACATATACACGTATACACACATTACACATGTACACACATATACACGTATACACACATTACACATGTACACGTATACACACATTACACATGTACACACATATATACGTATACACACACTACACATGTACACACATATACACACATTACACATGTACACACATATACACACACTACACATGTACACACATATACACACATTACACATGTACACACATATACACGTATACACACATTACACATGTACACACATATACACGTATACACACTGCACATGTACACAGATATATACACACATTACACATGTACACACATATACACGTATACACACACTACACATGTACACACATATACAGGTATACACACATTACACATGTACACACATATACACGTATACACACACTACACATGTACACACATATACACGTATACACACATTACACATGTACACACATATACACGTATACACACACTACACATGTACACACATATACACGTATAAAGACACTACACATGTACACACATATACACACTTTACACGTGTACACACACATACACGTATACACACACTACACATGTACATACATATACACGTATACACACATTACACATGTACACACATATACACGTATACACACTACACAAGTACACACACATACACGTATACACACATTACACACATATACACGTATACACACACTCCACATATACACACATATACACACATTACACATGTACACACATATACACACATTACACATGTACACACATATACACGTATACACACTACACATGTACACACATATATACACACATTACACATGTACACACATATACACGTATAAACACACTACACATGTACACACACTACACGTATACACACACTACACATGTACACACATATACACACATTACACATGTACACACATATACACGTATACACACATTACACATGTACACACATATACACGTATACACACATTACACATGTACACGTATACACACATTACACATGTACACACATATACACGTATACACACATTACACATGTACACGTATACACACATTACACATGTACACACATATACACGTATACACACATTACACATGTACACAAATATTCACGTATACACACATTACACATGTACACACATATACACGTATACACACATTACACATGTACACGTATACACACATTACACATGTACACACATATACACGTATACACACATTACACATGTACACAAATATTCACGTATACACACATTACACATGTACACACATATACACGTATACACACATTACACATGTACACACATATACACGTATACACACATTACACATGTACACACATATACACGTATACACACACTACACATGTACACACATATACACGTATACACACATTACACATGTACACACATATACACGTATACACACACTACACATGTACACACATATACACGTATACACACATAACACATGTACACACATATACACGTATACACACACTACACATGTACACACATACACACATATACACACATTACACATGTACACACATATACACGTATACACACTACACAAGTACACACACATACACGTATACACACATTACACACATATACACGTATACACACACTCCACATGTACACACATATACACACATTACACATGTACACACATATACACACATTACACATGTACACACATATACACGTATACACACTACACATGTACACACATATATACACACATTACACATGTACACACATATACACGTATACACACACTACACATGTACACACACTACACGTATACACACACTACACATGTACACACATATACACACATTACACATGTACACACATATACACGTATACACACATTACACATGTACACACATATACACGTATACACACATTACACATGTACACGTATACACACATTACACATGTACACACATATACACGTATACACACATTACACATGTACACGTATACACACATTACACATGTACACACATATACACGTATACACACATTACACATGTACACACATATACACGTATACACACATTACACATGTACACAAATATTCACGTATACACACATTACACATGTACACACATATACACGTATACACACATTACACATGTACACACATATTCACGTATACACACATTACACATGTACACAAATATTCACGTATACACACATTACACATGTACACACATATACACGTATACACACATTACACATGTACACACATATTCACGTATACACACATTACACATGTACACGTATACACACATTACACATGTACACACATATACACGTATACACACATTACACATGTACACGTATACACACATTACACATGTACACACATATACACGTATACACACATTACACATGTACACACATATACACGTATACACACATTACACATGTACACAAATATTCACGTATACACACATTACACATGTACACACATATACACGTATACACACATTACACATGTACACACATATTCACGTATACACACATTACACATGTACACACATATACACGTATACACACATTACACATGTACACAAATATTCACGTATACAAACATTACACATGTACACACATATACACGTATACACACATTACACATGTACACGTATACACACATTACACATGTACACACATATACACGTATACACACATTACACATGTACACGTATACACACATTACACATGTACACACATATACACGTATACACACATTACACATGTACACACATATACACACATTACACATGTACACACATATATACGTATACACACACTACACATGTACACACATATACACGTATACACACACTACACATGTACACACATATACACACATTACACATGTACACACATATACACGTATACACACATTACACATGTACACACATATACACGTATACACACATTACACATGTACACGTATACACACATTACACATGTACACACATATACACGTATACACACATTACACATGTACACGTATACACACATTACACATGTACACACATATACACGTATACACACATTACACATGTACACGTATACACACATTACACATGTACACACATATACACGTATACACACATTACACATGTACACACATATACACGTATACACACATTACACATGTACACGTATACACACATTACACATGTACACACATATACACGTATACACACATTACACATGTACACGTATACACACATTACACATGTACACACATATACACGTATACACACATTACACATGTACACACATATACACGTATACACACATTACACATGTACACAAATATTCACGTATACACACATTACACATGTACACACATATACACGTATACACACATTACACATGTACACACATATTCACGTATACACACATTACACATGTACACACATATACACGTATACACACATTACACATGTACACAAATATTCACGTATACAAACATTACACATGTACACACATATACACGTATACACACACTACACATGTACACACATATACACACATTACACATGTACACACATATACACGTATACACACATTACACATGTACACACATATACACGTATACACACATTACACATGTACACGTATACACACATTACACATGTACACACATATACACGTATACACACATTACACATGTACACGTATACACACATTACACATGTACACACATATACACGTATACACACATTACACATGTACACACATATACACACATTACACATGTACACACATATATACGTATACACACACTACACATGTACACACATATACACGTATACACACACTACACATGTACACACATATACACACATTACACATGTACACACATATACACGTATACACACATTACACATGTACACACATATACACGTATACACACATTACACATGTACACGTATACACACATTACACATGTACACACATATACACGTATACACACATTACACATGTACACGTATACACACATTACACATGTACACACATATACACGTATACACACATTACACATGTACACGTATACACACATTACACATGTACACACATATACACGTATACACACATTACACATGTACACACATATACACGTATACACACATTACACATGTACACGTATACACACATTACACATGTACACACATATATACGTATACACACACTACACATGTACACACATATACACACATTACACATGTACACACATATACACACACTACACATGTACACACATATACACACATTACACATGTACACACATATACACGTATACACACATTACACATGTACACACATATACACGTATACACACTGCACATGTACACAGATATATACACACATTACACATGTACACACATATACACGTATACACACACTACACATGTACACACATATACAGGTATACACACATTACACATGTACACACATATACACGTATACACACACTACACATGTACACACATATACACGTATACACACATTACACATGTACACACATATACACGTATACACACACTACACATGTACACACATATACACGTATAAAGACACTACACATGTACACACATATACACACTTTACACGTGTACACACACATACACGTATACACACACTACACATGTACATACATATACACGTATACACACATTACACATGTACACACATATACACGTATACACACTACACAAGTACACACACATACACGTATACACACATTACACACATATACACGTATACACACACTCCACATATACACACATATACACACATTACACATGTACACACATATACACACATTACACATGTACACACATATACACGTATACACACTACACATGTACACACATATATACACACATTACACATGTACACACATATACACGTATAAACACACTACACATGTACACACACTACACGTATACACACACTACACATGTACACACATATACACACATTACACATGTACACACATATACACGTATACACACATTACACATGTACACACATATACACGTATACACACATTACACATGTACACGTATACACACATTACACATGTACACACATATACACGTATACACACATTACACATGTACACGTATACACACATTACACATGTACACACATATACACGTATACACACATTACACATGTACACAAATATTCACGTATACACACATTACACATGTACACACATATACACGTATACACACATTACACATGTACACACATATTCACGTATACACACATTACACATGTACACACATATACACGTATACACACATTACACATGTACACAAATATTCACGTATACACACATTACACATGTACACACATATACACGTATACACACATTACACATGTACACACATATTCACGTATACACACATTACACATGTACACACATATACACGTATACACACATTACACATGTACACAAATATTCACGTATACACACATTACACATGTACACATATATACACGTATACACACATTACACATGTACACACATACACATATACACACTACACATGTACACAGATATATACACACATTACACATGTACACACATATACACGTATACACACACTACACATGTACACACATATACACGTATACACACACTACACATGTACACACATATACACACATTACACATGTACACACATATACACGTATACACACATTACACATGTACACACATATACACGTATACACACATTACACATGTACACGTATACACACATTACACATGTACACACATATACACGTATACACACATTACACATGTACACGTATACACACATTACACATGTACACACACTACACGTATACACACACTACACATGTACACACATATACACACATTACACATGTACACACATATACACGTATACACACATTACACATGTACACACATATACACGTATACACACATTACACATGTACACGTATACACACATTACACATGTACACACATATACACGTATACACACATTACACATGTACACACATATACACACATTACACATGTACACACATATATACGTATACACACACTACACATGTACACACATATACACGTATACACACACTACACATGTACACACATATACACACATTACACATGTACACACATATACACGTATACACACATTACACATGTACACACATATACACGTATACACACATTACACATGTACACGTATACACACATTACACATGTACACACATATACACGTATACACACATTACACATGTACACGTATACACACATTACACATGTACACACACTACACGTATACACACACTACACATGTACACACATATACACACATTACACATGTACACACATATACACGTATACACACATTACACATGTACACACATATACACGTATACACACATTACACATGTACACGTATACACACATTACACATGTACACACATATACACGTATACACACATTACACATGTACACAAATATTCACGTATACACACATTACACATGTACACACATATACACGTATACACACATTACACATGTACACACATACACATATACACACTACACATGTACACAGATATATACACACATTACACATGTACACACATATACACGTATACACACACTACACATGTACACACATATACACGTATACACACACTACACATGTACACACATATACACACATTACACATGTACACACATATACACGTATACACACATTACACATGTACACACATATACACGTATACACACATTACACATGTACACGTATACACACATTACACATGTACACACATATACACGTATACACACATTACACATGTACACGTATACACACATTACACATGTACACACATATACACGTATACACACATTACACATGTACACAAATATACACACATTACACATGTACACACATATATACGTATACACACACTACACATGTACACACATATACACGTATACACACACTACACATGTACACACATATACACACATTACACATGTACACACATATACACGTATACACACATTACACATGTACACACATATACACGTATACACACACTACACATGTACACACATATACACACATTACACATGTACACACATATACACGTATACACACATTACACATGTACACACATATACACGTATACACACATTACACATGTACACACATATACACGTATACACACATTACACATGTACACGTATACACACATTACACATGTACACACATATACACGTATACACACATTACACATGTACACGTATACACACATTACACATGTACACACACTACACGTATACACACACTACACATGTACACACATATACACACATTACACATGTACACACATATACACGTATACACACATTACACATGTACACACATATACACGTATACACACATTACACATGTACACACATACACATATACACACTACACATGTACACAGATATATACACACATTACACATGTACACACATATACACGTATACACACATTACACATGTACACGTATACACACATTACACATGTACACACATATACACGTATACACACATTACACATGTACACACATATACACACATTATACATGTACACACATATATACGTATACACACATTACACATGTACACACATACACACATTACACATGTACATATATACACGTATACACACATTACACACATATACACGTATACACACACTCCACATGTACACACATATACACACATTACACGTGTACACACATACACACATTACACATGTACACACATATACACGTATACACACATTACACATGTACACACATATACACACACTACACATGTACACACATATACACACATTACACATGTACACACATATACACGTATACACACATTACACATGTACACACATATACACGTATACACACTACACATGTACAAACATATATACACACATTACACATGTACACACATATACACGTATACACACACTACACATGTACACACATATACACGTATACACACACTACACATGTACACACATATACACACATTACACATGTACACACATATACACGTATACACACATTACACATGTACACACATATACACGTATACACACATTACACATGTACACGTATACACACATTACACATGTACACACATATACACGTATACACACATTACACATGTACACATATACACACATTACACATGTACACACATATACACGTATACACACATTACACATGTACACAAATATTCACGTATACACACATTACACATGTACACATATACACACATTACACATGTACACACATATACACGTATACACACATTACACATGTACACAAATATTCACGTATACACACATTACACATGTACACACATATACACGTATACACACATTACACATGTACACACATATACACGTATACACACATTACACATGTACACACATATACACGTATACACACACTACACATGTACACACATATACACGTATACACACATTACACATGTACACACATATACACGTATACACACACTACACATGTACACACATATACACGTATACACACATAACACATGTACACACATATACACGTATACACACACTACACATGTACACACATACACACATATACACACATTACACATGTACACACATATACACGTATACACACTACACAAGTACACACACATACACGTATACACACATTACACACATATACACGTATACACACACTCCACATGTACACACATATACACACATTACACATGTACACACATATACACACATTACACATGTACACACATATACACGTATACACACTACACATGTACACACATATATACACACATTACACATGTACACACATATACACGTATACACACACTACACATGTACACACACTACACGTATACACACACTACACATGTACACACATATACACACATTACACATGTACACACATATACACGTATACACACATTACACATGTACACGTATACACACATTACACATGTACACACATATACACGTATACACACATTACACATGTACACGTATACACACATTACACATGTACACACATATACACGTATACACACATTACACATGTACACAAATATTCACGTATACACACATTACACATGTACACACATATACACGTATACATACATTACACATGTACACACATATTCACGTATACACACATTACACATGTACACACATATAAACGTATACACACATTACACATGTACACAAATATTCACGTATACACACATTACACATGTACACACATATACACGTATACACACATTACACATGTACACACATATTCACGTATACACACATTACACATGTACACACATATACACGTATACACACATTACACATGTACACAAATATTCACGTATACAAACATTACACATGTACACACATATACACGTATACACACATTACACATGTACACACATACACATATACACACTACACATGTACACAGATATATACACACATTACACATGTACACACATATACACGTATACACACACTACACATGTACACACATATACACGTATACACACACTACACATGTACACACATATACACACATTACACATGTACACACATATACACGTATACACACATTACACATGTACACACATATACACGTATACACACATTACACATGTACACGTATACACACATTACACATGTACACACATATACACGTATACACACATTACACATGTACACGTATACACACATTACACATGTACACACATATACACGTATACACACATTACACATGTACACACATATACACACATTACACATGTACACACATATATACGTATACACACACTACACATGTACACACATATACACGTATACACACACTACACATGTACACACATATACACACATTACACATGTACACACATATACACGTATACACACATTACACATGTACACACATATACACGTATACACACATTACACATGTACACGTATACACACATTACACATGTACACATATACACGTATACACACATTACACATGTACACGTATACACACATTACACATGTACACACATATACACGTATACACACATTACACATGTACACGTATACACACATTACACATGTACACACATATACACGTATACACACATTACACATGTACACACATATACACGTATACACACATTACACATGTACACGTATACACACATTACACATGTACACACATATATACGTATACACACACTACACATGTACACACATATACACACATTACACATGTACACACATATACACACACTACACATGTACACACATATACACACATTACACATGTACACACATATACACGTATACACACATTACACATGTACACACATATACACGTATACACACTGCACATGTACACAGATATATACACACATTACACATGTACACACATATACACGTATACACACACTACACATGTACACACATATACAGGTATACACACATTACACATGTACACACATATACACGTATACACACACTACACATGTACACACATATACACGTATACACACATTACACATGTACACACATATACACGTATACACACACTACACATGTACACACATATACACGTATACACACATTACACATGTACATGTATACACACATTACACATGTACACACATATACACGTATACACACATTACACATGTACACACATATACACACATTACACATGTACACACATATATACGTATACACACACTACACATGTACACACATATACACGTATACACACACTACACATGTACACACATATACACACATTACACATGTACACACATATACACGTATACACACATTACACATGTACACACATATACACGTATACACACATTACACATGTACACGTATACACACATTACACATGTACACACATATACACGTATACACACATTACACATGTACACGTATACACACATTACACATGTACACACACTACACGTATACACACACTACACATGTACACACATATACACACATTACACATGTACACACATATACACGTATACACACATTACACATGTACACACATATACACGTATACACACATTACACATGTACACGTATACACACATTACACATGTACACACATATACACGTATACACACATTACACATGTACACAAATATTCACGTATACACACATTACACATGTACACACATATACACGTATACACACATTACACATGTACACACATACACATATACACACTACACATGTACACAGATATATACACACATTACACATGTACACACATATACACGTATACACACACTACACATGTACACACATATACACGTATACACACACTACACATGTACACACATATACACACATTACACATGTACACACATATACACGTATACACACATTACACATGTACACACATATACACGTATACACACATTACACATGTACACGTATACACACATTACACATGTACACACATATACACGTATACACACATTACACATGTACACGTATACACACATTACACATGTACACACATATACACGTATACACACATTACACATGTACACAAATATACACACATTACACATGTACACACATATATACGTATACACACACTACACATGTACACACATATACACGTATACACACACTACACATGTACACACATATACACACATTACACATGTACACACATATACACGTATACACACATTACACATGTACACACATATACACGTATACACACACTACACATGTACACACATATACACGTATACACACATTACACATGTACACACATATACACGTATACACACATTACACATGTACACGTATACACACATTACACATGTACACACATATACACGTATACACACATTACACATGTACACGTATACACACATTACACATGTACACACACTACACGTATACACACACTACACATGTACACACATATACACACATTACACATGTACACACATATACACGTATACACACATTACACATGTACACACATATACACGTATACACACATTACACATGTACACGTATACACACATTACACATGTACAGACATATACACGTATACACACATTACACATGTACACAAATATTCACGTATACACACATTACACATGTACACACATATACACGTATACACACATTACACATGTACACACATACACATATACACACTACACATGTACACAGATATATACACACATTACACATGTACACACATATACACGTATACACACACTACACATGTACACACATATACACGTATACACACACTACACATGTACACACATATACACACATTACACATGTACACACATATACACGTATACACACATTACACATGTACACACATATACACGTATACACACATTACACATGTACACGTATACACACATTACACATGTACACACATATACACGTATACACACATTACACATGTACACGTATACACACATTACACATGTACACACATATACACGTATACACACATTACACATGTACACAAATATACACACATTACACATGTACACACATATATACGTATACACACACTACACATGTACACACATATACACGTATACACACACTACACATGTACACACATATACACACATTACACATGTACACACATATACACGTATACACACATTACACATGTACACACATATACACGTATACACACACTACACATGTACACACATATACACACATTACACATGTACACACATATACACGTATACACACATTACACATGTACACACATATACACGTATACACACATTACACATGTACACACATATACACGTATAGACACATTACACATGTACACACATATACACGTATACACACATTACACATGTACACGTATACACACATTACACATGTACACACACTACATGTATACACACACTACACATGTACACACATATACACACATTACACATGTACACACATATACACGTATACACACATTACACATGTACACACATATACACGTATACACACATTACACATGTACACACATACACATATACACACTACACATGTACACAGATATATACACACATTACACATGTACACACATATACACGTATACACACATTACACATGTACACGTATACACACATTACACATGTACACACATATACACGTATACACACATTACACATGTACACACATATACACACATTATACATGTACACACATATATACGTATACATACATTACACATGTACACACATACACACATTACACATGTACATATATACACGTATACACACATTACACACATATACACGTATACACACACTCCACATGTACACACATATACACACATTACACGTGTACACACATACACACATTACACATGTACACACATATACACGTATACACACATTACACATGTACACACATATACACACACTACACATGTACACACATATACACACATTACACATGTACACACATATACACGTATACACACATTACACATGTACACACATATACACGTATACACACTACACATGTACAAACATATATACACACATTACACATGTACACACATATACACGTATACACACACTACACATGTACACACATATACACGTATACACACACTACACATGTACACACATATACACACATTACACATGTACACACATATACACGTATACACACATTACACATGTACACACATATACACGTATACACACATTACACATGTACACGTATACACACATTACACATGTACACACATATACACGTATACACACATTACACATGTACACATATACACACATTACACATGTACACACATATACACGTATACACACATTACACATGTACACAAATATTCACGTATACACACATTACACATGTACACATATACACACATTACACATGTACACACATATACACGTATACACACATTACACATGTACACAAATATTCACGTATACACACATTACACATGTACACACATATACACGTATACACACATTACACATGTACACACATATACACGTATACACACATTACACATGTACACACATATACACGTATACACACACTACACATGTACACACATATACACGTATACACACATTACACATGTACACACATATACACGTATACACACACTACACATGTACACACATATACACGTATACACACATAACACATGTACACACATATACACGTATACACACACTACACATGTACACACATACACACATATACACACATTACACATGTACACACATATACACGTATACACACACTACACATGTACACACATATACACGTATACACACATTACACATGTACACACATATACACGTATACACACATTACACATGTACACGTATACACACATTACACATGTACACACATATACACGTATACACACATTACACATGTACACGTATACACACATTACACATGTACACACACTACACGTATACACACACTACACATGTACACACATATACACACATTACACATGTACACACATATACACGTATACACACATTACACATGTACACACATATACACGTATACACACATTACACATGTACACGTATACACACATTACACATGTACAGACATATACACGTATACACACATTACACATGTACACAAATATTCACGTATACACACATTACACATGTACACACATATACACGTATACACACATTACACATGTACACACATACACATATACACACTACACATGTACACAGATATATACACACATTACACATGTACACACATATACACGTATACACACACTACACATGTACACACATATACACGTATACACACACTACACATGTACACACATATACACACATTACACATGTACACACATATACACGTATACACACATTACACATGTACACACATATACACGTATACACACATTACACATGTACACGTATACACACATTACACATGTACACACATATACACGTATACACACATTACACATGTACACGTATACACACATTACACATGTACACACATATACACGTATACACACATTACACATGTACACAAATATACACACATTACACATGTACACACATATATACGTATACACACACTACACATGTACACACATATACACGTATACACACACTACACATGTACACACATATACACACATTACACATGTACACACATATACACGTATACACACATTACACATGTACACACATATACACGTATACACACACTACACATGTACACACATATACACACATTACACATGTACACACATATACACGTATACACACATTACACATGTACACACATATACACGTATACACACATTACACATGTACACACATATACACGTATAGACACATTACACATGTACACACATATACACGTATACACACATTACACATGTACACGTATACACACATTACACATGTACACACACTACATGTATACACACACTACACATGTACACACATATACACACATTACACATGTACACACATATACACGTATACACACATTACACATGTACACACATATACACGTATACACACATTACACATGTACACACATACACATATACACACTACACATGTACACAGATATATACACACATTACACATGTACACACATATACACGTATACACACATTACACATGTACACGTATACACACATTACACATGTACACACATATACACGTATACACACATTACACATGTACACACATATACACACATTATACATGTACACACATATATACGTATACACACATTACACATGTACACACATACACACATTACACATGTACATATATACACGTATACACACATTACACACATATACACGTATACACACACTCCACATGTACACACATATACACACATTACACGTGTACACACATACACACATTACACATGTACACACATATACACGTATACACACATTACACATGTACACACATATACACACACTACACATGTACACACATATACACACATTACACATGTACACACATACACGTATACACACATTACACATGTACACACATATACACGTATACACACTACACATGTACAAACATATATACACACATTACACATGTACACACATATACACGTATACACACACTACACATGTACACACATATACACGTATACACACACTACACATGTACACACATATACACACATTACACATGTACACACATATACACGTATACACACATTACACATGTACACACATATACACGTATACACACATTACACATGTACACGTATACACACATTACACATGTACACACATATACACGTATACACACATTACACATGTACACATATACACACATTACACATGTACACACATATACACGTATACACACATTACACATGTACACAAATATTCACGTATACACACATTACACATGTACACATATACACACATTACACATGTACACACATATACACGTATACACACATTACACATGTACGCAAATATTCACGTATACACACATTACACATGTACACACATATACACGTATACACACATTACACATGTACACACATATACACGTATACACACATTACACATGTACACACATATACACGTATACACACACTACACATGTACACACATATACACGTATACACACATTACACATGTACACACATATACACGTATACACACACTACACATGTACACACATATACACGTATACACACATAACACATGTACACACATATACACGTATACACACACTACACATGTACACACATACACACATATACACACATTACACATGTACACACATATACACGTATACACACTACACAAGTACACACACATACACGTATACACACATTACACACATATACACGTATACACACACTCCACATGTACACACATATACACACATTACACATGTACACACATATACACACATTACACATGTACACACATATACACGTATACACACTACACATGTACACACATATATACACACATTACACATGTACACACATATACACGTATACACACACTACACATGTACACACACTACACGTATACACACACTACACATGTACACACATATACACACATTACACATGTACACACATATACACGTATACACACATTACACATGTACACACATATACACGTATACACACATTACACATGTACACGTATACACACATTACACATGTACACACATATACACGTATACACACATTACACATGTACACGTATACACACATTACACATGTACACACATATACACGTATACACACATTACACATGTACACAAATATTCACGTATACACACATTACACATGTACACACATATACACGTATACACACATTACACATGTACACACATATTCACGTATACACACATTACACATGTACACACATATAAACGTATACACACATTACACATGTACACAAATATTCACGTATACACACATTACACATGTACACACATATACACGTATACACACATTACACATGTACACACATATTCACGTATACACACATTACACATGTACACACATATACACGTATACACACATTACACATGTACACAAATATTCACGTATACAAACATTACACATGTACACACATATACACGTATACACACATTACACATGTACACACATACACATATACACACTACACATGTACACAGATATATACACACATTACACATGTACACACATATACACGTATACACACACTACACATGTACACACATATACACGTATACACACACTACACATGTACACACATATACACACATTACACATGTACACACATATACACGTATACACACATTACACATGTACACACATATACACGTATACACACATTACACATGTACACGTATACACACATTACACATGTACACACATATACACGTATACACACATTACACATGTACACGTATACACACATTACACATGTACACACATATACACGTATACACACATTACAAATGTACACACATATACACACATTACACATGTACACACATATATACGTATACACACACTACACATGTACACACATATACACGTATACACACACTACACATGTACACACATATACACACATTACACATGTACACACATATACACGTATACACACATTACACATGTACACACATATACACGTATACACACATTACACATGTACACGTATACACACATTACACATGTACACACATATACACGTATACACACATTACACATGTACACGTATACACACATTACACATGTACACACATATACACGTATACACACATTACACATGTACACGTATACACACATTACACATGTACACACATATACACGTATACACACATTACACATGTACACACATATACACGTATACACACATTACACATGTACACGTATACACACATTACACATGTACACACATATATACGTATACACACACTACACATGTACACACATATACACACATTACACATGTACACACATATACACACACTACACATGTACACACATATACACACATTACACATGTACACACATATACACGTATACACACATTACACATGTACACACATATACACGTATACACACTGCACATGTACACAGATATATACACACATTACACATGTACACACATATACACGTATACACACACTACACATGTACACACATATACAGGTATACACACATTACACATGTACACACATATACACGTATACACACACTACACATGTACACACATATACACGTATACACACATTACACATGTACACACATATACACGTATACACACACTACACATGTACACACATATACACGTATACACACATTACACATGTACACGTATACACACATTACACATGTACACACATATACACGTATACACACATTACACATGTACACACATATACACACATTACACATGTACACACATATATACGTATACACACACTACACATGTACACACATATACACGTATACACACACTACACATGTACACACATATACACACATTACACATGTACACACATATACACGTATACACACATTACACATGTACACACA
Organism: Anarhichas minor; assembly: GCF_050575085.1. NCBI lineage: Eukaryota > Metazoa > Chordata > Actinopteri > Perciformes > Anarhichadidae > Anarhichas > Anarhichas minor. Next base: position 653,836 of record NW_027466539.1, on the reverse strand, counting down.
TATACACGTATACACACATTACACATGTACACGTATACACACATTACACATGTACACACATATACACGTATACACACATTACACATGTACACGTATACACACATTACACATGTACACACACTACACGTATACACACACTACACATGTACACACATATACACACATTACACATGTACACACATATACACGTATACACACATTACACATGTACACGTATACACACATTACACATGTACACACATATACACGTATACACACATTACACATGTACACAAATATTCACGTATACACACATTACACATGTACACACATATACACGTATACACACATTACACATGTACACACATACACATATACACACTACACATGTACACAGATATATACACACATTACACATGTACACACATATACACGTATACACACACTACACATGTACACACATATACACGTATACACACACTACACATGTACACACATATACACACATTACACATGTACACACATATACACGTATACACACATTACACATGTACACACATATACACGTATACACACATTACACATGTACACGTATACACACATTACACATGTACACACATATACACGTATACACACATTACACATGTACACGTATACACACATTACACATGTACACACATATACACGTATACACACATTACACATGTACACAAATATACACACATTACACATGTACACACATATATACGTATACACACACTACACATGTACACACATATACACGTATACACACACTACACATGTACACACATATACACACATTACACATGTACACACATATACACGTATACACACATTACACATGTACACACATATACACGTATACACACACTACACATGTACACACATATACACACATTACACATGTACACACATATACACGTATACACACATTACACATGTACACACATATACACGTATACACACATTACACATGTACACACATATACACGTATAGACACATTACACATGTACACACATATACACGTATACACACATTACACATGTACACGTATACACACATTACACATGTACACACATATACACGTATACACACATTACACATGTACACGTATACACACATTACACATGTACACACACTACACGTATACACACACTACACATGTACACAAATATACACACATTACACATGTACACACATATACACGTATACACACATTACACATGTACACACATATACACGTATACACACATTACACATGTACACACATACACATATACACACTACACATGTACACAGATATATACACACATTACACATGTACACACATATACACGTATACACACATTACACATGTACACGTATACACACATTACACATGTACACACATATACACGTATACACACATTACACATGTACACACATATACACACATTATACATGTACACACATATATACGTATACACACATTACACATGTACACACATACACACATTACACATGTACATATATACACGTATACACACATTACACACATATACACGTATACACACACTCCACATGTACACACATATACACACATTACACGTGTACACACATACACACATTACACATGTACACACATATACACGTATACACACATTACACATGTACACACATATACACACACTACACATGTACACACATATACACACATTACACATGTACACACATATACACGTATACACACATTACACATGTACACACATATACACGTATACACACTACACATGTACAAACATATATACACACATTACACATGTACACACATATACACGTATACACACACTACACATGTACACACATATACACGTATACACACACTACACATGTACACACATATACACACATTACACATGTACACACATATACACGTATACACACATTACACATGTACACACATATACACGTATACACACATTACACATGTACACGTATACACACATTACACATGTACACACATATACACGTATACACACATTACACATGTACACATATACACACATTACACATGTACACACATATACACGTATACACACATTACACATGTACACAAATATTCACGTATACACACATTACACATGTACACATATACACACATTACACATGTACACACATATACACGTATACACACATTACACATGTACACAAATATTCACGTATACACACATTACACATGTACACACATATACACGTATACACACATTACACATGTACACACATATATGCGTATACACACATTACACATGTACACACATATACACGTATACACACACTACACATGTACACACATATACACGTATACACACATTACACATGTACACACATATACACGTATACACACACTACACATGTACACACATATACACGTATACACACATAACACATGTACACACATATACACGTATACACACACTACACATGTACACACATACACACATATACACACATTACACATGTACACACATATACACGTATACACACTACACAAGTACACACACATACACGTATACACACATTACACACATATACACGTATACACACACTCCACATGTACACACATATACACACATTACACATGTACACACATATACACACATTACACATGTACACACACATACACATATACACACTACACATGTACACAGATATATACACACATTACACATGTACACACATATACACGTATACACACACTACACATGTACACACATATACACGTATACACACACTACACATGTACACACATATACACACATTACACATGTACACACATATACACGTATACACACATTACACATGTACACACATATACACGTATACACACATTACACATGTACACGTATACACACATTACACATGTACACACATATACACGTATACACACATTACACATGTACACGTATACACACATTACACATGTACACACATATACACGTATACACACATTACACATGTACACAAATATACACACATTACACATGTACACACATATATACGTATACACACACTACACATGTACACACATATACACGTATACACACACTACACATGTACACACATATACACACATTACACATGTACACACATATACACGTATACACACATTACACATGTACACACATATACACGTATACACACACTACACATGTACACACATATACACACATTACACATGTACACACATATACACGTATACACACATTACACATGTACACACATATACACGTATACACACATTACACATGTACACACATATACACGTATAGACACATTACACATGTACACACATATACACGTATACACACATTACACATGTACACGTATACACACATTACACATGTACACACATATACACGTATACACACATTACACATGTACACGTATACACACATTACACATGTACACACACTACACGTATACACACACTACACATGTACACACATATACACACATTACACATGTACACACATATACACGTATACACACATTACACATGTACACACATATACACGTATACACACATTACACATGTACACACATACACATATACACACTACACATGTACACAGATATATACACACATTACACATGTACACACATATACACGTATACACACACTACACATGTACACACATATACACGTATAGACACACTACACATGTACACACATATACACACATTACACATGTACACACATATACACGTATACACACATTACACATGTACACACATATACACGTATACACACATTACACATGTACACGTATACACACATTACACATGTACACACATATACACGTATACACACATTACACATGTACACGTATACACACATTACACATGTACACACATATACACGTATACACACATTACACATGTACACGTATACACACATTACACATGTACACACATATACACGTATACACACATTACACATGTACACGTATACACACATTACACATGTACACACATATACACGTATACACACATTACACATGTACACAAATATACACACATTACACATGTACACACATATATACGTATACACACACTACACATGTACACACATATACACGTATTCACACACTACACATGTACACACATATACACACATTACACATGTACACACATATACACGTATACACACATTACACATGTACACACATATACACGTATACACACATGACACATATACACGTATACACACATTACACATGTACACGTATACACACATTACACATGTACACACATATATACGTATACACACACTACACATGTACAGACATATACATGTATACACACACTACACATGTACACACATATATACATATACACACATTACACATGTACACACATATACACGTATACACACACTACACATGTACACACATATACACACATTACACATGTACACACATATACACGTATACACACATTACACATGTACACACATATACACGTATACACACATGACACATATACACGTATACACACATTACACATGTACACGTATACACACATTACACATGTACACACATATATACGTATACACACACTACACATGTACAGACATATACATGTATACACACACTACACATGTACACACATATATACATATACACACATTACACATGTACACACATATACACGTATACACACACTACACATGTACACACATATACACGTATACACACACTACACATGTACACACATATACACGTATACACACACTACACATGTACACACATATACACACATTACACATGTACACACATATACACGTATACACACATTACAAATGTACACACATTACACATGTACACGTATACACACATTACACATGTACACACATATACACACATTACACTTGTACACACATATATACGTATACACACACTACACATGTACACACATATACACGTATACACACACTACACATGTACACACATATACACACATTACACATGTACACACATATACACGTATACACACATTACACATGTACACACATATACACGTATACACACATTACACATGTACACGTATACACACATTACACATGTACACACATATACACGTATACACACATTACACATGTACACGTATACACACATTACACATGTACACACACTACACGTATACACACACTACACATGTACACACATATACACACATTACACATGTACACACATATACACGTATACACACATTACACATGTACACACATATACACGTATACACACATTACACATGTACACGTATACACACATTACACATGTACACACATATACACGTATACACACATTACACATGTACACGTATACACACATTACACATGTACACACATATACACGTATACACACATTACACATGTACACACATATACACACATTACACATGTACACACATATATACGTATACACACACTACACATGTACACACATATACACGTATACACACACTACACATGTACACACATATACACACATTACACATGTACACACATATACACGTATACACACATTACACATGTACACGTATACACACATTACACATGTACACACAATACACGTATACACACACTACACATGTACACACATATACACACATTACACATGTACACACATATACACGTATACACACATTACACATGTACACACATATACACGTATACACACATTACACATGTACACGTATACACACATTACACATGTACACACATATACACGTATACACACATTACACATGTACACGTATACACACATTACACATGTACACACATATACACGTATACACACATTACACATGTACACACATATACACGTATACACACACTACACATGTACACACATATACACGTATACACACATTACACATGTACACACATATACACGTATACACACATTACACATGTACACACATATACACGTATACACACACTACACATGTACACACATATACACGTATACACACACTACACATGTACACACATATACACACTTTACACGTGTACACACATATACACGTATACACACACTACACATGTACACACATATACACGTATACACACATTACACATGTACACACATATACACGTATACACACACTACACATGTACACACATATACACACTTTACACGTGTACACACACATACACGTATACACACACTACACATGTACATACATATACACGTATACACACACTACACATGTACACACATACACACATTACACATGTACACACATACCCGTATACACACACTACACATGTACACACATATACACGTATACACACACTACACATGTACACACATATACATGTATACACACACTACACATGTATACACGTATACACGTATACACACACTACACATGTACACACATATACATGTATACACACACTACACATGTACACACATATACACGTATACACACACTACACATGTACACACATATACACGTATACACACATTACACATGTACACGTATACACACATTACACATGTACACACATATATACGTATACACACACTACACATGTACACACATATACACACATTACACATGTACACACATATACACGTATACACACATTACACATGTACATACATATACACGTATACACACACTACACATGTACACACATACACACATATACACACATTACACATGTACACACATATACACGTATACACACTACACAAGTACACACACATACACGTATACACACATTACACACATATACACGTATACACACACTCCACATGTACACACATATACACACATTACACATGTACACACATATACACACATTACACATGTACACACATATACACGTATACACACTACACATGTACACACATATATACACACATTACACATGTACACACATATACACGTATAAACACACTACACATGTACAGACACTACACGTATACACACACTACACATGTACACACATATACACACATTACACATGTACACACATATACACGTATACACACATTACACATGTACACACATATACACGTATACACACATTACACATGTACACGTATACACACATTACACATGTACACACATATACACGTATACACACATTACACATGTACACGTATACACACATTACACATGTACACACATATACACGTATACACACATTACACATGTACACACATATACACGTATACACACATTACACATGTACACAAATATTCACGTATACACACATTACACATGTACACACATATACACGTATACACACATTACACATGTACACACATATACACGTATACACACATTACACATGTACACACATATTCACGTATACACACATTACACATGTACACACATATACACGTATACACACATTACACATGTACACAAATATTCACGTATACACACATTACACATGTACACACATATACACGTATACACACATTACACATGTACACACATATTCACGTATACACACATTACACATGTACACACATATACACGTATACACACATTACACATGTACACAAATATTCACGTATACACACATTACACATGTACACACATATACACGTATACACACATTACACATGTACACACATACACATATACACACTACACATGTACACAGATATATACACACATTACACATGTACACACATATACACGTATACACACACTACACATGTACACACATATACACGTATACACACACTACACATGTACACACATATACACACATTACACATGTACACACATATACACGTATACACACATTACACATGTACACACATATACACGTATACACACATTACACATGTACACACATATTCACGTATACACACATTACACATGTACACACATATACACGTATACACACATTACACATGTACACAAATATTCACGTATACACACATTACACATGTACACACATATACACGTATACACACATTACACATGTACACACATACACATATACACACTACACATGTACACAGATATATACACACATTACACATGTACACACATATACACGTATACACACACTACACATGTACACACATATACACGTATACACACACTACACATGTACACACATATACACACATTACACATGTACACACATATACACGTATACACACATTACACATGTACACACATATACACGTATACACACATTACACATGTACACGTATACACACATTACACATGTACACACATATACACGTATACACACATTACACATGTACACGTATACACACATTACACATGTACACACATATACACGTATACACACATTACACATGTACACAAATATACACACATTACACATGTACACACATATATACGTATACACACACTACACATGTACACACATATACACGTATACACACACTACACATGTACACACATATACACACATTACACATGTACACACATATACACGTATACACACATTACACATGTACACACATATACACGTATACACACACTACACATGTACACACATATACACACATTACACATGTACACACATATACACGTATACACACATTACACATGTACACACATATACACGTATACACACATGACACATATACACGTATACACACATTACACATGTACACGTATACACACATTACACATGTACACACATATATACGTATACACACACTACACATGTACAGACATATACATGTATACACACACTACACATGTACACACATATATACATATACACACATTACACATGTACACACATATACACGTATACACACACTACACATGTACACACATATACACGTATACACACACTACACATGTACACACATATACACACATTACACATGTACACACATATACACGTATACACACATTACAAATGTACACACATTACACATGTACACGTATACACACATTACACATGTACACACATATACACGTATACACACATTACACATGTACACGTATACACACATTACACATGTACACACATATACACACATTACACATGTACACACATATATACGTATACACACACTACACATGTACACACATATACACGTATACACACACTACACATGTACACACATATACACACATTACACATGTACACACATATACACGTATACACACATTACACATGTACACACATATACACGTATACACACATTACACATGTACACGTATACACACATTACACATGTACACACATATACACGTATACACACATTACACATGTACACGTATACACACATTACACATGTACACACACTACACGTATACACACACTACACATGTACACACATATACACACATTACACATGTACACACATATACACGTATACACACATTACACATGTACACACATATACACGTATACACACATTACACATGTACACGTATACACACATTACACATGTACACACATATACACGTATACACACATTACACATGTACACGTATACACACATTACACATATACACACATATACACGTATACACACATTACACATGTACACACATATACACACATTACACATGTACACACATATATACGTATACACACACTACACTTGTACACACATATACACGTATACACACACTACACATGTACACACATATACACACATTACACATGTACACACATATACACGTATACACACATTACACATGTACACACATATACACGTATACACACATTACACATGTACACGTATACACACATTACACATGTACACACATATACACGTATACACACATTACACATGTACACGTATACACACATTACACATGTACACACACTACACGTATACACACACTACACATGTACACACATATACACACATTACACATGTACACACATATACACGTATACACACATTACACATGTACACACATATACACGTATACACACATTACACATGTACACGTATACACACATTACACATGTACACACATATACACGTATACACACATTACACATGTACACGTATACACACATTACACATGTACACACATATACACGTATACACACATTACACATGTACACACATATACACGTATACACACACTACACATGTACACACATATACACGTATACACACATTACACATGTACACACATATACACGTATACACACACTACACATGTACACACATATACACACATTACACATGTACACACATATACACGTATACACACATTACACATGTACACACATATACACGTATACACACATGACACATATACACGTATACACACATTACACATGTACACGTATACACACATTACACATGTACACACATATATACGTATACACACACTACACATGTACAGACATATACATGTATACACACACTACACATGTACACACATATATACATATACACACATTACACATGTACACACATATACACGTATACACACACTACACATGTACACACATATACACGTATACACACACTACACATGTACACACATATACACACATTACACATGTACACACATATACACGTATACACACATTACAAATGTACACACATTACACATGTACACGTATACACACATTACACATGTACACACATATACACGTATACACACATTACACATGTACACGTATACACACATTACACATGTACACACATATACACACATTACACATGTACACACATATATACGTATACACACACTACACATGTACACACATATACACGTATACACACACTACACATGTACACACATATACACACATTACACATGTACACACATATACACGTATACACACATTACACATGTACACACATATACACGTATACACACATTACACATGTACACGTATACACACATTACACATGTACACACATATACACGTATACACACATTACACATGTACACGTATACACACATTACACATGTACACACACTACACGTATACACACACTACACATGTACACACATATACACACATTACACATGTACACACATATACACGTATACACACATTACACATGTACACACATATACACGTATACACACATTACACATGTACACGTATACACACATTACACATGTACACACATATACACGTATACACACATTACACATGTACACGTATACACACATTACACATATACACACATATACACGTATACACACATTACACATGTACACACATATACACACATTACACATGTACACACATATATACGTATACACACACTACACTTGTACACACATATACACGTATACACACACTACACATGTACACACATATACACACATTACACATGTACACACATATACACGTATACACACATTACACATGTACACACATATACACGTATACACACATTACACATGTACACGTATACACACATTACACATGTACACACATATACACGTATACACACATTACACATGTACACGTATACACACATTACACATGTACACACACTACACGTATACACACACTACACATGTACACACATATACACACATTACACATGTACACACATATACACGTATACACACATTACACATGTACACACATATACACGTATACACACATTACACATGTACACGTATACACACATTACACATGTACACACATATACACGTATACACACATTACACATGTACACGTATACACACATTACACATGTACACACATATACACGTATACACACATTACACCTGTACACACATATACACGTATACACACACTACACATGTACACACATATACACGTATACACACATTACACATGTACACACATATACACGTATACACACACTACACATGTACACACATATACACGTATACACACATTACACATGTACACACATATACACGTATACACACACTACACATGTACACACATACACGTATACACACACTACACATGTACACACATATACACACTTTACACGTGTACACACATATACACGTATACACACACTACACATGTACACACATATACACGTATACACACATTACACATGTACACACATATACACGTATACACACACTACACATGTACACACATATACACACTTTACACGTGTACACACACATACACGTATACACACACTACACATGTACATACATATACACGTATACACACACTACACATGTACACACATACACACATTACACATGTACACACATACCCGTATACACACACTACACATGTACACACATATACACGTATACACACACTACACATGTACACACATATACATGTATACACACACTACACACATTACACATGTACACGTATACACACATTACACATGTACACACATATACACGTATACACACATTACACATGTACACACATATACACGTATACACACATTACACATGTACACGTATACACACATTACACATGTACACACATATATACGTATACACACACTACACATGTACACACATATACACACATTACACATGTACACACATATACACGTATACACACATTACACATGTACACGTATACACACATTACACATGTACACACATATACACGTATACACACATTACACATGTACACGTATACACACATTACACATGTACACACATATACACGTATACACACATTACACGTGTACACACATATACACACATTACACATGTACACACATATATACGTATACACACACTACACATGTACACACATATACACGTATACACACACTACACATGTACACACATATACACACATTACACATGTACACACATATACACGTATACACACATTACACATGTACACACATATACACGTATACACACATTACACATGTACACGTATACACACATTACACATGTACACACATATACACGTATACACACATTACACATGTACACACATATACACGTATACACACATTACACATGTACACAAATATTCACGTATACACACATTACACATGTACACACATATACACGTATACACACATTACACATGTACACACATATTCACGTATACACACATTACACATGTACACACATATACACGTATACACACATTACACATGTACACAAATATTCACGTATACACACATTACACATGTACACACATATACACGTATACACACATTACACATGTACACGTATACACACATTACACATGTACACACATATACACGTATACACACATTACACATGTACACGTATACACACATTACACATGTACACACACTACACGTATACACACACTACACATGTACACACATATACACACATTACACATGTACACACATATACACGTATACACACATTACACATGTACACACATATTCACGTATACACACATTACACATGTACACACATATACACGTATACACACATTACACATGTACACAAATATTCACGTATACACACATTACACATGTACACACATATACACGTATACACACATTACACATGTACACACATATTCACTTATACACACATTACACATGTACACACATATACACGTATACACACATTACACATGTACACAAATATTCATGTATACACACATTACACATGTACACACATATACACGTATACACACATTACACATGTACACACATATACACGTATACACACACTACACATGTACACACATATACACACTTTACACGTGTACACACACATACACGTATACACACACTACACATGTACATACATATACACGTATACACACACTACACATCTACACACATACACACATTACACATGAACACACATATACCCGTATACACACACTACACATGTACACACATATACACGTATACACACACTACACATGTACACACATATACATGTATACACACACTACACATGTATACACGTATACACGTATACACACACTACACATGTACACACATATACATGTATACACACACTACACATGTACACACATATACACGTATACACACACTACACATGTACACACATATACACGTATACACACATTACACATGTACACGTATACACACATTACACATGTACACACATATATACGTATACACACACTACACATGTACACACATATACACACATTACACATGTACATACATATACACGTATACACACATTACACATGTACACACATATACACGTATACACACATGACACATATACACGTATACACACATTACACATGTACACGTATACACACATTACACATGTACACACATATACACGTATACACACACTACACATGTACACACATATACACGTATACACACACTACACATGTACACACATATACACGTATACACACACTACACATGTACACACATATACACACATTACACATGTACACACATATATACATATACACACATTACACATGTACACACATATACACGTATACACACACTACACATGTACACACATATACACGTATACACACACTACACATGTACACACATATACACGTATACACACACTACACATGTACACACATATACACACATTACACATGTACACACATATACACGTATACACACATTACAAATGTACACACATTACACATGTACACGTATACACACATTACACATGTACACACATATACACGTATACACACATTACAAATGTACACGTATACACACATTACACATGTACACACATATACACGTATACACACATTACACATGTACACACATATACACGTATACACACACTACACATGTACACACATATACACGTATACACACATTACACATGTACACACATATACACGTATACACACACTACACATGTACACACATATACACGTATACACACATTACACATGTACACACATATACACGTATACACACACTACACATGTACACACATATACACACTTTACACGTGTACACACACATACACGTATACACACACTACACATGTACACACATATACATGTATACACACACTACACATGTACACACATATACACGTATACACACATTACACATGTACACACATATATACGTATACACACACTACACATATACACACATATACACACATTACACATGTACACACATATACACGTATACACACATTACACATGTACACAGATATATACACACATTACACATGTACACACATATACACGTATACACACACGACACATGTACACACATATACACGTATACACACACTACACATGTACACACATATACACGTATACACACACTACACATGTACACACATATACACACTTTACACGTGTACACACATATACACGTATACACACACTACACATGTACACACATATACACGTATACACACATTACACATGTACACACATATACACGTATACACACACTACACATGTACACACATATACACACTTTACACGTGTACACACACATACACGTATACACACACTACACATGTACATACATATACACGTATACACACACTACACATCTACACACATACACACATTACACATGAACACACATATACCCGTATACACACACTACACATGTACACACATATACACGTATACACACACTACACATGTACACACATATACATGTATACACACACTACACATGTATACACGTATACACGTATACACACACTACACATGTACACACATATACATGTATACACACACTACACATGTACACACATATACACGTATACACACACTACACATGTACACACATATACACGTATACACACATTACACATGTACACGTATACACACATTACACATGTACACACATATATACGTATACACACACTACACATGTACACACATATACACACATTACACATGTACATACATATACACGTATACACACATTACACATGTACACACATATACACGTATACACACATGACACATATACACGTATACACACATTACACATGTACACGTATACACACATTACACATGTACACACATATACACGTATACACACACTACACATGTACACACATATACACGTATACACACACTACACATGTACACACATATACACGTATACACACACTACACATGTACACACATATACACACATTACACATGTACACACATATATACATATACACACATTACACATGTACACACATATACACGTATACACACACTACACATGTACACACATATACACGTATACACACACTACACATGTACACACATATACACGTATACACACACTACACATGTACACACATATACACACATTACACATGTACACACATATACACGTATACACACATTACAAATGTACACACATTACACATGTACACGTATACACACATTACACATGTACACACATATACACGTATACACACATTACAAATGTACACGTATACACACATTACACATGTACACACATATACACGTATACACACATTACACATGTACACACATATACACGTATACACACACTACACATGTACACACATATACACGTATACACACATTACACATGTACACACATATACACGTATACACACACTACACATGTACACACATATACACGTATACACACATTACACATGTACACACATATACACGTATACACACACTACACATGTACACACATATACACACTTTACACGTGTACACACACATACACGTATACACACACTACACATGTACACACATATACATGTATACACACACTACACATGTACACACATATACACGTATACACACATTACACATGTACACACATATATACGTATACACACACTACACATATACACACATATACACACATTACACGTGTACACACATATACACGTATACACACATTACACATGTACACAGATATATACACACATTACACATGTACACACATATACACGTATACACACACGACACATGTACACACATATACACGTATACACACACTACACATGTACACACATATACACGTATACACACACTACACATGTACACACATATACACACTTTACACGTGTACACACATATACACGTATACACACACTACACATGTACACACATATACACGTATACACACATTACACATGTACACACATATACACGTATACACACACTACACATGTACACACATATACACACTTTACACGTGTACACACACATACACGTATACACACACTACACATGTACATACATATACACGTATACACACACTACACATCTACACACATACACACATTACACATGAACACACATATACCCGTATACACACACTACACATGTACACACATATACACGTATACACACACTACACATGTACACACATATACATGTATACACACACTACACATGTATACACGTATACACGTATACACACACTACACATGTACACACATATACATGTATACACACACTACACATGTACACACATATACACGTATACACACACTACACATGTACACACATATACACGTATACACACATTACACATGTACACGTATACACACATTACACATGTACACACATATATACGTATACACACACTACACATGTACACACATATACACACATTACACATGTACATACATATACACGTATACACACATTACACATGTACACACATATACACGTATACACACATGACACATATACACGTATACACACATTACACATGTACACGTATACACACATTACACATGTACACACATATACACGTATACACACACTACACATGTACACACATATACACGTATACACACACTACACATGTACACACATATACACGTATACACACACTACACATGTACACACATATACACACATTACACATGTACACACATATATACATATACACACATTACACATGTACACACATATACACGTATACACACACTACACATGTACACACATATACACGTATACACACACTACACATGTACACACATATACACGTATACACACACTACACATGTACACACATATACACACATTACACATGTACACACATATACACGTATACACACATTACACATGTACACACATTACACATATACACGTATACACACATTACACATGTACACACATATACACGTATACACACACTACACATGTACACACACATACACGTATACACACACTACACATGTACACACATATACATGTATACACACACTACACATGTACACACATATACACGTATACACACATTACACATGTACACACATATATACGTATACACACACTACACATATACACACATATACACACATTACACATGTACACACATATACACGTATACACACATTACACATGTACACAGATATATACACACATTACACATGTACACACATATACACGTATACACACACGACACATGTACACACATATACACGTATACACACACTACACATGTACACACATATACACGTATACACACACTACACATGTACACACATATACACACTTTACACGTGTACACACATATACACGTATACACACACTACACATGTACACACATATACACGTATACACACATTACACATGTACACACATATACACGTATACACACACTACACATGTACACACATATACACAGTTTACACGTGTACACACACATACACGTATACACACACTACACATGTACATACATATACACGTATACACACACTACACATGTACACACATACACACATTACACATGTACACACATACCCGTATACACACACTACACATGTACACACATATACACGTATACACACACTACACATGTACACACATATACATGTATACACACACTACACATGTATACACGTATACACGTATACACACACTACACATGTACACACATATACATGTATACACACACTACACATGTACACACATATACACGTATACACACACTACACATGTACACACATATACACGTATACACACATTACACATGTACACGTATACACACATTACACATGTACACACATATATACGTATACACACACTACACATGTACACACATATACACACATTACACATGTACACACATATACACGTATACACACATTACACATGTACACACATATACACGTATACACACATGACACATATACACGTATACACACATTACACATGTACACGTATACACACATTACACATGTACACACATATATACGTATACACACACTACACATGTACAGACATATACATGTATACACACACTACACATGTACACACATATACACGTATACACACACTACACATGTACACACATATACACACATTACACATGTACACACATATACACGTATACACACATTACACATGTACACACATTACACATGTACACGTATACACACATTACACATGTACACACATATACACGTATACACACATTACACATGTACACGTATACACACATTACACATGTACACACATATACACGTATACACACATTACACATGTACACACATATACAAGTATACACACATTACACATGTACACAAATATTTACGTATACACACATTACACATGTACACACATATACACGTATACACACATTACACATGTACACACATATACACGTATACACACATTACACATGTACACACATATACACGTATACACACACTACACATGTACACACATATACACGTATACACACACTACACATGTACACACATATACACACATTACACATGTACACACATATACACGTATACACACATTACACATGTACACACATTACACATGTACACGTATACACACATTACACATGTACACACATATACACGTATACACACATTACACATGTACACGTATACACACATTACACATGTACACACATATACACGTATACACACATTACACATGTACACACATATATACGTATACACACACTACACATATACACACATATACACACATTACACATGTACACACATATACACGTATACACACATTACACATGTACACAGATATATACACACATTACACATGTACACACATATACACGTATACACACACTACACATGTACACACATATACACGTATACACACACTACACATGTACACACATATACACACTTTACACGTGTACACACATATACACGTATACACACACTACACATGTACACACATATACACGTATACACACATTACACATGTACACACATATACACGTATACACACACTACACATGTACACACATACACACATTACACATGTACACACATATATACGTATACACACACTACACATGTACAGACATATACATGTATACACACACTACACATGTACACACATATACACGTATACACACACTACACATGTACACACATATACACACATTACACATGTACACACATATACACGTATACACACATTACACATGTACACACATTACACATGTACACGTATACACACATGACACATATACACGTATACACACATTACACATGTACACGTATACACACATTACACATGTACACACATATATACGTATACACACACTACACATGTACAGACATATACATGTATACACACACTACACATGTACACACATATACACGTATACACACACTACACATGTACACACATATACACACATTACACATGTACACACATATACACGTATACACACATTACACATGTACACACATTACACATGTACACGTATACACACATTACACATGTACACACATATACACGTATACACACATTACACATGTACACGTATACACACATTACACATGTACACACATATACACGTATACACACATTACACATGTACACACATATACACGTATACACACATTACACATCTACACAAATATTTACGTATACACACATTACACATGTACACACATATACACGTATACACACATTACACATGTACACACATATACACGTATACACACATTACACATGTACACACATATACACGTATACACACACTACACATGTACACACATATACACGTATACACACACTACACATGTACACACATATACACACATTACACATGTACACACATATACACGTATACACACATTACACATGTACACACATTACACATGTACACGTATACACACATTACACATGTACACACATATACACGTATACACACATTACACATGTACACGTATACACACATTACACATGTACACACATATACACGTATACACACATTACACATGTACACACATATACACGTATACACACATTACACATGTACACAAATATTTACATATACACACATTACACATGTACACACATATACACGTATACACACATTACACATGTACACACATATACACGTATACACACACTACACATGTACACACATATACACACATTACACATGTACACACATATACACGTATACACACATTACACATGTACACACATTACACATGTACACGTATACACACATTACACATGTACACACATATACACGTATACACACATTACACATGTACACGTATACACACATTACACATGTACACACATATACACGTATACACACATTACACATGTACACACATATACACGTATACACACATTACACATCTACACAAATATTTACGTATACACACATTACACATGTACACACATATACACGTATACACACATTACACATGTACACACATATACACGTATACACACATTACACATGTACACACATATACACGTATACACACACTACACATGTACACACATATACACGTATACACACACTACACATGTACACACATATACACACATTACACATGTACACACATATACACGTATACACACATTACACATGTACACACATTACACATGTACACGTATACACACATTACACATGTACACACATATACACGTATACACACATTACACATGTACACGTATACACACATTACACATGTACACACATATACACGTATACACACATTACACATGTACACACATATACACGTATACACACATTACACATGTACACAAATATTTACATATACACACATTACACATGTACACACATATACACGTATACACACATTACACATGTACACACATATACACACATTACACATGTACACACATATATACGTATACACACATTACACATGTACACACATACACACATTACACATGTACATATATACACGTATACACACATTACACACATATACACGTATACACACACTCCACATGTACACACATATACACACATTACACGTGTACACACATACACACATTACACATGTACACACATATACACGTATACACACATTACACATGTACACACATATACACACACTACACATGTACACACATATTCACACATTACACATGTACACACATATACACGTATACACACATTACACATGTACACACATATACACGTATACACACTACACATGTACACACATATACACACATTACACATGTACACACATATACACGTATACACACATTACACATGTACACACATATACACGTATACACACTACACATGTACACACATATACACACTACACATGTACACACATATACACACATTACACATGTACACACATGTACACACATTACACATGTACACGTATACACACATTACACATGTACACACATATACACGTATACACACATTACACATGTACACGTATACACACATTACACATGTACACACATATACACGTATACACACATTACACATGTACACAAATATTCACGTATACACACATTACACATGTACACACATATACACGTATACACACATTACACATGTACACACATATTCACGTATACACACATTACACATGTACACACATATACACGTATACACACATTACACATGTACACACATATACACGTATACACAAACTACACATGTACACACATATACACGTATACACACATTACACATGTACACACATATACACGTATACACACACTACACATGTACACCCATATACACGTATACACACATTACACATGTACACACATATACACGTATACACACACTACACATGTACACACATATACACACTTTACACGTGTACACACACATACACGTATACACACACTACACATGTACATCCATATACACGTATACACACACTACACATGTACACACATACACACATTACACATGTACACACATATACACGTATACACACACTACACATGTACACACATATACACGTATACAATCACTACACATGTACACACATATACATGTATACACACACTACACATGTACACACATATACACGTATACACACATTACACATGTACACACATATACACGTATACACACATTACACATGTACACGTATACACACATTACACATGTACACACATATATACGTATACACACACTACACATGTACACACATATACACACATTACACATGTACACACATATACACGTATACACACATTACACATGTACACACATATACACGTATACACACATTACACATGTACACACATATACACGTATACACACTACACATGTACACACATATATACACACATTACACATGTACACGTATACACACATTACACATGTACACACATATATACGTATACACACACTACACATGTACACACATATACACACATTACACATGTACACACATATACACACACTACACATGTACACACATATACACACATTACACATGTACACACATATACACGTATACACACATTACACATGTACACACATATACACACATACACACATTACACATGTACATATATACACGTATACACACATTACACACATATACACGTATACACACACTCCACATGTACACACATATACACACATTACACATGTACACACATATACACACATTACACATGTACACACATATACACGTATACACACTACACATGTACACACATATATACACACATTACACATGTACACACATATACACGTATACACACACTACACATGTACACACACTACACGTATACACACACTACACATGTACACACATATACACACATTACACATGTACACACATATACACGTATACACACATTACACATGTACACACATATACACGTATACACACATTACACATGTACACGTATACACACATTACACATGTACACACATATACACGTATACACACATTACACATGTACACAAATATTCACGTATACACACATTACACATGTACACACATATACATGTATACACACATTACACATGTACACACATATTCACGTATACACACATTACACATGTACACACATATACACGTATACACACATTACACATGTACACAAATATTCACGTATACACACATTACACATGTACACACATATACACGTATACACACATTACACATGTACACACATATACACGTATACACACACTACACATGTACACACATACACGTATACACACACTACACATGTACACACATATACACGTATACACACATTACACATGTACACACATATACACGTATACACACACTACACATGTACACACATATACACGTATACACACATTACACATGTACACACATATACACGTATACACACACTACACATGTACACACATATACACACTTTACACGTGTACACACACATACACGTATACACACACTACACATGTACATACATATACACGTATACACACACTACACATGTACACACATACACACATTACACATGTACACACATATACACACACTACACATGTACACACATATACACACATTACACATGTACACACATATACACGTATACACACATTACACACATATACACGTATACACACACTCCACATGTACACACATATACTCACATTACACATGTACACACATATACACACATTACACATGTACACACATATACACGTATACACACTACACATGTACACACATATATACACACATTACACATGTACACACATATACACGTATACACACACTACACATGTACACACACTACACGTATACACACACTACACATGTACACACATATACATACATTACACATGTACACACATATACACGTATACACACATTACACATGTACACACATATACACGTATACACACATTACACATGTACACGTATACACACATTACACATGTACACACATATACACGTATACACACATTACACATGTACACGTATACACACATTACACATGTACACACATATACACGTATACACACACTACACATGTACACACATACACGTATACACACACTACACATGTACACACATATACACGTATACACACACTACACATGTACACACATACACACATTACACATGTACACACATATACCCGTATACACACACTACACATGTACACACATATACACGTATACACACACTACACATGTACACACATATACATGTATACACACACTACACATGTATACACGTATACACACATTACACATGTACACACATATACACGTATACACACATTACACATGTACACACATATACACGTATACACACATTACACATGTACACATATACACACATTACACATGTACACACATATATACGTATACACACACTACACATGTACAAACATATACACGTATACAAACTACACAAGTACACACACATACACGTATACACACATTACACATGTACACACATACACACATTACACATGTACATATATACACGTATACACACATTACACATGTACACACATATACACGTATACACACATTACACATGTACACACATATACACGTATACACACTACACATGTACACAGATATATACACACATTACACATGTACACACATATACACGTATACACACACTACACATGTAGACACATATACACACATTACACATGTACACACATATACACGTATACACACATTACACATATACACACATATACACGTATACACACATTACACATGTACACGTATACACACATTACACATGTACACACATATACACGTATACACACATTACACATGTACACGTATACACACATTACACATGTACACACATATACACGTATACACACATTACACATGTACACGTATACACACATTACACATGTACACACATATACACGTATACACACATTACACATGTACACACATATACACACATTACACATGTACACACATATATACGTATACACACATTACACATGTACACACATACACACATTACACATGTACATATATACACGTATACACACATTACACACATATACACGTATACACACATTACACACATATACACGTATACACACACTCCACATGTACACACATATACACACATTACACGTGTACACACATACACACATTACACATGTACACACATATACACGTATACACACATTACACATGTACACACATATACACACACTACACATGTACACACATATACACACATTACACATGTACACACATATACACATATACACACATTACACATGTACACACATATATACACACATTACACATGTACACACATATACACGTATACACACACTACACATGTACACGCATATACACATATACACACACTACACATGTACACACATATACACACATTACACATGTACACACATATACACGTATACACACATTACACATGTACACACATATACACACATACACACATTACACATGTACATATATACACGTATACACACATTACACACATATACACGTATACACACACTCCACATGTACACACATATACACACATTACACATGTACACACATATACACACATTACACATGTACACACATATACACGTATACACACTACACATGTACACACATATATACACACATTACACATGTACACACATATACACGTATACACACACTACACATGTACACACACTACACGTATACACACACTACACATGTACACACATATACACACATTACACATGTACACACATATACACGTATACACACATTACACATGTACACACATATACACGTATACACACATTACACATGTACACGTATACACACATTACACATGTACACACATATACACGTATACACACATTACACATGTACACACATATACACGTATACACACATTACACATGTACACAAATATTCACGTATACACACATTACACATGTACACACATATACATGTATACACACATTACACATGTACACACATATTCACGTATACACACATTACACATGTACACACATATACACGTATACACACATTACACATGTACACAAATATTCACGTATACACACATTACACATGTACACACATATACACGTATACACACATTACACATGTACACACATATACACGTATACACACACTACACATGTACACACATACACGTATACACACACTACACATGTACACACATATACACGTATACACACATTACACATGTACACACATATACACGTATACACACACTACACATGTACACACATATACACGTATACACACATTACACATGTACACACATATACACGTATACACACACTACACATGTACACACATATACACACTTTACACGTGTACACACACATACACGTATACACACACTACACATGTACATACATATACACGTATACACACACTACACATTTACACACATATACACGTATACACACACTACACATGTACACACATATACACACTTTACACGTGTACACACACATACACGTATACACACACTACACATGTACATACATATACACGTATACACACACTACACATGTACACACATACACACATTACACATGTACACACATATACACACACTACACATGTACACACATATACACGTATACACACACTACACATGTACACACATATACACGTATACACACATTACACATGTACACACATATACACGTATACACACACTACACATGTACACACATATACACGTATACACACATTACACATATACACACATATACACGTATACACACATTACACATGTACACAAATATTCACGTATACACACATTACACATGTACACACATATACACGTATACACACATTACACATGTACACACATATACACGTATACACACACTACACATGTACACACATATACACGTATACACACATTACACATATACACACATATACACGTATACACACATTACACATGTACACAAATATTCACGTATACACACATTACACATGTACACACATATACACGTATACACACATTACACATGTACACACATATACACGTATACACACATTACACATGTACACACATATACACGTATACACACACTACACATGTACACACATATACACGTATACACACATTACACATGTACACACATATACACGTATACACACACTACACATGTACACACATATACACGTATACACACATTACACATGTACACACATATACACGTATACACACACTACACATGTACACACATACACACATTACACATGTACACACATATACACGTATACACACATTACACATGTACACACATATACACGTATACACACACTACACATGTACACACATATACACGTATACACACATTACACATGTACACACATATACACGTATACACACACTACACATGTACACACATATACACGTATACACACATTACACATGTACACACATATACACGTATACACACACTACACATGTACACACATACACACATTACACATGTACACACATATACACGTATACACACACTACACATGTACACACATATACATGTATACACACACTACACATGTATACACGTATACACACATTACACATGTACACACATATACACGTATACACACATTACACATGTACACACATATACACGTATACACACATTACACATGTACACATATACACACATTACACACGTACACACATATATACGTATACACACACTACACATGTACACACATATACACGTATACAAACTACACAAGTACACACACATACACGTATACACACATTACACATGTACACACATACACACATTACACATGTACATATATACACGTATACACACATTACACATGTACACACATATACACGTATACACACATTACACATGTACACACATATACACGTATACACACTACACATGTACACAGATATATACACACATTACACATGTACACACATATACACGTATACACACACTACACATGTACACACATATACACACATTACACATGTACACACATATACACGTATACACACATTACACATATACACACATATACACGTATACACACATTACACATGTACACGTATACACACATTACACATGTACACACATATACACGTATACACACATTACACATGTACACGTATACACACATTACACATGTACACACATATACACGTATACACACATTACACATGTACACGTATACACACATTACACATGTACACACATATACACACATTACACATGTACACACATATATACGTATACACACATTACACATGTACACACATACACACATTACACATGTACATATATACACGTATACACACATTACACACATATACACGTATTCACACATTACACACATATACACGTATACACACACTCCACATGTACACACATATACACACATTACACGTGTACACACATACACACATTACACATGTACACACTTATACACGTATACACACATTACACATGTACACACATATACACACACTACACATGTACACACATATACACATATACACACATTACACATGTACACACATATACACGTATACACACATTACACATGTACACACATATACACGTATACACACTACACATGTACACACATATATACACACATTACACATGTACACACATATACACGTATACACACACTACACATGTACACGCATATACACATATACACACACTACACATGTACACACATATACACACATTACACATGTACACACATATACACGTATACACACATTACACATGTACACACATATACACACATACACACATTACACATGTACATATATACACGTATACACACATTACACACATATACACGTATACACACACTCCACATGTACACACATATACACACATTACACATGTACACACATATACACACATTACACATGTACACACATATACACGTATACACACTACACATGTACACACATATATACACACATTACACATGTACACACATATACACGTATACACACACTACACATGTACACACACTACACGTATACACACACTACACATGTACACACATATACACACATTACACATGTACACACATATACACGTATACACACATTACACATGTACACACATATACACGTATACACACATTACACATGTACACGTATACACACATTACACATGTACACACATATACACGTATACACACATTACACATGTACACACATATACACGTATACACACATTACACATGTACACAAATATTCACGTATACACACATTACACATGTACACACATATACATGTATACACACATTACACATGTACACACATATTCACGTATACACACATTACACATGTACACACATATACACGTATACACACATTACACATGTACACAAATATTCACGTATACACACATTACACATGTACACACATATACACGTATACACACATTACACATGTACACACATATACACGTATACACACACTACACATGTACACACATACACGTATACACACACTACACATGTACACACATATACACGTATACACACATTACACATGTACACACATATACACGTATACACACACTACACATGTACACACATATACACGTATACACACATTACACATGTACACACATATACACGTATACACACACTACACATGTACACACATATACACACTTTACACGTGTACACACACATACACGTATACACACACTACACATGTACATACATATACACGTATACACACACTACACATGTACACACATATACACGTATACACACACTACACATGTACACACATATACACACTTTACACGTGTACACACACATACACGTATACACACACTACACATGTACATACATATACACGTATACACACACTACACATGTACACACATACACACATTACACATGTACACACATATACACACACTACACATGTACACACATATACACGTATACACACACTACACATGTACACACATATACACGTATACACACATTACACATGTACACACATATACACGTATACACACACTACACATGTACACACATATACACGTATACACACATTACACATATACACACATATACACGTATACACACATTACACATGTACACAAATATTCACGTATACACACATTACACATGTACACACATATACACGTATACACACATTACACATGTACACACATATACACGTATACACACACTACACATGTACACACATATACACGTATACACACATTACACGTATACACACATATACACGTATACACACATTACACATGTACACAAATATTCACGTATACACACATTACACATGTACACACATATACACGTATACACACATTACACATGTACACACATATACACGTATACACACATTACACATGTACACACATATACACGTATACACACATTACACATGTACACAAATATTCACGTATACACACATTACACATGTACACACATATACACGTATACACACATTACACATGTACACACATATACACGTATACACACACTACACATGTACACACATACACGTATACACACACTACACATGTACACACATATACACGTATACACACATTACACATGTACACACATATACACGTATACACACACTACACATGTACACACATATACACGTATACACACATTACACATGTACACACATATACACGTATACACACACTACACATGTACACACATATACACACTTTACACGTGTACACACACATACACGTATACACACACTACACATGTACATACATATACACGTATACACACACTACACATGTACACACATATACACGTATACACACACTACACATGTACACACATATACACACTTTACACGTGTACACACACATACACGTATACACACACTACACATGTACATACATATACACGTATACACACACTACACATGTACACACATACACACATTACACATGTACACACATATACACACACTACACATGTACACACATATACACGTATACACACACTACACATGTACACACATATACACGTATACACACATTACACATGTACACACATATACACGTATACACACACTACACATGTACACACATATACACGTATACACACATTACACATATACACACATATACACGTATACACACATTACACATGTACACAAATATTCACGTATACACACATTACACATGTACACACATATACACGTATACACACATTACACATGTACACACATATACACGTATACACACACTACACATGTACACACATATACACGTATACACACATTACACGTATACACACATATACACGTATACACACATTACACATGTACACAAATATTCACGTATACACACATTACACATGTACACACATATACACGTATACACACATTACACATGTACACACATATACACGTATACACACATTACACATGTACACACATATACACGTATACACACACTACACATGTACACACATATACACGTATACACACATTACACATGTACACACATATACACGTATACACACACTACACATGTACACACATATACACGTATACACACATTACACATGTACACACATATACACGTATACACACACTACACATGTACACACATACACACATTACACATGTACACACATATACACGTATACACACATTACACATGTACACACATATACACGTATACACACACTACACATGTACACACATATACACGTATACACACATTACACATGTACACACATATACACGTATACACACACTACACATGTACACACATATACACGTATACACACATTACACATGTACACACATATACACGTATACACACACTACACATGTACACACATACACACATTACACATGTACACACATATACACGTATACACACAATACACATGTACACACATATACACGTATACACACACTACACATGTACACACATATACATGTATACACACAGTACACATGTACACACATATACACGTATACACACATTACACATGTACACACATATACACGTATACACACATTACACATGTACACGTATACACACATTACACATGTACACACATATATACGTATACACACACTACACATGTACACACATATACACACATTACACATGTACACACATATACACACACTACACATGTACACACATATACACACATTACACATGTACACACATATACACGTATACACACATTACACATGTACACACATATACACACATACACACATTACACATGTACATATATACACGTATACACACATTACACACATATACACGTATACACACACTCCACATGTACACACATATACACACATTACACATGTACACACATATACACACATTACACATGTACACACATATACACGTATACACACTACACATGTACACACATATATACACACATTACACATGTACACACATATACACGTATACACACACTACACATGTACACACACTACACGTATACACACACTACACATGTACACACATATACACACATTACACATGTACACACATATACACGTATACACACATTACACATGTACACACATATACACGTATACACACATTACACATGTACACGTATACACACATTACACATGTACACACATAGACACGTATACACACATTACACATGTACACACATATACACGTATACACACATTACACATGTACACAAATATTCACATATACACACATTACACATGTACACACATATACATGTATACACACATTACACATGTACACACATATTCACGTATACACACATTACACATGTACACACATATACACGTATACACACATTACACATGTACACAAATATTCACGTATACACACATTACACATGTACACACATATACACGTATACACACATTACACATGTACACACATATACACGTATACACACACTACACATATACACACATACACGTATACACACACTACACATGTACACACATATACACGTATACACACATTACACATGTACACACATATATACGTATACACACACTACACATGTACACACATATACACGTATACACACATTACACATGTACACACATATACACGTATACACACACTACACATGTACACACATATACACACTTTACACGTGTACACACACATACACGTATACACACACTACACATGTACATACATATACACGTATACACACACTACACATGTACACACATACACACATTACACATGTACACACATATACACACACTACACATGTACACACATATACACACATTACACATGTACACACATATACACGTATACACACATTACACATGTACACACATATACACGTATACACACATTACACACATATACACGTATACACACACTCCACATGTACACACATATACTCACATTACACATGTACACACATATACACACATTACACATGTACACACATATACACGTATACACACACTACACATGTACACACACTACACGTATACACACACTACACATGTACACACATATACACACATTACACATGTACACACATATACACGTATACACACATTACACATGTACACACATATACACGTATACACACATTACACATGTACACGTATACACACATTACACATGTACACACATATACACGTATACACACATTACACATGTACACGTATACACACATTACACATGTACACACATATACACGTATACACACACTACACATGTACACACATACACGTATACACACACTACACATGTACACACATATACACGTATACACACATTACACATGTACACACATATACACGTATACACACACTACACATGTACACACATATACACGTATACACACATTACACATGTACACACATATACACGTATACACACACTACACATGTACACACATATACACACTTTACACGTGTACACACACATACACGTATACACACACTACACATGTACATACATATACATGTATACACACACTACACATGTACACACATACACACATTACACATGTACACACATATACCCGTATACACACACTACACATGTACACACATATACACGTATACACACACTACACATGTACACACATATACATGTATACACACACTACACATGTATACACGTATACACACATTACACATGTACACACATATACACGTATACACACATTACACATGTACAGACATATACACGTATACACACATTACACATGTACACATATACACACATTACACATGTACACACATATATACGTATACACACACTACACATGTACACACATATACACGTATACAAACTACACAAGTACACACACATACACGTATACACACATTACACATGTACACACATACACACATTACACATGTACATATATACACGTATACACACATTACACACATATACACGTATACACACACTCCACATGTACACACATATACACACATTACACGTGTACACACATACACACATTACACATGTACACACATATACACGTATACACACATTACACATGTACACACATATACACGTATACACACATTACACATGTACACACATATACACGTATACACACTACACATGTACACAGATATATACACACATTACACATGTACACACATATACACGTATACACACACTACACATGTACACACATATACACACATTACACATGTACACACATATACACGTATACACACATTACACATGTACACACATATACACGTATACACACATTACACATGTACACGTATACACACATTACACATGTACACACATATACACGTATACACACATTACACATGTACACGTATACACACATTACACATGTACACACATATACACGTATACACACATTACACATGTACACACATATACACACATTACACATGTACACACATATATACGTATACACACATTACACATGTACACACATACACACATTACACATGTACATATATACACGTATACACACATTACACACATATACACGTATACACACATTACACACATATACACGTATACACACACTCCACATGTACACACATATACACACATTACACGTGTACACACATACACACATTACACATGTACACACATATACACGTATACACACATTACACATGTACACACATATACACACACTACACATGTACACACATATACACACATTACACATGTACACACATATACACGTATACACACATTACACATGTACACACATATACACGTATACACACATTACACATGTACACACATATACACGTATACACACTACACATGTACACACATATATACACACATTACACATGTACACACATATACACGTATACACACACTACACATGTACACACATATACACGTATACACACACTACACATGTACACACATATACACACATTACACATGTACACACATATACACGTATACACACATTACACATGTACACACATATACACGTATACACACATTACACATGTACACGTATACACACATTACACATGTACACACATATACACGTATACACACATTACACATGTACACGTATACACACATTACACATGTACACACATATACACACATTACACATGTACACACATATATACGTATACACACATTACACATGTACACACATACACACATTACACATGTACATATATACACGTATACACACATTACACACATATACACGTATACACACACTCCACATGTACACACATATACACACATTACACGTGTACACACATACACACATTACACATGTACACACATATACACGTATACACACATTACACATGTACACACATATACACACACTACACATGTACACACATATTCACACATTACACATGTACACACATATACACGTATACACACATTACACATGTACACACATATACACGTATACACACTACACATGTACACACATATACACACATTACACATGTACACACATATACACGTATACACACATTACACATGTACACACATTACACATGTACACGTATACACACATTACACATGTACACACATATACACGTATACACACATTACACATGTACACGTATACACACATTACACATGTACACACATATACACGTATACACACATTACACATGTACACACATATTCACGTATACACACATTACACATGTACACACATATACACGTATACACACATTACACATGTACACACATATACACGTATACACACACTACACATGTACACACATATACACGTATACACACATTACACATGTACACACATATACACGTATACACACACTACACATGTACACACATATACACGTATACACACATTACACATGTACACACATATACACGTATACACAGACTACACATGTACACACATATACACGTATACACACATTACACATGTACACACATATACACGTTTACACACACTACACATGTACACACATATACACACTTTACACGTGTACACACACATACACGTATACACACACTACACATGTACATACATATACACGTATACACACACTACACATGTACACACATACACACATTACACATGTACACACATATACACGTATACACACACTACACATGTACACACATATACACGTATACACACACTACACATGTACACACATATACACGTATACACACACTACACATGTACACACATATACACGTATACACACATTACACATGTACACACATACACACATTACACATGTACACACATATACACGTATACACACATTACACATGTACACACATATACACACACTACAGATGTACACACATATACACACATTACACATGTACACACATATACACGTATACACACATTACACATGTACACACATACACACGTATACACACATTACACATGTACACACATATACACACACTACACGTGTACACACATACACACATTACACATGTACACACATATACACGTATACACACATTACACATGTACACACATATACACACACTCCACATGTACACACATATACACACATTACACGTGTACACACATACACACATTACACATGTACACACATATACACGTATACACACATTACACATGTACACATTTACACACACTACACATGTACACACATATACACACATTACACATGTACACACATATACACGTATACACACACTACACATGTACACACATATACACGTATACACACACTACACATGTACACACATATACACGTATACACACATTACACATGTACACACATATACACGTATACACACATTACACATGTACACGTATACACACATTACACATGTACACACATATACACGTATACACACATTACACATGTACACAAATATTCACGTATACACACATTACACATGTACACACATATACACGTATACACACATTACACATGTACACACATATACACGTATACACACACTACACATGTACACACATATACACGTTTACACACATTACACATGCACACACATATACACGTATACACACACTACACATGTACACACATATACACGTATACACACACTACACATGTACACACATATACACGTTTACACACATTACACATGCACACACATATACACGTATACACACACTACACATGTACACACATATACACGTATACACACATTACACATGTACAGACATATACACGTATACACACACTACACATGTACACACATATACATGTATACACACACTACACATGTACACACATATACACGTATACACACATTACACATGTACACACATATACACGTATACACACATTACACATGTACACGTATACACACATTACACATGTACACACATATATACGTATACACACACTACACATGTACACACATATACACACATTACACATGTACACACATATACACGTATACACACATTACACATGTACACACATATACACGTATACACACATTACACATGTACACACATATACACGTATACACACTACACATGTACACAGATATATACACACATTACACATGTACACACATATACACGTATACACACTACACATGTACACACATATATACACACATTACACATGTACACACATATACACGTATACACACACTACACATGTACACACATATACACGTATACACACACTACACATGTACACACATATACACACACTACACATGTACACACATATACACACATTACACATGGACACACATATACACGTATACACACACTCCACATGTACACACATATACACACATTACACATGTACACATACACATTACACATGTACACACATATACACGTATACACATATTACACATGTACACACATATACACACACTACACATGTACACACATATACACACATTACACATGTACATATATACACGTATACACACATTACACACATATACACGTATACACACATTACACACACATACACGTATACACACACTACACATGTACATACATATACACGTATACACACACTACACATGTACACACATACACACATTACACATGTACACACATATACACGTATACACACACTACACATGTACACAAATATACATGTATACACACACTACACATGTACACACATATACACGTATACACACATTACACATGTACACGTATACACACATTACACATGTACACACATATATACGTATACACACACTACACATGTACACACATATACACACATTACACATGTACACACATATACACGTATACACACATTACACATGTACACACATATACACGTATACACACATTACACATGTACACACATATACACGTATACACACTACACATGTACACAGATATATACACACATTACACATGTACACACATATACACGTATACACACACTACACATGTACACACATATACACGTATACACACACTACACATGTACACACATATACACACATTACACATGTACACACATATACACGTATACACACATTACACATGTACACACATATACACGTATACACACATTACACATGTACACGTATACACACATTACACATGTACACGTATACACACATTACACATGTACACA
Source organism: Anarhichas minor (assembly GCF_050575085.1). NCBI lineage: Eukaryota > Metazoa > Chordata > Actinopteri > Perciformes > Anarhichadidae > Anarhichas > Anarhichas minor. Next base: position 613,650 of record NW_027466539.1, on the reverse strand, counting down.
CATATACACGTATACACACATTACACATGTACACGTATACACACATTACACATGTACACACATATACACGAATACACACATTACACATGTACACACATATACACACATTACACATGTACACACATATATACGTATACACACATTACACATGTACACACATACACACATTACACATGTACATATATACACGTATACACACATTACACACATATACACGTATACACACACTCCACATGTACACACATATACACACATTACACGTGTACACACATTACACATGTACACACATATACACGTATACACACATTACACATGTACACACATATACACACACTACACATGTACACACATATTCACACATTACACATGTACACACATATACACGTATACACACATTACACATGTACACACATATACACGTATACACACTACACATGTACACACATATACACACATTACACATGTACACACATATACACGTATACACACATTACACATGTACACACATTACACATGTACACGTATACACACATTACACATGTACACACATATACACGTATACACACATTACACATGTACACGTATACACACATTACACATGTACACACATATACACGTATACACACATTACACATGTACACAAATATTCACGTATACACACATTACACATGTACACACATATACACGTATACACACATTACACATGTACACACATATTCACGTATACACACATTACACATGTACACACATATACACGTATACACACACTACACATGTACACACATATACACGTATACACACATTACACATGTACACACATATACACGTATACACACACTACACATGTACACACATATACACGTATACACACATTACACATGTACACACATATACACGTATACACACACTACACATGTACACACATATACACGTATACACACATTACACATGTACACACATATACATGTATACACACACTACACATGTACACACATATACACACTTTACACGTGTACACACACATACACGTATACACACACTACACATGTACATACATATACACGTATACACACACTACACATGTACACACATACACACATTACACATGTACACACATATACACGTATACACACACTACACATGTACACACATATACACGTATACACACACTACACATGTACACACATATACACGTATACACACATTACACATGTACACACATATACACGTATACACACATTACACATGTACACACATATACACACACTACACGTGTACACACATACACACATTACACATGTACACACATATACACGTATACACACATTACACATGTACACACATATACACACACTACACTTGTACACACATATACACACATTACACATGTACACACATATACACGTATACACACATTACACATGTACACACATATACACGTATACACACATTACACATGTACACACATATACACACACTACACGTGTACACACATACACACATTACACATGTACACACATATACACGTATACACACATTACACATGTACACACATATACACACATTCCACATGTACACACATATACACACATTACACGTGTACACACATACACACATTACACATGTACACACATTACACGTATACACACATTACACATGTACACACATATACACACACTACACATGTACACACATATACACACATTACACATGTACACACATATACACGTATACACACATTACACATGTACACACATATACACGTATACACACTACACATGTACACACATATATACACACATTACACATGTACACACATATACACGTATACACACACTACACATGTACACACATATACACGTATACACACACTACACATGTACACACATATACATGTATACACACACTACACATGTACACACATATACACACATTACACATGTACACACATATACACGTATACACACATTACACATGTACACACATATACACGTATACACACATTACACATGTACACGTATACACACATTACACATGTACACACATATACACGTATACACACATTACACATGTACACAAATATTCACGTATACACACATTACACATGTACACACATATACACGTATACACACATTACACATGTACACACATATACACGTATACACACACTACACATGTACACACATATACACGTATACACACATTACACATGTACACACATATACACGTATACACACACTACACATGTACACACATATACACGTATACACACATTACACATGTACACACATATACACGTATACACACACTACACATGTACACACATATACATGTATACACACACTACACATGTACACACATATACACGTATACACACATTACACATGTACACACATATACACGTATACACACATTACACATGTACACGTATACACACATTACACATGTACACACATATATACGTATACACACACTACACATGTACACACATATACACACATTACACATGTACACACATATACACGTATACACACATTACACATGTACACACATATACACGTATACACACATTACACATGTACACACATATACACGTATACACACTACACATGTACACAGATATATACACACATTACACATGTACACACATATACACGTATACACACACTACACATGTACACACATATACACGTATACACACACTACACATGTACACACATATACACACATTACACATGTACACACATATACACGTGTACACACATTACACATGTACACACATATACACGTATACACACATTACACATGTACACACATATACACGTATACACACTACACATGTACACAGATATATACACACATTACACATGTACACACATATACACGTATACACACACTACACATGTACACACATATACACGTATACACACACTACACATGTACACACATATACACGTATACACACACTACACATGTACACACATATACACACATTACACATGTACACACATATACACGTATACACACATTACACATGTACACACATATACACGTATACACACATTACACATGTACACGTATACACACATTACACATGTACACACATATACACGTATACACACATTACACATGTACACGTATACACACATTACACATGTACACATATACACGTATACACACATTACACATGTACACACATATACACACATTACACATGTACACACATATATACGTATACACACATTACACATGTACACACATACACACATTACACATGTACATATATACACGTATACACACATTACACACATATACACGTATACACACACTCCACATGTACACACATATACACACATTACACGTGTACACACATTACACATGTACACACATATACACGTATACACACATTACACATGTACACACATATACACACACTACACATGTACACACATATTCACACATTACACATGTACACACATATACACGTATACACACATTACACATGTACACACATATACACGTATACACACATTACACATGTACACACATTACACATGTACACGTATACACACATTACACATGTACACACATATACACGTATACACACATTACACATGTACACGTATACACACATTACACATGTACACACATATACACGTATACACACATTACACATGTACACAAATATTCACGTATACACACATTACACATGTACACACATATACACGTATACACACATTACACATGTACACACATATTCACGTATACACACATTACACATGTACACACATATACACGTATACACACATTACACATGTACACGTATACACACATTACACATGTACACACATATACACGTATACACACATTACACATGTACACGTATACACACATTACACATGTACACACATATACACGTATACACACATTACACATGTACACAAATATTCACGTATACACACATTACACATGTACACACATATACACGTATACACACATTACACATGTACACACATATTCACGTATACACACATTACACATGTACACACATATACACGTATACACACATTACACATGTACACACATATACACGTATACACACACTACACATGTACACACATATACACGTATACACACATTACACATGTACACACATATACACGTATACACACATTACACATGTACACGTATACACACATTACACATGTACACACATATACACGTATACACACATTACACATGTACACACATTTACACACATTACACATGTACACACATATATACGTATACACACATTACACATGTACACACATACACACATTACACATGTACATATATACACGTATACACACATTACACACATATACACGTATACACACACTCCACATGTACACACATATACACACATTACACGTGTACACACATTACACATGTACACACATATACACGTATACACACATTACACATGTACACACATATACACACACTACACATGTACACACATATTCACACATTACACATGTACACACATATACACGTATACACACATTACACATGTACACACATATACACGTATACACACTACACATGTACACACATATACACACATTACACATGTACACACATATACACGTATACACACATTACACATGTACACACATTACACATGTACACGTATACACACATTACACATGTACACACATATACACGTATACACACATTACACATGTACACGTATACACACATTACACATGTACACACATATACACGTATACACACATTACACATGTACACAAATATTCACGTATACACACATTACACATGTACACACATATACACGTATACACACATTACACATGTACACACATATTCACATATACACACATTACACATGTACACACATATACACGTATACACACATTACACATGTACACACATATACACGTATACACACACTACACATGTACACACATATACACGTATACACACATTACACATGTACACACATATACACGTATACACACACTACACATGTACACACATATACACGTATACACACATTACACATGTACACACATATACATGTATACACACACTACACATGTACACACATATACACACTTTACACGTGTACACACACATACACGTATACACACACTACACATGTGCATACATATACACGTATACACACACTACACATGTACACACACACACATTACACATGTACACACATATACACGTATACACACACTACACATGTACACACATATACACGTATACACACACTACACATGTACACACATATACACGTATACACACATTACACATGTACACACATACACACATTACACATGTACACACATATACACGTATACACACATTACACATGTACACACATATACACACACTACACGTGTACACACATACACACATTACACATGTACACACATATACACGTATACACACATTACACATGTACACACATATACACACACTACACATGTACACACATATACACACATTACACATGTACACACATATACACGTATACACACATTACACATATACACACATATACACGTATACACACATTACACATGTACACACATATACACACACTACACGTGTACACACATACACACATTACACATGTACACACATATACACGTATACACACATTACACATGTACACACATATACACACACTCCACATGTACACACATATACACACATTACACGTGTACACACATACACACATTACACATGTACACACATATACACGTATACACACATTACACATGTACACACATATACACACACTACACATGTACACACATATACACACATTACACATGTACACACATATACACGTATACACACATTACACATGTACACACATATACACGTATACACACTACACATGTACACACATATACACGTATACACACACTACACATGTACACACATATACATGTATACACACACTACACATGTACACACATATACACACATTACACATGTACACACATATACACGTATACACACATTACACATGTACACACATATACACGTATACACACATTACAAATGTACACGTATACACACATAACACATGTACACACATATACACGTATACACACATTACACATGTACACAAATATTCACGTATACACACATTACACATGTACACACATATACACGTATACACACATTACACATGTACACACATATACACGTATACACACACTACACATGTACACACATATACACGTATACACACATTACACATGTACACACATATACACGTATACACACACTACACATGTACACACATATACACGTATACACACACTACACATGTACACACATATACATGTATACACACACTACACATGTACACACATATACACGTATACACACATTACACATGTACACACATATACACGTATACACACATTACACATGTACACGTATACACACATTACACATGTACACACATATATACGTATACACACACTACACATGTACACACATATACACACATTACACATGTACACACATATACACGTATACACACATTACAGATGTACACACATATACACGTATACACACTACACATGTACACAGATATATACACACATTACACATGTACACACATATACACGTATACACACACTACACATGTACACACATATACACGTATACACACACTACACATGTACACACATATACACGTATACACACACTACACATGTACACACATATACACACATTACACATGTACACACATATACACGTATACACACATTACACATGTACACACATATACACGTATACACACATTACACATGTACACGTATACACACATTACACATGTACACACATATACACGTATACACACATTACACATGTACACGTATACACACATTACACATGTACACACATATACACGTATACACACATTACACATGTACACACATATACACACATTACACATGTACACACATTACACATGTACACACATACACACATTACACATGTACATATATACACGTATACACACATTACACACATATACACGTATACACACACTCCACATGTACACACATATACACACATTACACGTGTACACACATACACACATTACACATATACACACATATACACGTATACACACATTACACATGTACACACTTATACACACACTACACATGTATACACATATTCACACATTACACATGTACACACATATACACGTATACACACATTACACATGTACACACATATACACGTATACACACTACACATGTACACACATATACACACATTACACATGTACACACATATACACGTATACACACATTACACATGTACACACATTACACATGTACACGTATACACACATTACACATGTACACACATATACACGTATACACACACTACACATGTACACACATATACACGTATACACACATTACACATGTACACACATATACACGTATACACACATTACACATGTACACGTATACACACATTACACATGTACACACATATACACGTATACACACATTACACATGTACACGTATACACACATTACACATGTACACACATATATACGTAGACACACACTACACATGTACACACATATACACACATTACACATGTACACACATATACACACACTACACATGTACACACATATACACACATTACACATGTACACACATATACACGTATACACACACTACACATGTACACACATATACACGTATACACACACTACACATGTACACACATATACACACTTTACACGTGTACACACACATACACGTATACACACACTACACATGTACATACATATACACGTATACACACACTACACATGTACACACATACACACATTACACATGTACACACATATACACGTATACACACACTACACATGTACACACATATACATGTATACACACACTACACATGTACACACATATACACGTATACACACATTACACATGTACACACATATACACGTATACACACATTACACATGTACACGTATACACACATTACACATGTACACACATATACACGTATACACACATTACACATGTACACACATATACACACATTACACATGTACACACATATATACGTATACACACATTACACATGTACACACATACACACATTACACATGTACATATATACACGTATACACACATTACACATGTACACACATATACACGTATACACACTACACATGTACACACATATATACACACATTACACATGTACACACATATACACGTATACACACACTACACATGTACACACATATACACACATTACACATGTACACACATATATACGTATACACACATTACACATGTACACGTATACACACATTACACATGTACACACATACACACATTACACATATACACACATATACACGTATACACACACTACACATGTACACACATATACACGTATACACACACTACACATGTACACACATATACATGTATACACACACTACACATGTACACACATATACACGTATACACACATTACACATGTACACGTATACACACATTACACATGTACACACATATATACGTATACACACACTACACATGTACACACATATACACACATTACACTTGTACACACATATACACGTATACACACATTACACATGTACACACATATACACGTATACACACATTACACATGTACACGTATACACACATTACACATGTACACACATATACACGTATACACACATTACACATGTACACGTATACACACATTACACATGTACACACATATACACGTATACACACATTACACATGTACACACATATACACACATTACACATGTACACACATATATACGTATACACACATTACACATGTACACACATACACACATTACACATGTACATATATACACGTATACACACATTACACACATATACACGTATACACACACTCCACATGTACACACATATACACACATTACACGTGTACACACATTACACATGTACACACATATACACGTATACACACATTACACATGTACACACATATACACACACTACACATGTACACACATATTCACACATTACACATGTACACACATATACACGTATACACACATTACACATGTACACACATATACACGTATACACACTACACATGTACACACATATACACACATTACACATGTACACACATATACACGTATACACACATTACACATGTACACACATTACACATGTACACGTATACACACATTACACATGTACACACATATACACGTATACACACATTACACATGTACACGTATACACACATTACACATGTACACACATATACACGTATACACACATTACACATGTACACACATATACACGTATACACACATTACACATGTACACACATATTCACGTATACACACATTACACATGTACACACATATACACGTATACACACATTACACATGTACACACATATACACGTATACACACACTACACATGTACACACATATACACGTATACACACATTACACATGTACACACATATACACGTATACACACACTACACATGTACACACATATACACGTATACACACATTACACATGTACACACATATACACGTATACACACAATACACATGTACACACATATACACGTATACACACATTACACATGTACACACATACACACATTACACATGTACACACATATACACGTATACACACACTACACATGTACACACATATACACGTATACACACATTACACATATACACGTATACACACATTACACATGTACACACATACACACATTACACATGTACACACATATACACGTATACACACACTACACATGTACACACATATACACGTATACACACACTACACATGTACACACATATACACGTATACACACATTACACATGTACACACATATACACGTATACACACATTACACATGTACACACATATACACACACTACACGTGTACACACATACACACATTACACATGTACACACATATACACGTATACACACATTACACATGTACACACATATACACACACTACACATGTACACACATATACACACATTACACATGTACACACATATACACGTATACACACATTACACATGTACACACATATACACGTATACACACATTACACATGTACACACATATACACACACTACACGTGTACACACATACACACATTACACATGTACACACATATACACGTATACACACATTACACATGTACACACATATACACACACTACACATGTACACACATATACACACATTACACATGTACACACATATACACGTATACACACATTACACATGTACACACATATACACGTATACACACTACACATGTACACACATATACACGTATACACACTACACATGTACACACATATATACACACATTACACATGTACACACATATACACGTATACACACACTACACATGTACACACATATACACGTATACACACACTACACATGTACACACATATACATGTATACACACACTACACATGTACACACATATACACACATTACACATGTACACACATATACACGTATACACACATTACACATGTACACACATATACACGTATACACACATTACACATGTACACGTATACACACATTACACATGTACACACATATACACGTATACACACATTACACATGTACACAAATATTCACGTATACACACATTACACATGTACACACATATACACGTATACACACATTACACATGTACACACATATACACGTATACACACACTACACATGTACACACATATACACGTATACACACATTACACATGTACACACATATACACGTATACACACACTACACATGTACACACATATACACGTATACACACATTACACATGTACACACATATACACGTATACACACACTACACATGTACACACATATACATGTATACACACACTACACATGTACACACATATACACGTATACACACATTACACATGTACACACATATACACGTATACACACATTACACATGTACACGTATACACACATTACACATGTACACACATATATACGTATACACACACTACACATGTACACACATATACACGTATACACACACTACACATGTACACACATATACACGTATACACACATTACACATGTACACACATATACACACACTACACATGTACACACATATACACACATTACACATGTACACACATATACACGTATACACACATTACACATATACACATATACACGTATACACACATATACACACACTACACGTGTACACACATACACACATTACACATGTACACACATATACACGTATACACACATTACACATGTACACACATATACACACACTCCACATGTACACACATATACACACATTACACGTGTACACACATACACACATTACACATGTACACACATATACACGTATACACACATTACACATGTACACACATATACACACACTACACATGTACACACATATACACACATTACACATGTACACACATATACACGTATACACACATTACACATGTACACACATATACACGTATACACACTACACATGTACACACATATACACGTATACACACACTACACATGTACACACATATACATGTATACACACATTACACATGTACACACATATACACGTATACACACACTACACATGTACACACATATACACGTATACACACATTACACATGTACACACATATACACGTATACACACACTACACATGTACACACATATACACGTATACACACACTACACATGTACACACATATACACGTATACACACATTACACATGTACACACATACACACATTACACATGTACACACATATACACGTATACACACATTACACATGTACACACATATACACGTATACACACATTACAAATGTACACGTATACACACATTACACATGTACACACATATACACGTATACACACATTACACATGTACACAAATATTCACGTATACACACATTACACATGTACACACATATACACGTATACACACATTACACATGTACACACATATACACGTATACACACACTACACATGTACACACATATACACGTATACACACATTACACATGTACACACATATACACGTATACACACACTACACATGTACACACATATACACGTATACACACACTACACATGTACACACATATACATGTATACACACACTACACATGTACACACATATACACGTATACACACATTACACATGTACACGTATACACACATTACACATGTACACACATATATACGTATACACACACTACACATGTACACACATATACACACATTACACATGTACACACATATACACGTATACACACATTACAGATGTACACACATATACACGTATACACACTACACATGTACACAGATATATACACACATTACACATGTACACACATATACACGTATACACACACTACACATGTACACACATATACACGTATACACACACTACACATGTACACACATATACACGTATACACACACTACACATGTACACACATATACACACATTACACGTGTACACACATACACACATTACACATATACACACATATACACGTATACACACATTACACATGTAAACACTTATACACACACTACACATGTATACACATATTCACACATTACACATGTACACACATATACACGTATACACACATTACACATGTACACACATATACACGTATACACACTACACATGTACACACATATACACGTATACACACTACACATGTACACACATATACACGTATACACACTACACATGTACACACATATATACACACATTACACATGTACACACATATACACGTATACACACACTACACATGTACACACATATACACGTATACACACACTACACATGTACACACATATACATGTATACACACACTACACATGTACACACATATACACACATTACACATGTACACACATATACACGTATACACACATTACACATGTACACACATATACACGTATACACACATTACACATGTACACGTATACACACATTACACATGTACACACATATACACGTATACACACATTACACATGTACACAAATATTCACGTATACACACATTACACATGTACACACATATACACGTATACACACATTACACATGTACACACATATACACGTATACACACACTACACATGTACACACATATACACGTATACACACATTACACATGTACACACATATACACGTATACACACACTACACATGTACACACATATACACGTATACACACATTACACATGTACACACATATACACGTATACACACACTACACATGTACACACATATACATGTATACACACACTACACATGTACACACATATACACGTATACACACATTACACATGTACACACATATACACGTATACACACATTACACATGTACACGTATACACACATTACACATGTACACACATATATACGTATACACACACTACACATGTACACACATATACACGTATACACACACTACACATGTACACACATATACACGTATACACACATTACACATGTACACACATACACACATTACACATGTACACACATATACACGTATACACACATTACACATGTACACACATATACACACACTACACGTGTACACACATACACACATTACACATGTACACACATATACACGTATACACACATTACACATGTACACACATATACACACACTACACATGTACACACATATACACACATTACACATGTACACACATATACACGTATACACACATTACACATATACACATATACACGTATACACACATATACACACACTACACGTGTACACACATACACACATTACACATGTACACACATATACACGTATACACACATTACACATGTACACACATATACACACACTCCACATGTACACACATATACACACATTACACGTGTACACACATACACACATTACACATGTACACACATATACACGTATACACACATTACACATGTACACACATATACACACACTACACATGTACACACATATACACACATTACACATGTACACACATATACACGTATACACACATTACACATGTACACACATATACACGTATACACACTACACATGTACACACATATACACGTATACACACACTACACATGTACACACATATACATGTATACACACATTACACATGTACACACATATACACGTATACACACACTACACATGTACACACATATACACGTATACACACATTACACATGTACACACATATACACGTATACACACACTACACATGTACACACATATACACGTATACACACATTACACATGTACACACATATACACGTATACACACACTACACATGTACACACATATACACGTATACACACATTACACATGTACACACATATACATGTATACACACACTACACATGTACACACATATACACACTTTACACGTGTACACACACATACACGTATACACACACTACACATGTACATACATATACACGTATACACACACTACACATGTACACACATACACACATTACACATGTACACACATATACACGTATACACACACTACACATGTACACACATATACACGTATACACACACTACACATGTACACACATATACACGTATACACACATTACACATGTACACACATACACACATTACACATGTACACACATATACACGTATACACACATTACACATGTACACACATATACACGTATACACACATTACAAATGTACACGTATACACACATTACACATGTACACACATATACACGTATACACACATTACACATGTACACAAATATTCACGTATACACACATTACACATGTACACACATATACACGTATACACACATTACACATGTACACACATATACACGTATACACACACTACACATGTACACACATATACACGTATACACACATTACACATGTACACACATATACACGTATACACACACTACACATGTACACACATATACACGTATACACACACTACACATGTACACACATATACATGTATACACACACTACACATGTACACACATATACACGTATACACACATTACACATGTACACGTATACACACATTACACATGTACACACATATATACGTATACACACACTACACATGTACACACATATACACACATTACACATGTACACACATATACACGTATACACACATTACAGATGTACACACATATACACGTATACACACTACACATGTACACAGATATATACACACATTACACATGTACACACATATACACGTATACACACACTACACATGTACACACATATACACGTATACACACACTACACATGTACACACATATACACGTATACACACACTACACATGTACACACATATACACACATTACACGTGTACACACATACACACATTACACATATACACACATATACACGTATACACACATTACACATGTAAACACTTATACACACACTACACATGTATACACATATTCACACATTACACATGTACACACATATACACGTATACACACATTACACATGTACACACATATACACGTATACACACTACACATGTACACACATATACACACATTACACATGTACACACATATACACGTATACACACATTACACATGTACACACATTACACATGTACACGTATACACACATTACACATGTACACACATATACACGTATACACACACTACACATGTACACACATATACACGTATACACACATTACACATGTACACACATATACACGTATACACACATTACACATGTACACGTATACACACATTACACATGTACACACATATACACGTATACACACATTACACATGTACACGTATACACACATTACACATGTACACACATATATACGTAGACACACACTACACATGTACACACATATACACACATTACACATGTACACACATATACACACACTACACATGTACACACATATACACACATTACACATGTACACACATATACACGTATACACACATTACACATGTACACACATATACACGTATACACACTACACATGTACACAGATATATACACACATTACACATGTACACACATATACACGTATACACACACTACACATGAACACACATATACACATATACACACACTACACATCTACACACATATACACACATTACACATGTACACACATATACACGTATACACACATTACACATGTACACACATATACACGTATACACACATTACACATGTACACGTATACACACATTACACATGTACACACATATACACGTATACACACATTACACATGTACACGTATACACACATTACACATGTACACACATATACACGTATACACACATTACACATGTACACACATATACACGTATACACACTACACATGTACACACATATATACACACATTACACATGTACACACATATACACGTATACACACACTACACATGTACACACATATACACGTATACACACACTACACATGTACACACATATACACATATACACACATTACACATGTACACACATATACACGTATACACACATTACACATGTACACGTATACACACATTACACATGTACACACATATATACGTATACACACACTACACATGTACACACATATACACACATTACACATGTACACACATATACATGTATACACACATTACACATGTACACACATATACACGTATACACACATTACACATGTACACACATATACACGTATACACACTACACATGTACACAGATATATACACACATTACACATGTACACACATATACACGTATACACACACTACACATGTACACACATATACACGTATACACACACTACACATGTACACACATATACACACATTACACATGTACACACATATACACGTATACACACATTACACATGTACACACATATACACGTATACACACATTACACATGTACACGTATACACACATTACACATGTACACGTATACACACATTACACATGTACAAACATATACACGTATACACACATTACACATGTACACGTATACACACATTACACATGTACACACATATACACGAATACACACATTACACATGTACACACATATACACACATTACACATGTACACACATATATACGTATACACACATTACACATGTACACACATACACACATTACACATGTACATATATACACGTATACACACATTACACACATATACACGTATACACACACTCCACATGTACACACATATACACACATTACACGTGTACACACATTACACATGTACACACATATACACGTATACACACATTACACATGTACACACATATACACACACTACACATGTACACACATATTCACACATTACACATGTACACACATATACACGTATACACACATTACACATGTACACACATATACACGTATACACACTACACATGTACACACATATACACACATTACACATGTACACACATATACACGTATACACACATTACACATGTACACACATTACACATGTACACGTATACACACATTACACATGTACACACATATACACGTATACACACATTACACATGTACACGTATACACACATTACACATGTACACACATATACACGTATACACACATTACACATGTACACAAATATTCACGTATACACACATTACACATGTACACACATATACACGTATACACACATTACACATGTACACACATATTCACGTATACACACATTACACATGTACACACATATACACGTATACACACATTACACATGTACACACATATACACGTATACACACACTACACATGTACACACATATACACGTATACACACATTACACATGTACACACATATACACGTATACACACACTACACATGTACACACATATACACGTATACACACATTACACATGTACACACATATACACGTATACACACACTACACATGTACACACATATACACGTATACACACATTACACATGTACACACATATACATGTATACACACACTACACATGTACACACATATACACACTTTACACGTGTACACACACATACACGTATACACACACTACACATGTACATACATATACACGTATACACACACTACACATGTACACACATACACACATTACACATGTACACACATATACACGTATACACACACTACACATGTACACACATATACACGTATACACACACTACACATGTACACACATATACACGTATACACACATTACACATGTACACACATACACACATTACACATGTACACACATATACACGTATACACACATTACACATGTACACACATATACACACACTACACGTGTACACACATACACACATTACACATGTACACACATATACACGTATACACACATTACACATGTACACACATATACACACACTACACATGTACACACATATACACACATTACACATGTACACACATATACACGTATACACACATTACACATGTACACACATATACACGTATACACACATTACACATGTACACACATATACACACACTACACGTGTACACACATACACACATTACACATGTACACACATATACACGTATACACACATTACACATGTACACACATATACACACACTACACATGTACACATGTACACACATATACACGTATACACACTACACATGTACACACATATATACACACATTACACATGTACACAGATATACACGTATACACACACTACACATGTACACACATATACACGTATACACACACTACACATGTACACACATATACATGTATACACACACTACACATGTACACACATATACACACATTACACATGTACACACATATACACGTATACACACATTACACATGTACACACATATACACGTATACACACATTACAAATGTACACGTATACACACATTACACATGTACACACATATACACGTATACACACATTACACATGTACACAAATATTCACGTATACACACATTACACATGTACACACATATACACGTATACACACATTACACATGTACACACATATACACGTATACACACATTACACATGTACACACATATACACGTATACACACACTACACATGTACACACATATACACGTATACACACATTACACATGTACACACATATACACGTATACACACACTACACATGTACACACATATACACGTATACACACATTACACATGTACACACATATACACGTATACACACACTACACATGTACACACATATACATGTATACACACACTACACATGTACACACATATACACGTATACACACATTACACATGTACACACATATACACGTATACACACATTACACATGTACACGTATACACACATTACACATGTACACACATATATACGTATACACACACTACACATGTACACACATATACACACATTACACATGTACACACATATACACGTATACACACATTACACATGTACACACATATACACGTATACACACTACACATGTACACAGATATATACACACATTACACATGTACACACATATACACGTATACACACACTACACATGTACACACATATACACGTATACACACACTACACATGTACACACATATACACGTATACACACACTACACATGTACACACATATACACACATTACACATGTACACACATATACACGTATACACACATTACACATGTACACACATATACACGTATACACACATTACACATGTACACGTATACACACATTACACATGTACACACATATACACGTATACACACATTACACATGTACACGTATACACACATTACACATGTACACACATATACACGTATACACACATTACACATCTACACACATATACACACATTACACATGTACACACATTACACATGTACACACATACACACATTACACATGTGCATATATACACGTATACACACATTACACACATATACACGTATACACACACTCCACATGTACACACATATACACACATTACACGTGTACACACATTACACATGTACACGTATACACACATTACACATGTACACACATTACACATGTACACGTATACACACATTACACATGTACACACATATACACGTATACACACACTACACATGTACACACATATACACGTATACACACATATACACGTATACACACACTACACATGTACACACATATACACGTATACACACACTACACATGTACACACATATACACACATTACACATGTACACACATATACACGTATACACACATTACACATGTACACACATATACACGTATACACACATTACACATGTACACGTATACACACATTACACATGTACACACATATACACGTATACACACATTACACATGTACACGTATACACACATTACACATGTACACACATATACACGTATACACACATTACACATGTACACACATATACACGTATACACACTACACATGTACACACATATATACACACATTACACATGTACACACATATACACGTATACACACACTACACATGTACACACATATACACGTATACACACACTACACATGTACACACATATACACACATTACACATTTACACACATATACACGTATACACACATTACACATGTACACACATATACACGTATACACACACTACACATGTACACACATATACACGTATACACACACTACACATGTACACACATATACACGTATACACACACTACACATGTACACACATATACACACATTACACATGTACACACATATACACGTATACACACATTACACATGTACACACATATACACGTATACACACATTACACATGTACACGTATACACACATTACACATGTACACACATATACACGTATACACACATTACACATGTACACGTATACACACATTACACATGTACACACATATACACGTATACACACACTACACATGTACACACATATACACGTATACACACATATACACGTATACACACACTACACATGTACACACATATACACGTATACACACACTACACATGTACACACATATACACACATTACACATGTACACACATATACACGTATACACACATTACACATGTACACACATATACACGTATACACACATTACACATGTACACGTATACACACATTACACATGTACACACATATACACGTATACACACATTACACATGTACACGTATACACACATTACACATGTACACACATATACACGTATACACACATTACACATGTACACACATATACACGTATACACACTACACATGTACACACATATATACACACATTACACATGTACACACATATACACGTATACACACACTACACATGTACACACATATACACGTATACACACACTACACATGTACACACATATACACACATTACACATTTACACACATATACACGTATACACACATTACACATGTACACACATATACACGTATACACACACTACACATGTACACACATATACACACATTACACATTTACACACATATACACGTATACACACATTACACATGTACACACATATACACGTATACACACATTACACATGTACACGTATACACACATTACACATGTACACACATATACACGTATACACACATTACACATGTACACGTATACACACATTACACATGTACACACATATACACGTATACACACATTACACATGTACACACATATACACACATTACACATGTACACACATATATACGTATACACACATTACACATGTACACACATATACACGTATACACACATTACACATGTACACACATATTCACGTATACACACATTACACATGTACACACATATACACGTATACACACATTACACATGTACACACATATATACGTATACACACACTACACATGTACACACATATACACACATTACACATGTACACACATATACACGTATACACACATTACACATGTACACACATATACACGTATACACACATTACACATGTACACAAATATTCACATATACACACATTACACATGTACACAAATATTCACGTATACACACATTACACATGTACACACATATACACGTATACACACATTACACATGTACACACATATTCACGTATACACACATTACACATGTACACACATATACACGTATACACACATTACACATGTACACACATATACACGTATACACACACTACACATGTACACACATATACACGTATACACACATTACACATGTACACACATATACACGTATACACACATTACACATGTACACGTATACACACATTACACATGTACACACATATACACGTATACACACATTACACATGTACACGTATACACACATTACACATGTACACACATATACACGTATACACACATTACACATGTACACACATATACACGTATACACACTACACATGTACACACATATATACACACATTACACATGTACACACATATACACGTATACACACACTACACATGTACACACATATACACGTATACACACACTACACATGTACACACATATACACACATTACACATGTACACACATATACACGTATACACACATTACACATGTACACGTATACACACATTACACATGTACACACATATACACGTATACACACATTACACATGTACACGTATACACACATTACACATGTACACACATATACACACATTACACATGTACACACATATATATGTATACACACATTACACATGTACACACATATACACGTATACACACATTACACATGTACACACATATTCACGTATACACACATTACACATGTACACACATATACACGTATACACACATTACACATGTACACACATATACACGTATACACACACTACACATGTACACACATATACACGTATACACACATTACACATGTACACACATATACACGTATACACACATTACACATGTACACACATATACACGTATACACACACTACACATGTACACACATATACACGTATACACACATTACACATGTACACACATATACACGTATACAGACACTACACATGTACACACATATACACACTTTACACGTGTACACACACATACACGTATACACACACTACACATGTACATACATATACACGTATACACACACTACACATGTACACACATACACACATTACACATGTACACACATATACACGTATACACACACTACACATGTACACACATATACACGTATACACACACTACACATGTACACACATATACATGTATACACACACTACACATGTACACACATATACACGTATACACACATTACACATGTACACGTATACACACATTACACATGTACACACATATATACGTATACACACACTACACATGTACACACATATACACACATTACACTTGTACACACATATACACGTATACACACATTACACATGTACACACATATACACGTATACACACATTACACATGTACACGTATACACACATTACACATGTACACACATATACACGTATACACACATTACACATGTACACGTATACACACATTACACATGTACACACATATACACGTATACACACATTACACATGTACACACATATACACACATTACACATGTACACACATATATACGTATACACACATTACACACATATACACGTATACACACACTCCACATGTACACACATATACACACATTACACGTGTACACACATACACACATTACACATGTACACACATATACACGTATACACACATTACACATGTACACACATATTCACGTATACACACATTACACATGTACACACATATTCACGTATACACACATTACACATGTACACACATATACACGTATACACACATTACACATGTACACACATATATACGTATACACACACTACACATGTACACACATATACACACATTACACATGTACACACATATACACGTATACACACATTACACATGTACACACATATACACGTATACACACATTACACATGTACACAAATATTCACGTATACACACATTACACATGTACACACATATACACGTATACACACATTACACATGTACACACATATTCACGTATACACACATTACACATGTACACACATATACACGTATACACACATTACACATGTACACACATATACACGTATACACACTACACATGTACACACATATACACGTATACACACATTACACATGTACACACATATACACGTATACACACATTACACATGTACACACATATAAACGTATACACACATTACACATGTACACGTATACACACATTACACATGTACACACATATACACGTATACACACATTACACATGTACACACATATACACGTATACACACTACACATGTACACACATATATACACACATTACACATGTACACACATATACACGTATACACACACTACACATGTACACACATATACACGTATACACACACTACACATGTACACACATATACACACATTACACATGTACACACATATACACGTGTACACACATTACACATGTACACACATATACACGTATACACACATTACACATGTACACGTATACACACATTACACATGTACACACATATACACGTATACACACATTACACATGTACACGTATACACACATTACACATGTACACACATATACACACATTACACATGTACACACATATATACGTATACACACATTACACATGTACACACATATACACGTATACACACATTACACATGTACACACATATTCACGTATACACACATTACACATGTACACACATATACACGTATACACACATTACACATGTACACACATATACACGTATACACACACTACACATGTACACACATATACACGTATACACACATTACACATGTACACACATATACACGTATACACACATTACACATGTACACACATATACACGTATACACACACTACACATGTACACACATATACACGTATACACACATTACACATGTACACACATATACACGTATACAGACACTACACATGTACACACATATACACACTTTACACGTGTACACACACATACACGTATACACACACTACACATGTACACACATACACACATTACACATGTACACACATATACACGTATACACACACTACACATGTACACACATATACACGTATACACACACTACACATGTACACACATATACATGTATACACACACTACACATGTACACGTATATACACATTACACATGTACACACATATATACGTATACACACATTACACATGTACACACATACACACATTACACATGTACATATATACACGTATACACACATTACACACATATACACGTATACACACACTCCACATGTACACACATATACACACATTACACGTGTACACACATACACACATTACACATGTACACACATATACACGTATACACACATTACACATGTACACACATATTCACGTATACACACATTACACATGTACACACATATTCACGTATACACACATTACACATGTACACACATATACACGTATACACACATTACACATGTACACACATATATACGTATACACACAATACACATGTACACACATATACACACATTACACATGTACACACATATACACGTATACACACATTACACATGTACACACATATACACGTATACACACATTACACATGTACACAAATATTCACGTATACACACATTACACATGTACACAAATATTCACGTATACACACATTACACATGTACACACATATACACGTATACACACATTACACATGTACACACATATTCACGTATACACACATTACACATGTACACACATATACACGTATACACACATTACACATGTACACACATATACACGTATACACACACTACACATGTACACACATATACACGTATACACACATTACACATGTACACACATATACACGTATACACACATTACACATGTACACGTATACACACATTACACATGTACACACATATACACGTATACACACATTACACATGTACACGTATACACACATTACACATGTACACACATATACACGTATACACACATTACACATGTACACACATATACACGTATACACACTACACATGTACACACATATATACACACATTACACATGTACACACATATACACGTATACACACACTACACATGTACACACATATACACGTATACACACACTACACATGTACACACATATACATGTATACACACACTACACATGTACACACATATACACGTATACACACATTACACATGTACACGTATACACACACTACACATGTACACACATATACATGTATACACACACTACACATGTACACACATATACACGTATACACACACTACACATGTACACACATATACATGTATACACACACTACACATGTACACACATATACACGTATACAGACACTACACATGTACACACATATACACACTTTACACGTGTACACACACATACACGTATACACACACTACACATGTACATACATATACACGTATACACACACTACACATGTACACACATACACACATTACACATGTACACACATATACACGTATACACACACTACACATGTACACACATATACACGTATACACACACTACACATGTACACACATATACATGTATACACACACTACACATGTACACACATATACACGTATACACACATTACACATGTACACGTATACACACATTACACATGTACACACATATATACGTATACACACACTACACATGTACACACATATACACACATTACACTTGTACACACATATACACGTATACACACATTACACATGTACACACATATACACGTATACACACATTACACATGTACACGTATACACACATTACACATGTACACACATATACACGTATACACACATTACACATGTACACGTATACACACATTACACATGTACACACATATACACGTATACACACATTACACATGTACACACATATACACACATTACACATGTACACACATATATACGTATACACACATTACACACATATACACGTATACACACACTCCACATGTACACACATATACACACATTACACGTGTACACACATACACACATTACACATGTACACACATATACACGTATACACACATTACACATGTACACACATATTCACGTATACACACATTACACATGTACACACATATTCACGTATACACACATTACACATGTACACACATATACACGTATACACACATTACACATGTACACACATATATACGTATACACACACTACACATGTACACACATATACACACATTACACATGTACACACATATACACGTATACACACATTACACATGTACACACATATACACGTATACACACATTACACATGTACACAAATATTCACGTATACACACATTACACATGTACACAAATATTCACGTATACACACATTACACATGTACACACATATACACGTATACACACATTACACATGTACACACATATTCACGTATACACACATTACACATGTACACACATATACACGTATACACACATTACACATGTACACACATATACACGTATACACACTACACATGTACACACATATACACGTATACACACATTACACATGTACACACATATACACGTATACACACATTACACATGTACACACATATAAACGTATACACACATTACACATGTACACGTATACACACATTACACATGTACACACATATACACGTATACACACATTACACATGTACACACATATACACGTATACACACTACACATGTACACACATATATACACACATTACACATGTACACACATATACACGTATACACACACTACACATGTACACACATATACACGTATACACACACTACACATGTACACACATATACACACATTACACATGTACACACATATACACGTGTACACACATTACACATGTACACACATATACACGTATACACACATTACACATGTACACGTATACACACATTACACATGTACACACATATACACGTATACACACATTACACATGTACACGTATACACACATTACACATGTACACACATATACACACATTACACATGTACACACATATATACGTATACACACATTACACATGTACACACATATACACGTATACACACATTACACATGTACACACATATTCACGTATACACACATTACACATGTACACACATATACACGTATACACACATTACACATGTACACACATATACACGTATACACACACTACACATGTACACACATATACACGTATACACACATTACACATGTACACACATATACACGTATACACACATTACACATGTACACACATATACACGTATACACACACTACACATGTACACACATATACACGTATACACACATTACACATGTACACACATATACACGTATACAGACACTACACATGTACACACATATACACACTTTACACGTGTACACACACATACACGTATACACACACTACACATGTACATACATATACACGTATACACACACTACACATGTACACACATACACACATTACACATGTACACACATATACACGTATACACACACTACACATGTACACACATATACACGTATACACACACTAC
Organism: Anarhichas minor; assembly: GCF_050575085.1. Lineage (NCBI taxonomy): Eukaryota > Metazoa > Chordata > Actinopteri > Perciformes > Anarhichadidae > Anarhichas > Anarhichas minor. Next base: position 584,821 of record NW_027466539.1, on the reverse strand, counting down.
ACATGTACACACATATACATGTATACACACACTACACATGTACACGTATATACACATTACACATGTACACACATATATACGTATACACACATTACACATGTACACACATACACACATTACACATGTACATATATACACGTATACACACATTACACACATATACACGTATACACACACTCCACATGTACACACATATACACACATTACACGTGTACACACATACACACATTACACATGTACACACATATACACGTATACACACATTACACATGTACACACATATTCACGTATACACACATTACACATGTACACACATATTCACGTATACACACATTACACATGTACACACATATACACGTATACACACATTACACATGTACACACATATATACGTATACACACAATACACATGTACACACATATACACACATTACACATGTACACACATATACACGTATACACACATTACACATGTACACACATATACACGTATACACACATTACACATGTACACAAATATTCACGTATACACACATTACACATGTACACAAATATTCACGTATACACACATTACACATGTACACACATATACACGTATACACACATTACACATGTACACACATATTCACGTATACACACATTACACATGTACACACATATACACGTATACACACATTACACATGTACACACATATACACGTATACACACACTACACATGTACACACATATACACGTATACACACATTACACATGTACACACATATACACGTATACACACATTACACATGTACACGTATACACACATTACACATGTACACACATATACACGTATACACACATTACACATGTACACGTATACACACATTACACATGTACACACATATACACGTATACACACATTACACATGTACACACATATACACGTATACACACTACACATGTACACACATATATACACACATTACACATGTACACACATATACACGTATACACACACTACACATGTACACACATATACACGTATACACACACTACACATGTACACACATATACATGTATACACACACTACACATGTACACACATATACACGTATACACACATTACACATGTACACGTATACACACACTACACATGTACACACATATACACGTATACACACACTACACATGTACACACATATACACACATTACACATGTACACACATATATACGTATACACACATTACACATGTACACACATATACACGTATTCACACATTACACATGTACACGTATACACACATTACACATGTACACACATATATACGTATACACACACTACACATGTACACACATATACACACATTACACATGTACACACATATACACACATTACACATGTACACACATATACACGTATACACACATTACACATGTACACACATATACACGTATACACACATTACACATATACACGTATACACACATTACACATGTACACGTATACACACATTACACATATACACACATTACACATGTACACACATATACACGTATACACACATTACACATGTACACACATATACACGTATACACACACTACACATGTACACACATATACATGTATACACACACTACACATGTACACACATATACACGTATACACACATTACACATGTACACACATATACACGTATACACACATTACACATGTACACGTATACACACATTACACATGTACACACATATATACGTATACACACACTACACATGTACACACATATACACACATTACACTTGTACACACATATACACGTATACACACATTACACATGTACACACATATACACGTATACACACATTACACATGTACACGTATACACAAATTACACATGTACACACATATACACGTATACACACATTACACATGTACACGTATACACACATTACACATGTACACACATATACACGTATACACACATTACACATGTACACACATATACACACATTACACATGTACACACATATATACATATACACACATTACACATGTACACACATACACACATTACACATGTACATATATACACGTATACACACATTACACACATATACACGTATACACACACTCCACATGTACACACATATACACACATTACACGTGTACACACATACACACATTACACATGTACACACATATACACGTATACACACATTACACATGTACACACATATACACACACTACACATGTACACACATATACACACATTACACATGTACACACATATACACGTATACACACATTACACATGTACACACATATACACGTATACACACTACACATGTACACACATATACACACATTACACATGTACACACATATACACGTATACACACATTACACATGTACACGTATACACACATTACACATGTACACACATATATACGCATACACACACTACACATGTACACACATATACACACATTACACATGTACACACATATACACGTATACACACATTACACATGTACACACATATACACGTATACACACACTACACATGTACACACATATACACGTATACACACATTACACATGTACACACATATACACGTATACACACACTACACATGTACACACATATACACACTTTACACGTGTACACACACATACACGTATACACACACTACACATGTACATACATATACACGTATACACACACTACACATGTACACACATATACACGTATACACACAATACACATGTACACACATATACACGTATACACACACTACACATGTACACACATATACATGTATACACACACTACACATGTACACACATATACACGTATACACACATTACACATGTACACACATATACACGTATACACACATTACACATGTACACGTATACACACATTACACATGTACACACATATATACGCATACACACACTACACATGTACACACATATACACACACTACACATGTACACACATATACACACATTACACATGTACACACATATACACGTATACACACATTACACGTGTACACACATATACACGTATACACACATTACACATGTACACACATATACACGTATACACACTACACATGTACACACATATATACACACATTACACATGTACACACATATACACGTATACACACACTACACATGTACACACATATACACGTATACACACACTACACATGTACACACATATACACACATTACACATGTACACACATATATACGTATACACACATTACACATGTACACACATATACACGTATTCACACATTACACATGTACACGTATACACACATTACACATGTACACACATATATACGTATACACACACTACACATGTACACACATATACACACATTACACATGTACACACATATACACACATTACACATGTACACACATATACACATATACACACATTACACATGTACACACATATACACGTATACACACATTACACATATACACGTATACACACATTACACATGTACACGTATACACACATTACACATATACACACATTACACATGTACACACATACACACATTACACATGTACACACATATACACACATTACACATGTACACACATATACACGTATACACACATTACACATGTACACAGATATACACACACTACACATGTAAACACATATACACACATTACACATGTACACACATATACTCGTATACACACATTACACATGTACACACATATACACGTATACACACACTACACATGTACACACATATATACATATACACACATTACACATGTACACACATATACACGTATACACACACTACACATGTACACACATATACACGTATACACACATTACACATGTACACACATATACACGTATACACACACTACACATGTACACACATATACACGTATACACACATTACACATGTACACACATATACACGTATACAGACACTACACATGTACACACATATACACACTTTACACGTGTACACACACATACACGTATACACACACTACACATGTACATACATATACACGTATACACACACTACACATGTACACACATACACACATTACACATGTACACACATATACACGTATACACACACTACACATGTACACACATATACACGTATACACACACTACACATGTACACACATATACATCTATACACACACTACACATGTACACACATATACACGTATACACACATTACACATGTACACACATATACACGTATACACACATTACACATGTACACGTATACACACATTACACATGTACACACATATATACGTATACACACACTACACATGTACACACATATACACACATTACACTTGTACACACATATACACGTATACACACATTACACATGTACACACATATACACGTATACACACATTACACATGTACACGTATACACACATTACACATGTACACACATATACACGTATACACACATTACACATGTACACGTATACACACATTACACATGTACACACATATACACACATTACACATGTACACACATATATACGTATACACACATTACACATGTACACACATACACACATTACACATGTACATATATACACGTATACACACATTACACACATATACACGTATACACACACTCCACATGTACACACATATACACACATTACACGTGTACACACATACACACATTACACATGTACACACATATACACGTATACACACATTACACATGTACACACATATACACACACTACACATGTACACACATATACACACATTACACATGTACACACATATACACGTATACACACATTACACATGTACACACATATACACGTATACAGACACTACACATGTACACACATATACACACTTTACACGTGTACACACACATACACGTATACACACACTACACATGTACATACATATACACGTATACACACACTACACATGTACACACATACACACATTACACATGTACACACATATACACGTATACACACACTACACATGTACACACATATACACGTATACACACACTACACATGTACACACATATACATCTATACACACACTACACATGTACACACATATACACGTATACACACATTACACATGTACACACATATACACGTATACACACATTACACATGTACACGTATACACACATTACACATGTACACACATATATACGTATACACACACTACACATGTACACACATATACACACATTACACTTGTACACACATATACACGTATACACACATTACACATGTACACACATATACACGTATACACACATTACACATGTACACGTATACACACATTACACATGTACACACATATACACGTATACACACATTACACATGTACACGTATACACACATTACACATGTACACACATATACACGTATACACACATTACACATGTACACACATATACACACATTACACATGTACACACATATATACGTATACACACATTACACATGTACACACATACACACATTACACATGTACATATATACACGTATACACACATTACACACATATACATGTATACACACACTCCACATGTACACACATATACACACATTACACGTGTACACACATACACACATTACACATGTACACACATATACACGTATACACACATTACACATGTACACACATATACACACACTACACATGTACACACATATACACACATTACACATGTACACACATATACACGTATACACACATTACACATGTACACACATGTACACGTATACACACATTACACATGTACACACATATATACGCATACACACACTACACATGTACACACATATACACACATTACACATGTACACACATATACACGTATACACACATTACACATGTACACACATATACACGTATACACACACTACACATGTACACACATATACACGTATACAAACATTACACATGTACACACATATACACGTATACACACACTACACATGTACACACATATACACACTTTACACGTGTACACACATACACGTATACACACACTACACATGTACATACATATACACGTATACACACACTACACATGTACACACATATACACGTATACACACAATACACATGTACATACATATACACGTATACACACACTACACATGTACACACATATACATGTATACACACACTACACATGTACACACATATACACGTATACACACATTACACATGTACACACATATACACGTATACACACATTACACATGTACACGTATACACACATTACACATGTACACACATATATACGCATACACACACTACACATGTACACACATATACACACATTACACATGTACACACATATACACACACTACACATGTACACACATATACACACATTACACATGTACACACATATACACGTATACACACATTACACATGTACACACATATACACGTATACACACATTACACATGTACACACATATACACGTATACACACTACACGTGTACACACATATATACACACATTACACATGTATACACATATACACGTATACACACACTACACATGTACACACATATACACGTATACACACACTACACATGTACACACATATACACACATTACACATGTACACACATATATACGTATACACACATTACACATGTACACACATATACACGTATTCACACATTACACATGTACACGTATACACACATTACACATGTACACACATATATACGTATACACACACTACACATGTACACACATATACACACATTACACATGTACACACATATACACACATTACACATGTACACACATATACACGTATACACACATTACACATGTACACACATATACACGTATACACACATTACACATATACACGTATACACACATTACACATGTACACGTATACACACATTACACATATACACACATTACACATGTACACACATACACACATTACACATGTACACACATATACACACATTACACATGTACACACATATACACGTATACACACATTACACATGTACACAGATATACACACACTACACATGTAAACACATATACACACATTACACATGTACACACATATACTCGTATACACACATTACACATGTACACACATATACACGTATACACACACTACACATGTACACACATATATACATATACACACATTACACATGTACACACATATACACGTATACACACTACACAAGTACATACACGTATACACACATTACACATGTACACACATACACACATTACACATGTACATATATACACGTATACACACATTACACACATATACACGTATACACACACTCCACATGTACACACATATACACACATTACACATGTACACACATATACACACATTACACATGTACACACATATACACGTATACACACTACACATGTACACACATATATACACACATTACACATGTACACACATATACACGTATACACACACTACACATGTACACACACTACACGTATACACACACTACACATGTACACACATATACACACATTACACATGTACACACATATACACGTATACACACATTACACATGTACACACATATACACGTATACACACATTACACATGTACACGTATACACACATTACACATGTACACACATATACACGTATACACACATTACACATGTACACGTATACACACATTACACATGTACACACATATACACGTATACACACATTACACATGTACACACATATTCACGTATACACACATTACACATGTACACACATATACACGTATACACACATTACACATGTACACAAATATTCACATATACACACATTACACATGTACACACATATACACGTATACACACATTACACATGTACACACATATACACGTATACACACACTACACATGTACACACATACACGTATACACACACTACACATGTACACACATATACACGTATACACACATTACACATGTACACACATATACACGTATACACACACTACACATGTACACACATATACACGTATACACACATTACACATGTACACACACATACACGTATACACACACTACACATGTACACACACATACACGTATACACACACTACACATGTACATACATATACACGTATACACACACTACACATGTACACACATACACACATTACACATGTACACACATATACCCGTATACACACACTACACATGTACACACATATACACGTATACACACACTACACATGTACACACATATACATGTATACACACACTACACATGTATACACGTATACACACATTACACATGTACACACATATACACGTATACACACATTACACATGTACACACATATACACGTATACACACATTACACATGTACACGTATACACACATTACACATGTACACACAGATATACGTATACACACACTACACATGTACACACATATACACACATTACACATGTACACACATATACACGTATACACACATTACACATGTACACACATATACACGTATACACACATTACACATATACACGTATACACACATTACACATATACACGTATACACACATTACACATGTACACAAATATTCACGTATACACACGTTACACATGTACACACATATACACGTATACACACATTACACATGTACACACATATACACGTATACACACACTACACATGTACACACATACACGTATACACACACTACACATGTACACACATATACACGTATACACACATTACACATGTACACACATATACACGTATACACACACTACACATGTACACACATATACACGTATACACACATTACACATGTACACACACATACATGTATACACACACTACACATGTACATACATATACACGTATACACACACTACACATGTACACACATACACACATTACACATGTACACACATATACCCGTATACACACACTACACATGTACACACATATACACGTATACACACACTACACATGTACACACATATACATGTATACACACACTACACATGTATACACGTATACACACATTACACATGTACACACATATACACGTATACACACATTACACATGTACACACATATACACGTATACACACATTACACATGTACACGTATACACACATTACACATGTACACACATATATACGTATACACACACTACACATGTACACACATATACACACATTACACATGTACACACATATACACGTATACACACATTACACATGTACACACATATACACGTATACACACACTACACATGTACACACATATACACACATTACACATGTACACACATATATACGTATACACACATTACACATGTACACACATATACACGTATTCACACATTACACATGTACACGTATACACACATTACACATGTACACACATATATACGTATACACACAGTACACATGTACACACATATACACACATTACACATGTACACACATATATACGTATACACACACTACACATGTACACACATATACACACATTACACATGTACACACATATACACACATTACACATGTACACACATATACACGTATACACACATTACACATGTACACGTATACACACATTACACATGTACACAAATATTCACGTATACACACATTACACATGTACACACATATACACGTATACACACATTACACATGTACACACATATACACGTATACACACACTACACATGTACACACATACACGTATACACACACTACACATGTACACACATATACACGTATACACACATTACACATGTACACACACATACACGTATACACACACTACACATGTACACACACATACACGTATACACACACTACACATGTACATACATATACACGTATACACACACTACACATGTACACACATATACACGTATACACACATTACACATGTACACACACATACACGTATACACACACTACACATGTACACACACATACACGTATACACACACTACACATGTACATACATATACACGTATACACACACTACACATGTACACACATACACACATTACACATGTACACACATATACCCGTATACACACACTACACATGTACACACATATACACGTATACACACACTACACATGTACACACATATACATGTATACACACACTACACATGTATACACGTATACACACATTACACATGTACACACATATACACGTATACACACATTACACATGTACACACATATACACGTATACACACATTACACATGTACACGTATACACACATTACACATGTACACACAGATATACGTATACACACACTACACATGTACACACATATACACACATTACACATGTACACACATATACACGTATACACACATTACACATGTACACACATATACACGTATACACACATTACACATATACACGTATACACACATTACACATATACACGTATACAGACATTACACATGTACACAAATATTCACGTATACACACGTTACACATGTACACACATATACACGTATACACACATTACACATGTACACACATATACACGTATACACACACTACACATGTACACACATACACGTATACACACACTACACATGTACACACATATACACGTATACACACATTACACATGTACACACATATACACGTATACACACACTACACATGTACACACATATACACGTATACACACATTACACATGTACACACACATACATGTATACACACACTACACATGTACATACATATACACGTATACACACACTACACATGTACACACATACACACATTACACATGTACACACATATACCCGTATACACACACTACACATGTACACACATATACACGTATACACACACTACACATGTACACACATATACATGTATACACACACTACACATGTATACACGTATACACACATTACACATGTACACACATATACACGTATACACACATTACACATGTACACACATATACACGTATACACACATTACACATGTACACGTATACACACATTACACATGTACACACATATATACGTATACACACACTACACATGTACACACATATATACATATACACACATTACACATGTACACACATATATACATATACACACATTACACATGTACACACATATACACGTATACACACACTACACATGTACACACATATACACGTATACACACATTACACATGTACACACATATACACGTATACACACATTACACATGTACACAAATATTCACGTATACACACGTTACACATGTACACACATATACACGTATACACACATTACACATGTACACACATATACACGTATACACACACTACACATGTACACACATACACGTATACACACACTACACATGTACACACATATACACGTATACACACATTACACATGTACACACATATACACGTATACACACACTACACATGTACACACATATACACGTATACACACATTACACATGTACACACACATACATGTATACACACACTACACATGTACATACATATACACGTATACACACACTACACATGTACACACATACACACATTACACATGTACACACATATACCCGTATACACACACTACACATGTACACACATATACACGTATACACACACTACACATGTACACACATATACATGTATACACACACTACACATGTATACACGTATACACACATTACACATGTACACACATATACACGTATACACACATTACACATGTACACACATATACACGTATACACACATTACACATGTACACGTATACACACATTACACATGTACACACATATATACGTATACACACACTACACATGTACACACATATACACACATTACACATGTACACACATATACACGTATACACACATTACACATGTACACACATATACACGTATACACACACTACACATGTACACACATATACACACATTACACATGTACACACATATATACGTATACACACATTACACATGTACACACATATACACGTATTCACACATTACACATGTACACGTATACACACATTACACATGTACACACATATATACGTATACACACAGTACACATGTACACACATATACACACATTACACATGTACACACATATATACGTATACACACACTACACATGTACACACATATACACACATTACACATGTACACACATATACACACATTACACATGTACACACATATACACGTATACACACATTACACATGTACACACATATACACGTATACACACATTACACATATACACGTATACACACATTACACATGTACACGTATACACACATTACACATATACACACATTACACATGTACACACATACACACATTACACATGTACACACATATACACGTATACACACATTACACATGTACACAGATATACACACACTACACATGTAAACACATATACACACATTACACATGTACACACATATACTCGTATACACACATTACACATGTACACACATATACACGTATACACACACTACACATGTACACACATATATACATATACACACATTACACATGTACACACATATACACGTATACACACTACACAAGTACATACACGTATACACACATTACACATGTACACACATACACACATTACACATGTACATATATACACGTATACACACATTACACACATATACACGTATACACACACTCCACATGTACACACATATACACACATTACACATGTACACACATATACACACATTACACATGTACACACATATACACGTATACACACACTACACATGTACACACACTACACGTATACACACACTACACATGTACACACATATACACACATTACACATGTACACACATATACACGTATACACACATTACACATGTACACACATATACACGTATACACACATTACACATGTACACGTATACACACATTACACATGTACACACATATACACGTATACACACATTACACATGTACACGTATACACACATTACACATGTACACAAATATTCACGTATACACACATTACACATGTACACACATATACACGTATACACACATTACACATGTACACACATATACACGTATACACACACTACACATGTACACACATACACGTATACACACACTACACATGTACACACATATACACGTATACACACATTACACATGTACACACATATACACGTATACACACACTACACATGTACACACATATACACGTATACACACATTACACATGTACACACACATACACGTATACACACACTACACATGTACACACACATACACGTATACACACACTACACATGTACATACATATACACGTATACACACACTACACATGTACACACATACACACATTACACATGTACACACATATACCCGTATACACACACTACACATGTACACACATATACACGTATACACACACTACACATGTACACACATATACATGTATACACACACTACACATGTATACACGTATACACACATTACACATGTACACACATATACACGTATACACACATTACACATGTACACACATATACACGTATACACACATTACACATGTACACGTATACACACATTACACATGTACACACAGATATACGTATACACACACTACACATGTACACACATATACACACATTACACATGTACACACATATACACGTATACACACATTACACATGTACACACATATACACGTATACACACATTACACATATACACGTATACACACATTACACATATACACGTATACACACATTACACATGTACACAAATATTCACGTATACACACGTTACACATGTACACACATATACACGTATACACACATTACACATGTACACACATATACACGTATACACACACTACACATGTACACACATACACGTATACACACACTACACATGTACACACATATACACGTATACACACATTACACATGTACACACATATACACGTATACACACACTACACATGTACACACATATACACGTATACACACATTACACATGTACACACACATACATGTATACACACACTACACATGTACATACATATACACGTATACACACACTACACATGTACACACATACACACATTACACATGTACACACATATACCCGTATACACACACTACACATGTACACACATATACACGTATACACACACTACACATGTACACACATATACATGTATACACACACTACACATGTATACACGTATACACACATTACACATGTACACACATATACACGTATACACACATTACACATGTACACACATATACACGTATACACACATTACACATGTACACGTATACACACATTACACATGTACACACATATATACGTATACACACACTACACATGTACACACATATATACATATACACACATTACACATGTACACACATATATACATATACACACATTACACATGTACACACATATACACGTATACACACACTACACATGTACACACATATACACGTATACACACATTACACATGTACACACATATACACGTATACACACATTACACATGTACACAAATATTCACGTATACACACGTTACACATGTACACACATATACACGTATACACACATTACACATGTACACACATATACACGTATACACACACTACACATGTACACACATACACGTATACACACACTACACATGTACATACATATACACGTATACACACACTACACATGTACACACATACACACATTACACATGTACACACATATACCCGTATACACACACTACACATGTACACACATATACACGTATACACACACTACACATGTACACACATATACATGTATACACACACTACACATGTATACACGTATACACACATTACACATGTACACACATATACACGTATACACACATTACACATGTACACACATATACACGTATACACACATTACACATGTACACGTATACACACATTACACATGTACACACATATATACGTATACACACACTACACATGTACACACATATACACACATTACACATGTACACACATATACACGTATACACACATTACACATGTACACACATATACACGTATACACACATTACACATATACACGTATACACACATTACACATGTACACGTATACACACATTACACATGTACACACATATATACGTATACACACACTACACATGTACAGACATATACATGTATACACACACTACACATGTACACACATATATACATATACACACATTACACATGTACACACATATACACGTATACACACACTACACATGTACACACATATACACGTATACACACACTACACATGTACACACATATACACGTATACACACACTACACATGTACACACATATACACACATTACACATGTACACACATATACACGTATACACACATTACACATGTACACACATTACACATGTACACGTATACACACATTACACATGTACACACATATACACGTATACACACATTACACATGTACACACATATACACGTATACACACATTACACATGTACACACATTACACATGTACACGTATACACACATTACACATGTACACACATATACACGTATACACACATTACACATGTACACAAATATTCACGTATACACACATTACACATGTACACACATATACACGTATACACACATTACACATGTACACACATATACACGTATACACACATTACACATGTACACACATATACACGTATACACACACTACACATGTACACACATATACACGTATACACACATTACACATGTACACACATATACACGTATACACACACTACACATGTACACACATATACACGTATACACACATTACACATGTACACACATATACACGTATACACACACTACACATGTACACACATATACACGTATACACACATTACACATGTACACACATATACACGTATACACACACTACACATGTACACACATATACACACTTTACACGTGTACACACACATACACGTATACACACACTACACATGTACATACATATACACGTATACACACACTACACATGTACACACATACACACATTACACACGTACACACATATACACGTATACACACACTACACATGTACACACATATACATGTATACACACACTACACATGTACACACATATACACGTATACACACATTACACGTGTACACACATATACACGTATACACACATTACACATGTACACGTATACACACATTACACATGTACACACATATATACGTATACACACACTACACATATACACACATATACACACATTACACATGTACACATATACACGTATACACACATTACACATGTACACAGATATATACACATTACACATGTACACACATATACACGTATACACACACTACACATGTACACACATATACACGTATACACACACTACACATGTACACACATATACACACATTACACATGTACACACATATACACGTATACACACATTACACATGTACACACATATACACGTATACACACATTACACATGTACACGTATACACACATTACACATGTACACACATATACACGTATACACACATTACACATGTACACGTATACACACATTACACATGTACACACATATACATGTATACACACATTACACATGTACACACATATACACACATTACACATGTACACACATATATACGTATACACACATTACACATGTACACACATACACACATTACACATGTACATATATACACGTATACACACATTACACACATATACACGTATACACACACTCCACATGTACACACATATACACACATTACACGTGTACACACATACACACATTACACATGTACACACATATACACGTATACACACATTACACATGTACACACATATACACACACTACACATGTACACACATATGCACACATTACACATGTACACACATATACACGTATACACACATTACACATGTACACACATATACACGTATACACACTACACATGTACACACATATACACACATTACACATGTACACACATATACACGTATACACACATTACACATGTACACACATTACACATGTACACGTATACACACATTACACATGTACACACATATACACGTATACACACATTACACATGTACACGTATACACACATTACACATGTACACACATATACACGTATACACACATTACACATGTACACAAATATTCACGTATACACACATTACACATATACACGTATACAATCACTACACATGTACACACATATACATGTATACACACACTACACATGTACACACATATACACGTATACACACATTACACATGTACACACATATACACGTATACACACATTACACATGTACACGTATACACACATTACACATGTACATACATATATACGTATACACACACTACACATGTACACACATATACACACATTACACATGTACACACATATACACACACTACACATGTACACACATATACACACATTACACATGTACACACATATACACGTATACACACATTACACATGTACACGTATACACACATTACACATGTACACACATATACACGCATACACACATTACACATGTACACACATATACACGTATACACACATTACACATGTACACACATATACACACATTACACATGTACACACATATACACGTATACACACATTACACATGTACACACATATACACACATTACACATGTACACACATATATACGTATACACACATTACACATGTACACACATACACACATTACACATGTACATATATACACGTATACACACATTACACACATATACACGTATACACACACTCCACATGTACACACATATACACACATTACACGTGTACATATATACACGTATACACACATTACACACATATACACGTATACACACACTCCACATGTACACACATATACAGACACTACACATGTACACACATATACACACATTACACATGTACACACATATACACGTATACACACATTACACATGTACACACATATACACGTATACACACTACACATGTACACACATATATACACACATTACACATGTACACACATATACACGTATACACACACTACACATGTACACACATATACACGTATACACACACTACACGTGTACACACATATACACACACTACACATTTACACACATATACACACATTACACATGTACACACATATACACGTATACACACATTACACATGTACACACATATACACGTATACACACTACACATGTACACACATATATACACACATTACACATGTACACACATATACACGTATACACACATTACACATGTACACACATATACACGTATACACACATTACACATGTACACACATATACACACACTACACATGTACACACATATACACACATTACACATGTACACACATATACACGTATACACACATTACACATGTACACACATATACACATATACACACTACACATGTACACACATATATACACACATTACACATGTACACACATATACACGTATACACACACTACACATGCACACACATATACACACACTACACATGTACACACATATACACACATTACACATGTACACACATATACACGTATACACACATTACACATGTAGACACATATACACGTATACACACTACACATGTACACACATATATACACACATTACACATGTACACACATATACACGTATACACACATTACACATGTACACACATATACACGTATACACACATTACACATGTACACACATATACACACACTACACATGTACACACATATACACACATTACACATGTACACACATACACACATTACACATGTACATATATACACGTATACACACATTACACACATATACACGTATACACACACTCCACATGTACACACATATACACACATTACACGTGTACACACATACACACATTACACATGTACACACATATACACGTATACACACATTACACATGTACACACATATACACACACTACACATGTACACACATATGCACACATTACACATGTACACACATATACACGTATACACACATTACACATGTACACACATATACACGTATACACACTACACATGTACACACATATACACACATTACACATGTACACACATATACACGTATACACACATTACACATGTACACACATTACACATGTACACGTATACACACATTACACATGTACACACATATACACGTATACACACATTACACATGTACACGTATACACACATTACACATGTACACACATATACACGTATACACACATTACACATGTACACAAATATTCACGTATACACACATTACACATATACACGTATACAATCACTACACATGTACACACATATACATGTATACACACACTACACATGTACACACATATACACACACTACACATGTACACACATATATACACACATTACACATGTACACACATATATACGTATACACACAATACACATGTACACACATATACACGTATACACACATTACACATGTACACGTATACACACATTACACATGTACACACAGATATACGTATACACACACTACACATGTACACACATATACACACATTACACATGTACACACATATACACGTATACACACATTACACATGTACACACATATACACGTATACACACATTACACATATACACGTATACACACATTACACATATACACGTATACACACATTACACATGTACACAAATATTCACGTATACACACGTTACACATGTACACACATATACACGTATACACACATTACACATGTACACACATATACACGTATACACACACTACACATGTACACACATACACGTATACACACACTACACATGTACACACATATACACGTATACACACATTACACATGTACACACATATACACGTATACACACACTACACATGTACACACATATACACGTATACACACATTACACATGTACACACACATACATGTATACACACACTACACATGTACATACATATACACGTATACACACACTACACATGTACACACATACACACATTACACATGTACACACATATACCCGTATACACACACTACACATGTACACACATATACACGTATACACACACTACACATGTACACACATATACATGTATACACACACTACACATGTATACACGTATACACACATTACACATGTACACACATATACACGTATACACACATTACACATGTACACACATATACACGTATACACACATTACACATGTACACGTATACACACATTACACATGTACACACATATATACGTATACACACACTACACATGTACACACATATATACATATACACACATTACACATGTACACACATATATACATATACACACATTACACATGTACACACATATACACGTATACACACACTACACATGTACACACATATACACGTATACACACATTACACATGTACACACATATACACGTATACACACATTACACATGTACACAAATATTCACGTATACACACGTTACACATGTACACACATATACACGTATACACACATTACACATGTACACACATATACACGTATACACACACTACACATGTACACACATACACGTATACACACACTACACATGTACATACATATACACGTATACACACACTACACATGTACACACATACACACATTACACATGTACACACATATACCCGTATACACACACTACACATGTACACACATATACACGTATACACACACTACACATGTACACACATATACATGTATACACACACTACACATGTATACACGTATACACACATTACACATGTACACACATATACACGTATACACACATTACACATGTACACACATATACACGTATACACACATTACACATGTACACGTATACACACATTACACATGTACACACATATATACGTATACACACACTACACATGTACACACATATACACACATTACACATGTACACACATATACACGTATACACACATTACACATGTACACACATATACACGTATACACACATTACACATATACACGTATACACACATTACACATGTACACGTATACACACATTACACATGTACACACATATATACGTATACACACACTACACATGTACAGACATATACATGTATACACACACTACACATGTACACACATATATACATATACACACATTACACATGTACACACATATACACGTATACACACACTACACATGTACACACATATACACGTATACACACACTACACATGTACACACATATACACGTATACACACACTACACATGTACACACATATACACACATTACACATGTACACACATATACACGTATACACACATTACACATGTACACACATTACACATGTACACGTATACACACATTACACATGTACACACATATACACGTATACACACATTACACATGTACACACATATACACGTATACACACATTACACATGTACACACATTACACATGTACACGTATACACACATTACACATGTACACACATATACACGTATACACACATTACACATGTACACAAATATTCACGTATACACACATTACACATGTACACACATATACACGTATACACACATTACACATGTACACACATATACACGTATACACACATTACACATGTACACACATATACACGTATACACACACTACACATGTACACACATATACACGTATACACACATTACACATGTACACACATATACACGTATACACACACTACACATGTACACACATATACACGTATACACACATTACACATGTACACACATATACACGTATACACACACTACACATGTACACACATATACACGTATACACACATTACACATGTACACACATATACACGTATACACACACTACACATGTACACACATATACACACTTTACACGTGTACACACACATACACGTATACACACACTACACATGTACATACATATACACGTATACACACACTACACATGTACACACATACACACATTACACACGTACACACATATACACGTATACACACACTACACATGTACACACATATACATGTATACACACACTACACATGTACACACATATACACGTATACACACATTACACGTGTACACACATATACACGTATACACACATTACACATGTACACGTATACACACATTACACATGTACACACATATATACGTATACACACACTACACATATACACACATATACACACATTACACATGTACACATATACACGTATACACACATTACACATGTACACAGATATATACACATTACACATGTACACACATATACACGTATACACACACTACACATGTACACACATATACACGTATACACACACTACACATGTACACACATATACACACATTACACATGTACACACATATACACGTATACACACATTACACATGTACACACATATACACGTATACACACATTACACATGTACACGTATACACACATTACACATGTACACACATATACACGTATACACACATTACACATGTACACGTATACACACATTACACATGTACACACATATACATGTATACACACATTACACATGTACACACATATACACACATTACACATGTACACACATATATACGTATACACACATTACACATGTACACACATACACACATTACACATGTACATATATACACGTATACACACATTACACACATATACACGTATACACACACTCCACATGTACACACATATACACACATTACACGTGTACACACATACACACATTACACATGTACACACATATACACGTATACACACATTACACATGTACACACATATACACACACTACACATGTACACACATATGCACACATTACACATGTACACACATATACACGTATACACACATTACACATGTACACACATATACACGTATACACACTACACATGTACACACATATACACACATTACACATGTACACACATATACACGTATACACACATTACACATGTACACACATTACACATGTACACGTATACACACATTACACATGTACACACATATACACGTATACACACATTACACATGTACACGTATACACACATTACACATGTACACACATATTCACGTATACACACATTACACATATACACGTATACACACACTACACATGTACACACATATACATGTATACACACACTACACATGTACACACATATACACGTATACACACATTACACATATACACGTATACACACATTACACATGAACACGTATACACACATTACACATGTACACACATATATACGTATACACACAATACACATGTACACACATATACACGTATACACACACTACACATGTACACACATATACACACATTACACATGTACACACATATACACACACTACACATGTACACACATATACACGTATACACACATTACACATGTACACACATATACACGTATACACACATTACACATGTACACACATATACACACACTACACATGTACACACATATGCACACATTACACATGTACACACATATACACGTATACACACATTACACATGTACACACATATACACGTATACACACTACACATGTACACACATATACACACATTACACATGTACACACATATACACGTATACACACATTACACATGTACACACATTACACATGTACACGTATACACACATTACACATGTACACACATATACACGTATACACACATTACACATGTACACGTATACACACATTACACATGTACACACATATTCACGTATACACACATTACACATATACACGTATACACACACTACACATGTACACACATATACATGTATACACACACTACACATGTACACACATATACACGTATACACACATTACACATATACACGTATACACACATTACACATGAACACGTATACACACATTACACATGTACACACATATATACGTATACACACAATACACATGTACACACATATACACGTATACACACACTACACATGTACACACATATACACACATTACACATGTACACACATATACACACACTACACATGTACACACATATACACACATTACACCTGTACACACATATACACGTATACACACATTACACATGTACACACATATACACGTATACACACATTACACATGTACACACATATACACGTATACACACTACACATGTACACACATATATACACACATTACACATGTACACACATATACACATATACACACATTACACATGTACACACATATACACACATTACACATGTACACACATATACACGTATACACACATTACACATGTACACACATATACACGTATACACACATTACACATGTACACACATATACACACACTACACATGTACACACATATACACACATTACACATGTACACACATATACACGTATACACACATTACACATGTACACACATATACACGTATACACACTACACATGTACACACATATATACACACATTACACATGTACACACATATACACGTATACACACACACTACACATGCACACACATATACACACACTACACATGTACACACATATACACACATTACACATGTACACACATATACACGTATACACACATTACACATGTACACACATATACACGTATACACACTACACATGTACACACATATATACACACATTACACATGTACACACATATACACGTATACACACATTACACATATACACGTATACACACATTACACATGAACACGTATACACACATTACACATGTACACACATATATACGTATACACACAATACACATGTACACACATATACACGTATACACACACTACACATGTACACACATATACATGTATACACACACTACACATGTACACACATATACACGTATACACACATTACACATGTACACACATATACACGTATACACACATTACACATGTACACGTATACACACATTACACATGTACACACATATATACGCATACACACACTACACATGTACACACATATACACACATTACACATGTACACACATATACACACACTACACATGTACACACATATACACACATTACACATGTACACACATATACACGTATACACACATTACACATGTACACACATATACACGTATACACACATTACACATGTACACGTATACACACATTACACATGTACACACATATACACGTATACACACATTACACATGTACACGTATACACACATTACACATGTACACACATATACACGTATACACACATTACACATGTACACACATATTCACGTATACACACATTACACATGTACACACATATACACGTATACACACATTAAACATGTACACAAATATTCACGTATACACACATTACACATGTACACACATATACACGTATACACACATTACACATGTACACACATATACACGTATACACACACTACACATGTACAGACATACACGTATACACACACTACACATGTACACACATATACACGTATACACACATTACACATGTACACACATATACACGTATACACACACTACACATGTACACACATATACACGTATACACACATTACACATGTACACACACATACACGTATACACACACTACACATGTACATACATATACACGTATACACACACTACACATGTACACACATACACACATTACACATGTACACACATATACCCGTATACACACACTACACATGTACACAAATATACACGTATACACACACTACACATGTACACACATATACATGTATACACACACTACACATGTATACACGTATACACACATTACACATGTACACACATATACACGTATACACACTACACATGTACACACATATATACACACATTACACATGTACACACATATACACGTATACACACATTACACATGTACACACATATACACGTATACACACATTACACATGTACACACATATACACACACTACACATGTACACACATATACACACATTACACATGTACACACATATACACGTATACACACATTACACATGTACACACATATACACGTATACACACTACACATGTACACACATATATACACACATTACACATGTACACACATATACACGTATACACACACACTACACATGCACACACATATACACACACTACACATGTACACACATATACACACATTACACATGTACACACATATACACGTATACACACATTACACATGTACACACATATACACGTATACACACTACACATGTACACACATATATACACACATTACACATGTACACACATATACACGTATACACACATTACACATATACACGTATACACACATTACACATGAACACGTATACTCAAAAAACGATTCAAACATTCTAAAAAGATTCAAACATTCTAAAAACGATTCAAACATTCTAAAAAGATTCAAACATTCTAAAAGGATTCAAACATTCTAAAAGGATTCAAACATTCTAAAAAAGATTCAAACATTCTAAAAACGATTAAATCATTCAAAAAACGATTCAAACATTCTAAAAAGATTCAAACATTCTAAAAACGATTCAAACATTCTAAAAAGATTCAAACATTCTAAAAAATTCTAAAAAAGAATCAAACATTATAAAAGGATTCAAACATTCTAAAAACGATTCAAACATTCTAAAAGGATTCAAACATTCTAAAAAGATTCAAACATTCTAAAAACGATTCAAACATTCTAAAAAATTCTAAAAAAGATTCAAACATTCTAAAAACGATTCAAACATTCTAAAAACGATTCAAACATTCTAAAAAGATCAAACATTCTAAAAACGATTCAAACATTCTAAAAACGATTCAAACATTCTAAAAAGATCAAACATTCTAAAAACGATTCAAACATTCTAAAAAAGATTCAAACATTCTAAAAGGATTCAAACATTCTAAAAAGATCAAACATTCTAAAAACGATTCAAGCATTTTAAAAACGATTCAAACATTCTAAAAAGATCAAACATTCTAAAAACGATTCAAACATTCTAAAAACGATTCAAACATTCTAAAAACGATTCAAACATTCTAAAAAAGATTCAAACATTCTAAAAGGATTCAAACATTCTAAAAGGATTCAAACATTCTAAAAACGATTCAAACATTCTAAAAAATTCTAAAAAAGATTCAAACATTCTAAAACGATTCAAACATTCTAAAAACGATTCAAACATTCTAAAAACGATTCAAACATTCTAAAAACGATTCAAACATTCTAAAAAATTCTAAAAAAGATTCAAACATTCTAAAAGGATTCAAACATTCTAAAAAAGATTCAAACATTCTAAAAACGATTCAAACATTCTAAAAAGATTCAAACATTCTAAAAAAGATTCAAACATTCTAAAAACGATTAAATCATTCAAAAAACGATTCAAACATTCTAAAAAGATTCAAACATTCTAAAAACGATTCAAACATTCTAAAAAGATTCAAACATTCTAAAAGGATTCAAACATTCTAAAAGGATTCAAACATTCTAAAAAAGATTCAAACATTCTAAAAGGATTCAAACATTCTAAAAAAGATTCAAACATTCTAAAAACGATTCAAACATTCTAAAAAGATTCAAACATTCTAAAAAAGATTCAAACATTCTAAAAACGATTAAATCATTCAAAAAACGATTCAAACATTCTAAAAGGATTCAAACATTCTAAAAAGATTCAAACATTCTAAAAACGATTAAATCATTCAAAAAACGATTCAAACATTCTAAAAGGATTCAAACATTCTAAAAAAGATTCAAACATTCTAAAAACGATTAAATCATTCAAAAAAAGATTCAAACATTCTAAAAACGATTAAATCATTCAAAAAAAGATTCAAACATTCTAAAAAATTCTAAAAAAGAATCAAACATTATAAAAGGATTCAAACATTCTAAAAACGATTCAAACATTCTAAAAGGATTCAAACATTCTAAAAAGATTCAAACATTCTAAAAACGATTCAAACATTCTAAAAAAGATTCAAACATTCTAAAAGGATTCAAACATTCTAAAAAGATCAAACATTCTAAAAACGATTCAAGCATTTTAAAAACGATTCAAACATTCTAAAAACGATTCAAACATTCTAAAAACGATTCAAACATTCTAAAAACGATTCAAACATTCTAAAAACGATTCAAACATTCTAAAAAATTCTAAAAAAGATTCAAACATTCTAAAAGGATTCAAACATTCTAAAAACGATTCAATCATTCTAAAAACGATTAAATCATTCTAAAAACGATTCAAACATTCTAAAAAGATTCAAACATTCTAAAAAAGATTCAAACATTCTAAAAACGATTAAATCATTCAAAAAACGATTCAAACATTCTAAAAAGATTCAAACATTCTAAAAACGATTCAAACATTCTAAAAAGATTCAAACATTCTAAAAGGATTCAAACATTCTAAAAGGATTCAAACATTCTAAAAAAGATTCAAACATTCTAAAAGGATTCAAACATTCTAAAAAAGATTCAAACATTCTAAAAACGATTAAATCATTCTAAAAACGATTCAAACATTCTAAAAAGATTCAAACATTCTAAAAAAGATTCAAACATTCTAAAAAAGATTCAAACATTCTAAAAACGATTCAAACATTCTAAAAACGATTCTAAAAAATTCTAATAACGATTCAAACATTCTAAAAGGATTCAAACATTCTAAAAAAGATATAAACATTCTAAAAAAGATTCAAACATTCTAAAAACGATTCAAACATTCTAAAAACGATTCAAACATTCTAAAAGGATTCAAACATTCTAAAAAAGATTCAAACATTCTAAAAACGATTCAAACATTCTAAAAAAGATTCAAACATTCTAAAAACGATTCAAACATTCTAAAAGGATTCAAACATTCTAAAAAAGATTCAAACATTCTAAAAACGATTCAAACATTCTAAAAGGATTCAAACATTCTAAAAACGATTCAAACATTCTAAAAACGATTAAATCATTCAAAAAACGATTCAAACATTCTAAAAAGATTCAAACATTCTAAAAACGATTCAAACATTCTAAAAAGATTCAAACATTCTAAAAAGATCAAACATTCTAAAAACGATTCAAGCATTTTAAAAACGATTCAAACATTCTAAAAACGATTCAAACATTCTAAAAAATTCTAAAAAAGATTCAAACATTCTAAAAACGATTCAAACATTCTAAAAACGATTCAAACATTCTAAAAAGATCAAACATTCTAAAAACGATTCAAACATTCTAAAAACGATTCAAACATTCTAAAAACGATTCAAACATTCTAAAAAATTCTAAAAAAGATTCAAACATTCTAAAAGGATTCAAACATTCTAAAAACGATTCAATCATTCTAAAAACGATTAAATCATTCTAAAAACGATTCAAACATTCTAAAAAGATTCAAACATTCTAAAAAAGATTCAAACATTCTAAAAACGATTAAATCATTCAAAAAACGATTCAAACATTCTAAAAAGATTCAAACATTCTAAAAACGATTCAAACATTCTAAAAAGATTCAAACATTCTAAAAGGATTCAAACATTCTAAAAGGATTCAAACATTCTAAAAAAGATTCAAACATTCTAAAAGGATTCAAACATTCTAAAAAAGATTCAAACATTCTAAAAACGATTAAATCATTCTAAAAACGATTCAAACATTCTAAAAAGATTCAAACATTCTAAAAAAGATTCAAACATTCTAAAAAAGATTCAAACATTCTAAAAACGATTCAAACATTCTAAAAACGATTCTAAAAAATTCTAATAACGATTCAAACATTCTAAAAGGATTCAAACATTCTAAAAAAGATATAAACATTCTAAAAAAGATTCAAACATTCTAAAAACGATTCAAACATTCTAAAAACGATTCAAACATTCTAAAAGGATTCAAACATTCTAAAAAAGATTCAAACATTCTAAAAACGATTCAAACATTCTAAAAAAGATTCAAACATTCTAAAAACGATTCAAACATTCTAAAAGGATTCAAACATTCTAAAAACGATTCAAACATTCTAAAAACGATTAAATCATTCAAAAAACGATTCAAACATTCTAAAAAGATTCAAACATTCTAAAAACGATTCAAACATTCTAAAAAGATTCAAACATTCTAAAAGGATTCAAACATTCTAAAAGGATTCAAACATTCTAAAAAAGATTCAAACATTCTAAAAGGATTCAAACATTCTAAAAAAGATTCAAACATTCTAAAAACGATTCAAACATTCTAAAAAGATTCAAACATTCTAAAAAAGATTCAAACATTCTAAAAACGATTAAATCATTCAAAAAACGATTCAAACATTCTAAAAGGATTCAAACATTCTAAAAAGATTCAAACATTCTAAAAAAGATTCAAACATTCTAAAAACGATTAAATCATTCAAAAAACGATTCAAACATTCTAAAAGGATTCAAACATTCTAAAAAAGATTCAAACATTCTAAAAGGATTCAAACATTCTAAAAAAGATTCAAACATTCTAAAAAGATTCAAACATTCTAAAAACGATTCAAACATTCTAAAAAGATTCAAACATTCTAAAAAATTCTAAAAAAGAATCAAACATTATAAAAGGATTCAAACATTCTAAAAACGATTCAAACATTCTAAAAGGATTCAAACATTCTAAAAAGATTCAAACATTCTAAAAACGATTCAAACATTCTAAAAAAGATTCAAACATTCTAAAAGGATTCAAACATTCTAAAAAGATCAAACATTCTAAAAACGATTCAAGCATTTTAAAAACGATTCAAACATTCTAAAAACGATTCAAACATTCTAAAAAATTCTAAAAAAGATTCAAACATTCTAAAAACGATTCAAACATTCTAAAAACGATTCCAACATTCTAAAAACGATTAAATCATTCTAAAAACGATTCAAACATTCTAAAAAGATTCAAACATTCTAAAAAAGATTCAAACATTCTAAAAACGATTCAAACATTCTAAAAAAGATTCAAACATTCTAAAAAAGATTCAAACATTCTAAAAAAGATTCAAACATTCTAAAAACGATTCAAACATTCTAAAAACGATTAAATCATTCAAAAAACGATTCAAACATTCTAAAAAGATTCAAACATTCTAAAAAAGATTCAAACATTCTTAAAACGATTCAAACATTCTAAAAACGATTCAAACATTCTAAAAAATTCTAAAAAAGATTCAAACATTCTAAAAGGATTCAAACATTCTAAAAAAGATTCAAACATTCTAAAAACGATTCAAACATTCTAAAAAGATTCAAACATTCTAAAAAAGATTCAAACATTCTAAAAACGATTAAATCATTCAAAAAACGATTCAAACATTCTAAAAAGATTCAAACATTCTAAAAACGATTCAAACATTCTAAAAAGATTCAAACATTCTAAAAGGATTCAAACATTCTAAAAGGATTCAAACATTCTAAAAAAGATTCAAACATTCTAAAAGGATTCAAACATTCTAAAAAAGATTCAAACATTCTAAAAACGATTAAATCATTCAAAAAACGATTCAAACATTCTAAAAACGATTCAAACATTCTAAAAAGATTCAAACATTCTAAAAAAGATTCAAACATTCTAAAAACGATTAAATCATTCAAAAAACGATTCAAACATTCTAAAAAGATTCAAACATTCTAAAAACGATTCAAACATTCTAAAAAGATTCAAACATTCTAAAAGGATTCAAACATTCTAAAAGGATTCAAACATTCTAAAAAAGATTCAAACATTCTAAAAGGATTCAAACATTCTAAAAAAGATTCAAACATTCTAAAAACGATTCAAACATTCTAAAAAGATTCAAACATTCTAAAAAAGATTCAAACATTCTAAAAACGATTAAATCATTCAAAAAACGATTCAAACATTCTAAAAAAGATTCAAACATTCTAAAAAGATCAAACATTCTAAAAACGATTCAAACATTCTAAAAACGATTCAAACATTCTAAAAAGATCAAACATTCTAAAAACGATTCAAACATTCTAAAAAAGATTCAAACATTCTAAAAGGATTCAAATATTCTAAAAAGATCAAACATTCTAAAAACGATTCAAGCATTTTAAAAACGATTCAAACATTCTAAAAAGATCAAACATTCTAAAAACGATTCAAACATTCTAAAAACGATTCAAACATTCTAAAAGGATTCAAACA
The DNA here is from genome assembly GCF_050575085.1 of Anarhichas minor. Classification (NCBI taxonomy): domain Eukaryota; kingdom Metazoa; phylum Chordata; class Actinopteri; order Perciformes; family Anarhichadidae; genus Anarhichas; species Anarhichas minor. The sequence continues at coordinate 552,494 of NW_027466539.1, read as the reverse complement.
TTCTAAAAAAGATATAAACATTCTAAAAAAGATTCAAACATTCTAAAAACGATTCAAACATTCTAAAAACGATTCAAACATTCTAAAAGGATTCAAACATTCTAAAAAAGATTCAAACATTCTAAAAACGATTCAAACATTCTAAAAAAGATTCAAACATTCTAAAAACGATTCAAACATTCTAAAAGGATTCAAACATTCTAAAAACGATTAAATCATTCTAAAAACGATTCAAACATTCTAAAAGGATTCAAACATTCTAAAAACGATTCAAACATTCTAAAAAGATCAAACATTCTAAAAACGATTCCAACATTCTAAAAACGATTAAATCATTCTAAAAACGATTCAAACATTCTAAAAAGATTCAAACATTCTAAAAAAGATTCAAACATTCTAAAAAAGATTCAAACATTCTTAAAACGATTCAAACATTCTAAAAACGATTCAAACATTCTAAAAAATTCTAAAAAAGATTCAAACATTCTAAAAGGATTCAAACATTCTAAAAAAGATTCAAACATTCTAAAAACGATTCAAACATTCTAAAAAGATTCAAACATTCTAAAAAAGATTCAAACATTCTAAAAACGATTAAATCATTCAAAAAACGATTCAAACATTCTAAAAAGATTCAAACATTCTAAAAACGATTCAAACATTCTAAAAAGATTCAAACATTCTAAAAGGATTCAAACATTCTAAAAGGATTCAAACATTCTAAAAAAGATTCAAACATTCTAAAAGGATTCAAACATTCTAAAAAAGATTCAAACATTCTAAAAACGATTCAAACATTCTAAAAAAGATTCAAACATTCTAAAAACGATTAAATCATTCAAAAAACGATTCAAACATTCTAAAAACGATTCAAACATTCTAAAAAGATTCAAACATTCTAAAAAAGATTCAAACATTCTAAAAACGATTAAATCATTCAAAAAACGATTCAAACATTCTAAAAAGATTCAAACATTCTAAAAACGATTCAAACATTCTAAAAAGATTCAAACATTCTAAAAGGATTCAAACATTCTAAAAGGATTCAAACATTCTAAAAAAGATTCAAACATTCTAAAAGGATTCAAACATTCTAAAAAAGATTCAAACATTCTAAAAACGATTCAAACATTCTAAAAAGATTCAAACATTCTAAAAGGATTCAAACATTCTAAAAAAGATTCAAACATTCTAAAAACGATTAAATCATTCAAAAAACGATTCAAACATTCTAAAAAATTCTAAAAAAGATTCAAACATTCTAAAAGGATTCAAACATTCTAAAAAAGATTCAAACATTCTAAAAGGATTCAAACATTCTAAAAAAGATTCAAACATTCTAAAAACGATTCAAACATTCTAAAAAGATTCAAACATTCTAAAAACGATTAAATCATTCTAAAAACGATTCAAACATTCTAAAAGGATTCAAACATTCTAAAAAAGATTCAAACATTCTAAAAGGATTCAAACATTCTAAAAAAGATTCAAACATTCTAAAAACGATTCAAACATTCTAAAAAGATTCAAACATTCTAAAAACGATTAAATCATTCTAAAAAAGATTCAAACATTCTAAAAGGATTCAAACATTCTAAAAACGATTAAATCATTCTAAAAACGATTCAAACATTCTAAAACGATTCAAACATTCTAAAAGGATTCAAACATTCTAAAAAAGATATAAACATTCTAAAAAAGATTCAAACATTCTAAAAACGATTCAAACATTCTAAAAACGATGCAAACATTCTAAAAAAGATTCAAACATTCTAAAAAAGATTCAAACATTCTAAAAACGATTCAAACATTCTAAAAAAGGATTCAACCATTCTAAAAACGATTCAAACATTCTAAAAACGATTCAAACATTCTAAAAAGATCAAACATTCTAAAAACGATTCCAACATTCTAAAAACGATTCAAACATTCTAAAAACGATTCAAACATTCTAAAAAAGATTCAAACATTCTAAAAAAGATTCAAACATTCTAAAAACGATTCAAACATTCTAAAAAATTCTAAAAAAGATTCAAACATTCTAAAAACGATTCAAACATTCTAAAAACGATTCAAACATTCTAAAAAATTCTAAAAAAGATTCAAACATTCTAAAAACGATTCAAACATTCTAAAAAAGATTCAAACATTCTAAAAAAGATTCAAACATTCTAAAAACGATTCAAACATTCTAAAAAATTCTAAAAAAGATTCAAACATTCTAAAAACGATTCAAACATTCTAAAAACGATTCAAACATTCTAAAAAATTCTAAAAAAGATTCAAACATTCTAAAAACGATTCAAACATTCTAAAAACGATTCAAACATTCTAAAAAATTCTAAAAAAGATTCAAACATTCTAAAAACGATTCAAACATTCTAAAAACGATTCAAACATTCTAAAAAATTCTAAAAAAGATTCAAACATTCTAAAAACGATGCAAACATTCTAAAAAAGATTCAAACATTCTAGAAACGATTCAAACATTCTAAAAAGATTCAAACATTCTAAAAGGATTCAAACATTCTAAAAACGATTCAAACATTCTAAAAGGATTCAAACATTCTAAAAGGATTCAAACATTCTAAAAAAGATTCAAACATTCTAAAAGGATTCAAACATTCTAAAAAAGATTCAAACATTCTAAAAACGATTCAAACATTCTAAAAAGATTCAAACATTCTAAAAGGATTCAAACATTCTAAAAAAGATTTAAACATTCTAAAAACGATTCAAACATTCTAAAAAGATTCAAACATTCTAAAAACGATTAAATCATTCTAAAAACGATTCAAACATTCTAAAACGATTCAAACATTCTAAAAACGATGCAAACATTCTAAAAAAGATTCAAACATTCTAGAAACGATTCAAACATTCTAAAAAGATTCAAACATTCTAAAAGGATTCAAACATTCTAAAAAGATCAAACATTCTAAAAACGATTCAAACATTCTAAAAAAGATATAAACATTCTAAAAAAGATTCAAACATTCTAAAAACGATTCAAACATTCTAAAAACGATTCAAACATTCTAAAAACGATTCAAACATTCTAAAAACGATTCAAACATTCTAAAAACAATTCAAACATTCTAAAAACGATTCAAACATTCTAAAAACGATTCAAACATTCTAAAAAATTCTAAAAAAGATTCAAACATTCTAAAAGGATTCAAACATTCTAAAAACGATTCAAACATTCTAAAAACGATTCAAACATTCTAAAAAATTCTAAAAACGATTCAAACATTCTAAAAAGATTCAAACATTCTAAAAACGATTCAAACATTCTAAAAAAGATTCAAACATTCTAAAAACGATTCAAACATTCTAAAAAATTCTAAAAACGATTCAAACATTCTAAAAAATTCTAAAAACGATTCAAACATTCTAAAAAGATTCAAACATTCTAAAAACGATTCAAACATTCTAAAAGGATTCAAACATTCTTAAAAGATCAAACATTCTAAAAAAGATTCAAACATTCTAAAAACGATTAAATCATTCAAAAAACGATTCAAACATTCTAAAAAGATTCAAACATTCTAAAAACGATTCAAACATTCTAAAAAGATTCAAACATTCTAAAAGGATTCAAACATTCTAAAAGGATTCAAACATTCTAAAAGGATTCAAACATTCTAAAAAAGATTCAAACATTCTAAAAACGATTAAATCATTCAAAAAACGATTCAAACATTCTAAAAAATTCTAAAAAAGATTCAAACATTCTAAAAGGATTCAAACATTCTAAAAAAGATTCAAACATTCTAAAAGGATTCAAACATTCTAAAAAAGATTCAAACATTCTAAAAACGATTCAAACATTCTAAAAAGATTCAAACATTCTAAAAACGATTAAATCATTCTAAAAACGATTCAAACATTCTAAAAGGATTCAAACATTCTAAAAGGATTCAAACATTCTAAAAAAGATTCAAACATTCTAAAAGGATTCAAACATTCTAAAAAAGATTCAAACATTCTAAAAACGATTCAAACATTCTAAAAAGATTCAAACATTCTAAAAACGATTAAATCATTCTAAAAAAGATTCAAACATTCTAAAAGGATTCAAACATTCTAAAAACGATTAAATCATTCTAAAAACGATTCAAACATTCTAAAACGATTCAAACATTCTAAAAGGATTCAAACATTCTAAAAAAGATATAAACATTCTAAAAAAGATTCAAACATTCTAAAAACGATTCAAACATTCTAAAAACGATGCAAACATTCTAAAAAAGATTCAAACATTCTAAAAAAGATTCAAACATTCTAAAAACGATTCAAACATTCTAAAAAAGGATTCAACCATTCTAAAAACGATTCAAACATTCTAAAAACGATTCAAACATTCTAAAAAGATCAAACATTCTAAAAACGATTCCAACATTCTAAAAACGATTCAAACATTCTAAAAACGATTCAAACATTCTAAAAAAGATTCAAACATTCTAAAAAAGATTCAAACATTCTAAAAACGATTCAAACATTCTAAAAAATTCTAAAAAAGATTCAAACATTCTAAAAACGATTCAAACATTCTAAAAACGATTCAAACATTCTAAAAAATTCTAAAAAAGATTCAAACATTCTAAAAACGATTCAAACATTCTAAAAAAGATTCAAACATTCTAAAAAAGATTCAAACATTCTAAAAACGATTCAAACATTCTAAAAAATTCTAAAAAAGATTCAAACATTCTAAAAACGATTCAAACATTCTAAAAACGATTCAAACATTCTAAAAAATTCTAAAAAAGATTCAAACATTCTAAAAACGATTCAAACATTCTAAAAACGATTCAAACATTCTAAAAAATTCTAAAAAAGATTCAAACATTCTAAAAACGATTCAAACATTCTAAAAGGATTCAAACATTCTAAAAGGATTCAAACATTCTAAAAAAGATTCAAACATTCTAAAAGGATTCAAACATTCTAAAAAAGATTCAAACATTCTAAAAACGATTCAAACATTCTAAAAAGATTCAAACATTCTAAAAGGATTCAAACATTCTAAAAAAGATTTAAACATTCTAAAAACGATTCAAACATTCTAAAAAGATTCAAACATTCTAAAAACGATTAAATCATTCTAAAAACGATTCAAACATTCTAAAACGATTCAAACATTCTAAAAACGATGCAAACATTCTAAAAAAGATTCAAACATTCTAGAAAGATTCAAACATTCTAAAAACGATTCAAACATTCTAAAAAAGATTCAAACATTCTAAAAACGATTCAAACATTCTAAAAAATTCTAAAAACGATTCAAACATTCTAAAAAATTCTAAAAACGATTCAAACATTCTAAAAAGATTCAAACATTCTAAAAACGATTCAAACATTCTAAAAGGATTCAAACATTCTTAAAAGATCAAACATTCTAAAAACGATTCAAACATTCTAAAAACGATTCAAACATTCTAAAAAATTCTAAAAACGATTCAAACATTCTAAAAAGATTCAAACATTCTAAAAACGATTCAAACATTCTAAAAACGATTCAAACATTCTAAAAACGATTCAAACATTCTAAAAAAGATATAAACATTCTAAAAAAGATTCAAACATTCTAAAAACGATTCAAACATTCTAAAAACGATTCAACATTCTAAAAATATTCAAACATTCTAAAAACGATTCAAACATTCTAAAAACGATTCAAACATTCTAAAAACGATTCAAACATTCTAAAAACGATTCAAACATTCTAAAAAATTCTAAAAAAGATTCAAACATTCTAAAGGATTCAAACATTCTTAAAACGATTCAAACATTCTAAAAGGATTCAAACATTCTAAAAACGATTCAAACATTCTAAAAGGATTCAAACATTCTAAAAACGATTCAAACATTCTAAAAAGATCAAACATTCTAAAAACGATTCAAACATTCTAAAGACGATTCAAACATTCTAAAAAGATCAAACATTCTAAAAACGATTCAAACATTCTAAAAAGATCAAACATTCTAAAAACGATTCAAACATTCTAAAAAAGATATAAACATTCTAAAAAAGATTCAAACATTCTAAAAACGATTCAAACATTCTAGAAAGATTCAAACATTCTAAAAACGATTCAAACATTCTAAAAAAGATTCAAACATTCTAAAAACGATTCAAACATTCTAAAAAATTCTAAAAACGATTCAAACATTCTAAAAAATTCTAAAAACGATTCAAACATTCTAAAAAGATTCAAACATTCTAAAAACGATTCAAACATTCTAAAAGGATTCAAACATTCTTAAAAGATCAAACATTCTAAAAACGATTCAAACATTCTAAAAACGATTCAAACATTCTAAAAAATTCTAAAAACGATTCAAACATTCTAAAAAGATTCAAACATTCTAAAAACGATTCAAACATTCTAAAAACGATTCAAACATTCTAAAAACGATTCAAACATTCTAAAAAAGATATAAACATTCTAAAAAAGATTCAAACATTCTAAAAACGATTCAAACATTCTAAAAACGATTCAACATTCTAAAAATATTCAAACATTCTAAAAACGATTCAAACATTCTAAAAACGATTCAAACATTCTAAAAACGATTCAAACATTCTAAAAACGATTCAAACATTCTAAAAAATTCTAAAAAAGATTCAAACATTCTAAAGGATTCAAACATTCTTAAAACGATTCAAACATTCTAAAAGGATTCAAACATTCTAAAAACGATTCAAACATTCTAAAAGGATTCAAACATTCTAAAAACGATTCAAACATTCTAAAAAGATCAAACATTCTAAAAACGATTCAAACATTCTAAAGACGATTCAAACATTCTAAAAAGATCAAACATTCTAAAAACGATTCAAACATTCTAAAAAGATCAAACATTCTAAAAACGATTCAAACATTCTAAAAAAGATATAAACATTCTAAAAAAGATTCAAACATTCTAAAAACGATTCAAACATTCTAAAAACGATTCAAACATTCTAAAAACGATTCAAACATTCTAAAAACGATTCAAACATTCTAAAAACAATTCAAACATTCTAAAAACGATTCAAACATTCTAAAAACGATTCAAACATTCTAAAAAATTCTAAAAAAGATTCAAACATTCTAAAAGGATTCAAACATTCTAAAAACGATTCAAACATTCTAAAAACGATTCAAACATTCTAAAAAATTCTAAAAACGATTCAAACATTCTAAAAAGATTCAAACATTCTAAAAACGATTCAAACATTCTAAAAAAGATTCAAACATTCTAAAAACGATTCAAACATTCTAAAAAATTCTAAAAACGATTCAAACATTCTAAAAAATTCTAAAAACGATTCAAACATTCTAAAAAGATTCAAACATTCTAAAAACGATTCAAACATTCTAAAAGGATTCAAACATTCTTAAAAGATCAAACATTCTAAAAACGATTCAAACATTCTAAAAACGATTCAAACATTCTAAAAAATTCTAAAAACGATTCAAACATTCTAAAAAGATTCAAACATTCTAAAAACGATTCAAACATTCTAAAAACGATTCAAACATTCTAAAAACGATTCAAACATTCTAAAAAAGATATAAACATTCTAAAAAAGATTCAAACATTCTAAAAACGATTCAAACATTCTAAAAACGATTCAACATTCTAAAAATATTCAAACATTCTAAAAACGATTCAAACATTCTAAAAACGATTCAAACATTCTAAAAACGATTCAAACATTCTAAAAACGATTCAAACATTCTAAAAAATTCTAAAAAAGATTCAAACATTCTAAAGGATTCAAACATTCTTAAAACGATTCAAACATTCTAAAAGGATTCAAACATTCTAAAAACGATTCAAACATTCTAAAAGGATTCAAACATTCTAAAAACGATTCAAACATTCTAAAAAGATCAAACATTCTAAAAACGATTCAAACATTCTAAAGACGATTCAAACATTCTAAAAAGATCAAACATTCTAAAAACGATTCAAACATTCTAAAAAGATCAAACATTCTAAAAACGATTCAAACATTCTAAAAAAGATATAAACATTCTAAAAAAGATTCAAACATTCTAAAAACGATTCAAACATTCTAAAAACGATTCAAACATTCTAAAAACGATTCAAACATTCTAAAAACGATTCAAACATTCTAAAAACAATTCAAACATTCTAAAAACGATTCAAACATTCTAAAAACGATTCAAACATTCTAAAAAATTCTAAAAAAGATTCAAACATTCTAAAAGGATTCAAACATTCTAAAAACGATTCAAACATTCTAAAAACGATTCAAACATTCTAAAAAATTCTAAAAACGATTCAAACATTCTAAAAAGATTCAAACATTCTAAAAACGATTCAAACATTCTAAAAAAGATTCAAACATTCTAAAAACGATTCAAACATTCTAAAAAATTCTAAAAACGATTCAAACATTCTAAAAAATTCTAAAAACGATTCAAACATTCTAAAAAGATTCAAACATTCTAAAAACGATTCAAACATTCTAAAAGGATTCAAACATTCTTAAAAGATCAAACATTCTAAAAACGATTCAAACATTCTAAAAACGATTCAAACATTCTAAAAAAGATATAAACATTCTAAAAAAGATTCAAACATTCTAAAAACGATTCAAACATTCTAAAAACGATTCAACATTCTAAAAATATTCAAACATTCTAAAAACGATTCAAACATTCTAAAAACGATTCAAACATTCTAAAAACGATTCAAACATTCTAAAAAATTCTAAAAAAGATTCAAACATTCTAAAAGGATTCAAACATTCTTAAAACGATTCAAACATTCTAAAAGGATTCAAACATTCTAAAAACGATTCAAACATTCTAAAAAGATCAAACATTCTAAAAACGATTCAAACATTCTAAAGACGATTCAAACATTCTAAAAAGATCAAACATTCTAAAAACGATTCAAACATTCTAAAAAGATCAAACATTCTAAAAACGATTCAAACATTCTAAAACGATTCAAACATTCTAAAAACGATTCAAACATTCTAAAAACGATTCAAACATTCTAAAAGGATTCAAACATTCTTAAAAGATCAAACATTCTAAAAACGATTCAAACATTCTAAAAACGATTCAAACATTCTAAAAACGATTCAAACATTCTAAAAAATTCTAAAAACGATTCAAACATTCTAAAAAGATTCAAACATTCTAAAAACGATTCAAACATTCTAAAAACGATTCAAACATTCTAAAAACGATTCAACATTCTAAAAATATTCAAACATTCTAAAAACGATTCAAACATTCTAAAAACGATTCAAACATTCTAAAAACGATTCAAACATTCTAAAAAATTCTAAAAAAGATTCAAACATTCTAAAGGATTCAAACATTCTTAAAACGATTCAAACATTCTAAAAGGATTCAAACATTCTAAAAACGATTCAAACATTCTAAAAGGATTCAAACATTCTAAAAACGATTCAAACATTCTAAAAAGATCAAACATTCTAAAAACGATTCAAACATTCTAAAGACGATTCAAACATTCTAAAAAGATCAAACATTCTAAAAACGATTCAAACATTCTAAAAACGATTCAAACATTCTAAAAACGATTCAAACATTCTAAAAACGATTCAACATTCTAAAAATATTCAAACATTCTAAAAACGATTCAAACATTCTAAAAACGATTCAAACATTCTAAAAACGATTCAAACATTCTAAAAAATTCTAAAAAAGATTCAAACATTCTAAAGGATTCAAACATTCTTAAAACGATTCAAACATTCTAAAAGGATTCAAACATTCTAAAAACGATTCAAACATTCTAAAAGGATTCAAACATTCTAAAAACGATTCAAACATTCTAAAAAGATCAAACATTCTAAAAACGATTCAAACATTCTAAAGACGATTCAAACATTCTAAAAAGATCAAACATTCTAAAAACGATTCAAACATTCTAAAAAGATCAAACATTCTAAAAACGATTCAAACATTCTAAAAAAGATATAAACATTCTAAAAAAGATTCAAACATTCTAAAAACGATTCAAACATTCTAAAAACGATTCAAACATTCTAAAAACGATTCAAACATTCTAAAAACGATTCAAACATTCTAAAAAATTCTAAAAAAGATTCAAACATTCTAAAAGGATTCAAACATTCTAAAAACGATTCAAACATTCTAAAAACGATTCAAACATTCTAAAAAATTCTAAAAACGATTCAAACATTCTAAAAAGATTCAAACATTCTAAAAACGATTCAAACATTCTAAAAAAGATCAAACATTCTAAAAACGATTCAAACATTCTAAAAAAGATTCAAACATTCTAAAAACGATTCAAACATTCTAAAAAATTCTAAAAACGATTCAAACATTCTAAAAAATTCTAAAAACGATTCAAACATTCTAAAAAATTCTAAAAACGATTCAAACATTCTAAAAAGATTCAAACATTCTAAAAACGATTCAAACATTCTAAAAGGATTCAAACATTCTTAAAAGATCAAACATTCTAAAAACGATTCAAACATTCTAAAAACGATTCAAACATTCTAAAAAATTCTAAAAACGATTCAAACATTCTAAAAAGATTCAAACATTCTAAAAACGATTCAAACATTCTAAAAACGATTCAAACATTCTAAAAACGATTCAAACATTCTAAAAAAGATATAAACATTCTAAAAAAGATTCAAACATTCTAAAAACGATTCAAACATTCTAAAAACGATTCAAACATTCTAAAAACGATTCAAACATTCTAAAAAATTCTAAAAAAGATTCAAATATTCTAAAAAATTCTAAAAAAGATTCAAACATTCTAAAAGGATTCAAACATTCTAAAAAGATCAAACATTCTAAAAAGATCAAACATTCTAAAAACGATTCAAACATTCTAAAAAAGATTCAAACATTCTAAAAGGATTCAAACATTCTTAAAACGATTCAAACATTCTAAAAGGATTCAAACATTCTAAAAAAGATATAAACATTCTAAAAAAGATTCAAACATTCTAAAAACGATTCAAACATTCTAAAAAGATCAAACATTCTAAAAACGATTCAAACATTCTAAAAACGATTCAAACATTCTAAAAAATTCTAAAAACGATTCAAACATTCTAAAAGGATTCAAACATTCTAAAAACGATTCAAACATTCTAAAAACGATTCAAACATTCTAAAAAATTCTAAAAACGATTCAAACATTCTAAAAAGATTCAAACATTCTAAAAACGATTCAAACATTCTAAAAAGATTCAAACATTCTAAAAACGATTCAAACATTCTAAAAAGATCAAACATTCTAAAAACGATTCAAACATTCTAAAAACGATTCAAACATTCTAAAAAATTCTAAAAAAGATTCAAACATTCTAAAAGGATTCAAACATTCTTAAAACGATTCAAACATTCTAAAAACGATTCAAACATTCTAAAAAAGATTCAAACATTCTAAAAAAATCTAAAAAAGATTCAAACATTCTAAAAAGATTCAAACATTCTAAAAGGATTCAAACATTCTTAAAACGATTCAAACATTCTAAAAGGATTCAAACATTCTAAAAAAGATATAAACATTCTAAAAAAGATTCAAACATTCTAAAAACGATTCAAACATTCTAAAAAGATCAAACATTCTAAAAACGATTCAAACATTCTAAAAACGATTCAAACATTCTAAAAACAATTCAAACATTCTAAAAACGATTCAAACATTCTAAAAACGATTCAAACATTCTAAAAAATTCTAAAAAAGATTCAAACATTCTAAAAGGATTCAAACATTCTAAAAACGATTCAAACATTCTAAAAACGATTCAAACATTCTAAAAAATTCTAAAAACGATTCAAACATTCTAAAAAATTCTAAAAACGATTCAAACATTCTAAAAAGATTCAAACATTCTAAAAACGATTCAAACATTCTAAAAAAGATCAAACATTCTAAAAACGATTCAAACATTCTAAAAAAGATTCAAACATTCTAAAAACGATTCAAACATTCTAAAAAATTCTAAAAACGATTCAAACATTCTAAAAAATTCTAAAAACGATTCAAACATTCTAAAAAGATTCAAACATTCTAAAAACGATTCAAACATTCTAAAAACGATTCAAACATTCTAAAAAATTCTAAAAACGATTCAAACATTCTAAAAAGATTCAAACATTCTAAAAACGATTCAAACATTCTAAAAACGATTCAAACATTCTAAAAAATTCTAAAAACGATTCAAACATTCTAAAAAGATTCAAACATTCTAAAAACGATTCAAACATTCTAAAAAGATCAAACATTCTAAAAACGATTCAAACATTCTAAAAACGATTCAAACATTCTAAAAAATTCTAAAAAAGATTCAAACATTCTAAAAGGATTCAAACATTCTTAAAACGATTCAAACATTCTAAAAACGATTCAAACATTCTAAAAAAGATTCAAACATTCTAAAAAAATCTAAAAAAGATTCAAACATTCTAAAAAGATTCAAACATTCTAAAAGGATTCAAACATTCTTAAAACGATTCAAACATTCTAAAAAATTCTAAAAACGATTCACACATTCTAAAAATGATTCAAACATTCTTAAAAATTCTAAAAAAGATTCAAACATTTTAAAAGGATTCAAACATTCTAAAAACGATTCAAACATTCTAAAAATATTCAAACATTCTAAAAACGATTCAAACATTCTAAAAAAGATTCAAACATTCTAAAAAAATCTAAAAAAGATTCAAACATTCTAAAAACGATTAAATCATTCTAAAAACGATTCTAACATTCTAAAAACGATTCAAACATTCTAAAAACGATTCAAACATTCTAAAAAATTCTAAAAAAGATTCAAACATTCTAAAAAAGATTCAAACATTCTAAAAACGATTAAATCATTCTAAAAACGATTCTAACATTCTAAAAACGATTCACACATTCTAAAAATGATTCAAACATTCTTAAAAATTCTAAAAAAGATTCAAACATTCTAAAAGGATTCAAACATTCTAAAAACGATTCAAACATTCTAAAAATATTCAAACATTCTAAAAACGATTCAAACATTCTAAAAAAGATTCAAACATTCTAAAAAAATCTAAAAAAGATTCAAACATTCTAAAAACGATTAAATCATTCTAAAAACGATTCTAACATTCTAAAAACGATTCAAACATTCTAAAAACGATTCAAACATTCTAAAAAATTCTAAAAAAGATTCAAACATTCTAAAAAAGATTCAAACATTCTAAAAACGATTAAATCATTCTAAAAACGATTCTAACATTCTAAAAACGATTCACACATTCTAAAAATGATTCAAACATTCTTAAAAATTCTAAAAAAGATTCAAACATTCTAAAAGGATTCAAACATTCTAAAAACGATTCAAACATTCTAAAAATATTCAAACATTCTAAAAACGATTCAAACATTCTAAAAAAGATTCAAACATTCTAAAAAAATCTAAAAAAGATTCAAACATTCTAAAAAGATTCAAACATTCTAAAAAAGATTCAAACATTCTAAAAACGATTCAAACATTCTAAAAACGATTCAAACATTCTAAAAACGATTCAAACATTCTAAAAAATTCTAAAAAAGATTCAAACATTCTAAAAGGATTCAAACATTCTTAAAACGATTCAAACATTCTAAAAGGATTCAAACATTCTAAAAACGATTCAAACATTCTAAAAACGATTCAAACATTCTAAAAACGATTCAAACATTCTAAAAACGATTCAAACATTCTAAAAAATTCTAAAAAAGATTCAAACATTCTTAAAAATTCTAAAAAAGATTCAAACATTCTAAAAGGATTCAAACATTCTAAAAACGATTCAAACATTCTAAAAATATTCAAACATTCTAAAAACGATTCAAACATTCTAAAAAAGATTCAAACATTCTAAAAAAATCTAAAAAAGATTCAAACATTCTAAAAAGATTCAAACATTCTAAAAAAGATTCAAACATTCTAAAAACGATTCAAACATTCTAAAAACGATTCAAACATTCTAAAAACGATTCAAACATTCTAAAAAATTCTAAAAAAGATTCAAACATTCTAAAAGGATTCAAACATTCTTAAAACGATTCAAACATTCTAAAAGGATTCAAACATTCTAAAAAGGATTCAAACATTCTAAAAACGATTCAAACATTCTAAAAACGATTCAAACATTCTAAAAACGATTCAAACATTCTAAAAACGATTCAAACATTCTAAAAAATTCTAAAAAAGATTCAAATATTCTAAAAAATTCTAAAAAAGATTCAAACATTCTAAAAGGATTCAAACATTCTAAAAAGATCAAACATTCTAAAAAGATCAAACATTCTAAAAACGATTCAAACATTCTAAAGACGATTCAAACATTCTAAAAAGATCAAACATTCTAAAAACGATTCAAACATTCTAAAAAGATCAAACATTCTAAAAGGATTCAAACATTCTAAAAACGATTCAAACATTCTAAAAACGATTCAAACATTCTAAAAAGATTCAAACATTCTAAAAACGATTCACACATTCTAAAAATGATTCAAACATTCTTAAAAATTCTAAAAAAGATTCAAACATTCTAAAAGGATTCAAACATTCTAAAAACGATTCAAACATTCTAAAAATATTCAAACATTCTAAAAAAATCTAAAAAAGATTCAAACATTCTAAAAACGATTAAATCATTCTAAAAACGATTCAAACATTCTAAAAAAGATTCAAACATTCTAAAAGGATTCAAACATTCTTAAAACGATTCAAACATTCTAAAAACGATTCAAACATTCTAAAAACGATTCAAACATTCTAAAAACGATTCAAAGATTCTAAAAAGATTCAAACATTCTAAAAACGATTCACACATTCTAAAAATGATTCAAACATTCTTAAAAATTCTAAAAAAGATTCAAACATTCTAAAAGGATTCAAACATTCTAAAAACGATTCAAACATTCTAAAAATATTCAAACATTCTAAAAACGATTCAAACATTCTAAAAAAGATTCAAACATTCTAAAAAAATCTAAAAAAGATTCAAACATTCTAAAAACGATTAAATCATTCTAAAAACGATTCAAACATTCTAAAAAAGATTCAAACATTCTAAAAGGATTCAAACATTCTTAAAACGATTCAAACATTCTAAAAACGATTCAAACATTCTAAAAACGATTCAAACATTCTAAAAACGATTCAAAGATTCTAAAAAGATTCAAACATTCTAAAAACGATTCACACATTCTAAAAATGATTCAAACATTCTTAAAAATTCTAAAAAAGATTCAAACATTCTTAAAACGATTCAAACATTCTAAAAGGATTCAAACATTCTTAAAACGATTCAAACATTCTAAAAACGATTCAAACATTCTAAAAGGATTCAAACATTCTAAAAACGATTCAAACATTCTAAAAAGATCAAACATTCTAAAAACGATTCAAACATTCTAAAAAGATCAAACATTCTAAAAACGATTCAAACATTCTAAAAACGATTCAAACATTCTAAAAAAGATTCAAACATTCTAAAAAAATCTAAAAAAGATTCAAACATTCTAAAAAGATTCAAACATTCTAAAAAAGGATTCAACCATTCTAAAAAAGATTCAAACATTCTAAAAGGATTCAAACATTCTTAAAACGATTCAAACATTCTAAAAGGATTCAAACATTCTAAAAAAGATATAAACATTCTAAAAAATTCTAAAAACGATTCAAACATTCTAAAAAGATTCAAACATTCTAAAAACGATTCAAACATTCTAAAAAGATTCAAACATTCTAAAAACGATTCAAACATTCTAAAAAGATCAAACATTCTAAAAACGATTCAAACATTCTAAAAACGATTCAAACATTCTAAAAAATTCTAAAAAAGATTCAAACATTCTAAAAGGATTCAAACATTCTTAAAACGATTCAAACATTCTAAAAACGATTCAAACATTCTAAAAAAGATTCAAACATTCTAAAAAAATCTAAAAAAGATTCAAACATTCTAAAAAGATTCAAACATTCTAAAAGGATTCAAACATTCTTAAAACGATTCAAACATTCTAAAAGGATTCAAACATTCTAAAAAAGATATAAACATTCTAAAAAAGATTCAAACATTCTAAAAACGATTCAAACATTCTAAAAAGATCAAACATTCTAAAAACGATTCAAACATTCTAAAAACGATTCAAACATTCTAAAAACAATTCAAACATTCTAAAAACGATTCAAACATTCTAAAAACGATTCAAACATTCTAAAAAATTCTAAAAAAGATTCAAACATTCTAAAAGGATTCAAACATTCTAAAAACGATTCAAACATTCTAAAAACGATTCAAACATTCTAAAAAATTCTAAAAACGATTCAAACATTCTAAAAAATTCTAAAAACGATTCAAACATTCTAAAAAGATTCAAACATTCTAAAAACGATTCAAACATTCTAAAAAAGATCAAACATTCTAAAAACGATTCAAACATTCTAAAAAAGATTCAAACATTCTAAAAACGATTCAAACATTCTAAAAAATTCTAAAAACGATTCAAACATTCTAAAAAATTCTAAAAACGATTCAAACATTCTAAAAAGATTCAAACATTCTAAAAACGATTCAAACATTCTAAAAACGATTCAAACATTCTAAAAAATTCTAAAAACGATTCAAACATTCTAAAAAGATTCAAACATTCTAAAAACGATTCAAACATTCTAAAAGGATTCAAACATTCTTAAAAGATCAAACATTCTAAAAACGATTCAAACATTCTAAAAACGATTCAAACATTCTAAAAAATTCTAAAAACGATTCAAACATTCTAAAAGGATTCAAACATTCTAAAAACGATTCAAACATTCTAAAAACGATTCAAACATTCTAAAAAATTCTAAAAACGATTCAAACATTCTAAAAAGATTCAAACATTCTAAAAACGATTCAAACATTCTAAAAAGATTCAAACATTCTAAAAACGATTCAAACATTCTAAAAAGATCAAACATTCTAAAAACGATTCAAACATTCTAAAAACGATTCAAACATTCTAAAAAATTCTAAAAAAGATTCAAACATTCTAAAAGGATTCAAACATTCTTAAAACGATTCAAACATTCTAAAAAGATCAAACATTCTAAAAACGATTCAAACATTCTAAAAACGATTCAAACATTCTAAAAAATTCTAAAAAAGATTCAAACATTCTAAAAGGATTCAAACATTCTAAAAACGATTCAAACATTCTAAAAACAATTCAAACATTCTAAAAACGATTCAAACATTCTAAAAACGATTCAAACATTCTAAAAAATTCTAAAAAAGATTCAAACATTCTAAAAGGATTCAAACATTCTAAAAACGATTCAAACATTCTAAAAACGATTCAAACATTCTAAAAAATTCTAAAAACGATTCAAACATTCTAAAAAATTCTAAAAACGATTCAAACATTCTAAAAAGATTCAAACATTCTAAAAACGATTCAAACATTCTAAAAAAGATCAAACATTCTAAAAACGATTCAAACATTCTAAAAAAGATTCAAACATTCTAAAAACGATTCAAACATTCTAAAAAATTCTAAAAACGATTCAAACATTCTAAAAAATTCTAAAAACGATTCAAACATTCTAAAAAGATTCAAACATTCTAAAAACGATTCAAACATTCTAAAAACGATTCAAACATTCTAAAAAATTCTAAAAACGATTCAAACATTCTAAAAAGATTCAAACATTCTAAAAACGATTCAAACATTCTAAAAGGATTCAAACATTCTTAAAAGATCAAACATTCTAAAAACGATTCAAACATTCTAAAAACGATTCAAACATTCTAAAAAATTCTAAAAACGATTCAAACATTCTAAAAAGATTCAAACATTCTAAAAACGATTCAAACATTCTAAAAACGATTCAAACATTCTAAAAAATTCTAAAAACGATTCAAACATTCTAAAAAGATTCAAACATTCTAAAAACGATTCAAACATTCTAAAAACGATTCAAACATTCTAAAAAATTCTAAAAAAGATTCAAACATTCTAAAAGGATTCAAACATTCTTAAAACGATTCAAACATTCTAAAAACGATTCAAACATTCTAAAAAAGATTCAAACATTCTAAAAAAATCTAAAAAAGATTCAAACATTCTAAAAAGATTCAAACATTCTAAAAGGATTCAAACATTCTTAAAACGATTCAAACATTCTAAAAGGATTCAAACATTCTAAAAAAGATATAAACATTCTAAAAAAGATTCAAACATTCTAAAAACGATTCAAACATTCTAAAAAGATCAAACATTCTAAAAACGATTCAAACATTCTAAAAACGATTCAAACATTCTAAAAACAATTCAAACATTCTAAAAACGATTCAAACATTCTAAAAACGATTCAAACATTCTAAAAACGATTCAAACATTCTAAAAACAATTCAAACATTCTAAAAACGATTCAAACATTCTAAAAACAATTCAAACATTCTAAAAGGATTCAAACATTCTAAAAACGATTCAAACATTCTAAAAACGATTCAAACATTCTAAAAAATTCTAAAAACGATTCAAACATTCTAAAAAGATTCAAACATTCTAAAAACGATTCAAACATTCTAAAAAGATTCAAACATTCTAAAAACGATTCAAACATTCTAAAAAGATCAAACATTCTAAAAACGATTCAAACATTCTAAAAACGATTCAAACATTCTAAAAAATTCTAAAAAAGATTCAAACATTCTAAAAGGATTCAAACATTCTTAAAACGATTCAAACATTCTAAAAACGATTCAAACATTCTAAAAAAGATTCAAACATTCTAAAAAAATCTAAAAAAGATTCAAACATTCTAAAAAGATTCAAACATTCTAAAAGGATTCAAACATTCTTAAAACGATTCAAACATTCTAAAAGGATTCAAACATTCTAAAAAAGATATAAACATTCTAAAAAAGATTCAAACATTCTAAAAACGATTCAAACATTCTAAAAAGATCAAACATTCTAAAAACGATTCAAACATTCTAAAAACGATTCAAACATTCTAAAAACAATTCAAACATTCTAAAAACGATTCAAACATTCTAAAAACGATTCAAACATTCTAAAAAATTCTAAAAAAGATTCAAACATTCTAAAAGGATTCAAACATTCTAAAAACGATTCAAACATTCTAAAAACGATTCAAACATTCTAAAAAATTCTAAAAACGATTCAAACATTCTAAAAAATTCTAAAAACGATTCAAACATTCTAAAAAGATTCAAACATTCTAAAAACGATTCAAACATTCTAAAAAAGATCAAACATTCTAAAAACGATTCAAACATTCTAAAAAAGATTCAAACATTCTAAAAACGATTCAAACATTCTAAAAAATTCTAAAAACGATTCAAACATTCTAAAAAATTCTAAAAACGATTCAAACATTCTAAAAAGATTCAAACATTCTAAAAACGATTCAAACATTCTAAAAACGATTCAAACATTCTAAAAAATTCTAAAAACGATTCAAACATTCTAAAAAGATTCAAACATTCTAAAAACGATTCAAACATTCTAAAAGGATTCAAACATTCTTAAAAGATCAAACATTCTAAAAACGATTCAAACATTCTAAAAACGATTCAAACATTCTAAAAAATTCTAAAAACGATTCAAACATTCTAAAAAGATTCAAACATTCTAAAAACGATTCAAACATTCTAAAAACGATTCAAACATTCTAAAAAATTCTAAAAACGATTCAAACATTCTAAAAGGATTCAAACATTCTAAAAACGATTCAAACATTCTAAAAACGATTCAAACATTCTAAAAAATTCTAAAAACGATTCAAACATTCTAAAAAGATTCAAACATTCTAAAAACGATTCAAACATTCTAAAAAGATTCAAACATTCTAAAAACGATTCAAACATTCTAAAAAGATCAAACATTCTAAAAACGATTCAAACATTCTAAAAACGATTCAAACATTCTAAAAAATTCTAAAAAAGATTCAAACATTCTAAAAGGATTCAAACATTCTTAAAACGATTCAAACATTCTAAAAAGATCAAACATTCTAAAAACGATTCAAACATTCTAAAAACGATTCAAACATTCTAAAAAATTCTAAAAAAGATTCAAACATTCTAAAAGGATTCAAACATTCTAAAAACGATTCAAACATTCTAAAAACAATTCAAACATTCTAAAAACGATTCAAACATTCTAAAAACGATTCAAACATTCTAAAAAATTCTAAAAAAGATTCAAACATTCTAAAAGGATTCAAACATTCTAAAAACGATTCAAACATTCTAAAAACGATTCAAACATTCTAAAAAAGATTCAAACATTCTAAAAACGATTCAAACATTCTAAAAAATTCTAAAAACGATTCAAACATTCTAAAAAATTCTAAAAACGATTCAAACATTCTAAAAAGATTCAAACATTCTAAAAACGATTCAAACATTCTAAAAAAGATCAAACATTCTAAAAACGATTCAAACATTCTAAAAAAGATTCAAACATTCTAAAAACGATTCAAACATTCTAAAAAATTCTAAAAACGATTCAAACATTCTAAAAAATTCTAAAAACGATTCAAACATTCTAAAAAGATTCAAACATTCTAAAAACGATTCAAACATTCTAAAAACGATTCAAACATTCTAAAAAATTCTAAAAACGATTCAAACATTCTAAAAAGATTCAAACATTCTAAAAACGATTCAAACATTCTAAAAGGATTCAAACATTCTTAAAAGATCAAACATTCTAAAAACGATTCAAACATTCTAAAAACGATTCAAACATTCTAAAAAATTCTAAAAACGATTCAAACATTCTAAAAAGATTCAAACATTCTAAAAACGATTCAAACATTCTAAAAACGATTCAAACATTCTAAAAAATTCTAAAAACGATTCAAACATTCTAAAAAGATTCAAACATTCTAAAAACGATTCAAACATTCTAAAAACGATTCAAACATTCTAAAAAATTCTAAAAAAGATTCAAACATTCTAAAAGGATTCAAACATTCTTAAAACGATTCAAACATTCTAAAAACGATTCAAACATTCTAAAAAAGATTCAAACATTCTAAAAAAATCTAAAAAAGATTCAAACATTCTAAAAAGATTCAAACATTCTAAAAGGATTCAAACATTCTTAAAACGATTCAAACATTCTAAAAGGATTCAAACATTCTAAAAAAGATATAAACATTCTAAAAAAGATTCAAACATTCTAAAAACGATTCAAACATTCTAAAAAGATCAAACATTCTAAAAACGATTCAAACATTCTAAAAACGATTCAAACATTCTAAAAACAATTCAAACATTCTAAAAACGATTCAAACATTCTAAAAACGATTCAAACATTCTAAAAACGATTCAAACATTCTAAAAACAATTCAAACATTCTAAAAACGATTCAAACATTCTAAAAACAATTCAAACATTCTAAAAGGATTCAAACATTCTAAAAACGATTCAAACATTCTAAAAACGATTCAAACATTCTAAAAAATTCTAAAAACGATTCAAACATTCTAAAAAGATTCAAACATTCTAAAAACGATTCAAACATTCTAAAAAGATTCAAACATTCTAAAAACGATTCAAACATTCTAAAAAGATCAAACATTCTAAAAACGATTCAAACATTCTAAAAACGATTCAAACATTCTAAAAAATTCTAAAAAAGATTCAAACATTCTAAAAGGATTCAAACATTCTTAAAACGATTCAAACATTCTAAAAACGATTCAAACATTCTAAAAAAGATTCAAACATTCTAAAAAAATCTAAAAAAGATTCAAACATTCTAAAAAGATTCAAACATTCTAAAAGGATTCAAACATTCTTAAAACGATTCAAACATTCTAAAAGGATTCAAACATTCTAAAAAAGATATAAACATTCTAAAAAAGATTCAAACATTCTAAAAACGATTCAAACATTCTAAAAAGATCAAACATTCTAAAAACGATTCAAACATTCTAAAAACGATTCAAACATTCTAAAAACAATTCAAACATTCTAAAAACGATTCAAACATTCTAAAAACGATTCAAACATTCTAAAAAATTCTAAAAAAGATTCAAACATTCTAAAAGGATTCAAACATTCTAAAAACGATTCAAACATTCTAAAAACGATTCAAACATTCTAAAAAATTCTAAAAACGATTCAAACATTCTAAAAAATTCTAAAAACGATTCAAACATTCTAAAAAGATTCAAACATTCTAAAAACGATTCAAACATTCTAAAAAAGATCAAACATTCTAAAAACGATTCAAACATTCTAAAAAAGATTCAAACATTCTAAAAACGATTCAAACATTCTAAAAAATTCTAAAAACGATTCAAACATTCTAAAAAATTCTAAAAACGATTCAAACATTCTAAAAAGATTCAAACATTCTAAAAACGATTCAAACATTCTAAAAACGATTCAAACATTCTAAAAAATTCTAAAAACGATTCAAACATTCTAAAAAGATTCAAACATTCTAAAAACGATTCAAACATTCTAAAAGGATTCAAACATTCTTAAAAGATCAAACATTCTAAAAACGATTCAAACATTCTAAAAACGATTCAAACATTCTAAAAAATTCTAAAAACGATTCAAACATTCTAAAAACGATTCAAACATTCTAAAAACGATTCAAACATTCTAAAAAATTCTAAAAACGATTCAAACATTCTAAAAGGATTCAAACATTCTAAAAACGATTCAAACATTCTAAAAACGATTCAAACATTCTAAAAAATTCTAAAAACGATTCAAACATTCTAAAAAGATTCAAACATTCTAAAAACGATTCAAACATTCTAAAAACGATTCAAACATTCTAAAAAATTCTAAAAACGATTCAAACATTCTAAAAAGATTCAAACATTCTAAAAACGATTCAAACATTCTAAAAAGATCAAACATTCTAAAAACGATTCAAACATTCTAAAAACGATTCAAACATTCTAAAAAATTCTAAAAAAGATTCAAACATTCTAAAAGGATTCAAACATTCTAAAAACGATTCAAACATTCTAAAAACGATTCAAACATTCTAAAAAATTCTAAAAACGATTCAAACATTCTAAAAAATTCTAAAAACGATTCAAACATTCTAAAAAGATTCAAACATTCTAAAAACGATTCAAACATTCTAAAAAAGATCAAACATTCTAAAAACGATTCAAACATTCTAAAAAAGATTCAAACATTCTAAAAACGATTCAAACATTCTAAAAAATTCTAAAAACGATTCAAACATTCTAAAAAATTCTAAAAACGATTCAAACATTCTAAAAAGATTCAAACATTCTAAAAACGATTCAAACATTCTAAAAACGATTCAAACATTCTAAAAAATTCTAAAAACGATTCAAACATTCTAAAAAGATTCAAACATTCTAAAAACGATTCAAACATTCTAAAAGGATTCAAACATTCTTAAAAGATCAAACATTCTAAAAACGATTCAAACATTCTAAAAACGATTCAAACATTCTAAAAAATTCTAAAAACGATTCAAACATTCTAAAAAGATTCAAACATTCTAAAAACGATTCAAACATTCTAAAAAATTCTAAAAACGATTCAAACATTCTAAAAAGATTCAAACATTCTAAAAACGATTCAAACATTCTAAAAACGATTCAAACATTCTAAAAAATTCTAAAAAAGATTCAAACATTCTAAAAGGATTCAAACATTCTTAAAACGATTCAAACATTCTAAAAACGATTCAAACATTCTAAAAAAGATTCAAACATTCTAAAAAAATCTAAAAAAGATTCAAACATTCTAAAAAGATTCAAACATTCTAAAAGGATTCAAACATTCTTAAAACGATTCAAACATTCTAAAAGGATTCAAACATTCTAAAAAAGATATAAACATTCTAAAAAAGATTCAAACATTCTAAAAACGATTCAAACATTCTAAAAAGATCAAACATTCTAAAAACGATTCAAACATTCTAAAAACGATTCAAACATTCTAAAAACGATTCAAACATTCTAAAAAATTCTAAAAACGATTCAAACATTCTAAAAAGATTCAAACATTCTAAAAACGATTCAAACATTCTAAAAAGATTCAAACATTCTAAAAACGATTCAAACATTCTAAAAAGATCAAACATTCTAAAAACGATTCAAACATTCTAAAAACGATTCAAACATTCTAAAAAGATCAAACATTCTAAAAGGATTCAAACATTCTTAAAACGATTCAAACATTCTAAAAGGATTCAAACATTCTTAAAACGATTCAAACATTCTAAAAGGATTCAAACATTCTAAAAAAGATATAAACATTCTAAAAAAGATTCAAACATTCTAAAAGGATTCAAACATTCTAAAAAAGATATAAACATTCTAAAAAAGATTCAAACATTCTAAAAACGATTCAAACATTCTAAAAAGATCAAACATTCTAAAAACGATTCAAACATTCTAAAAACGATTCAAACATTCTAAAAACAATTCAAACATTCTAAAAACGATTCAAACATTCTAAAAACGATTCAAACATTCTAAAAAATTCTAAAAAAGATTCAAACATTCTAAAAGGATTCAAACATTCTAAAAACGATTCAAACATTCTAAAAACGATTCAAACATTCTAAAAAAGATCAAACATTCTAAAAACGATTCAAACATTCTAAAAAGATTCAAACATTCTAAAAACGATTCAAACATTCTAAAAACGATTCAAACATTCTAAAAAATTCTAAAAACGATTCAAACATTCTAAAAAGATTCAAACATTCTAAAAACGATTCAAACATTCTAAAAGGATTCAAACATTCTTAAAAGATCAAACATTCTAAAAACGATTCAAACATTCTAAAAACGATTCAAACATTCTAAAAAATTCTAAAAACGATTCAAACATTCTAAAAAGATTCAAACATTCTAAAAACGATTCAAACATTCTAAAAACGATTCAAACATTCTAAAAAATTCTAAAAACGATTCAAACATTCTAAAAACGATTCAAACATTCTAAAAAATTCTAAAAACGATTCAAACATTCTAAAAAATTCTAAAAAAGATTCAAACATTCTAAAAGGATTCAAACATTCTTAAAACGATTCAAACATTCTAAAAACGATTCAAACATTCTAAAAAAGATTCAAACATTCTAAAAAAATCTAAAAAAGATTCAAACATTCTAAAAAGATTCAAACATTCTAAAAGGATTCAAACATTCTTAAAACGATTCAAACATTCTAAAAGGATTCAAACATTCTAAAAAAGATATAAACATTCTAAAAAAGATTCAAACATTCTAAAAACGATTCAAACATTCTAAAAAGATCAAACATTCTAAAAACGATTCAAACATTCTAAAAACGATTCAAACATTCTAAAAACAATTCAAACATTCTAAAAACGATTCAAACATTCTAAAAACGATTCAAACATTCTAAAAACGATTCAAACATTCTAAAAACAATTCAAACATTCTAAAAACGATTCAAACATTCTAAAAACAATTCAAACATTCTAAAAGGATTCAAACATTCTAAAAACGATTCAAACATTCTAAAAACGATTCAAACATTCTAAAAAATTCTAAAAACGATTCAAACATTCTAAAAAGATTCAAACATTCTAAAAAAGATATAAACATTCTAAAAAAGATTCAAACATTCTAAAAACGATTCAAACATTCTAAAAAGATCAAACATTCTAAAAACGATTCAAACATTCTAAAAACGATTCAAACATTCTAAAAACAATTCAAACATTCTAAAAACGATTCAAACATTCTAAAAACGATTCAAACATTCTAAAAAATTCTAAAAAAGATTCAAACATTCTAAAAGGATTCAAACATTCTAAAAACGATTCAAACATTCTAAAAACGATTCAAACATTCTAAAAAATTCTAAAAACGATTCAAACATTCTAAAAAATTCTAAAAACGATTCAAACATTCTAAAAAGATTCAAACATTCTAAAAACGATTCAAACATTCTAAAAAAGATCAAACATTCTAAAAACGATTCAAACATTCTAAAAAAGATTCAAACATTCTAAAAACGATTCAAACATTCTAAAAAATTCTAAAAACGATTCAAACATTCTAAAAAATTCTAAAAACGATTCAAACATTCTAAAAAGATTCAAACATTCTAAAAACGATTCAAACATTCTAAAAACGATTCAAACATTCTAAAAAATTCTAAAAACGATTCAAACATTCTAAAAAGATTCAAACATTCTAAAAACGATTCAAACATTCTAAAAGGATTCAAACATTCTTAAAAGATCAAACATTCTAAAAACGATTCAAACATTCTAAAAACGATTCAAACATTCTAAAAAATTCTAAAAACGATTCAAACATTCTAAAAACGATTCAAACATTCTAAAAACGATTCAAACATTCTAAAAAATTCTAAAAACGATTCAAACATTCTAAAAGGATTCAAACATTCTAAAAACGATTCAAACATTCTAAAAACGATTCAAACATTCTAAAAAATTCTAAAAACGATTCAAACATTCTAAAAAGATTCAAACATTCTAAAAACGATTCAAACATTCTAAAAACGATTCAAACATTCTAAAAAATTCTAAAAACGATTCAAACATTCTAAAAAGATTCAAACATTCTAAAAACGATTCAAACATTCTAAAAAGATCAAACATTCTAAAAACGATTCAAACATTCTAAAAACGATTCAAACATTCTAAAAAATTCTAAAAAAGATTCAAACATTCTAAAAGGATTCAAACATTCTAAAAACGATTCAAACATTCTAAAAACGATTCAAACATTCTAAAAAATTCTAAAAACGATTCAAACATTCTAAAAAATTCTAAAAACGATTCAAACATTCTAAAAAGATTCAAACATTCTAAAAACGATTCAAACATTCTAAAAAAGATCAAACATTCTAAAAACGATTCAAACATTCTAAAAAAGATTCAAACATTCTAAAAACGATTCAAACATTCTAAAAAATTCTAAAAACGATTCAAACATTCTAAAAAATTCTAAAAACGATTCAAACATTCTAAAAAGATTCAAACATTCTAAAAACGATTCAAACATTCTAAAAACGATTCAAACATTCTAAAAAATTCTAAAAACGATTCAAACATTCTAAAAAGATTCAAACATTCTAAAAACGATTCAAACATTCTAAAAGGATTCAAACATTCTTAAAAGATCAAACATTCTAAAAACGATTCAAACATTCTAAAAACGATTCAAACATTCTAAAAAATTCTAAAAACGATTCAAACATTCTAAAAAGATTCAAACATTCTAAAAACGATTCAAACATTCTAAAAAATTCTAAAAACGATTCAAACATTCTAAAAAGATTCAAACATTCTAAAAACGATTCAAACATTCTAAAAACGATTCAAACATTCTAAAAAATTCTAAAAAAGATTCAAACATTCTAAAAGGATTCAAACATTCTTAAAACGATTCAAACATTCTAAAAACGATTCAAACATTCTAAAAAAGATTCAAACATTCTAAAAAAATCTAAAAAAGATTCAAACATTCTAAAAAGATTCAAACATTCTAAAAGGATTCAAACATTCTTAAAACGATTCAAACATTCTAAAAGGATTCAAACATTCTAAAAAAGATATAAACATTCTAAAAAAGATTCAAACATTCTAAAAACGATTCAAACATTCTAAAAAGATCAAACATTCTAAAAACGATTCAAACATTCTAAAAACGATTCAAACATTCTAAAAACGATTCAAACATTCTAAAAAATTCTAAAAACGATTCAAACATTCTAAAAAGATTCAAACATTCTAAAAACGATTCAAACATTCTAAAAAGATTCAAACATTCTAAAAACGATTCAAACATTCTAAAAAGATCAAACATTCTAAAAACGATTCAAACATTCTAAAAACGATTCAAACATTCTAAAAAGATCAAACATTCTAAAAGGATTCAAACATTCTTAAAACGATTCAAACATTCTAAAAGGATTCAAACATTCTTAAAACGATTCAAACATTCTAAAAGGATTCAAACATTCTAAAAAAGATATAAACATTCTAAAAAAGATTCAAACATTCTAAAAGGATTCAAACATTCTAAAAAAGATATAAACATTCTAAAAAAGATTCAAACATTCTAAAAACGATTCAAACATTCTAAAAAGATCAAACATTCTAAAAACGATTCAAACATTCTAAAAACGATTCAAACATTCTAAAAACAATTCAAACATTCTAAAAACGATTCAAACATTCTAAAAACGATTCAAACATTCTAAAAAATTCTAAAAAAGATTCAAACATTCTAAAAGGATTCAAACATTCTAAAAACGATTCAAACATTCTAAAAACGATTCAAACATTCTAAAAAATTCTAAAAAAGATTCAAACATTCTAAAAGGATTCAAACATTCTAAAAACGATTCAAACATTCTAAAAACAATTCAAACATTCTAAAAACGATTCAAACATTCTAAAAACGATTCAAACATTCTAAAAAATTCTAAAAAAGATTCAAACATTCTAAAAGGATTCAAACATTCTAAAAACGATTCAAACATTCTAAAAACGATTCAAACATTCTAAAAAATTCTAAAAACGATTCAAACATTCTAAAAAATTCTAAAAACGATTCAAACATTCTAAAAAGATTCAAACATTCTAAAAACGATTCAAACATTCTAAAAAAGATCAAACATTCTAAAAACGATTCAAACATTCTAAAAAGATTCAAACATTCTAAAAACGATTCAAACATTCTAAAAACGATTCAAACATTCTAAAAAATTCTAAAAACGATTCAAACATTCTAAAAAGATTCAAACATTCTAAAAACGATTCAAACATTCTAAAAGGATTCAAACATTCTTAAAAGATCAAACATTCTAAAAACGATTCAAACATTCTAAAAACGATTCAAACATTCTAAAAAATTCTAAAAACGATTCAAACATTCTAAAAAGATTCAAACATTCTAAAAACGATTCAAACATTCTAAAAACGATTCAAACATTCTAAAAAATTCTAAAAACGATTCAAACATTCTAAAAACGATTCAAACATTCTAAAAAATTCTAAAAACGATTCAAACATTCTAAAAAATTCTAAAAAAGATTCAAACATTCTAAAAGGATTCAAACATTCTTAAAACGATTCAAACATTCTAAAAACGATTCAAACATTCTAAAAAAGATTCAAACATTCTAAAAAAATCTAAAAAAGATTCAAACATTCTAAAAAGATTCAAACATTCTAAAAGGATTCAAACATTCTTAAAACGATTCAAACATTCTAAAAGGATTCAAACATTCTAAAAAAGATATAAACATTCTAAAAAAGATTCAAACATTCTAAAAACGATTCAAACATTCTAAAAAGATCAAACATTCTAAAAACGATTCAAACATTCTAAAAACGATTCAAACATTCTAAAAACAATTCAAACATTCTAAAAACGATTCAAACATTCTAAAAACGATTCAAACATTCTAAAAACGATTCAAACATTCTAAAAACAATTCAAACATTCTAAAAACGATTCAAACATTCTAAAAACAATTCAAACATTCTAAAAGGATTCAAACATTCTAAAAACGATTCAAACATTCTAAAAACGATTCAAACATTCTAAAAAATTCTAAAAACGATTCAAACATTCTAAAAAGATTCAAACATTCTAAAAACGATTCAAACATTCTAAAAAGATTCAAACATTCTAAAAACGATTCAAACATTCTAAAAAGATCAAACATTCTAAAAACGATTCAAACATTCTAAAAACGATTCAAACATTCTAAAAAATTCTAAAAAAGATTCAAACATTCTAAAAGGATTCAAACATTCTTAAAACGATTCAAACATTCTAAAAACGATTCAAACATTCTAAAAAAGATTCAAACATTCTAAAAAAATCTAAAAAAGATTCAAACATTCTAAAAAGATTCAAACATTCTAAAAGGATTCAAACATTCTTAAAACGATTCAAACATTCTAAAAGGATTCAAACATTCTAAAAAAGATATAAACATTCTAAAAAAGATTCAAACATTCTAAAAACGATTCAAACATTCTAAAAAGATCAAACATTCTAAAAACGATTCAAACATTCTAAAAACGATTCAAACATTCTAAAAACAATTCAAACATTCTAAAAACGATTCAAACATTCTAAAAACGATTCAAACATTCTAAAAAATTCTAAAAAAGATTCAAACATTCTAAAAGGATTCAAACATTCTAAAAACGATTCAAACATTCTAAAAACGATTCAAACATTCTAAAAAATTCTAAAAACGATTCAAACATTCTAAAAAATTCTAAAAACGATTCAAACATTCTAAAAAGATTCAAACATTCTAAAAACGATTCAAACATTCTAAAAAAGATCAAACATTCTAAAAACGATTCAAACATTCTAAAAAAGATTCAAACATTCTAAAAACGATTCAAACATTCTAAAAAATTCTAAAAACGATTCAAACATTCTAAAAGGATTCAAACATTCTTAAAAGATCAAACATTCTAAAAACGATTCAAACATTCTAAAAAAGATTCAAACATTCTAAAAACGATTCAAACATTCTAAAAAATTCTAAAAACGATTCAAACATTCTAAAAAATTCTAAAAACGATTCAAACATTCTAAAAAGATTCAAACATTCTAAAAACGATTCAAACATTCTAAAAGGATTCAAACATTCTTAAAAGATCAAACATTCTAAAAACGATTCAAACATTCTAAAAACAATTCAAACATTCTAAAAGGATTCAAACATTCTAAAAACGATTCAAACATTCTAAAAACGATTCAAACATTCTAAAAAATTCTAAAAACGATTCAAACATTCTAAAAAGATTCAAACATTCTAAAAACGATTCAAACATTCTAAAAAGATTCAAACATTCTAAAAACGATTCAAACATTCTAAAAAGATCAAACATTCTAAAAACGATTCAAACATTCTAAAAACGATTCAAACATTCTAAAAAATTCTAAAAAAGATTCAAACATTCTAAAAGGATTCAAACATTCTTAAAACGATTCAAACATTCTAAAAACGATTCAAACATTCTAAAAAAGATTCAAACATTCTAAAAAAATCTAAAAAAGATTCAAACATTCTAAAAAGATTCAAACATTCTAAAAGGATTCAAACATTCTTAAAACGATTCAAACATTCTAAAAGGATTCAAACATTCTAAAAAAGATATAAACATTCTAAAAAAGATTCAAACATTCTAAAAACGATTCAAACATTCTAAAAAGATCAAACATTCTAAAAACGATTCAAACATTCTAAAAACGATTCAAACATTCTAAAAACAATTCAAACATTCTAAAAACGATTCAAACATTCTAAAAACGATTCAAACATTCTAAAAAATTCTAAAAAAGATTCAAACATTCTAAAAGGATTCAAACATTCTAAAAACGATTCAAACATTCTAAAAACGATTCAAACATTCTAAAAAATTCTAAAAACGATTCAAACATTCTAAAAAATTCTAAAAACGATTCAAACATTCTAAAAAGATTCAAACATTCTAAAAACGATTCAAACATTCTAAAAAAGATCAAACATTCTAAAAACGATTCAAACATTCTAAAAAAGATTCAAACATTCTAAAAACGATTCAAACATTCTAAAAAATTCTAAAAACGATTCAAACATTCTAAAAAATTCTAAAAACGATTCAAACATTCTAAAAAGATTCAAACATTCTAAAAACGATTCAAACATTCTAAAAGGATTCAAACATTCTTAAAAGATCAAACATTCTAAAAACGATTCAAACATTCTAAAAACGATTCAAACATTCTAAAAAATTCTAAAAACGATTCAAACATTCTAAAAAGATTCAAACATTCTAAAAACGATTCAAACATTCTAAAAACGATTCAAACATTCTAAAAAATTCTAAAAACGATTCAAACATTCTAAAAGGATTCAAACATTCTAAAAACGATTCAAACATTCTAAAAACGATTCAAACATTCTAAAAAATTCTAAAAACGATTCAAACATTCTAAAAAGATTCAAACATTCTAAAAACGATTCAAACATTCTAAAAACGATTCAAACATTCTAAAAAATTCTAAAAACGATTCAAACATTCTAAAAAGATTCAAACATTCTAAAAACGATTCAAACATTCTAAAAAGATCAAACATTCTAAAAACGATTCAAACATTCTAAAAACGATTCAAACATTCTAAAAAATTCTAAAAAAGATTCAAACATTCTAAAAGGATTCAAACATTCTAAAAACGATTCAAACATTCTAAAAACGATTCAAACATTCTAAAAAATTCTAAAAACGATTCAAACATTCTAAAAAATTCTAAAAACGATTCAAACATTCTAAAAAGATTCAAACATTCTAAAAACGATTCAAACATTCTAAAAAAGATCAAACATTCTAAAAACGATTCAAACATTCTAAAAAAGATTCAAACATTCTAAAAACGATTCAAACATTCTAAAAAATTCTAAAAACGATTCAAACATTCTAAAAAATTCTAAAAACGATTCAAACATTCTAAAAAGATTCAAACATTCTAAAAACGATTCAAACATTCTAAAAACGATTCAAACATTCTAAAAAATTCTAAAAACGATTCAAACATTCTAAAAAGATTCAAACATTCTAAAAACGATTCAAACATTCTAAAAGGATTCAAACATTCTTAAAAGATCAAACATTCTAAAAACGATTCAAACATTCTAAAAACGATTCAAACATTCTAAAAAATTCTAAAAACGATTCAAACATTCTAAAAAGATTCAAACATTCTAAAAACGATTCAAACATTCTAAAAAATTCTAAAAACGATTCAAACATTCTAAAAAGATTCAAACATTCTAAAAACGATTCAAACATTCTAAAAACGATTCAAACATTCTAAAAAATTCTAAAAAAGATTCAAACATTCTAAAAGGATTCAAACATTCTTAAAACGATTCAAACATTCTAAAAACGATTCAAACATTCTAAAAAAGATTCAAACATTCTAAAAAAATCTAAAAAAGATTCAAACATTCTAAAAAGATTCAAACATTCTAAAAGGATTCAAACATTCTTAAAACGATTCAAACATTCTAAAAGGATTCAAACATTCTAAAAAAGATATAAACATTCTAAAAAAGATTCAAACATTCTAAAAACGATTCAAACATTCTAAAAAGATCAAACATTCTAAAAACGATTCAAACATTCTAAAAACGATTCAAACATTCTAAAAACAATTCAAACATTCTAAAAACGATTCAAACATTCTAAAAACGATTCAAACATTCTAAAAACGATTCAAACATTCTAAAAACAATTCAAACATTCTAAAAACGATTCAAACATTCTAAAAACAATTCAAACATTCTAAAAGGATTCAAACATTCTAAAAACGATTCAAACATTCTAAAAACGATTCAAACATTCTAAAAAATTCTAAAAACGATTCAAACATTCTAAAAAGATTCAAACATTCTAAAAACGATTCAAACATTCTAAAAAGATTCAAACATTCTAAAAACGATTCAAACATTCTAAAAAGATCAAACATTCTAAAAACGATTCAAACATTCTAAAAACGATTCAAACATTCTAAAAAATTCTAAAAAAGATTCAAACATTCTAAAAGGATTCAAACATTCTTAAAACGATTCAAACATTCTAAAAACGATTCAAACATTCTAAAAAAGATTCAAACATTCTAAAAAAATCTAAAAAAGATTCAAACATTCTAAAAAGATTCAAACATTCTAAAAGGATTCAAACATTCTTAAAACGATTCAAACATTCTAAAAGGATTCAAACATTCTAAAAAAGATATAAACATTCTAAAAAAGATTCAAACATTCTAAAAACGATTCAAACATTCTAAAAAGATCAAACATTCTAAAAACGATTCAAACATTCTAAAAACGATTCAAACATTCTAAAAACAATTCAAACATTCTAAAAACGATTCAAACATTCTAAAAACGATTCAAACATTCTAAAAAATTCTAAAAAAGATTCAAACATTCTAAAAGGATTCAAACATTCTAAAAACGATTCAAACATTCTAAAAAATTCTAAAAACGATTCAAACATTCTAAAAAGATTCAAACATTCTAAAAACGATTCAAACATTCTAAAAAAGATCAAACATTCTAAAAACGATTCAAACATTCTAAAAAAGATTCAAACATTCTAAAAACGATTCAAACATTCTAAAAAATTCTAAAAACGATTCAAACATTCTAAAAAATTCTAAAAACGATTCAAACATTCTAAAAAGATTCAAACATTCTAAAAACGATTCAAACATTCTAAAAACGATTCAAACATTCTAAAAAATTCTAAAAACGATTCAAACATTCTAAAAAGATTCAAACATTCTAAAAACGATTCAAACATTCTAAAAGGATTCAAACATTCTTAAAAGATCAAACATTCTAAAAACGATTCAAACATTCTAAAAACGATTCAAACATTCTAAAAAATTCTAAAAACGATTCAAACATTCTAAAAAGATTCAAACATTCTAAAAACGATTCAAACATTCTAAAAACGATTCAAACATTCTAAAAAATTCTAAAAACGATTCAAACATTCTAAAAGGATTCAAACATTCTAAAAACGATTCAAACATTCTAAAAACGATTCAAACATTCTAAAAAATTCTAAAAACGATTCAAACATTCTAAAAAGATTCAAACATTCTAAAAACGATTCAAACATTCTAAAAACGATTCAAACATTCTAAAAAATTCTAAAAACGATTCAAACATTCTAAAAAGATTCAAACATTCTAAAAACGATTCAAACATTCTAAAAAGATCAAACATTCTAAAAACGATTCAAACATTCTAAAAACGATTCAAACATTCTAAAAAATTCTAAAAAAGATTCAAACATTCTAAAAGGATTCAAACATTCTTAAAACGATTCAAACATTCTAAAAAGATCAAACATTCTAAAAACGATTCAAACATTCTAAAAACGATTCAAACATTCTAAAAAAATCTAAAAAAGATTCAAACATTCTAAAAAGATTCAAACATTCTAAAAGGATTCAAACATTCTTAAAACGATTCAAACATTCTAAAAGGATTCAAACATTCTAAAAAAGATATAAACATTCTAAAAAAGATTCAAACATTCTAAAAACGATTCAAACATTCTAAAAAGATCAAACATTCTAAAAACGATTCAAACATTCTAAAAACGATTCAAACATTCTAAAAACAATTCAAACATTCTAAAAACGATTCAAACATTCTAAAAACGATTCAAACATTCTAAAAAATTCTAAAAAAGATTCAAACATTCTAAAAGGATTCAAACATTCTAAAAACGATTCAAACATTCTAAAAACGATTCAAACATTCTAAAAAATTCTAAAAACGATTCAAACATTCTAAAAAATTCTAAAAACGATTCAAACATTCTAAAAAGATTCAAACATTCTAAAAACGATTCAAACATTCTAAAAAAGATCAAACATTCTAAAAACGATTCAAACATTCTAAAAAAGATTCAAACATTCTAAAAACGATTCAAACATTCTAAAAAATTCTAAAAACGATTCAAACATTCTAAAAAATTCTAAAAACGATTCAAACATTCTAAAAAATTCTAAAAACGATTCAAACATTCTAAAAAATTCTAAAAACGATTCAAACATTCTAAAAAGATTCAAACATTCTAAAAACGATTCAAAGATTCTAAAAGGATTCAAACATTCTTAAAAGATCAAACATTCTAAAAACGATTCAAACATTCTAAAAACGATTCAAACATTCTAAAAAATTCTAAAAACGATTCAAACATTCTAAAAAGATTCAAACATTCTAAAAACGATTCAAACATTCTAAAAACGATTCAAACATTCTAAAAACGATTCAAACATTCTAAAAAAGATATAAACATTCTAAAAAAGATTCAAACATTCTAAAAACGATTCAAACATTCTAAAAACGATTCAACATTCTAAAAATATTCAAACATTCTAAAAACGATTCAAACATTCTAAAAACGATTCAAACATTCTAAAAAATTCTAAAAACGATTCAAACATTCTAAAAGGATTCAAACATTCTAAAAACGATTCAAACATTCTAAAAAGATCAAACATTCTAAAAACGATTCAAACATTCTAAAAAGATCAAACATTCTAAAAACGATTCAAACATTCTAAAACGATTCAAACATTCTAAAAAGATTCAAAAATTCTAAAAGGATTCAAACATTCTTAAAACGATTCAAACATTCTAAAAAGATTCAAACATTCTAAAAGGATTCAAACATTCTTAAAACGATTCAAACATTCTAAAAACGATTCAAACATTCTAAAAACGATTCAAACATTCTAAAAACGATTCAAACATTCTAAAAAATTCTAAAAAAGATTCAAACATTCTAAAAGGATTCAAACATTCTAAAAAAGATTCAAACATTCTAAAAACGATTCAAACATTCTAAAAAGATTCAAACATTCTAAAAAAGATTCAAACATTCTAAAAGGATTCAAACATTCTAAAAACGATTAAATCATTCTAAAAACGATTAAATCATTCTAAAAACGATTCAAACATTCTAAAAACGATTCAAACATTCTAAAAAAGATTCAAACATTCTAAAAGGATTCAAACATTCTAAAAACGATTCAAAGATTCTAAAAAGATTCAAACATTCTAAAAACGATTCACACATTCTAAAAATGATTCAAACATTCTTAAAAATTCTAAAAAAGATTCAAACATTCTAAAAGGATTCAAACATTCTAAAAACGATTCAAACATTCTAAAAATATTCAAACATTCTAAAAACGATTCAAACATTCTAAAAAAGATTCAAACATTCTAAAAAAATCTAAAAAAGATTCAAACATTCTAAAAACGATTAAATCATTCTAAAAACGATTCTAACATTCTAAAAACGATTCAAACATTCTAAAAAAGATTCAAACATTCTAAAAACGATTCAAACATTCTAAAAAGATTCAAACATTCTAAAAAAGATTCAAACATTCTAAAAACGATTCAAACATTCTAAAAACGATTCAAACATTCTAAAAACGATTCAAACATTCTAAAAGGATTCAAACATTCTAAAAACGATTCAAACATTCTAAAAAGATCAAACATTCTAAAAACGATTCAAACATTCTAAAGACGATTCAAACATTCTAAAAAGATCAAACATTCTAAAAAATTCTAAAAACGATTCAAACATTCTAAAAAGATTCAAACATTCTAAAAACGATTCAAACATTCTAAAAAAGATCAAACATTCTAAAAACGATTCAAACATTCTAAAAAAGATTCAAACATTCTAAAAACGATTCAAACATTCTAAAAAATTCTAAAAACGATTCAAACATTCTAAAAAATTCTAAAAACGATTCAAACATTCTAAAAAGATTCAAACATTCTAAAAACGATTCAAACATTCTAAAAACGATTCAAACATTCTAAAAAATTCTAAAAACGATTCAAACATTCTAAAAAGATTCAAACATTCTAAAAACGATTCAAACATTCTAAAAGGATTCAAACATTCTTAAAAGATCAAACATTCTAAAAACGATTCAAACATTCTAAAAACGATTCAAACATTCTAAAAACGATTCAAACATTCTAAAAAAGATATAAACATTCTAAAAAAGATTCAAACATTCTAAAAACGATTCAAACATTCTAAAAACGATTCAACATTCTAAAAATATTCAAACATTCTAAAAACGATTCAAACATTCTAAAAACGATTCAAACATTCTAAAAAATTCTAAAAACGATTCAAACATTCTAAAAGGATTCAAACATTCTAAAAACGATTCAAACATTCTAAAAAGATCAAACATTCTAAAAACGATTCAAACATTCTAAAAAGATCAAACATTCTAAAAACGATTCAAACATTCTAAAACGATTCAAACATTCTAAAAAGATTCAAAAATTCTAAAAGGATTCAAACATTCTTAAAACGATTCAAACATTCTAAAAACGATTCAAACATTCTAAAAAAGATTCAAACATTCTAAAAGGATTCAAACATTCTTAAAACGATTCAAACATTCTAAAAACGATTCAAACATTCTAAAAACGATTCAAACATTCTAAAAACGATTCAAACATTCTAAAAAATTCTAAAAAAGATTCAAACATTCTAAAAGGATTCAAACATTCTAAAAAAGATTCAAACATTCTAAAAACGATTCAAACATTCTAAAAAGATTCAAACATTCTAAAAAAGATTCAAACATTCTAAAAGGATTCAAACATTCTAAAAACGATTAAATCATTCTAAAAACGATTAAATCATTCTAAAAACGATTCAAACATTCTAAAAACGATTCAAACATTCTAAAAAAGATTCAAACATTCTAAAAGGATTCAAACATTCTAAAAACGATTCAAAGATTCTAAAAAGATTCAAACATTCTAAAAACGATTCACACATTCTAAAAATGATTCAAACATTCTTAAAAATTCTAAAAAAGATTCAAACATTCTAAAAGGATTCAAACATTCTAAAAACGATTCAAACATTCTAAAAAAGATTCAAACATTCTAAAAACGATTCAAACATTCTAAAAAGATTCAAACATTCTAAAAAAGATTCAAACATTCTAAAAACGATTCAAACATTCTAAAAACGATTCAAACATTCTAAAAACGATTCAAACATTCTAAAAGGATTCAAACATTCTAAAAACGATTCAAACATTCTAAAAAGATCAAACATTCTAAAAACGATTC
Organism: Anarhichas minor; assembly: GCF_050575085.1. Taxonomy (NCBI): domain Eukaryota; kingdom Metazoa; phylum Chordata; class Actinopteri; order Perciformes; family Anarhichadidae; genus Anarhichas; species Anarhichas minor. Next base: position 513,761 of record NW_027466539.1, on the reverse strand, counting down.
AAACATTCTAAAGACGATTCAAACATTCTAAAAAGATCAAACATTCTAAAAAATTCTAAAAACGATTCAAACATTCTAAAAAGATTCAAACATTCTAAAAACGATTCAAACATTCTAAAAAAGATCAAACATTCTAAAAACGATTCAAACATTCTAAAAAAGATTCAAACATTCTAAAAACGATTCAAACATTCTAAAAAATTCTAAAAACGATTCAAACATTCTAAAAAATTCTAAAAACGATTCAAACATTCTAAAAAGATTCAAACATTCTAAAAACGATTCAAACATTCTAAAAACGATTCAAACATTCTAAAAAATTCTAAAAACGATTCAAACATTCTAAAAAGATTCAAACATTCTAAAAACGATTCAAACATTCTAAAAGGATTCAAACATTCTTAAAAGATCAAACATTCTAAAAACGATTCAAACATTCTAAAAACGATTCAAACATTCTAAAAACGATTCAAACATTCTAAAAAAGATATAAACATTCTAAAAAAGATTCAAACATTCTAAAAACGATTCAAACATTCTAAAAACGATTCAACATTCTAAAAATATTCAAACATTCTAAAAACGATTCAAACATTCTAAAAACGATTCAAACATTCTAAAAAATTCTAAAAACGATTCAAACATTCTAAAAGGATTCAAACATTCTAAAAACGATTCAAACATTCTAAAAAGATCAAACATTCTAAAAACGATTCAAACATTCTAAAAAGATCAAACATTCTAAAAACGATTCAAACATTCTAAAACGATTCAAACATTCTAAAAAGATTCAAAAATTCTAAAAGGATTCAAACATTCTTAAAACGATTCAAACATTCTAAAAACGATTCAAACATTCTAAAAAAGATTCAAACATTCTAAAAGGATTCAAACATTCTTAAAACGATTCAAACATTCTAAAAACGATTCAAACATTCTAAAAACGATTCAAACATTCTAAAAACGATTCAAACATTCTAAAAAATTCTAAAAAAGATTCAAACATTCTAAAAGGATTCAAACATTCTAAAAAAGATTCAAACATTCTAAAAACGATTCAAACATTCTAAAAAGATTCAAACATTCTAAAAAAGATTCAAACATTCTAAAAGGATTCAAACATTCTAAAAACGATTAAATCATTCTAAAAACGATTAAATCATTCTAAAAACGATTCAAACATTCTAAAAACGATTCAAACATTCTAAAAAAGATTCAAACATTCTAAAAGGATTCAAACATTCTAAAAACGATTCAAAGATTCTAAAAAGATTCAAACATTCTAAAAACGATTCACACATTCTAAAAATGATTCAAACATTCTTAAAAATTCTAAAAAAGATTCAAACATTCTAAAAGGATTCAAACATTCTAAAAACGATTCAAACATTCTAAAAATATTCAAACATTCTAAAAACGATTCAAACATTCTAAAAAAGATTCAAACATTCTAAAAAAATCTAAAAAAGATTCAAACATTCTAAAAACGATTAAATCATTCTAAAAACGATTCTAACATTCTAAAAACGATTCAAACATTCTAAAAAAGATTCAAACATTCTAAAAACGATTCAAACATTCTAAAAAGATTCAAACATTCTAAAAAAGATTCAAACATTCTAAAAACGATTCAAACATTCTAAAAACGATTCAAACATTCTAAAAACGATTCAAACATTCTAAAAGGATTCAAACATTCTAAAAACGATTCAAACATTCTAAAAAGATCAAACATTCTAAAAACGATTCAAACATTCTAAAGACGATTCAAACATTCTAAAAAGATCAAACATTCTAAAAAATTCTAAAAACGATTCAAACATTCTAAAAAGATTCAAACATTCTAAAAACGATTCAAACATTCTAAAAAAGATCAAACATTCTAAAAACGATTCAAACATTCTAAAAAAGATTCAAACATTCTAAAAACGATTCAAACATTCTAAAAAATTCTAAAAACGATTCAAACATTCTAAAAAATTCTAAAAACGATTCAAACATTCTAAAAAGATTCAAACATTCTAAAAACGATTCAAACATTCTAAAAACGATTCAAACATTCTAAAAAATTCTAAAAACGATTCAAACATTCTAAAAAGATTCAAACATTCTAAAAACGATTCAAACATTCTAAAAGGATTCAAACATTCTTAAAAGATCAAACATTCTAAAAACGATTCAAACATTCTAAAAACGATTCAAACATTCTAAAAAATTCTAAAAACGATTCAAACATTCTAAAAAGATTCAAACATTCTAAAAACGATTCAAACATTCTAAAAACGATTCAAACATTCTAAAAAATTCTAAAAACGATTCAAACATTCTAAAAGGATTCAAACATTCTAAAAACGATTCAAACATTCTAAAAACGATTCAAACATTCTAAAAAATTCTAAAAACGATTCAAACATTCTAAAAAGATTCAAACATTCTAAAAACGATTCAAACATTCTAAAAACGATTCAAACATTCTAAAAAATTCTAAAAACGATTCAAACATTCTAAAAAGATTCAAACATTCTAAAAACGATTCAAACATTCTAAAAAGATCAAACATTCTAAAAACGATTCAAACATTCTAAAAACGATTCAAACATTCTAAAAAATTCTAAAAAAGATTCAAACATTCTAAAAGGATTCAAACATTCTTAAAACGATTCAAACATTCTAAAAAGATCAAACATTCTAAAAACGATTCAAACATTCTAAAAACGATTCAAACATTCTAAAAAAATCTAAAAAAGATTCAAACATTCTAAAAAGATTCAAACATTCTAAAAGGATTCAAACATTCTTAAAACGATTCAAACATTCTAAAAGGATTCAAACATTCTAAAAAAGATATAAACATTCTAAAAAAGATTCAAACATTCTAAAAACGATTCAAACATTCTAAAAAGATCAAACATTCTAAAAAATTCTAAAAAAGATTCAAACATTCTAAAAGGATTCAAACATTCTAAAAACGATTCAAACATTCTAAAAACGATTCAAACATTCTAAAAAATTCTAAAAACGATTCAAACATTCTAAAAAATTCTAAAAACGATTCAAACATTCTAAAAAGATTCAAACATTCTAAAAACGATTCAAACATTCTAAAAAAGATCAAACATTCTAAAAACGATTCAAACATTCTAAAAAAGATTCAAACATTCTAAAAACGATTCAAACATTCTAAAAAATTCTAAAAACGATTCAAACATTCTAAAAAATTCTAAAAACGATTCAAACATTCTAAAAAATTCTAAAAACGATTCAAACATTCTAAAAAATTCTAAAAACGATTCAAACATTCTAAAAAGATTCAAACATTCTAAAAACGATTCAAACATTCTAAAAGGATTCAAACATTCTTAAAAGATCAAACATTCTAAAAACGATTCAAACATTCTAAAAAAGATTCAAACATTCTAAAAACGATTCAAACATTCTAAAAACGATTCAAACATTCTAAAAACGATTCAAACATTCTAAAAAAGATATAAACATTCTAAAAAAGATTCAAACATTCTAAAAACGATTCAAACATTCTAAAAACGATTCAACATTCTAAAAATATTCAAACATTCTAAAAACGATTCAAACATTCTAAAAACGATTCAAACATTCTAAAAAATTCTAAAAACGATTCAAACATTCTAAAAAGATTCAAAAATTCTAAAAGGATTCAAACATTCTTAAAACGATTCAAACATTCTAAAAACGATTCAAACATTCTAAAAAAGATTCAAACATTCTAAAAGGATTCAAACATTCTTAAAACGATTCAAACATTCTAAAAACGATTCAAACATTCTAAAAACGATTCAAACATTCTAAAAACGATTCAAACATTCTAAAAAATTCTAAAAAAGATTCAAACATTCTAAAAGGATTCAAACATTCTAAAAAAGATTCAAACATTCTAAAAACGATTCAAACATTCTAAAAAGATTCAAACATTCTAAAAAAGATTCAAACATTCTAAAAGGATTCAAACATTCTAAAAACGATTAAATCATTCTAAAAACGATTAAATCATTCTAAAAACGATTCAAACATTCTAAAAACGATTCAAACATTCTAAAAAAGATTCAAACATTCTAAAAGGATTCAAACATTCTAAAAACGATTCAAAGATTCTAAAAAGATTCAAACATTCTAAAAACGATTCACACATTCTAAAAATGATTCAAACATTCTTAAAAATTCTAAAAAAGATTCAAACATTCTAAAAGGATTCAAACATTCTAAAAACGATTCAAACATTCTAAAAATATTCAAACATTCTAAAAACGATTCAAACATTCTAAAAAAGATTCAAACATTCTAAAAAAATCTAAAAAAGATTCAAACATTCTAAAAACGATTAAATCATTCTAAAAACGATTCTAACATTCTAAAAACGATTCAAACATTCTAAAAAAGATTCAAACATTCTAAAAACGATTCAAACATTCTAAAAAGATTCAAACATTCTAAAAAAGATTCAAACATTCTAAAAACGATTCAAACATTCTAAAAACGATTCAAACATTCTAAAAACGATTCAAACATTCTAAAAGGATTCAAACATTCTAAAAACGATTCAAACATTCTAAAAAGATCAAACATTCTAAAAACGATTCAAACATTCTAAAGACGATTCAAACATTCTAAAAAGATCAAACATTCTAAAAACGATTCAAACATTCTAAAAAAGATTCAAACATTCTAAAAACGATTCAAACATTCTAAAAACGATTCAACATTCTAAAAATATTCAAACATTCTAAAAACGATTCAAACATTCTAAAAACGATTCAAACATTCTAAAAAATTCTAAAAACGATTCAAACATTCTAAAAGGATTCAAACATTCTAAAAACGATTCAAACATTCTAAAAAGATCAAACATTCTAAAAACGATTCAAACATTCTAAAAAGATCAAACATTCTAAAAACGATTCAAACATTCTAAAACGATTCAAACATTCTAAAAAGATTCAAAAATTCTAAAAAAGATTCAAACATTCTAAAAGGATTCAAACATTCTTAAAACGATTCAAACATTCTAAAAACGATTCAAACATTCTAAAAAAGATTCAAACATTCTAAAAGGATTCAAACATTCTTAAAACGATTCAAACATTCTAAAAACGATTCAAACATTCTAAAAACGATTCAAACATTCTAAAAACGATTCAAACATTCTAAAAAATTCTAAAAAAGATTCAAACATTCTAAAAGGATTCAAACATTCTAAAAAAGATTCAAACATTCTAAAAACGATTCAAACATTCTAAAAAGATTCAAACATTCTAAAAAAGATTCAAACATTCTAAAAGGATTCAAACATTCTAAAAACGATTAAATCATTCTAAAAACGATTAAATCATTCTAAAAACGATTCAAACATTCTAAAAACGATTCAAACATTCTAAAAAAGATTCAAACATTCTAAAAGGATTCAAACATTCTAAAAACGATTCAAAGATTCTAAAAAGATTCAAACATTCTAAAAACGATTCACACATTCTAAAAATGATTCAAACATTCTTAAAAATTCTAAAAAAGATTCAAACATTCTAAAAGGATTCAAACATTCTAAAAACGATTCAAACATTCTAAAAATATTCAAACATTCTAAAAACGATTCAAACATTCTAAAAAAGATTCAAACATTCTAAAAAAATCTAAAAAAGATTCAAACATTCTAAAAACGATTAAATCATTCTAAAAACGATTCTAACATTCTAAAAACGATTCAAACATTCTAAAAAAGATTCAAACATTCTAAAAACGATTCAAACATTCTAAAAAGATTCAAACATTCTAAAAAAGATTCAAACATTCTAAAAACGATTCAAACATTCTAAAAACGATTCAAACATTCTAAAAACGATTCAAACATTCTAAAAGGATTCAAACATTCTAAAAACGATTCAAACATTCTAAAAAGATCAAACATTCTAAAAACGATTCAAACATTCTAAAGACGATTCAAACATTCTAAAAAGATCAAACATTCTAAAAACGATTCAAACATTCTAAAAAAGATTCAAACATTCTAAAAACGATTCAAACATTCTAAAAAAGATTCAAACATTCTAAAAACGATTCAAACATTCTAAAAAAGATTCAAACATTCTAAAAACGATTCAAACATTCTAAAATGATTCAAACATTCTAAAAAGATTCAAACATTCTAAAAACGATTCAAACATTCTAAAAACGATTCAAACATTCTAAAAAATTCTAAAAAAGATTCAAACATTCTAAAAGGATTCAAACATTCTAAAAACGATTCAAACATTCTAAAAGGATTCAAACATTCTAAAAACGATTCAAACATTCTAAAAAGATCAAACATTCTAAAAAAGATTCAAACATTCTAAAAACGATTCAAACATTCTAAAAAAGATTCAAACATTCTAAAAACGATTCAAACATTCTAAAAAAGATTCAAACATTCTAAAAACGATTCAAACATTCTAAAATGATTCAAACATTCTAAAAAGATTCAAACATTCTAAAAACGATTCAAACATTCTAAAAACGATTCAAACATTCTAAAAAATTCTAAAAACGATTCAAACATTCTAAAAAATTCTAAAAACGATTCAAACATTCTAAAAAATTCTAAAAACGATTCAAACATTCTAAAAAATTCTAAAAACGATTCAAACATTCTAAAAAGATTCAAACATTCTAAAAACGATTCAAACATTCTAAAAAAGATCAAACATTCTAAAAACGATTCAAACATTCTAAAAAAGATTCAAACATTCTAAAAACGATTCAAACATTCTAAAAAATTCTAAAAACGATTCAAACATTCTAAAAAATTCTAAAAACGATTCAAACATTCTAAAAAGATTCAAACATTCTAAAAACGATTCAAACATTCTAAAAACGATTCAAACATTCTAAAAAATTCTAAAAACGATTCAAACATTCTAAAAAGATTCAAACATTCTAAAAACGATTCAAACATTCTAAAAGGATTCAAACATTCTTAAAAGATCAAACATTCTAAAAACGATTCAAACATTCTAAAAACGATTCAAACATTCTAAAAAATTCTAAAAACGATTCAAACATTCTAAAAAGATCAAACATTCTAAAAACGATTCAAACATTCTAAAAAGATCAAACATTCTAAAGACGATTCAAACATTCTAAAAAGATCAAACATTCTAAAAACGATTCAAACATTCTAAAAAGATCAAACATTCTAAAAACGATTCAAACATTCTAAAACGATTCAAACATTCTAAAAAGATTCAAAAATTCTAAAAAAGATTCAAACATTCTAAAAGGATTCAAACATTCTTAAAACGATTCAAACATTCTAAAAACGATTCAAACATTCTAAAAAAGATTCAAACATTCTAAAAGGATTCAAACATTCTAAAAACGATTCAAACATTCTAAAAACGATTCAAACATTCTAAAAACGATTCAAACATTCTAAAAAGATCAAACATTCTAAAAACGATTCAAACATTCTAAAAAATTCTAAAAAAGATTCAAACATTCTAAAAGGATTCAAACATTCTAAAAAAGATTCAAACATTCTAAAAACGATTCAAACATTCTAAAAAGATTCAAACATTCTAAAAGGATTCAAACATTCTAAAAACGATTAAATCATTCTAAAAAATTCTAAAAACGATTCAAACATTCTAAAAAATTCTAAAAACGATTCAAACATTCTAAAAAATTCTAAAAACGATTCAAACATTCTAAAAAGATTCAAACATTCTAAAAACGATTCAAACATTCTAAAAAAGATCAAACATTCTAAAAACGATTCAAACATTCTAAAAAAGATTCAAACATTCTAAAAACGATTCAAACATTCTAAAAAATTCTAAAAACGATTCAAACATTCTAAAAAATTCTAAAAACGATTCAAACATTCTAAAAAGATTCAAACATTCTAAAAACGATTCAAACATTCTAAAAACGATTCAAACATTCTAAAAAATTCTAAAAACGATTCAAACATTCTAAAAAGATTCAAACATTCTAAAAACGATTCAAACATTCTAAAAACGATTCAAACATTCTAAAAAGATCAAACATTCTAAAAACGATTCAAACATTCTAAAAACGATTCAAACATTCTAAAAAATTCTAAAAAAGATTCAAACATTCTAAAAGGATTCAAACATTCTTAAAACGATTCAAACATTCTAAAAACGATTCAAACATTCTAAAAAAGATTCAAACATTCTAAAAAAATCTAAAAAAGATTCAAACATTCTAAAAAGATTCAAACATTCTAAAAGGATTCAAACATTCTTAAAACGATTCAAACATTCTAAAAGGATTCAAACATTCTAAAAAAGATATAAACATTCTAAAAAAGATTCAAACATTCTAAAAACGATTCAAACATTCTAAAAAGATCAAACATTCTAAAAACGATTCAAACATTCTAAAAACGATTCAAACATTCTAAAAACAATTCAAACATTCTAAAAACGATTCAAACATTCTAAAAACGATTCAAACATTCTAAAAAATTCTAAAAAAGATTCAAACATTCTAAAAGGATTCAAACATTCTAAAAACGATTCAAACATTCTAAAAACGATTCAAACATTCTAAAAAATTCTAAAAACGATTCAAACATTCTAAAAAATTCTAAAAACGATTCAAACATTCTAAAAAGATTCAAACATTCTAAAAACGATTCAAACATTCTAAAAAAGATCAAACATTCTAAAAACGATTCAAACATTCTAAAAAAGATTCAAACATTCTAAAAACGATTCAAACATTCTAAAAAATTCTAAAAACGATTCAAACATTCTAAAAAATTCTAAAAACGATTCAAACATTCTAAAAAGATTCAAACATTCTAAAAACGATTCAAACATTCTAAAAACGATTCAAACATTCTAAAAAATTCTAAAAACGATTCAAACATTCTAAAAAGATTCAAACATTCTAAAAACGATTCAAACATTCTAAAAGGATTCAAACATTCTTAAAAGATCAAACATTCTAAAAACGATTCAAACATTCTAAAAACGATTCAAACATTCTAAAAAATTCTAAAAACGATTCAAACATTCTAAAAAGATTCAAACATTCTAAAAACGATTCAAACATTCTAAAAACGATTCAAACATTCTAAAAAATTCTAAAAACGATTCAAACATTCTAAAAGGATTCAAACATTCTAAAAACGATTCAAACATTCTAAAAACGATTCAAACATTCTAAAAAATTCTAAAAACGATTCAAACATTCTAAAAAGATTCAAACATTCTAAAAACGATTCAAACATTCTAAAAACGATTCAAACATTCTAAAAAATTCTAAAAACGATTCAAACATTCTAAAAAGATTCAAACATTCTAAAAACGATTCAAACATTCTAAAAAGATCAAACATTCTAAAAACGATTCAAACATTCTAAAAACGATTCAAACATTCTAAAAAATTCTAAAAAAGATTCAAACATTCTAAAAGGATTCAAACATTCTTAAAACGATTCAAACATTCTAAAAAGATCAAACATTCTAAAAACGATTCAAACATTCTAAAAACGATTCAAACATTCTAAAAAAATCTAAAAAAGATTCAAACATTCTAAAAAGATTCAAACATTCTAAAAGGATTCAAACATTCTTAAAACGATTCAAACATTCTAAAAGGATTCAAACATTCTAAAAAAGATATAAACATTCTAAAAAAGATTCAAACATTCTAAAAACGATTCAAACATTCTAAAAAGATCAAACATTCTAAAAACGATTCAAACATTCTAAAAACGATTCAAACATTCTAAAAACAATTCAAACATTCTAAAAACGATTCAAACATTCTAAAAACGATTCAAACATTCTAAAAAATTCTAAAAAAGATTCAAACATTCTAAAAGGATTCAAACATTCTAAAAACGATTCAAACATTCTAAAAACGATTCAAACATTCTAAAAAATTCTAAAAACGATTCAAACATTCTAAAAAATTCTAAAAACGATTCAAACATTCTAAAAAGATTCAAACATTCTAAAAACGATTCAAACATTCTAAAAAAGATCAAACATTCTAAAAACGATTCAAACATTCTAAAAAAGATTCAAACATTCTAAAAACGATTCAAACATTCTAAAAAATTCTAAAAACGATTCAAACATTCTAAAAAATTCTAAAAACGATTCAAACATTCTAAAAAATTCTAAAAACGATTCAAACATTCTAAAAAATTCTAAAAACGATTCAAACATTCTAAAAAGATTCAAACATTCTAAAAACGATTCAAACATTCTAAAAGGATTCAAACATTCTTAAAAGATCAAACATTCTAAAAACGATTCAAACATTCTAAAAAATTCTAAAAACGATTCAAACATTCTAAAAAGATTCAAACATTCTAAAAACGATTCAAACATTCTAAAAACGATTCAAACATTCTAAAAACGATTCAAACATTCTAAAAAAGATATAAACATTCTAAAAAAGATTCAAACATTCTAAAAACGATTCAAACATTCTAAAAACGATTCAACATTCTAAAAATATTCAAACATTCTAAAAACGATTCAAACATTCTAAAAACGATTCAAACATTCTAAAAAATTCTAAAAACGATTCAAACATTCTAAAAGGATTCAAACATTCTAAAAACGATTCAAACATTCTAAAAAGATCAAACATTCTAAAAACGATTCAAACATTCTAAAAAGATCAAACATTCTAAAAACGATTCAAACATTCTAAAACGATTCAAACATTCTAAAAAGATTCAAAAATTCTAAAAAAGATTCAAACATTCTAAAAGGATTCAAACATTCTTAAAACGATTCAAACATTCTAAAAACGATTCAAACATTCTAAAAAAGATTCAAACATTCTAAAAGGATTCAAACATTCTTAAAACGATTCAAACATTCTAAAAACGATTCAAACATTCTAAAAACGATTCAAACATTCTAAAAACGATTCAAACATTCTAAAAAATTCTAAAAAAGATTCAAACATTCTAAAAGGATTCAAACATTCTAAAAAAGATTCAAACATTCTAAAAACGATTCAAACATTCTAAAAAGATTCAAACATTCTAAAAAAGATTCAAACATTCTAAAAGGATTCAAACATTCTAAAAACGATTAAATCATTCTAAAAACGATTAAATCATTCTAAAAACGATTCAAACATTCTAAAAACGATTCAAACATTCTAAAAAAGATTCAAACATTCTAAAAGGATTCAAACATTCTAAAAACGATTCAAAGATTCTAAAAAGATTCAAACATTCTAAAAACGATTCACACATTCTAAAAATGATTCAAACATTCTTAAAAATTCTAAAAAAGATTCAAACATTCTAAAAGGATTCAAACATTCTAAAAACGATTCAAACATTCTAAAAATATTCAAACATTCTAAAAACGATTCAAACATTCTAAAAAAGATTCAAACATTCTAAAAAAATCTAAAAAAGATTCAAACATTCTAAAAACGATTAAATCATTCTAAAAACGATTCTAACATTCTAAAAACGATTCAAACATTCTAAAAAAGATTCAAACATTCTAAAAACGATTCAAACATTCTAAAAAGATTCAAACATTCTAAAAAAGATTCAAACATTCTAAAAACGATTCAAACATTCTAAAAACGATTCAAACATTCTAAAAACGATTCAAACATTCTAAAAGGATTCAAACATTCTAAAAACGATTCAAACATTCTAAAAAGATCAAACATTCTAAAAACGATTCAAACATTCTAAAGACGATTCAAACATTCTAAAAAGATCAAACATTCTAAAAACGATTCAAACATTCTAAAAAAGATTCAAACATTCTAAAAACGATTCAAACATTCTAAAAAAGATTCAAACATTCTAAAAACGATTCAAACATTCTAAAAAAGATTCAAACATTCTAAAAACGATTCAAACATTCTAAAATGATTCAAACATTCTAAAAAGATTCAAACATTCTAAAAACGATTCAAACATTCTAAAAACGATTCAAACATTCTAAAAAATTCTAAAAAAGATTCAAACATTCTAAAAGGATTCAAACATTCTAAAAACGATTCAAACATTCTAAAAGGATTCAAACATTCTAAAAACGATTCAAACATTCTAAAAAGATCAAACATTCTAAAAAAGATTCAAACATTCTAAAAACGATTCAAACATTCTAAAAAAGATTCAAACATTCTAAAAACGATTCAAACATTCTAAAAAAGATTCAAACATTCTAAAAACGATTCAAACATTCTAAAATGATTCAAACATTCTAAAAAGATTCAAACATTCTAAAAACGATTCAAACATTCTAAAAAAGATTCAAACATTCTAAAAGGATTCAAACATTCTAAAAACGATTCAAACATTCTAAAAACGATTCAAACATTCTAAAAAATTCTAAAAACGATTCAAACATTCTAAAAAATTCTAAAAACGATTCAAACATTCTAAAAAATTCTAAAAACGATTCAAACATTCTAAAAAGATTCAAACATTCTAAAAACGATTCAAACATTCTAAAAAAGATCAAACATTCTAAAAACGATTCAAACATTCTAAAAAAGATTCAAACATTCTAAAAACGATTCAAACATTCTAAAAAATTCTAAAAACGATTCAAACATTCTAAAAAATTCTAAAAACGATTCAAACATTCTAAAAAGATTCAAACATTCTAAAAACGATTCAAACATTCTAAAAACGATTCAAACATTCTAAAAAATTCTAAAAACGATTCAAACATTCTAAAAAGATTCAAACATTCTAAAAACGATTCAAACATTCTAAAAGGATTCAAACATTCTTAAAAGATCAAACATTCTAAAAACGATTCAAACATTCTAAAAACGATTCAAACATTCTAAAAAATTCTAAAAACGATTCAAACATTCTAAAAAGATCAAACATTCTAAAAACGATTCAAACATTCTAAAAAGATCAAACATTCTAAAGACGATTCAAACATTCTAAAAAGATCAAACATTCTAAAAACGATTCAAACATTCTAAAAAGATCAAACATTCTAAAAACGATTCAAACATTCTAAAACGATTCAAACATTCTAAAAAGATTCAAAAATTCTAAAAAAGATTCAAACATTCTAAAAGGATTCAAACATTCTTAAAACGATTCAAACATTCTAAAAACGATTCAAACATTCTAAAAAAGATTCAAACATTCTAAAAGGATTCAAACATTCTTAAAACGATTCAAACATTCTAAAAACGATTCAAACATTCTAAAAACGATTCAAACATTCTAAAAACGATTCAAACATTCTAAAAAGATCAAACATTCTAAAAACGATTCAAACATTCTAAAAAATTCTAAAAAAGATTCAAACATTCTAAAAGGATTCAAACATTCTAAAAAAGATTCAAACATTCTAAAAACGATTCAAACATTCTAAAAAGATTCAAACATTCTAAAAAAGATTCAAACATTCTAAAAGGATTCAAACATTCTAAAAACGATTAAATCATTCTAAAAACGATTAAATCATTCTAAAAACGATTCAAACATTCTAAAAACGATTCAAACATTCTAAAAAAGATTCAAACATTCTAAAAGGATTCAAACATTCTAAAAACGATTCAAAGATTCTAAAAAGATTCAAACATTCTAAAAACGATTCACACATTCTAAAAATGATTCAAACATTCTTAAAAATTCTAAAAAAGATTCAAACATTCTAAAAGGATTCAAACATTCTAAAAACGATTCAAACATTCTAAAAATATTCAAACATTCTAAAAACGATTCAAACATTCTAAAAAAGATTCAAACATTCTAAAAAAATCTAAAAAAGATTCAAACATTCTAAAAACGATTAAATCATTCTAAAAACGATTCTAACATTCTAAAAACGATTCAAACATTCTAAAAACGATTCAAACATTCTAAAAAATTCTAAAAAAGATTCAAACATTCTAAAAAAGATTCAAACATTCTAAAAACGATTAAATCATTCTAAAAACGATTCTAACATTCTAAAAACGATTCACACATTCTAAAAATGATTCAAACATTCTTAAAAATTCTAAAAAAGATTCAAACATTCTAAAAGGATTCAAACATTCTAAAAACGATTCAAACATTCTAAAAATATTCAAACATTCTAAAAACGATTCAAACATTCTAAAAAAGATTCAAACATTCTAAAAAAATCTAAAAAAGATTCAAACATTCTAAAAAGATTCAAACATTCTAAAAAAGATTCAAACATTCTAAAAACGATTCAAACATTCTAAAAACGATTCAAACATTCTAAAAACGATTCAAACATTCTAAAAAATTCTAAAAAAGATTCAAACATTCTAAAAGGATTCAAACATTCTTAAAACGATTCAAACATTCTAAAAGGATTCAAACATTCTAAAAACGATTCAAACATTCTAAAAAATTCTAAAAAAGATTCAAACATTCTAAAAAATTCTAAAAAAGATTCAAACATTCTAAAAGGATTCAAACATTCTTAAAACGATTCAAACATTCTAAAAACGATTCAAACATTCTAAAAAGATCAAACATTCTAAAAGGATTCAAACATTCTAAAAACGATTCAAACATTCTAAAAAGATCAAACATTCTAAAAGGATTCAAACATTCTTAAAACGATTCAAACATTCTAAAAACGATTCAAACATTCTAAAAACGATTCACACATTCTAAAAATGATTCAAACATTCTTAAAAATTCTAAAAAAGATTCAAACATTCTAAAAGGATTCAAACATTCTAAAAACGATTCAAACATTCTAAAAATATTCAAACATTCTAAAAAAATCTAAAAAAGATTCAAACATTCTAAAAACGATTAAATCATTCTAAAAACGATTCAAACATTCTAAAAAAGATTCAAACATTCTAAAAGGATTCAAACATTCTTAAAACGATTCAAACATTCTAAAAACGATTCAAACATTCTAAAAACGATTCAAACATTCTAAAAACGATTCAAAGATTCTAAAAAGATTCAAACATTCTAAAAACGATTCACACATTCTAAAAATGATTCAAACATTCTTAAAAATTCTAAAAAAGATTCAAACATTCTAAAAGGATTCAAACATTCTAAAAACGATTCAAACATTCTAAAAATATTCAAACATTCTAAAAACGATTCAAACATTCTAAAAAAGATTCAAACATTCTAAAAAAATCTAAAAAAGATTCAAACATTCTAAAAACGATTAAATCATTCTAAAAACGATTCAAACATTCTAAAAAAGATTCAAACATTCTAAAAGGATTCAAACATTCTTAAAACGATTCAAACATTCTAAAAACGATTCAAACATTCTAAAAACGATTCAAACATTCTAAAAACGATTCAAAGATTCTAAAAAGATTCAAACATTCTAAAAACGATTCACACATTCTAAAAATGATTCAAACATTCTTAAAAATTCTAAAAAAGATTCAAACATTCTTAAAACGATTCAAACATTATAAAAGGATTCAAACATTCTTAAAACGATTCAAACATTCTAAAAACGATTCAAACATTCTAAAAGGATTCAAACATTCTAAAAACGATTCAAACATTCTAAAAAGATCAAACATTCTAAAAACGATTCAAACATTCTAAAGACGATTCAAACATTCTAAAAAGATCAAACATTCTAAAAACGATTCAAACATTCTAAAAAGATCAAACATTCTAAAAACGATTCAAACATTCTAAAAACGATTCAAACATTCTAAAAAAGATTCAAACATTCTAAAAAAATCTAAAAAAGATTCAAACATTCTAAAAAGATTCAAACATTCTAAAAAAGGATTCAACCATTCTAAAAAAGATTCAAACATTCTAAAAGGATTCAAACATTCTTAAAACGATTCAAACATTCTAAAAGGATTCAAACATTCTAAAAAAGATATAAACATTCTAAAAAAGATTCAAACATTCTAAAAACGATTCAAACATTCTAAAAAGATCAAACATTCTAAAAACGATTCAAACATTCTAAAAACGATTCAAACATTCTAAAAAATTCTAAAAACGATTCAAACATTCTAAAAGGATTCAAACATTCTTAAAACGATTCAAACATTCTAAAAGGATTCAAACATTCTAAAAAAGATATAAACATTCTAAAAAAGATTCAAACATTCTAAAAACGATTCAAACATTCTAAAAAGATCAAACATTCTAAAAACGATTCAAACATTCTAAAAACGATTCAAACATTCTAAAAACAATTCAAACATTCTAAAAACGATTCAAACATTCTAAAAACGATTCAAACATTCTAAAAAATTCTAAAAACGATTCAAACATTCTAAAAAATTCTAAAAACGATTCAAACATTCTAAAAAGATTCAAACATTCTAAAAACGATTCAAACATTCTAAAAAAGATCAAACATTCTAAAAACGATTCAAACATTCTAAAAAAGATTCAAACATTCTAAAAACGATTCAAACATTCTAAAAAATTCTAAAAACGATTCAAACATTCTAAAAAATTCTAAAAACGATTCAAACATTCTAAAAACGATTCAAACATTCTAAAAAATTCTAAAAACGATTCAAACATTCTAAAAAGATTCAAACATTCTAAAAACGATTCAAACATTCTAAAAACGATTCAAACATTCTAAAAAATTCTAAAAACGATTCAAACATTCTAAAAGGATTCAAACATTCTAAAAACGATTCAAACATTCTAAAAACGATTCAAACATTCTAAAAGGATTCAAACATTCTAAAAAAGATATAAACATTCTAAAAAGATTCAAACATTCTAAAAAAGGATTCAACCATTCTAAAAAAGATTCAAACATTCTAAAAGGATTCAAACATTCTTAAAACGATTCAAACATTCTAAAAGGATTCAAACATTCTAAAAAAGATATAAACATTCTAAAAAAGATTCAAACATTCTAAAAACGATTCAAACATTCTAAAAAGATCAAACATTCTAAAAACGATTCAAACATTCTAAAAACGATTCAAACATTCTAAAAAATTCTAAAAACGATTCAAACATTCTAAAAGGATTCAAACATTCTTAAAACGATTCAAACATTCTAAAAGGATTCAAACATTCTAAAAAAGATATAAACATTCTAAAAAAGATTCAAACATTCTAAAAACGATTCAAACATTCTAAAAAGATCAAACATTCTAAAAACGATTCAAACATTCTAAAAACGATTCAAACATTCTAAAAACAATTCAAACATTCTAAAAACGATTCAAACATTCTAAAAACGATTCAAACATTCTAAAAAATTCTAAAAACGATTCAAACATTCTAAAAAATTCTAAAAACGATTCAAACATTCTAAAAAGATTCAAACATTCTAAAAACGATTCAAACATTCTAAAAAAGATCAAACATTCTAAAAACGATTCAAACATTCTAAAAAAGATTCAAACATTCTAAAAACGATTCAAACATTCTAAAAAATTCTAAAAACGATTCAAACATTCTAAAAAATTCTAAAAACGATTCAAACATTCTAAAAACGATTCAAACATTCTAAAAAATTCTAAAAACGATTCAAACATTCTAAAAAGATTCAAACATTCTAAAAACGATTCAAACATTCTAAAAACGATTCAAACATTCTAAAAAATTCTAAAAACGATTCAAACATTCTAAAAGGATTCAAACATTCTAAAAACGATTCAAACATTCTAAAAACGATTCAAACATTCTAAAAACGATTCAAACATTCTAAAAACGATTCAAACATTCTAAAAAATTCTAAAAACGATTCAAACATTCTAAAAAGATTCAAACATTCTAAAAACGATTCAAACATTCTAAAAAGATCAAACATTCTAAAAACGATTCAAACATTCTAAAAACGATTCAAACATTCTAAAAAATTCTAAAAAAGATTCAAACATTCTAAAAAAATCTAAAAAAGATTCAAACATTCTAAAAAGATTCAAACATTCTAAAAGGATTCAAACATTCTTAAAACGATGCAAACATTCTAAAAGGATTCAAACATTCTAAAAAAGATCAAACATTCTAAAAACGATTCAAACATTCTAAAAAAGATTCAAACATTCTAAAAACGATTCAAACATTCTAAAAAATTCTAAAAACGATTCAAACATTCTAAAAAATTCTAAAAACGATTCAAACATTCTAAAAACGATTCAAACATTCTAAAAAATTCTAAAAACGATTCAAACATTCTAAAAAGATTCAAACATTCTAAAAACGATTCAAACATTCTAAAAACGATTCAAACATTCTAAAAAATTCTAAAAACTATTCAAACATTCTAAAAGGATTCAAACATTCTAAAAACGATTCAAACATTCTAAAAACGATTCAAACATTCTAAAAAATTCTAAAAACGATTCAAACATTCTAAAAAGATTCAAACATTCTAAAAACGATTCAAACATTCTAAAAACGATTCAAACATTCTAAAAAATTCTAAAAACGATTCAAACATTCTAAAAAGATTCAAACATTCTAAAAACGATTCAAACATTCTAAAAAGATCAAACATTCTAAAAACGATTCAAACATTCTAAAAACGATTCAAACATTCTAAAAAATTCTAAAAAAGATTCAAACATTCTAAAAAAATCTAAAAAAGATTCAAACATTCTAAAAAGATCAAACATTCTAAAAACGATTCAAACATTCTAAAAACGATTCAAACATTCTAAAAACAATTCAAACATTCTAAAAACGATTCAAACATTCTAAAAACGATTCAAACATTCTAAAAAATTCTAAAAAAGATTCAAACATTCTAAAAGGATTCAAACATTCTAAAAACGATTCAAACATTCTAAAAACGATTCAAACATTCTAAAAAATTCTAAAAACGATTCAAACATTCTAAAAAATTCTAAAAACGATTCAAACATTCTAAAAAGATTCAAACATTCTAAAAACGATTCAAACATTCTAAAAAAGATCAAACATTCTAAAAACGATTCAAACATTCTAAAAAAGATTCAAACATTCTAAAAACGATTCAAACATTCTAAAAAATTCTAAAAACGATTCAAACATTCTAAAAAATTCTAAAAACGATTCAAACATTCTAAAAAATTCTAAAAACGATTCAAACATTCTAAAAAGATTCAAACATTCTAAAAACGATTCAAACATTCTAAAAACGATTCAAACATTCTAAAAAATTCTAAAAACGATTCAAACATTCTAAAAAGATTCAAACATTCTAAAAACGATTCAAACATTCTAAAAGGATTCAAACATTCTTAAAAGATCAAACATTCTAAAAACGATTCAAACATTCTAAAAACGATTCAAACATTCTAAAAAATTCTAAAAACGATTCAAACATTCTAAAAAGATTCAAACATTCTAAAAACGATTCAAACATTCTAAAAACGATTCAAACATTCTAAAAACGATTCAAACATTCTAAAAAAGATATAAACATTCTAAAAAAGATTCAAACATTCTAAAAACGATTCAAACATTCTAAAAACGATTCAACATTCTAAAAAGATTCAAACATTCTAAAAACGATTCAAACATTCTAAAAACGATTCAACATTCTAAAAGGATTCAAACATTCTAAAAAAGATTCAAACATTCTAAAAAATTCTAAAAAAGATTCAAACATTCTAAAAGGATTCAAACATTCTAAAAACGATTCAAACATTCTAAAAACGATTCAAACATTCTAAAAAATTCTAAAAACGATTCAAACATTCTAAAAAATTCTAAAAACGATTCAAACATTCTAAAAAGATTCAAACATTCTAAAAACGATTCAAACATTCTAAAAAAGATCAAACATTCTAAAAACGATTCAAACATTCTAAAAAAGATTCAAACATTCTAAAAACGATTCAAACATTCTAAAAAATTCTAAAAACGATTCAAACATTCTAAAAAATTCTAAAAACGATTCAAACATTCTAAAAAATTCTAAAAACGATTCAAACATTCTAAAAAGATTCAAACATTCTAAAAACGATTCAAACATTCTAAAAACGATTCAAACATTCTAAAAAATTCTAAAAACGATTCAAACATTCTAAAAAGATTCAAACATTCTAAAAACGATTCAAACATTCTAAAAGGATTCAAACATTCTTAAAAGATCAAACATTCTAAAAACGATTCAAACATTCTAAAAACGATTCAAACATTCTAAAAAATTCTAAAAACGATTCAAACATTCTAAAAAGATTCAAACATTCTAAAAACGATTCAAACATTCTAAAAACGATTCAAACATTCTAAAAACGATTCAAACATTCTAAAAAAGATATAAACATTCTAAAAAAGATTCAAACATTCTAAAAACGATTCAAACATTCTAAAAACGATTCAACATTCTAAAAATATTCAAACATTCTAAAAACGATTCAAACATTCTAAAAACGATTCAAACATTCTAAAAAATTCTAAAAACGATTCAAACATTCTAAAAGGATTCAAACATTCTAAAAACGATTCAAACATTCTAAAAAGATCAAACATTCTAAAAACGATTCAAACATTCTAAAAAATTCTAAAAACGATTCAAACATTCTAAAAAGATTCAAACATTCTAAAAACGATTCAAACATTCTAAAAACGATTCAAACATTCTAAAAAATTCTAAAAACGATTCAAACATTCTAAAAAGATTCAAACATTCTAAAAACGATTCAAACATTCTAAAAAGATCAAACATTCTAAAAACGATTCAAACATTCTAAAAACGATTCAAACATTCTAAAAAATTCTAAAAAAGATTCAAACATTCTAAAAAAATCTAAAAAAGATTCAAACATTCTAAAAAGATTCAAACATTCTAAAAGGATTCAAACATTCTTAAAACGATGCAAACATTCTAAAAGGATTCAAACATTCTAAAAAAGATCAAACATTCTAAAAACGATTCAAACATTCTAAAAAAGATTCAAACATTCTAAAAACGATTCAAACATTCTAAAAAATTCTAAAAACGATTCAAACATTCTAAAAAATTCTAAAAACGATTCAAACATTCTAAAAAGATTCAAACATTCTAAAAACGATTCAAACATTCTAAAAACGATTCAAACATTCTAAAAAATTCTAAAAACGATTCAAACATTCTAAAAAGATTCAAACATTCTAAAAACGATTCAAACATTCTAAAAGGATTCAAACATTCTTAAAAGATCAAACATTCTAAAAACGATTCAAACATTCTAAAAACGATTCAAACATTCTAAAAAATTCTAAAAACGATTCAAACATTCTAAAAAGATTCAAACATTCTAAAAACGATTCAAACATTCTAAAAACGATTCAAACATTCTAAAAACGATTCAAACATTCTAAAAAAGATATAAACATTCTAAAAAAGATTCAAACATTCTAAAAACGATTCAAACATTCTAAAAACGATTCAACATTCTAAAAAGATTCAAACATTCTAAAAACGATTCAAACATTCTAAAAACGATTCAACATTCTAAAAGGATTCAAACATTCTAAAAAAGATTCAAACATTCTAAAAAATTCTAAAAAAGATTCAAACATTCTAAAAGGATTCAAACATTCTAAAAACGATTCAAACATTCTAAAAACGATTCAAACATTCTAAAAAATTCTAAAAACGATTCAAACATTCTAAAAAATTCTAAAAACGATTCAAACATTCTAAAAAGATTCAAACATTCTAAAAACGATTCAAACATTCTAAAAAAGATCAAACATTCTAAAAACGATTCAAACATTCTAAAAAAGATTCAAACATTCTAAAAACGATTCAAACATTCTAAAAAATTCTAAAAACGATTCAAACATTCTAAAAAATTCTAAAAACGATTCAAACATTCTAAAAAATTCTAAAAACGATTCAAACATTCTAAAAAGATTCAAACATTCTAAAAACGATTCAAACATTCTAAAAACGATTCAAACATTCTAAAAAATTCTAAAAACGATTCAAACATTCTAAAAAGATTCAAACATTCTAAAAACGATTCAAACATTCTAAAAGGATTCAAACATTCTTAAAAGATCAAACATTCTAAAAACGATTCAAACATTCTAAAAACGATTCAAACATTCTAAAAAATTCTAAAAACGATTCAAACATTCTAAAAAGATTCAAACATTCTAAAAACGATTCAAACATTCTAAAAACGATTCAAACATTCTAAAAACGATTCAAACATTCTAAAAAAGATATAAACATTCTAAAAAAGATTCAAACATTCTAAAAACGATTCAAACATTCTAAAAACGATTCAACATTCTAAAAATATTCAAACATTCTAAAAACGATTCAAACATTCTAAAAACGATTCAAACATTCTAAAAAATTCTAAAAACGATTCAAACATTCTAAAAGGATTCAAACATTCTAAAAACGATTCAAACATTCTAAAAAGATCAAACATTCTAAAAACGATTCAAACATTCTAAAAAGATCAAACATTCTAAAAACGATTCAAACATTCTAAAACGATTCAAACATTCTAAAAAGATTCAAAAATTCTAAAAAAGATTCAAACATTCTAAAAGGATTCAAACATTCTTAAAACGATTCAAACATTCTAAAAACGATTCAAACATTCTAAAAAAGATTCAAACATTCTAAAAGGATTCAAACATTCTTAAAACGATTCAAACATTCTAAAAACGATTCAAACATTCTAAAAACGATTCAAACATTCTAAAAACGATTCAAACATTCTAAAAACGATTCAAACATTCTAAAAAATTCTAAAAAAGATTCAAACATTCTAAAAGGATTCAAACATTCTAAAAAAGATTCAAACATTCTAAAAACGATTCAAACATTCTAAAAAGATTCAAACATTCTAAAAAAGATTCAAACATTCTAAAAGGATTCAAACATTCTAAAAACGATTAAATCATTCTAAAAACGATTAAATCATTCTAAAAACGATTCAAACATTCTAAAAACGATTCAAACATTCTAAAAAAGATTCAAACATTCTAAAAGGATTCAAACATTCTAAAAACGATTCAAAGATTCTAAAAAGATTCAAACATTCTAAAAACGATTCACACATTCTAAAAATGATTCAAACATTCTTAAAAATTCTAAAAAAGATTCAAACATTCTAAAAGGATTCAAACATTCTAAAAACGATTCAAACATTCTAAAAATATTCAAACATTCTAAAAACGATTCAAACATTCTAAAAAAGATTCAAACATTCTAAAAAAATCTAAAAAAGATTCAAACATTCTAAAAACGATTAAATCATTCTAAAAACGATTCTAACATTCTAAAAACGATTCAAACATTCTAAAAACGATTCAAACATTCTAAAAAATTCTAAAAAAGATTCAAACATTCTAAAAAAGATTCAAACATTCTAAAAACGATTCAAACATTCTAAAAAGATTCAAACATTCTAAAAAAGATTCAAACATTCTAAAAACGATTCAAACATTCTAAAAACGATTCAAACATTCTAAAAACGATTCAAACATTCTAAAAAATTCTAAAAAAGATTCAAACATTCTAAAAAGATCAAACATTCTAAAAACGATTCAAACATTCTAAAAAGATCAAACATTCTAAAAACGATTCAAACATTCTAAAAAATTCTAAAAACGATTCAAACATTCTAAAAGGATTCAAACATTCTAAAAACGATTCAAACATTCTAAAAACGATTCAAACATTCTAAAAAATTCTAAAAACGATTCAAACATTCTAAAAAGATTCAAACATTCTAAAAACGATTCAAACATTCTAAAAACGATTCAAACATTCTAAAAAATTCTAAAAACGATTCAAACATTCTAAAAAGATTCAAACATTCTAAAAACGATTCAAACATTCTAAAAAGATCAAACATTCTAAAAACGATTCAAACATTCTAAAAACGATTCAAACATTCTAAAAAATTCTAAAAAAGATTCAAACATTCTAAAAAAATCTAAAAAAGATTCAAACATTCTAAAAAGATTCAAACATTCTAAAAGGATTCAAACATTCTTAAAACGATGCAAACATTCTAAAAGGATTCAAACATTCTAAAAAAGATCAAACATTCTAAAAACGATTCAAACATTCTAAAAAAGATTCAAACATTCTAAAAACGATTCAAACATTCTAAAAAATTCTAAAAACGATTCAAACATTCTAAAAAATTCTAAAAACGATTCAAACATTCTAAAAACGATTCAAACATTCTAAAAAATTCTAAAAACGATTCAAACATTCTAAAAAGATTCAAACATTCTAAAAACGATTCAAACATTCTAAAAACGATTCAAACATTCTAAAAAATTCTAAAAACGATTCAAACATTCTAAAAGGATTCAAACATTCTAAAAACGATTCAAACATTCTAAAAACGATTCAAACATTCTAAAAAATTCTAAAAACGATTCAAACATTCTAAAAAGATTCAAACATTCTAAAAACGATTCAAACATTCTAAAAACGATTCAAACATTCTAAAAAATTCTAAAAACGATTCAAACATTCTAAAAAGATTCAAACATTCTAAAAACGATTCAAACATTCTAAAAAGATCAAACATTCTAAAAACGATTCAAACATTCTAAAAACGATTCAAACATTCTAAAAAATTCTAAAAAAGATTCAAACATTCTAAAAAAATCTAAAAAAGATTCAAACATTCTAAAAAGATTCAAACATTCTAAAAGGATTCAAACATTCTTAAAACGATGCAAACATTCTAAAAGGATTCAAACATTCTAAAAAAGATATAAACATTCTAAAAAAGATTCAAACATTCTAAAAACGATTCAAACATTCTAAAAAGATCAAACATTCTAAAAACGATTCAAACATTCTAAAAACGATTCAAACATTCTAAAAACAATTCAAACATTCTAAAAACGATTCAAACATTCTAAAAACGATTCAAACATTCTAAAAAATTCTAAAAAAGATTCAAACATTCTAAAAGGATTCAAACATTCTAAAAACGATTCAAACATTCTAAAAACGATTCAAACATTCTAAAAAATTCTAAAAACGATTCAAACATTCTAAAAAATTCTAAAAACGATTCAAACATTCTAAAAAGATTCAAACATTCTAAAAACGATTCAAACATTCTAAAAAAGATCAAACATTCTAAAAACGATTCAAACATTCTAAAAAAGATTCAAACATTCTAAAAACGATTCAAACATTCTAAAAAATTCTAAAAACGATTCAAACATTCTAAAAAATTCTAAAAACGATTCAAACATTCTAAAAAATTCTAAAAACGATTCAAACATTCTAAAAAGATTCAAACATTCTAAAAACGATTCAAACATTCTAAAAACGATTCAAACATTCTAAAAAATTCTAAAAACGATTCAAACATTCTAAAAAGATTCAAACATTCTAAAAACGATTCAAACATTCTAAAAGGATTCAAACATTCTTAAAAGATCAAACATTCTAAAAACGATTCAAACATTCTAAAAACGATTCAAACATTCTAAAAAATTCTAAAAACGATTCAAACATTCTAAAAAGATTCAAACATTCTAAAAACGATTCAAACATTCTAAAAACGATTCAAACATTCTAAAAACGATTCAAACATTCTAAAAAAGATATAAACATTCTAAAAAAGATTCAAACATTCTAAAAACGATTCAAACATTCTAAAAACGATTCAACATTCTAAAAATATTCAAACATTCTAAAAAGATTCAAACATTCTAAAAACGATTCAAACATTCTAAAAACGATTCAAACATTCTAAAAACGATTCAAACATTCTAAAAAAGATATAAACATTCTAAAAAAGATTCAAACATTCTAAAAACGATTCAAACATTCTAAAAACGATTCAACATTCTAAAAATATTCAAACATTCTAAAAACGATTCAAACATTCTAAAAACGATTCAAACATTCTAAAAAATTCTAAAAACGATTCAAACATTCTAAAAGGATTCAAACATTCTAAAAACGATTCAAACATTCTAAAAAGATCAAACATTCTAAAAACGATTCAAACATTCTAAAAAGATCAAACATTCTAAAAACGATTCAAACATTCTAAAACGATTCAAACATTCTAAAAAGATTCAAAAATTCTAAAAAAGATTCAAACATTCTAAAAGGATTCAAACATTCTTAAAACGATTCAAACATTCTAAAAACGATTCAAACATTCTAAAAAAGATTCAAACATTCTAAAAGGATTCAAACATTCTTAAAACGATTCAAACATTCTAAAAACGATTCAAACATTCTAAAAACGATTCAAACATTCTAAAAACGATTCAAACATTCTAAAAAATTCTAAAAAAGATTCAAACATTCTAAAAGGATTCAAACATTCTAAAAAAGATTCAAACATTCTAAAAACGATTCAAACATTCTAAAAAGATTCAAACATTCTAAAAAAGATTCAAACATTCTAAAAACGATTCAAACATTCTAAAAAATTCTAAAAAAGATTCAAACATTCTAAAAGGATTCAAACATTCTAAAAAAGATTCAAACATTCTAAAAACGATTCAAACATTCTAAAAAGATTCAAACATTCTAAAAAAGATTCAAACATTCTAAAAGGATTCAAACATTCTAAAAACGATTAAATCATTCTAAAAACGATTAAATCATTCTAAAAACGATTCAAACATTCTAAAAACGATTCAAACATTCTAAAAAAGATTCAAACATTCTAAAAGGATTCAAACATTCTAAAAACGATTCAAAGATTCTAAAAAGATTCAAACATTCTAAAAACGATTCACACATTCTAAAAATGATTCAAACATTCTTAAAAATTCTAAAAAAGATTCAAACATTCTAAAAGGATTCAAACATTCTAAAAACGATTCAAACATTCTAAAAATATTCAAACATTCTAAAAACGATTCAAACATTCTAAAAAAGATTCAAACATTCTAAAAAAATCTAAAAAAGATTCAAACATTCTAAAAACGATTAAATCATTCTAAAAACGATTCTAACATTCTAAAAACGATTCAAACATTCTAAAAACGATTCAAACATTCTAAAAAATTCTAAAAAAGATTCAAACATTCTAAAAAAGATTCAAACATTCTAAAAACGATTCAAACATTCTAAAAAGATTCAAACATTCTAAAAAAGATTCAAACATTCTAAAAACGATTCAAACATTCTAAAAACGATTCAAACATTCTAAAAACGATTCAAACATTCTAAAAAATTCTAAAAAAGATTCAAACATTCTAAAAAGATCAAACATTCTAAAAACGATTCAAACATTCTAAAAAGATCAAACATTCTAAAAACGATTCAAACATTCTAAAAAATTCTAAAAACGATTCAAACATTCTAAAAGGATTCAAACATTCTAAAAACGATTCAAACATTCTAAAAACGATTCAAACATTCTAAAAAATTCTAAAAACGATTCAAACATTCTAAAAAGATTCAAACATTCTAAAAACGATTCAAACATTCTAAAAACGATTCAAACATTCTAAAAAATTCTAAAAACGATTCAAACATTCTAAAAAGATTCAAACATTCTAAAAACGATTCAAACATTCTAAAAAGATCAAACATTCTAAAAACGATTCAAACATTCTAAAAACGATTCAAACATTCTAAAAAATTCTAAAAAAGATTCAAACATTCTAAAAAAATCTAAAAAAGATTCAAACATTCTAAAAAGATTCAAACATTCTAAAAGGATTCAAACATTCTTAAAACGATGCAAACATTCTAAAAGGATTCAAACATTCTAAAAAAGATCAAACATTCTAAAAACGATTCAAACATTCTAAAAAAGATTCAAACATTCTAAAAACGATTCAAACATTCTAAAAAATTCTAAAAACGATTCAAACATTCTAAAAAATTCTAAAAACGATTCAAACATTCTAAAAACGATTCAAACATTCTAAAAAATTCTAAAAACGATTCAAACATTCTAAAAAGATTCAAACATTCTAAAAACGATTCAAACATTCTAAAAACGATTCAAACATTCTAAAAAATTCTAAAAACGATTCAAACATTCTAAAAGGATTCAAACATTCTAAAAACGATTCAAACATTCTAAAAACGATTCAAACATTCTAAAAAATTCTAAAAACGATTCAAACATTCTAAAAAGATTCAAACATTCTAAAAACGATTCAAACATTCTAAAAACGATTCAAACATTCTAAAAAATTCTAAAAACGATTCAAACATTCTAAAAAGATTCAAACATTCTAAAAACGATTCAAACATTCTAAAAAGATCAAACATTCTAAAAACGATTCAAACATTCTAAAAACGATTCAAACATTCTAAAAAATTCTAAAAAAGATTCAAACATTCTAAAAAAATCTAAAAAAGATTCAAACATTCTAAAAAATTCTAAAAAAGATTCAAACATTCTAAAAAAATCTAAAAAAGATTCAAACATTCTAAAAAGATTCAAACATTCTAAAAGGATTCAAACATTCTTAAAACGATGCAAACATTCTAAAAGGATTCAAACATTCTAAAAACGATTCAAACATTCTAAAAACAATTCAAACATTCTAAAAACGATTCAAACATTCTAAAAACGATTCAAACATTCTAAAAAATTCTAAAAAAGATTCAAACATTCTAAAAGGATTCAAACATTCTAAAAACGATTCAAACATTCTAAAAACGATTCAAACATTCTAAAAAATTCTAAAAACGATTCAAACATTCTAAAAAATTCTAAAAACGATTCAAACATTCTAAAAAGATTCAAACATTCTAAAAACGATTCAAACATTCTAAAAAAGATCAAACATTCTAAAAACGATTCAAACATTCTAAAAAAGATTCAAACATTCTAAAAACGATTCAAACATTCTAAAAAATTCTAAAAACGATTCAAACATTCTAAAAAATTCTAAAAACGATTCAAACATTCTAAAAAATTCTAAAAACGATTCAAACATTCTAAAAAGATTCAAACATTCTAAAAACGATTCAAACATTCTAAAAACGATTCAAACATTCTAAAAAATTCTAAAAACGATTCAAACATTCTAAAAAGATTCAAACATTCTAAAAACGATTCAAACATTCTAAAAGGATTCAAACATTCTTAAAAGATCAAACATTCTAAAAACGATTCAAACATTCTAAAAACGATTCAAACATTCTAAAAAATTCTAAAAACGATTCAAACATTCTAAAAAGATTCAAACATTCTAAAAACGATTCAAACATTCTAAAAACGATTCAAACATTCTAAAAACGATTCAAACATTCTAAAAAAGATATAAACATTCTAAAAAAGATTCAAACATTCTAAAAACGATTCAAACATTCTAAAAACGATTCAACATTCTAAAAATATTCAAACATTCTAAAAACGATTCAAACATTCTAAAAACGATTCAAACATTCTAAAAAATTCTAAAAACGATTCAAACATTCTAAAAGGATTCAAACATTCTAAAAACGATTCAAACATTCTAAAAAGATCAAACATTCTAAAAACGATTCAAACATTCTAAAAAGATCAAACATTCTAAAAACGATTCAAACATTCTAAAACGATTCAAACATTCTAAAAAGATTCAAAAATTCTAAAAAAGATTCAAACATTCTAAAAGGATTCAAACATTCTTAAAACGATTCAAACATTCTAAAAACGATTCAAACATTCTAAAAAAGATTCAAACATTCTAAAAGGATTCAAACATTCTTAAAACGATTCAAACATTCTAAAAACGATTCAAACATTCTAAAAACGATTCAAACATTCTAAAAACGATTCAAACATTCTAAAAACGATTCAAACATTCTAAAAGGATTCAAACATTCTTAAAACGATTCAAACATTCTAAAAACGATTCAAACATTCTAAAAACGATTCAAACATTCTAAAAACGATTCAAACATTCTAAAAAATTCTAAAAAAGATTCAAACATTCTAAAAGGATTCAAACATTCTAAAAAAGATTCAAACATTCTAAAAACGATTCAAACATTCTAAAAAGATTCAAACATTCTAAAAAAGATTCAAACATTCTAAAAGGATTCAAACATTCTAAAAACGATTAAATCATTCTAAAAACGATTAAATCATTCTAAAAACGATTCAAACATTCTAAAAACGATTCAAACATTCTAAAAAAGATTCAAACATTCTAAAAGGATTCAAACATTCTAAAAACGATTCAAAGATTCTAAAAAGATTCAAACATTCTAAAAACGATTCACACATTCTAAAAATGATTCAAACATTCTTAAAAATTCTAAAAAAGATTCAAACATTCTAAAAGGATTCAAACATTCTAAAAACGATTCAAACATTCTAAAAATATTCAAACATTCTAAAAACGATTCAAACATTCTAAAAAAGATTCAAACATTCTAAAAAAATCTAAAAAAGATTCAAACATTCTAAAAACGATTAAATCATTCTAAAAACGATTCTAACATTCTAAAAACGATTCAAACATTCTAAAAACGATTCAAACATTCTAAAAAATTCTAAAAAAGATTCAAACATTCTAAAAAAGATTCAAACATTCTAAAAACGATTCAAACATTCTAAAAAGATTCAAACATTCTAAAAAAGATTCAAACATTCTAAAAACGATTCAAACATTCTAAAAACGATTCAAACATTCTAAAAACGATTCAAACATTCTAAAAAATTCTAAAAAAGATTCAAACATTCTAAAAAGATCAAACATTCTAAAAACGATTCAAACATTCTAAAAAGATCAAACATTCTAAAAACGATTCAAACATTCTAAAAAATTCTAAAAACGATTCAAACATTCTAAAAGGATTCAAACATTCTAAAAACGATTCAAACATTCTAAAAACGATTCAAACATTCTAAAAAATTCTAAAAACGATTCAAACATTCTAAAAAGATTCAAACATTCTAAAAACGATTCAAACATTCTAAAAACGATTCAAACATTCTAAAAAATTCTAAAAACGATTCAAACATTCTAAAAAGATTCAAACATTCTAAAAACGATTCAAACATTCTAAAAAGATCAAACATTCTAAAAACGATTCAAACATTCTAAAAACGATTCAAACATTCTAAAAAATTCTAAAAAAGATTCAAACATTCTAAAAAAATCTAAAAAAGATTCAAACATTCTAAAAAGATTCAAACATTCTAAAAGGATTCAAACATTCTTAAAACGATGCAAACATTCTAAAAGGATTCAAACATTCTAAAAAAGATCAAACATTCTAAAAACGATTCAAACATTCTAAAAAAGATTCAAACATTCTAAAAACGATTCAAACATTCTAAAAAATTCTAAAAACGATTCAAACATTCTAAAAAATTCTAAAAACGATTCAAACATTCTAAAAACGATTCAAACATTCTAAAAAATTCTAAAAACGATTCAAACATTCTAAAAAGATTCAAACATTCTAAAAACGATTCAAACATTCTAAAAACGATTCAAACATTCTAAAAAATTCTAAAAACGATTCAAACATTCTAAAAGGATTCAAACATTCTAAAAACGATTCAAACATTCTAAAAACGATTCAAACATTCTAAAAAATTCTAAAAACGATTCAAACATTCTAAAAAGATTCAAACATTCTAAAAACGATTCAAACATTCTAAAAACGATTCAAACATTCTAAAAAATTCTAAAAACGATTCAAACATTCTAAAAAGATTCAAACATTCTAAAAACGATTCAAACATTCTAAAAAGATCAAACATTCTAAAAACGATTCAAACATTCTAAAAACGATTCAAACATTCTAAAAAATTCTAAAAAAGATTCAAACATTCTAAAAAAATCTAAAAAAGATTCAAACATTCTAAAAAGATTCAAACATTCTAAAAGGATTCAAACATTCTTAAAACGATGCAAACATTCTAAAAGGATTCAAACATTCTAAAAAAGATATAAACATTCTAAAAAAGATTCAAACATTCTAAAAACGATTCAAACATTCTAAAAAGATCAAACATTCTAAAAACGATTCAAACATTCTAAAAACGATTCAAACATTCTAAAAACAATTCAAACATTCTAAAAACGATTCAAACATTCTAAAAACGATTCAAACATTCTAAAAAATTCTAAAAAAGATTCAAACATTCTAAAAGGATTCAAACATTCTAAAAACGATTCAAACATTCTAAAAACGATTCAAACATTCTAAAAAATTCTAAAAACGATTCAAACATTCTAAAAAATTCTAAAAACGATTCAAACATTCTAAAAAGATTCAAACATTCTAAAAACGATTCAAACATTCTAAAAAAGATCAAACATTCTAAAAACGATTCAAACATTCTAAAAAAGATTCAAACATTCTAAAAACGATTCAAACATTCTAAAAAATTCTAAAAACGATTCAAACATTCTAAAAAATTCTAAAAACGATTCAAACATTCTAAAAAATTCTAAAAACGATTCAAACATTCTAAAAAGATTCAAACATTCTAAAAACGATTCAAACATTCTAAAAACGATTCAAACATTCTAAAAAATTCTAAAAACGATTCGAACATTCTAAAAAGATTCAAACATTCTAAAAACGATTCAAACATTCTAAAAGGATTCAAACATTCTTAAAAGATCAAACATTCTAAAAACGATTCAAACATTCTAAAAACGATTCAAACATTCTAAAAAATTCTAAAAACGATTCAAACATTCTAAAAAGATTCAAACATTCTAAAAACGATTCAAACATTCTAAAAACGATTCAAACATTCTAAAAACGATTCAAACATTCTAAAAAAGATATAAACATTCTAAAAAAGATTCAAACATTCTAAAAACGATTCAAACATTCTAAAAACGATTCAACATTCTAAAAATATTCAAACATTCTAAAAACGATTCAAACATTCTAAAAACGATTCAAACATTCTAAAAAATTCTAAAAACGATTCAAACATTCTAAAAGGATTCAAACATTCTAAAAACGATTCAAACATTCTAAAAAGATCAAACATTCTAAAAACGATTCAAACATTCTAAAAAGATCAAACATTCTAAAAACGATTCAAACATTCTAAAACGATTCAAACATTCTAAAAAGATTCAAAAATTCTAAAAAAGATTCAAACATTCTAAAAGGATTCAAACATTCTTAAAACGATTCAAACATTCTAAAAACGATTCAAACATTCTAAAAAAGATTCAAACATTCTAAAAGGATTCAAACATTCTTAAAACGATTCAAACATTCTAAAAACGATTCAAACATTCTAAAAACGATTCAAACATTCTAAAAACGATTCAAACATTCTAAAAACGATTCAAACATTCTAAAAGGATTCAAACATTCTTAAAACGATTCAAACATTCTAAAAACGATTCAAACATTCTAAAAACGATTCAAACATTCTAAAAACGATTCAAACATTCTAAAAAATTCTAAAAAAGATTCAAACATTCTAAAAGGATTCAAACATTCTAAAAAAGATTCAAACATTCTAAAAACGATTCAAACATTCTAAAAAGATTCAAACATTCTAAAAAAGATTCAAACATTCTAAAAGGATTCAAACATTCTAAAAACGATTAAATCATTCTAAAAACGATTAAATCATTCTAAAAACGATTCAAACATTCTAAAAACGATTCAAACATTCTAAAAAAGATTCAAACATTCTAAAAGGATTCAAACATTCTAAAAACGATTCAAAGATTCTAAAAAGATTCAAACATTCTAAAAACGATTCACACATTCTAAAAATGATTCAAACATTCTTAAAAATTCTAAAAAAGATTCAAACATTCTAAAAGGATTCAAACATTCTAAAAACGATTCAAACATTCTAAAAAGATTCAAACATTCTAAAAAAGATTCAAACATTCTAAAAACGATTCAAACATTCTAAAAACGATTCAAACATTCTAAAAACGATTCAAACATTCTAAAAAATTCTAAAAAAGATTCAAACATTCTAAAAAGATCAAACATTCTAAAAACGATTCAAACATTCTAAAAAGATCAAACATTCTAAAAACGATTCAAACATTCTAAAACGATTCAAACATTCTAAAAAGATTCAAAAATTCTAAAAAAGATTCAAACATTCTAAAAGGATTCAAACATTCTTAAAACGATTCAAACATTCTAAAAACGATTCAAACATTCTAAAAACGATTCAAACATTCTAAAAAGATCAAACATTCTAAAAACGATTCAAACATTCTAAAAAATTCTAAAAAAGATGCAAACATTCTAAAAGGATTCAAACATTCTAAAAAAGATTCAAACATTCTAAAAACGATTCAAACATTCTAAAAAGATTCAAACATTCTATAAAAGATTCAAACATTCTAAAAGGATTCAAACATTCTAAAAACGATTAAATCATTCTAAAAACGATTAAATCATTCTAAAAACGATTCAAACATTCTAAAAACGATTCAAACATTCTAAAAAAGATTCAAACATTCTAAAAGGATTCAAACATTCTAAAAACGATTCAAAGATTCTAAAAAGATTCAAACATTCTAAAAACGATTCACACATTCTAAAAATGATTCAAACATTCTTAAAAATTCTAAAAAAGATTCAAACATTCTAAAAGGATTCAAACATTCTAAAAACGATTCAAACATTCTAAAAATATTCAAACATTCTAAAAACGATTCAAACATTCTAAAAAAGATTCAAACATTCTAAAAAAATCTAAAAAAGATTCAAACATTCTAAAAACGATTAAATCATTCTAAAAACGATTCAAACATTCTAAAAAGATTCAAACATTCTAAAAAAGATTCAAACATTCTAAAAACGATTCAAACATTCTAAAAACGATTCAAACATTCTAAAAACGATTCAAACATTCTAAAAAATTCTAAAAAAGATTCAAACATTCTAAAAGGATTCAAACATTCTTAAAACGATTCAAACATTCTAAAAGGATTCAAACATTCTTAAAACGATTCAAACATTCTAAAAACGATTCAAACATTCTAAAAGGATTCAAACATTCTAAAAAAGATCAAACATTCTAAAAACGATTCAAACATTCTAAAAACGATTCAAACATTCTAAAAACGATTCAAACATTCTAAAAAATTCTAAAAAAGATTCAAACATTCTAAAAAATTCTAAAAAAGA
This sequence comes from Anarhichas minor, assembly GCF_050575085.1. NCBI lineage: Eukaryota > Metazoa > Chordata > Actinopteri > Perciformes > Anarhichadidae > Anarhichas > Anarhichas minor. Next base: position 478,824 of record NW_027466539.1, on the reverse strand, counting down.
TTCAAACATTCTAAAAGGATTCAAACATTCTTAAAACGATTCAAACATTCTAAAAACGATTCAAACATTCTAAAAAGATCAAACATTCTAAAAACGATTCAAACATTCTAAAGACGATTCAAACATTCTAAAAAGATCAAACATTCTAAAAACGATTCAAACATTCTAAAAAGATCAAACATTCTAAAAACGATTCAAACATTCTAAAAACGATTCAAACATTCTAAAAAATTCTAAAAAAGATTCAAACATTCTAAAAGGATTCAAACATTCTAAAAAAGATTCAAACATTCTAAAAACGATTCAAACATTCTAAAAAGATTCAAACATTCTAAAAAAGATTCAAACATTCTAAAAGGATTCAAACATTCTTAAAACGATTCAAACATTCTAAAAACGATTCAAACATTCTAAAAAAGATTCAAACATTCTAAAAGGATTCAAACATTCTTAAAACGATTCAAACATTCTAAAAACGATTCAAACATTCTAAAAACGATTCAAACATTCTAAAAACGATTCAAACATTCTAAAAAAGATTCAAACATTCTAAAAGGATTCAAACATTCTTAAAACGATTCAAACATTCTAAAAACGATTCAAACATTCTAAAAACGATTCAAACATTCTAAAAACGATTCAAACATTCTAAAAAGATTCAACCATTCTAAAAACGATTCACACATTCTAAAAATGATTCAAACATTCTTAAAAATTCTAAAAAAGATTCAAACATTCTAAAAGGATTCAAACATTCTAAAAACGATTCAAACATTCTAAAAATATTCAAACATTCTAAAAAAATCTAAAAAAGATTCAAACATTCTAAAAACGATTAAATCATTCTAAAAACGATTCAAACATTCTAAAAAAGATTCAAACATTCTAAAAGGATTCAAACATTCTTAAAACGATTCAAACATTCTAAAAACGATTCAAACATTCTAAAAACGATTCAAACATTCTAAAAACGATTCAAAGATTCTAAAAAGATTCAAACATTCTAAAAACGATTCACACATTCTAAAAATGATTCAAACATTCTTAAAAATTCTAAAAAAGATTCAAACATTCTAAAAGGATTCAAACATTCTAAAAACGATTCAAACATTCTAAAAATATTCAAACATTCTAAAAACGATTCAAACATTCTAAAAAAGATTCAAACATTCTAAAAAAATCTAAAAAAGATTCAAACATTCTAAAAACGATTAAATCATTCTAAAAACGATTCAAACATTCTAAAAAAGATTCAAACATTCTAAAAGGATTCAAACATTCTTAAAACGATTCAAACATTCTAAAAACGATTCAAACATTCTAAAAACGATTCAAACATTCTAAAAACGATTCAAAGATTCTAAAAAGATTCAAACATTCTAAAAACGATTCACACATTCTTAAAAATTCTAAAAAAGATTCAAACATTCTAAAAGGATTCAAACATTCTAAAAACGATTCAAACATTCTAAAAATATTCAAACATTCTAAAAACGATTCAAACATTCTAAAAACGATTCAAACATTCTAAAAATGATTCAAACATTCTTAAAAATTCTAAAAAAGATTCAAACATTCTAAAAGGATTCAAACATTCTAAAAACGATTCAAACATTCTAAAAATATTCAAACATTCTAAAAACGATTCAAACATTCTAAAAAAGATTCAAACATTCTAAAAAAATCTAAAAAAGATTCAAACATTCTAAAAACGATTAAATCATTCTAAAAACGATTCTAACATTCTAAAAACGATTCAAACATTCTAAAAACGATTCAAACATTCTAAAAAATTCTAAAAAAGATTCAAACATTCTAAAAAAGATTCAAACATTCTAAAAACGATTCAAACATTCTAAAAAGATTCAAACATTCTAAAAAAGATTCAAACATTCTAAAAACGATTCAAACATTCTAAAAACGATTCAAACATTCTAAAAACGATTCAAACATTCTAAAAAATTCTAAAAAAGATTCAAACATTCTAAAAGGATTCAAACATTCTTAAAACGATTCAAACATTCTAAAAGGATTCAAACATTCTTAAAACGATTCAAACATTCTAAAAACGATTCAAACATTCTAAAAGGATTCAAACATTCTAAAAAAGATCAAACATTCTAAAAACGATTCAAACATTCTAAAAACGATTCAAACATTCTAAAAACGATTCAAACATTCTAAAAAATTCTAAAAAAGATTCAAACATTCTAAAAAATTCTAAAAAAGATTCAAACATTCTAAAAACGATTCAAACATTCTAAAAACGATTCAAACATTCTAAAAAATTCTAAAAAAGATTCAAACATTCTAAAAGGATTCAAACATTCTAAAAAAGATTCAAACATTCTAAAAACGATTCAAACATTCTAAAAAGATTCAAACATTCTAAAAAAGATTCAAACATTCTAAAAGGATTCAAACATTCTTAAAACGATTCAAACATTCTAAAAACGATTCAAACATTCTAAAAAAGATTCAAACATTCTAAAAGGATTCAAACATTCTTAAAACGATTCAAACATTCTAAAAACGATTCAAACATTCTAAAAACGATTCAAACATTCTAAAAACGATTCAAACATTCTAAAAAAGATTCAAACATTCTAAAAGGATTCAAACATTCTTAAAACGATTCAAACATTCTAAAAACGATTCAAACATTCTAAAAACGATTCAAACATTCTAAAAACGATTCAAACATTCTAAAAAGATTCAACCATTCTAAAAACGATTCACACATTCTAAAAATGATTCAAACATTCTTAAAAATTCTAAAAAAGATTCAAACATTCTAAAAGGATTCAAACATTCTAAAAACGATTCAAACATTCTAAAAATATTCAAACATTCTAAAAAAATCTAAAAAAGATTCAAACATTCTAAAAACGATTAAATCATTCTAAAAACGATTCAAACATTCTAAAAAAGATTCAAACATTCTAAAAGGATTCAAACATTCTTAAAACGATTCAAACATTCTAAAAACGATTCAAACATTCTAAAAACGATTCAAACATTCTAAAAACGATTCAAAGATTCTAAAAAGATTCAAACATTCTAAAAACGATTCACACATTCTAAAAATGATTCAAACATTCTTAAAAATTCTAAAAAAGATTCAAACATTCTAAAAGGATTCAAACATTCTAAAAACGATTCAAACATTCTAAAAATATTCAAACATTCTAAAAACGATTCAAACATTCTAAAAAAGATTCAAACATTCTAAAAAAATCTAAAAAAGATTCAAACATTCTAAAAACGATTAAATCATTCTAAAAACGATTCAAACATTCTAAAAAAGATTCAAACATTCTAAAAGGATTCAAACATTCTTAAAACGATTCAAACATTCTAAAAACGATTCAAACATTCTAAAAACGATTCAAACATTCTAAAAACGATTCAAAGATTCTAAAAAGATTCAAACATTCTAAAAACGATTCACACATTCTTAAAAATTCTAAAAAAGATTCAAACATTCTAAAAGGATTCAAACATTCTAAAAACGATTCAAACATTCTAAAAATATTCAAACATTCTAAAAACGATTCAAACATTCTAAAAACGATTCAAACATTCTAAAAAGATTCAAACATTCTAAAAAAGATTCAAACATTCTAAAAACGATTCAAACATTCTAAAAACGATTCAAACATTCTAAAAACGATTCAAACATTCTAAAAAATTCTAAAAAAGATTCAAACATTCTAAAAGGATTCAAACATTCTTAAAACGATTCAAACATTCTAAAAGGATTCAAACATTCTTAAAACGATTCAAACATTCTAAAAACGATTCAAACATTCTAAAAGGATTCAAACATTCTAAAAACGATTCAAACATTCTAAAAAGATCAAACATTCTAAAAACGATTCAAACATTCTAAAGACGATTCAAACATTCTAAAAAGATCAAACATTCTAAAAACGATTCAAACATTCTAAAAAGATCAAACATTCTAAAAACGATTCAAACATTCTAAAACGATTCAAACATTCTAAAAAGATTCAAAAATTCTAAAAAAGATTCAAACATTCTAAAAGGATTCAAACATTCTTAAAACGATTCAAACATTCTAAAAACGATTCAAACATTCTAAAAACGATTAAATCATTCTAAAAACGATTCAAACATTCTTAAAACGATTCAAACATTCTAAAAGGATTCAAACATTCTTAAAACGATTCAAACATTCTAAAAACGATTCAAACATTCTAAAAGGATTCAAACATTCTAAAAACGATTCAAACATTCTAAAAAGATCAAACATTCTAAAAACGATTCAAACATTCTAAAGACGATTCAAACATTCTAAAAAGATCAAACATTCTAAAAACGATTCAAACATTCTAAAAAGATCAAACATTCTAAAAACGATTCAAACATTCTAAAACGATTCAAACATTCTAAAAAGATTCAAAAATTCTAAAAAAGATTCAAACATTCTAAAAGGATTCAAACATTCTTAAAACGATTCAAACATTCTAAAAACGATTCAAACATTCTAAAAACGATTCAAACATTCTAAAAAATTCTAAAAAAGATTCAAACATTCTAAAAGGATTCAAACATTCTTAAAACGATTCAAACATTCTAAAAAAGATTCAAACATTCTAAAAAGATCAAACATTCTAAAAACGATTCAAACATTCTAAAAACGATTCAAACATTCTAAAAAATTCTAAAAAAGATTCAAACATTCTAAAAGGATTCAAACATTCTAAAAAAGATTCAAACATTCTAAAAACGATTCAAACATTCTAAAAACGATTCAAACATTCTAAAAAAGATTCAAACATTCTAAAAAAGATTCAAACATTCTAAAAAAATCTAAAAAAGATTCAAACATTCTAAAAACGATTAAATCATTCTAAAAACGATTCAAACATTCTAAAAAATTCTAAAAAAGATTCAAACATTCTAAAAGGATTCAAACATTCTAAAAAAGATTCAAACATTCTAAAAACGATTCAAACATTCTAAAAACGATTCAAACATTCTAAAAAAGATTCAAACATTCTAAAACGATTCAAACATTCTAAAAACGATTCAAACATTCTAAAAACGATTCAAAGATTCTAAAAAGATTCAAACATTCTAAAAACGATTCACACATTCTAAAAATGATTCAAACATTCTTAAAAATTCTAAAAAAGATTCAAACATTCTAAAAGGATTCAAACATTCTAAAAACGATTCAAACATTCTAAAAATATTCAAACATTCTAAAAAGATCAAACATTCTAAAAACGATTCAAACATTCTAAAACGATTCAAACATTCTAAAAAGATTCAAAAATTCTAAAAAAGATTCAAACATTCTAAAAGGATTCAAACATTCTTAAAACGATTCAAACATTCTAAAAACGATTCAAACATTCTAAAAACGATTAAATCATTCTAAAAACGATTCAAACATTCTTAAAACGATTCAAACATTCTAAAAGGATTCAAACATTCTTAAAACGATTCAAACATTCTAAAAACGATTCAAACATTCTAAAAGGATTCAAACATTCTAAAAACGATTCAAACATTCTAAAAAGATCAAACATTCTAAAAACGATTCAAACATTCTAAAGACGATTCAAACATTCTAAAAAGATCAAACATTCTAAAAACGATTCAAACATTCTAAAAAGATCAAACATTCTAAAAACGATTCAAACATTCTAAAACGATTCAAACATTCTAAAAAGATTCAAAAATTCTAAAAAAGATTCAAACATTCTAAAAGGATTCAAACATTCTTAAAACGATTCAAACATTCTAAAAACGATTCAAACATTCTAAAAACGATTCAAACATTCTAAAAAATTCTAAAAAAGATTCAAACATTCTAAAAGGATTCAAACATTCTTAAAACGATTCAAACATTCTAAAAAAGATTCAAACATTCTAAAAAGATCAAACATTCTAAAAACGATTCAAACATTCTAAAAACGATTCAAACATTCTAAAAAATTCTAAAAAAGATTCAAACATTCTAAAAGGATTCAAACATTCTAAAAAAGATTCAAACATTCTAAAAACGATTCAAACATTCTAAAAACGATTCAAACATTCTAAAAAAGATTCAAACATTCTAAAAAAGATTCAAACATTCTAAAAAAATCTAAAAAAGATTCAAACATTCTAAAAACGATTAAATCATTCTAAAAACGATTCAAACATTCTAAAAAATTCTAAAAAAGATTCAAACATTCTAAAAGGATTCAAACATTCTAAAAAAGATTCAAACATTCTAAAAACGATTCAAACATTCTAAAAACGATTCAAACATTCTAAAAAAGATTCAAACATTCTAAAACGATTCAAACATTCTAAAAACGATTCAAACATTCTAAAAACGATTCAAAGATTCTAAAAAGATTCAAACATTCTAAAAACGATTCACACATTCTAAAAATGATTCAAACATTCTTAAAAATTCTAAAAAAGATTCAAACATTCTAAAAGGATTCAAACATTCTAAAAACGATTCAAACATTCTAAAAATATTCAAACATTCTAAAAACGATTCAAACATTCTAAAAACGATTCAAACATTCTAAAAAAATCTAAAAAAGATTCAAACATTCTAAAAACGATTAAATCATTCTAAAAACGATTCAAACATTCTAAAAAGATTCAAACATTCTAAAAAAGATTCAAACATTCTAAAAACGATTCAAACATTCTAAAAACGATTCAAACATTCTAAAAACGATTCAAACATTCTAAAAAATTCTAAAAAAGATTCAAACATTCTAAAAGGATTCAAACATTCTTAAAACGATTCAAACATTCTAAAAGGATTCAAACATTCTTAAAACGATTCAAACATTCTAAAAACGATTCAAACATTCTAAAAGGATTCAAACATTCTAAAAACGATTCAAACATTCTAAAAAGATCAAACATTCTAAAAACGATTCAAACATTCTAAAGACGATTCAAACATTCTAAAAAGATCAAACATTCTAAAAACGATTCAAACATTCTAAAAAGATCAAACATTCTAAAAACGATTCAAACATTCTAAAACGATTCAAACATTCTAAAAAGATTCAAAAATTCTAAAAAAGATTCAAACATTCTAAAAGGATTCAAACATTCTTAAAACGATTCAAACATTCTAAAAACGATTCAAACATTCTAAAAAAGATTAAATCATTCTAAAAACGATTCAAACATTCTAAAAAGATTCAAACATTCTAAAAAAGATTCAAACATTCTAAAAACGATTCAAACATTCTAAAAACGATTCAAACATTCTAAAAACGATTCAAACATTCTAAAAAATTCTAAAAAAGATTCAAACATTCTAAAAGGATTCAAACATTCTTAAAACGATTCAAACATTCTAAAAGGATTCAAACATTCTTAAAACGATTCAAACATTCTAAAAACGATTCAAACATTCTAAAAGGATTCAAACATTCTAAAAACGATTCAAACATTCTAAAAAGATCAAACATTCTAAAAACGATTCAAACATTCTAAAGACGATTCAAACATTCTAAAAAGATCAAACATTCTAAAAACGATTCAAACATTCTAAAAAGATCAAACATTCTAAAAACGATTCAAACATTCTAAAACGATTCAAACATTCTAAAAAGATTCAAAAATTCTAAAAAAGATTCAAACATTCTAAAAGGATTCAAACATTCTTAAAACGATTCAAACATTCTAAAAACGATTCAAACATTCTAAAAACGATTCAAACATTCTAAAAAATTCTAAAAAAGATTCAAACATTCTAAAAGGATTCAAACATTCTTAAAACGATTCAAACATTCTAAAAAAGATTCAAACATTCTAAAAAGATCAAACATTCTAAAAACGATTCAAACATTCTAAAAACGATTCAAACATTCTAAAAAATTCTAAAAAAGATTCAAACATTCTAAAAGGATTCAAACATTCTAAAAAAGATTCAAACATTCTAAAAGGATTCAAACATTCTAAAAACGATTAAATCATTCTAAAAACGATTCAAACATTCTAAAAACGATTCAAACATTCTAAAAACGATTCAAACATTCTAAAAAAGATTCAAACATTCTAAAAAAGATTCAAACATTCTAAAAAAATCTAAAAAAGATTCAAACATTCTAAAAACGATTAAATCATTCTAAAAACGATTCAAACATTCTAAAAAATTCTAAAAAAGATTCAAACATTCTAAAAGGATTCAAACATTCTAAAAAAGATTCAAACATTCTAAAAGGATTCAAACATTCTAAAAACGATTAAATCATTCTAAAAACGATTCAAACATTCTAAAAACGATTCAAACATTCTAAAAACGATTCAAACATTCTAAAAAAGATTCAAACATTCTAAAAACGATTCAAACATTCTAAAAACGATTCAAACATTCTAAAAGGATTCAAACATTCTAAAAAAGATCAAACATTCTAAAAACGATTCAAACATTCTAAAAACGATTCAAACATTCTAAAAACGATTCAAACATTCTAAAAAATTCTAAAAAAGATTCAAACATTCTAAAAAATTCTAAAAAAGATTCAAACATTCTAAAAGGATTCAAACATTCTTAAAACGATTCAAACATTCTAAAAACGATTCAAACATTCTAAAAAGATCAAACATTCTAAAAACGATTCAAACATTCTAAAGACGATTCAAACATTCTAAAAAGATCAAACATTCTAAAAACGATTCAAACATTCTAAAAAGATCAAACATTCTAAAAACGATTCAAACATTCTAAAAACGATTCAAACATTCTAAAAAATTCTAAAAAAGATTCAAACATTCTAAAAGGATTCAAACATTCTAAAAAAGATTCAAACATTCTAAAAACGATTCAAACATTCTAAAAAAGATTCAAACATTCTAAAAGGATTCAAACATTCTTAAAACGATTCAAACATTCTAAAAACGATTCAAACATTCTAAAAACGATTCAAACATTCTAAAAACGATTCAAACATTCTAAAAAAGATTCAAACATTCTAAAAGGATTCAAACATTCTTAAAACGATTCAAACATTCTAAAAACGATTCAAACATTCTAAAAACGATTCAAACATTCTAAAAACGATTCAAACATTCTAAAAAGATTCAACCATTCTAAAAACGATTCACACATTCTAAAAATGATTCAAACATTCTTAAAAATTCTAAAAAAGATTCAAACATTCTAAAAGGATTCAAACATTCTAAAAACGATTCAAACATTCTAAAAATATTCAAACATTCTAAAAAAATCTAAAAAAGATTCAAACATTCTAAAAACGATTAAATCATTCTAAAAACGATTCAAACATTCTAAAAAAGATTCAAACATTCTAAAAGGATTCAAACATTCTTAAAACGATTCAAACATTCTAAAAACGATTCAAACATTCTAAAAACGATTCAAACATTCTAAAAACGATTCAAAGATTCTAAAAAGATTCAAACATTCTAAAAACGATTCACACATTCTAAAAATGATTCAAACATTCTTAAAAATTCTAAAAAAGATTCAAACATTCTAAAAGGATTCAAACATTCTAAAAAAGATTCAAACATTCTAAAAAAATCTAAAAAAGATTCAAACATTCTAAAAACGATTAAATCATTCTAAAAACGATTCAAACATTCTAAAAAAGATTCAAACATTCTAAAAGGATTCAAACATTCTTAAAACGATTCAAACATTCTAAAAACGATTCAAACATTCTAAAAACGATTCAAACATTCTAAAAACGATTCAAAGATTCTAAAAAGATTCAAACATTCTAAAAACGATTCACACATTCTTAAAAATTCTAAAAAAGATTCAAACATTCTAAAAGGATTCAAACATTCTAAAAACGATTCAAACATTCTAAAAATATTCAAACATTCTAAAAACGATTCAAACATTCTAAAAACGATTCAAACATTCTAAAAAGATTCAAACATTCTAAAAAAGATTCAAACATTCTAAAAACGATTCAAACATTCTAAAAACGATTCAAACATTCTAAAAACGATTCAAACATTCTAAAAAATTCTAAAAAAGATTCAAACATTCTAAAAGGATTCAAACATTCTTAAAACGATTCAAACATTCTAAAAGGATTCAAACATTCTTAAAACGATTCAAACATTCTAAAAACGATTCAAACATTCTAAAAGGATTCAAACATTCTAAAAACGATTCAAACATTCTAAAAAGATCAAACATTCTAAAAACGATTCAAACATTCTAAAGACGATTCAAACATTCTAAAAAGATCAAACATTCTAAAAACGATTCAAACATTCTAAAAAGATCAAACATTCTAAAAACGATTCAAACATTCTAAAACGATTCAAACATTCTAAAAAGATTCAAAAATTCTAAAAAAGATTCAAACATTCTAAAAGGATTCAAACATTCTTAAAACGATTCAAACATTCTAAAAACGATTCAAACATTCTAAAAACGATTAAATCATTCTAAAAACGATTCAAACATTCTTAAAACGATTCAAACATTCTAAAAGGATTCAAACATTCTTAAAACGATTCAAACATTCTAAAAACGATTCAAACATTCTAAAAGGATTCAAACATTCTAAAAACGATTCAAACATTCTAAAAAGATCAAACATTCTAAAAACGATTCAAACATTCTAAAGACGATTCAAACATTCTAAAAAGATCAAACATTCTAAAAACGATTCAAACATTCTAAAAAGATCAAACATTCTAAAAACGATTCAAACATTCTAAAACGATTCAAACATTCTAAAAAGATTCAAAAATTCTAAAAAAGATTCAAACATTCTAAAAGGATTCAAACATTCTTAAAACGATTCAAACATTCTAAAAACGATTCAAACATTCTAAAAACGATTCAAACATTCTAAAAAATTCTAAAAAAGATTCAAACATTCTAAAAGGATTCAAACATTCTAAAAAAGATTCAAACATTCTAAAAACGATTCAAACATTCTAAAAACGATTCAAACATTCTAAAAAATTCTAAAAAAGATTCAAACATTCTAAAAGGATTCAAACATTCTAAAAAAGATTCAAACATTCTAAAAACGATTCAAACATTCTAAAAACGATTCAAACATTCTAAAAAAGATTCAAACATTCTAAAAAAGATTCAAACATTCTAAAAAAATCTAAAAAAGATTCAAACATTCTAAAAACGATTAAATCATTCTAAAAACGATTCAAACATTCTAAAAAATTCTAAAAAAGATTCAAACATTCTAAAAGGATTCAAACATTCTAAAAAAGATTCAAACATTCTAAAAACGATTCAAACATTCTAAAAACGATTCAAACATTCTAAAAAAGATTCAAACATTCTAAAACGATTCAAACATTCTAAAAACGATTCAAACATTCTAAAAACGATTCAAAGATTCTAAAAAGATTCAAACATTCTAAAAACGATTCACACATTCTAAAAATGATTCAAACATTCTTAAAAATTCTAAAAAAGATTCAAACATTCTAAAAGGATTCAAACATTCTAAAAACGATTCAAACATTCTAAAAATATTCAAACATTCTAAAAACGATTCAAACATTCTAAAAACGATTCAAACATTCTAAAAAAATCTAAAAAAGATTCAAACATTCTAAAAACGATTAAATCATTCTAAAAACGATTCAAACATTCTAAAAAGATTCAAACATTCTAAAAAAGATTCAAACATTCTAAAAAAGATTCAAACATTCTAAAAACGATTCAAACATTCTAAAAACGATTCAAACATTCTAAAAACGATTCAAACATTCTAAAAAATTCTAAAAAAGATTCAAACATTCTAAAAGGATTCAAACATTCTTAAAACGATTCAAACATTCTAAAAGGATTCAAACATTCTTAAAACGATTCAAACATTCTAAAAACGATTCAAACATTCTAAAAGGATTCAAACATTCTAAAAACGATTCAAACATTCTAAAAAGATCAAACATTCTAAAAACGATTCAAACATTCTAAAGACGATTCAAACATTCTAAAAAGATCAAACATTCTAAAAACGATTCAAACATTCTAAAAAGATCAAACATTCTAAAAACGATTCAAACATTCTAAAACGATTCAAACATTCTAAAAAGATTCAAAAATTCTAAAAAAGATTCAAACATTCTAAAAGGATTCAAACATTCTTAAAACGATTCAAACATTCTAAAAACGATTCAAACATTCTAAAAAAGATTAAATCATTCTAAAAACGATTCAAACATTCTAAAAAGATTCAAACATTCTAAAAAAGATTCAAACATTCTAAAAACGATTCAAACATTCTAAAAACGATTCAAACATTCTAAAAACGATTCAAACATTCTAAAAAATTCTAAAAAAGATTCAAACATTCTAAAAGGATTCAAACATTCTTAAAACGATTCAAACATTCTAAAAGGATTCAAACATTCTTAAAACGATTCAAACATTCTAAAAACGATTCAAACATTCTAAAAGGATTCAAACATTCTAAAAACGATTCAAACATTCTAAAAAGATCAAACATTCTAAAAACGATTCAAACATTCTAAAGACGATTCAAACATTCTAAAAAGATCAAACATTCTAAAAACGATTCAAACATTCTAAAAAGATCAAACATTCTAAAAACGATTCAAACATTCTAAAACGATTCAAACATTCTAAAAAGATTCAAAAATTCTAAAAAAGATTCAAACATTCTAAAAGGATTCAAACATTCTTAAAACGATTCAAACATTCTAAAAACGATTCAAACATTCTAAAAACGATTCAAACATTCTAAAAAATTCTAAAAAAGATTCAAACATTCTAAAAGGATTCAAACATTCTTAAAACGATTCAAACATTCTAAAAAAGATTCAAACATTCTAAAAAGATCAAACATTCTAAAAACGATTCAAACATTCTAAAAACGATTCAAACATTCTAAAAAATTCTAAAAAAGATTCAAACATTCTAAAAGGATTCAAACATTCTAAAAAAGATTCAAACATTCTAAAAACGATTCAAACATTCTAAAAACGATTCAAACATTCTAAAAAAGATTCAAACATTCTAAAAAAGATTCAAACATTCTAAAAAAATCTAAAAAAGATTCAAACATTCTAAAAACGATTAAATCATTCTAAAAACGATTCAAACATTCTAAAAAATTCTAAAAAAGATTCAAACATTCTAAAAGGATTCAAACATTCTAAAAAAGATTCAAACATTCTAAAAGGATTCAAACATTCTAAAAACGATTAAATCATTCTAAAAACGATTCAAACATTCTAAAAACGATTCAAACATTCTAAAAACGATTCAAACATTCTAAAAAAGATTCAAACATTCTAAAAGGATTCAAACATTCTTAAAACGATTCAAACATTCTAAAAACGATTCAAACATTCTAAAAACGATTCAAACATTCTAAAAACGATTCAAAGATTCTAAAAAGATTCAAACATTCTAAAAACGATTCACACATTCTAAAAATGATTCAAACATTCTTAAAAATTCTAAAAAAGATTCAAACATTCTAAAAGGATTCAAACATTCTAAAAACGATTCAAACATTCTAAAAATATTCAAACATTCTAAAAACGATTCAAACATTCTAAAAACGATTCAAACATTCTAAAAAAATCTAAAAAAGATTCAAACATTCTAAAAACGATTAAATCATTCTAAAAACGATTCAAACATTCTAAAAAGATTCAAACATTCTAAAAAAGATTCAAACATTCTAAAAACGATTCAAACATTCTAAAAACGATTCAAACATTCTAAAAAATTCTAAAAAAGATTCAAACATTCTAAAAGGATTCAAACATTCTTAAAACGATTCAAACATTCTAAAAGGATTCAAACATTCTAAAAACGATTCAAACATTCTAAAAAGATCAAACATTCTAAAAACGATTCAAACATTCTAAAGACGATTCAAACATTCTAAAAAGATCAAACATTCTAAAAACGATTCAAACATTCTAAAAAGATCAAACATTCTAAAAACGATTCAAACATTCTAAAATGATTCAAACATTCTAAAAAGATTCAAAAATTCTAAAAAAGATTCAAACATTCTAAAAGGATTCAAACATTCTAAAAATATTCAAACATTCTAAAAACGATTCAAACATTCTAAAAAACATTCAAACATTCTAAAAAAATCTAAAAAAGATTCAAACATTCTAAAAACGATTAAATCATTCTAAAAACGATTCAAACATTCTAAAAACGATTAAATCATTCTAAAAAAGATTCAAACATTCTAAAAACGATTCAAACATTCTAAAAACGATTCAAACATTCTAAAAACGATTCAAACATTATAAAAAATTCTAAAAAAGATTCAAACATTCTAAAAGGATTCAAACATTCTTAAAACGATTCAAACATTCTAAAAGGATTCAAACATTCTTAAAACGATTCAAACATTCTAAAAACGATTCAAACATTCTAAAAGGATTCAAACATTCTAAAAACGATTCAAACATTCTAAAAAGATCAAACATTCTAAAAACGATTCAAACATTCTAAAGACGATTCAAACATTCTAAAAAGATCAAACATTCTAAAAACGATTCAAACATTCTAAAAAATTCTAAAAACGATTCAAACATTCTAAAAAATTCTAAAAACGATTCAAACATTCTAAAAAGATTCAAACATTCTAAAAACGATTCAAACATTCTAAAAACGATTCAAACATTCTAAAAAAGATTCAAACATTCTAAAAACGATTCAAACATTCTAAAAAAGATTCAAACATTCTAAAAAAGATTCAAACATTCTAAAAAAATCTAAAAAAGATTCAAACATTCTAAAAACGATTAAATCATTCTAAAAACGATTCAAACATTCTAAAAAATTCTAAAAAAGATTCAAACATTCTAAAAGGATTCAAACATTCTTAAAACGATTCAAACATTCTAAAAAAGATTCAAACATTCTAAAAAGATCAAACATTCTATAAACGATTCAAACATTCTAAAAACGATTCAAACATTCTAAAAAATTCTAAAAAAGATTCAAACATTCTAAAAGGATTCAAACATTCTAAAAAAGATTCAAACATTCTAAAAACGATTCAAACATTCTAAAAACGATTCAAACATTCTAAAAAAGATTCAAACATTCTAAAAAAGATTCAAACATTCTAAAAAAATCTAAAAAAGATTCAAACATTCTAAAAACGATTAAATCATTCTAAAAACGATTCAAACATTCTAAAAAATTCTAAAAAAGATTCAAACATTCTAAAAGGATTCAAACATTCTAAAAAAGATTCAAACATTCTAAAAACGATTCAAACATTCTAAAAACGATTCAAACATTCTAAAAAAGATTCAAACATTCTAAAACGATTCAAACATTCTAAAAACGATTCAAACATTCTAAAAACGATTCAAAGATTCTAAAAAGATTCAAACATTCTAAAAACGATTCACACATTCTAAAAATGATTCAAACATTCTTAAAAATTCTAAAAAAGATTCAAACATTCTAAAAGGATTCAAACATTCTAAAAACGATTCAAACATTCTAAAAATATTCAAACATTCTAAAAACGATTCAAACATTCTAAAAACGATTCAAACATTCTAAAAAAATCTAAAAAAGATTCAAACATTCTAAAAACGATTAAATCATTCTAAAAACGATTCAAACATTCTAAAAAGATTCAAACATTCTAAAAAAGATTCAAACATTCTAAAAAAGATTCAAACATTCTAAAAACGATTCAAACATTCTAAAAACGATTCAAACATTCTAAAAACGATTCAAACATTCTAAAAAATTCTAAAAAAGATTCAAACATTCTAAAAGGATTCAAACATTCTTAAAACGATTCAAACATTCTAAAAGGATTCAAACATTCTTAAAACGATTCAAACATTCTAAAAACGATTCAAACATTCTAAAAGGATTCAAACATTCTAAAAACGATTCAAACATTCTAAAAAGATCAAACATTCTAAAAACGATTCAAACATTCTAAAGACGATTCAAACATTCTAAAAAGATCAAACATTCTAAAAACGATTCAAACATTCTAAAAAGATCAAACATTCTAAAAACGATTCAAACATTCTAAAACGATTCAAACATTCTAAAAAGATTCAAAAATTCTAAAAAAGATTCAAACATTCTAAAAGGATTCAAACATTCTTAAAACGATTCAAACATTCTAAAAACGATTCAAACATTCTAAAAAAGATTAAATCATTCTAAAAACGATTCAAACATTCTAAAAAGATTCAAACATTCTAAAAAAGATTCAAACATTCTAAAAACGATTCAAACATTCTAAAAACGATTCAAACATTCTAAAAACGATTCAAACATTCTAAAAAATTCTAAAAAAGATTCAAACATTCTAAAAGGATTCAAACATTCTTAAAACGATTCAAACATTCTAAAAGGATTCAAACATTCTTAAAACGATTCAAACATTCTAAAAACGATTCAAACATTCTAAAAGGATTCAAACATTCTAAAAACGATTCAAACATTCTAAAAAGATCAAACATTCTAAAAACGATTCAAACATTCTAAAGACGATTCAAACATTCTAAAAAGATCAAACATTCTAAAAACGATTCAAACATTCTAAAAAGATCAAACATTCTAAAAACGATTCAAACATTCTAAAACGATTCAAACATTCTAAAAAGATTCAAAAATTCTAAAAAAGATTCAAACATTCTAAAAGGATTCAAACATTCTTAAAACGATTCAAACATTCTAAAAACGATTCAAACATTCTAAAAACGATTCAAACATTCTAAAAAATTCTAAAAAAGATTCAAACATTCTAAAAGGATTCAAACATTCTTAAAACGATTCAAACATTCTAAAAAAGATTCAAACATTCTAAAAAGATCAAACATTCTAAAAACGATTCAAACATTCTAAAAACGATTCAAACATTCTAAAAAATTCTAAAAAAGATTCAAACATTCTAAAAGGATTCAAACATTCTAAAAAAGATTCAAACATTCTAAAAACGATTCAAACATTCTAAAAACGATTCAAACATTCTAAAAAAGATTCAAACATTCTAAAAAAGATTCAAACATTCTAAAAAAATCTAAAAAAGATTCAAACATTCTAAAAACGATTAAATCATTCTAAAAACGATTCAAACATTCTAAAAAATTCTAAAAAAGATTCAAACATTCTAAAAGGATTCAAACATTCTAAAAAAGATTCAAACATTCTAAAAGGATTCAAACATTCTAAAAACGATTAAATCATTCTAAAAACGATTCAAACATTCTAAAAACGATTCAAACATTCTAAAAACGATTCAAACATTCTAAAAAAGATTCAAACATTCTAAAAGGATTCAAACATTCTAAAAACGATTCAAACATTCTAAAAAGATCAAACATTCTAAAAACGATTCAAACATTCTAAAGACGATTCAAACATTCTAAAAAGATCAAACATTCTAAAAACGATTCAAACATTCTAAAAAGATCAAACATTCTAAAAACGATTCAAACATTCTAAAATGATTCAAACATTCTAAAAAGATTCAAAAATTCTAAAAAAGATTCAAACATTCTAAAAGGATTCAAACATTCTAAAAATATTCAAACATTCTAAAAACGATTCAAACATTCTAAAAAACATTCAAACATTCTAAAAAAATCTAAAAAAGATTCAAACATTCTAAAAACGATTAAATCATTCTAAAAACGATTCAAACATTCTAAAAACGATTAAATCATTCTAAAAAAGATTCAAACATTCTAAAAACGATTCAAACATTCTAAAAACGATTCAAACATTCTAAAAACGATTCAAACATTATAAAAAATTCTAAAAAAGATTCAAACATTCTAAAAGGATTCAAACATTCTTAAAACGATTCAAACATTCTAAAAGGATTCAAACATTCTTAAAACGATTCAAACATTCTAAAAACGATTCAAACATTCTAAAAGGATTCAAACATTCTAAAAACGATTCAAACATTCTAAAAAGATCAAACATTCTAAAAACGATTCAAACATTCTAAAGACGATTCAAACATTCTAAAAAGATCAAACATTCTAAAAACGATTCAAACATTCTAAAAAATTCTAAAAACGATTCAAACATTCTAAAAAATTCTAAAAACGATTCAAACATTCTAAAAAGATTCAAACATTCTAAAAACGATTCAAACATTCTAAAAACGATTCAAACATTCTAAAAAAGATTCAAACATTCTAAAAACGATTCAAACATTCTAAAAAAGATTCAAACATTCTAAAAAAGATTCAAACATTCTAAAAAAATCTAAAAAAGATTCAAACATTCTAAAAACGATTAAATCATTCTAAAAACGATTCAAACATTCTAAAAAATTCTAAAAAAGATTCAAACATTCTAAAAGGATTCAAACATTCTTAAAACGATTCAAACATTCTAAAAAAGATTCAAACATTCTAAAAAGATCAAACATTCTATAAACGATTCAAACATTCTAAAAACGATTCAAACATTCTAAAAAATTCTAAAAAAGATTCAAACATTCTAAAAGGATTCAAACATTCTAAAAAAGATTCAAACATTCTAAAAACGATTCAAACATTCTAAAAACGATTCAAACATTCTAAAAAAGATTCAAACATTCTAAAAAAGATTCAAACATTCTAAAAAAATCTAAAAAAGATTCAAACATTCTAAAAACGATTAAATCATTCTAAAAACGATTCAAACATTCTAAAAAATTCTAAAAAAGATTCAAACATTCTAAAAGGATTCAAACATTCTAAAAAAGATTCAAACATTCTAAAAACGATTCAAACATTCTAAAAACGATTCAAACATTCTAAAAAAGATTCAAACATTCTAAAACGATTCAAACATTCTAAAAACGATTCAAACATTCTAAAAACGATTCAAAGATTCTAAAAAGATTCAAACATTCTAAAAACGATTCACACATTCTAAAAATGATTCAAACATTCTTAAAAATTCTAAAAAAGATTCAAACATTCTAAAAGGATTCAAACATTCTAAAAACGATTCAAACATTCTAAAAATATTCAAACATTCTAAAAACGATTCAAACATTCTAAAAACGATTCAAACATTCTAAAAAAATCTAAAAAAGATTCAAACATTCTAAAAACGATTAAATCATTCTAAAAACGATTCAAACATTCTAAAAAGATTCAAACATTCTAAAAAAGATTCAAACATTCTAAAAAAGATTCAAACATTCTAAAAACGATTCAAACATTCTAAAAACGATTCAAACATTCTAAAAACGATTCAAACATTCTAAAAAATTCTAAAAAAGATTCAAACATTCTAAAAGGATTCAAACATTCTTAAAACGATTCAAACATTCTAAAAGGATTCAAACATTCTTAAAACGATTCAAACATTCTAAAAACGATTCAAACATTCTAAAAGGATTCAAACATTCTAAAAACGATTCAAACATTCTAAAAAGATCAAACATTCTAAAAACGATTCAAACATTCTAAAGACGATTCAAACATTCTAAAAAGATCAAACATTCTAAAAACGATTCAAACATTCTAAAAAGATCAAACATTCTAAAAACGATTCAAACATTCTAAAACGATTCAAACATTCTAAAAAGATTCAAAAATTCTAAAAAAGATTCAAACATTCTAAAAGGATTCAAACATTCTTAAAACGATTCAAACATTCTAAAAACGATTCAAACATTCTAAAAAAGATTAAATCATTCTAAAAACGATTCAAACATTCTAAAAAGATTCAAACATTCTAAAAAAGATTCAAACATTCTAAAAACGATTCAAACATTCTAAAAACGATTCAAACATTCTAAAAACGATTCAAACATTCTAAAAAATTCTAAAAAAGATTCAAACATTCTAAAAGGATTCAAACATTCTTAAAACGATTCAAACATTCTAAAAGGATTCAAACATTCTTAAAACGATTCAAACATTCTAAAAACGATTCAAACATTCTAAAAGGATTCAAACATTCTAAAAACGATTCAAACATTCTAAAAAGATCAAACATTCTAAAAACGATTCAAACATTCTAAAGACGATTCAAACATTCTAAAAAGATCAAACATTCTAAAAACGATTCAAACATTCTAAAAAGATCAAACATTCTAAAAACGATTCAAACATTCTAAAACGATTCAAACATTCTAAAAAGATTCAAAAATTCTAAAAAAGATTCAAACATTCTAAAAGGATTCAAACATTCTTAAAACGATTCAAACATTCTAAAAACGATTCAAACATTCTAAAAACGATTCAAACATTCTAAAAAATTCTAAAAAAGATTCAAACATTCTAAAAGGATTCAAACATTCTTAAAACGATTCAAACATTCTAAAAAAGATTCAAACATTCTAAAAAGATCAAACATTCTAAAAACGATTCAAACATTCTAAAAACGATTCAAACATTCTAAAAAATTCTAAAAAAGATTCAAACATTCTAAAAGGATTCAAACATTCTAAAAAAGATTCAAACATTCTAAAAACGATTCAAACATTCTAAAAACGATTCAAACATTCTAAAAAAGATTCAAACATTCTAAAAAAGATTCAAACATTCTAAAAAAATCTAAAAAAGATTCAAACATTCTAAAAACGATTAAATCATTCTAAAAACGATTCAAACATTCTAAAAAATTCTAAAAAAGATTCAAACATTCTAAAAGGATTCAAACATTCTAAAAAAGATTCAAACATTCTAAAAGGATTCAAACATTCTAAAAACGATTAAATCATTCTAAAAACGATTCAAACATTCTAAAAACGATTCAAACATTCTAAAAACGATTCAAACATTCTAAAAAAGATTCAAACATTCTAAAAGGATTCAAACATTCTTAAAACGATTCAAACATTCTAAAAACGATTCAAACATTCTAAAAACGATTCAAACATTCTAAAAACGATTCAAAGATTCTAAAAAGATTCAAACATTCTAAAAACGATTCACACATTCTAAAAATGATTCAAACATTCTTAAAAATTCTAAAAAAGATTCAAACATTCTAAAAGGATTCAAACATTCTAAAAACGATTCAAACATTCTAAAAATATTCAAACATTCTAAAAACGATTCAAACATTCTAAAAACGATTCAAACATTCTAAAAAAATCTAAAAAAGATTCAAACATTCTAAAAACGATTAAATCATTCTAAAAACGATTCAAACATTCTAAAAAGATTCAAACATTCTAAAAAAGATTCAAACATTCTAAAAACGATTCAAACATTCTAAAAACGATTCAAACATTCTAAAAAATTCTAAAAAAGATTCAAACATTCTAAAAGGATTCAAACATTCTTAAAACGATTCAAACATTCTAAAAGGATTCAAACATTCTAAAAACGATTCAAACATTCTAAAAAGATCAAACATTCTAAAAACGATTCAAACATTCTAAAGACGATTCAAACATTCTAAAAAGATCAAACATTCTAAAAACGATTCAAACATTCTAAAAAGATCAAACATTCTAAAAACGATTCAAACATTCTAAAATGATTCAAACATTCTAAAAAGATTCAAAAATTCTAAAAAAGATTCAAACATTCTAAAAGGATTCAAACATTCTAAAAATATTCAAACATTCTAAAAACGATTCAAACATTCTAAAAAACATTCAAACATTCTAAAAAAATCTAAAAAAGATTCAAACATTCTAAAAACGATTAAATCATTCTAAAAACGATTCAAACATTCTAAAAACGATTAAATCATTCTAAAAAAGATTCAAACATTCTAAAAACGATTCAAACATTCTAAAAACGATTCAAACATTCTAAAAACGATTCAAACATTATAAAAAATTCTAAAAAAGATTCAAACATTCTAAAAGGATTCAAACATTCTTAAAACGATTCAAACATTCTAAAAGGATTCAAACATTCTTAAAACGATTCAAACATTCTAAAAACGATTCAAACATTCTAAAAGGATTCAAACATTCTAAAAACGATTCAAACATTCTAAAAAGATCAAACATTCTAAAAACGATTCAAACATTCTAAAGACGATTCAAACATTCTAAAAAGATCAAACATTCTAAAAACGATTCAAACATTCTAAAACGATTCAAACATTCTAAAAAGATTCAAAAATTCTAAAAAAGATTCAAACATTCTAAAAGGATTCAAACATTCTTAAAACGATTCAAACATTCTAAAAACGATTCAAACATTCTAAAAAGATCAAACATTCTAAAAACGATTCAAACATTCTAAAAACGATTCAAACATTCTAAAAAATTCTAAAAAAGATTCAAACATTCTAAAAGGATTCAAACATTCTAAAAAAGATTCAAACATTCTAAAAACGATTCAAACATTCTAAAAAGATTCAAACATTCTAAAAAAGATTCAAACATTCTAAAAGGATTCAAACATTCTAAAAAAGATTCAAACATTCTAAAAAAATCTAAAAAAGATTCAAACATTCTAAAAACGATTAAATCATTCTAAAAACGATTCAAACATTCTAAAAAGATTCAAACATTCTAAAAAAGATTCAAACATTCTAAAAACGATTAAATCATTCTAAAAACGATTCAAACATTCTAAAAACGATTCAAACATTCTAAAAACGATTCAAACATTCTAAAAAAGATTCAAACATTCTAAAAGGATTCAAACATTCTTAAAACGATTCAAACATTCTAAAAACGATTCAAACATTCTAAAAACGATTCAAACATTCTAAAAACGATTCAAAGATTCTAAAAAGATTCAAACATTCTAAAAACGATTCACACATTCTAAAAACGATTAAATCATTCTAAAAACGATTCAAACATTCTAAAAACGATTCAAACATTCTAAAAACGATTCAAACATTCTAAAAAAGATTCAAACATTCTAAAAGGATTCAAACATTCTTAAAACGATTCAAACATTCTAAAAACGATTCAAACATTCTAAAAACGATTCAAACATTCTAAAAACGATTCAAAGATTCTAAAAAGATTCAAACATTCTAAAAACGATTCACACATTCTAAAAACGATTAAATCATTCTAAAAACGATTCAAACATTCTAAAAACGATTCAAACATTCTAAAAACGATTCAAACATTCTAAAAAAGATTCAAACATTCTAAAAGGATTCAAACATTCTTAAAACGATTCAAACATTCTAAAAACGATTCAAACATTCTAAAAACGATTCAAACATTCTAAAAACGATTCAAAGATTCTAAAAAGATTCAAACATTCTAAAAACGATTCACACATTCTAAAAATAATTCAAACATTCTTAAAAATTCTAAAAAAGATTCAAACATTCTAAAAGGATTCAAACATTCTAAAAACGATTCAAACATTCTAAAAATATTCAAACATTCTAAAAACGATTCAAACATTCTAAAAACGATTCAAACATTCTAAAAAAATCTAAAAAAGATTCAAACATTCTAAAAACGATTAAATCATTCTAAAAACGATTCAAACATTCTAAAAAGATTCAAACATTCTAAAAAAGATTCAAACATTCTAAAAACGATTCAAACATTCTAAAAACGATTCAAACATTCTAAAAAATTCTAAAAAAGATTCAAACATTCTAAAAGGATTCAAACATTCTTAAAACGATTCAAACATTCTAAAAGGATTCAAACATTCTTAAAACGATTCAAACATTCTAAAAACGATTCAAACATTCTAAAAGGATTCAAACATTCTAAAAACGATTCAAACATTCTAAAAAGATCAAACATTCTAAAAACGATTCAAACATTCTAAAGACGATTCAAACATTCTAAAAAGATCAAACATTCTAAAAACGATTCAAACATTCTAAAAAGATCAAACATTCTAAAAACGATTCAAACATTCTAAAATGATTCAAACATTCTAAAAAGATTCAAAAATTCTAAAAAAGATTCAAACATTCTAAAAGGATTCAAACATTCTAAAAATATTCAAACATTCTAAAAACGATTCAAACATTCTAAAAAACATTCAAACATTCTAAAAAAATCTAAAAAAGATTCAAACATTCTAAAAACGATTAAATCATTCTAAAAACGATTCAAACATTCTAAAAAGATTCAAACATTCTAAAAAAGATTCAAACATTCTAAAAACGATTCAAACATTCTAAAAACGATTCAAACATTCTAAAAACGATTCAAACATAAAAAATTCTAAAAAAGATTCAAACATTCTAAAAGGATTCAAACATTCTTAAAACGATTCAAACATTCTAAAAGGATTCAAACATTCTAAAAACGATTCAAACATTCTAAAAAGATCAAACATTCTAAAAACGATTCAAACATTCTAAAGACGATTCAAACATTCTAAAAAGATCAAACATTCTAAAAACGATTCAAACATTCTAAAACGATTCAAACATTCTAAAAAGATTCAAAAATTCTAAAAAAGATTCAAACATTCTAAAAGGATTCAAACATTCTTAAAACGATTCAAACATTCTAAAAACGATTCAAACATTCTAAAAACGATTCAAACATTCTAAAAAGATCAAACATTCTAAAAACGATTCAAACATTCTAAAAACGATTCAAACATTCTAAAAAATTCTAAAAAAGATTCAAACATTCTAAAAGGATTCAAACATTCTAAAAAAGATTCAAACATTCTAAAAACGATTCAAACATTCTAAAAAGATTCAAACATTCTAAAAAAGATTCAAACATTCTAAAAGGATTCAAACATTCTAAAAAAGATTCAAACATTCTAAAAAAATCTAAAAAAGATTCAAACATTCTAAAAACGATTAAATCATTCTAAAAACGATTCAAACATTCTAAAAAGATTCAAACATTCTAAAAACGATTCAAACATTCTAAAAATATTCAAACATTCTAAAAACGATTCAAACATTCTAAAACGATTCAAACATTCTAAAAAGATTCAAAAATTCTAAAAAAGATTCAAACATTCTAAAAGGATTCAAACATTCTTAAAACGATTCAAACATTCTAAAAACGATTCAAACATTCTAAAAACGATTCAAACATTCTAAAAAGATCAAACATTCTAAAAACGATTCAAACATTCTAAAAACGATTCAAACATTCTAAAAAATTCTAAAAAAGATTCAAACATTCTAAAAGGATTCAAACATTCTAAAAAAGATTCAAACA
Organism: Anarhichas minor; assembly: GCF_050575085.1. NCBI lineage: Eukaryota > Metazoa > Chordata > Actinopteri > Perciformes > Anarhichadidae > Anarhichas > Anarhichas minor. The sequence goes on along the minus strand of NW_027466539.1, from coordinate 453,775 downwards.
TTCTAAAAACGATTCAAACATTCTAAAAAGATTCAAACATTCTAAAAAAGATTCAAACATTCTAAAAGGATTCAAACATTCTAAAAAAGATTCAAACATTCTAAAAAAATCTAAAAAAGATTCAAACATTCTAAAAACGATTAAATCATTCTAAAAACGATTCAAACATTCTAAAAAGATTCAAACATTCTAAAAAAGATTCAAACATTCTAAAAAATTCTAAAAACGATTCAAACATTCTAAAAAGATTCAAACATTCTAAAGACGATTCAAACATTCTAAAAAGATCAAACATTCTAAAAACGATTCAAACATTCTAAAAAGATCAAACATTCTAAAAACGATTCAAACATTCTAAAAACGATTCAAACATTCTAAAAAATTCTAAAAAAGATTCAAACATTCTAAAAGGATTCAAACATTCTAAAAAAGATTCAAACATTCTAAAAACGATTCAAACATTCTAAAAAAGATTCAAACATTCTAAAAAAGATTCAAACATTCTAAAAAAATCTAAAAAAGATTCAAACATTCTAAAAACGATTAAATCATTCTAAAAACGATTCAAACATTCTAAAAAGATTCAAACATTCTAAAAAAGATTCAAACATTCTAAAAACGATTCAAACATTCTAAAAGGATTCAAACATTCTAAAAGGATTCAAACATTCTAAAAAAGATTCAAACATTCTAAAAGGATTCAAACATTCTAAAAGGATTCAAACATTCTAAAAACGATTAAATCATTCAAAAAACGATTCAAACATTCTAAAAAAGATTCAAACATTCTAAAAACGATTCAAACATTCTAAAAACGATTCAAACATTCTAAAAAATTCTAAAAAAGATTCAAACATTCTAAAAGGATTCAAACATTCTAAAAACGATTCAAACATTCTAAAAACGATTCAAACATTCTAATAACGATTCAAACATTCTAAAAAGATCAAACATTCTAAAAACGATTCAAACATTCTAATAACGATTCAAACATTCTAAAAGGATTCAAACATTCTGAAAACGATTCAAACATTCTAAAAAATTCTAAAAAAGATTCAAACATTCTAAAAACGATTCAAACATTCTAAAAAAGATTCAAACATTCTAAAAACGATTCAAACATTCTAAAAAAGATTCAAACATTCTAAAAACGATTCAAACATTCTAAAAACGATTCAAACATTCTAAAAAATTCTAAAAAAGATTCAAACATTCTAAAAACGATGCAAACATTCTAAAAAAGATTCAAACATTCTAGAAACGATTCAAACATTCTAAAAAGATTCAAACATTCTAAAAACGATTAAATCATTCTAAAAACGATTCAAACATTCTAAAAGGATTCAAACATTCTAAAAGGATTCAAACATTCTAAAAAAGATTCAAACATTCTAAAAACGATTCAAACATTCTAAAAAAGATTCAAACATTCTAAAAACAATTCAAACATTCTAAAAAATTCTAATAACGATTCAAACATTCTAAAAAAGATTCAAACATTCTAAAAAAGATTCAAACATTCTAAAAAAATCTAAAAAAGATTCAAACATTCTAAAAACGATTAAATCATTCTAAAAACGATTCAAACATTCTAAAAAGATTCAAACATTCTAAAAAAGATTCAAACATTCTAAAAACGATTCAAACATTCTAAAAGGATTCAAACATTCTAAAAGGATTCAAACATTCTAAAAAAGATTCAAACATTCTAAAAGGATTCAAACATTCTAAAAGGATTCAAACATTCTAAAAACGATTAAATCATTCAAAAAACGATTCAAACATTCTAAAAAAGATTCAAACATTCTAAAAACGATTCAAACATTCTAAAAACGATTCAAACATTCTAAAAAATTCTAAAAAAGATTCAAACATTCTAAAAGGATTCAAACATTCTAAAAACGATTCAAACATTCTAAAAACGATTCAAACATTCTAATAACGATTCAAACATTCTAAAAAGATCAAACATTCTAAAAACGATTCAAACATTCTAATAACGATTCAAACATTCTAAAAGGATTCAAACATTCTGAAAACGATTCAAACATTCTAAAAAATTCTAAAAAAGATTCAAACATTCTAAAAACGATTCAAACATTCTAAAAAAGATTCAAACATTCTAAAAACGATTCAAACATTCTAAAAAAGATTCAAACATTCTAAAAGGATTCAAACATTCTAAAAAAGATTCAAACATTCTAAAAGGATTCAAACATTCTAAAAGGATTCAAACATTCTAAAAACGATTAAATCATTCAAAAAACGATTCAAACATTCTAAAAAAGATTCAAACATTCTAAAAACGATTCAAACATTCTAAAAACGATTCAAACATTCTAAAAAATTCTAAAAAAGATTCAAACATTCTAAAAGGATTCAAACATTCTAAAAACGATTCAAACATTCTAAAAACGATTCAAACATTCTAATAACGATTCAAACATTCTAAAAAGATCAAACATTCTAAAAACGATTCAAACATTCTAATAACGATTCAAACATTCTAAAAGGATTCAAACATTCTGAAAACGATTCAAACATTCTAAAAAATTCTAAAAAAGATTCAAACATTCTAAAAACGATTCAAACATTCTAAAAAAGATTCAAACATTCTAAAAACGATTCAAACATTCTAAAAAAGATTCAAACATTCTAAAAACGATTCAAACATTCTAAAAACGATTCAAACATTCTAAAAAATTCTAAAAAAGATTCAAACATTCTAAAAACGATGCAAACATTCTAAAAAAGATTCAAACATTCTAGAAACGATTCAAACATTCTAAAAAGATTCAAACATTCTAAAAACGATTAAATCATTCTAAAAACGATTCAAACATTCTAAAAGGATTCAAACATTCTAAAAGGATTCAAACATTCTAAAAAAGATTCAAACATTCTAAAAACGATTCAAACATTCTAAAAAAGATTCAAACATTCTAAAAACAATTCAAACATTCTAAAAAATTCTAATAACGATTCAAACATTCTAAAAACGATTCAAACATTCTAAAAACGATTCAAACATTCTAAAAAGATCAAACATTCTAAAAACGATTCAAACATTCTAAAAAGATCAAACATTCTAAAAACGATTCAAACATTCTAAAAAATTCTAAAAAAGATTCAAACATTCTAAAACGATTCAAACATTCTAAAAAAGATTCAAACATTCTAAAAACGATTCAAACATTCTAAAAAGATCAAACATTCTAAAAACGATTCAAACATTCTAAAAAGATCAAACATTCTAAAAACGATTCAAACATTCTAAAAAATTCTAAAAAAGATTCAAACATTCTAAAACGATTCAAACATTCTAAAAAAGATTCAAACATTCTAAAAAGATTCAAACATTCTAAAAACGATTCAAACATTCTAAAAAAGATATAAACATTCTAAAAAAGATTCAAACATTCTAAAAAGGATTCAAACATTCTAAAAACGATTCAAACATTCTAAAAAGATTCAAACATTCTAAAAAAGATTCAAACATTCTAAAAGGATTCAAACATTCTAAAAGGATTCAAACATTCTAAAAAAGATTCAAACATTCTAAAAGGATTCAAACATTCTAAAAACAATTCAAACATTCTAAAAAATTCTAATAACGATTCAAACATTCTAAAAACGATTAAATCATTCTAAAAACGATTCAAACATTCTAAAAGGATTCAAACATTCTAAAAGGATTCAAACATTCTAAAAAAGATTCAAACATTCTAAAAACGATTCAAACATTCTAAAAAAGATTCAAACATTCTAAAAACAATTCAAACATTCTAAAAAATTCTAATAACGATTCAAACATTCTAAAAACGATTCAAACATTCTAAAAACGATTCAAACATTCTAAAAAGATCAAACATTCTAAAAACGATTCAAACATTCTAAAAAGATCAAACATTCTAAAAACGATTCAAACATTCTAAAAAATTCTAAAAAAGATTCAAACATTCTAAAACGATTCAAACATTCTAAAAACGATTCAAACATTCTAAAAACGATTCAAACATTCTAAAAACGATTCAAACATTCTAATAACGATTCAAACATTCTAAAAAGATCAAACATTCTAAAAACGATTCAAACATTCTAATAACGATTCAAACATTCTAAAAGGATTCAAACATTCTGAAAACGATTCAAACATTCTAAAAAATTCTAAAAAAGATTCAAACATTCTAAAAACGATTCAAACATTCTAAAAAAGATTCAAACATTCTAAAAACGATTCAAACATTCTAAAAAAGATTCAAACATTCTAAAAACGATTCAAACATTCTAAAAACGATTCAAACATTCTAAAAAATTCTAAAAAAGATTCAAACATTCTAAAAACGATGCAAACATTCTAAAAAAGATTCAAACATTCTAGAAACGATTCAAACATTCTAAAAAGATTCAAACATTCTAAAAACGATTAAATCATTCTAAAAACGATTCAAACATTCTAAAAGGATTCAAACATTCTAAAAGGATTCAAACATTCTAAAAAAGATTCAAACATTCTAAAAACGATTCAAACATTCTAAAAAAGATTCAAACATTCTAAAAACAATTCAAACATTCTAAAAAATTCTAATAACGATTCAAACATTCTAAAAAAGATTCAAACATTCTAAAAAAGATTCAAACATTCTAAAAAAATCTAAAAAAGATTCAAACATTCTAAAAACGATTAAATCATTCTAAAAACGATTCAAACATTCTAAAAAGATTCAAACATTCTAAAAAAGATTCAAACATTCTAAAAACGATTCAAACATTCTAAAAGGATTCAAACATTCTAAAAGGATTCAAACATTCTAAAAAAGATTCAAACATTCTAAAAGGATTCAAACATTCTAAAAGGATTCAAACATTCTAAAAACGATTAAATCATTCAAAAAACGATTCAAACATTCTAAAAAAGATTCAAACATTCTAAAAACGATTCAAACATTCTAAAAACGATTCAAACATTCTAAAAAATTCTAAAAAAGATTCAAACATTCTAAAAGGATTCAAACATTCTAAAAACGATTCAAACATTCTAAAAACGATTCAAACATTCTAATAACGATTCAAACATTCTAAAAAGATCAAACATTCTAAAAACGATTCAAACATTCTAATAACGATTCAAACATTCTAAAAGGATTCAAACATTCTGAAAACGATTCAAACATTCTAAAAAATTCTAAAAAAGATTCAAACATTCTAAAAACGATTCAAACATTCTAAAAAAGATTCAAACATTCTAAAAAAGATTCAAACATTCTAAAAGGATTCAAACATTCTAAAAAAGATTCAAACATTCTAAAAGGATTCAAACATTCTAAAAGGATTCAAACATTCTAAAAACGATTAAATCATTCAAAAAACGATTCAAACATTCTAAAAAAGATTCAAACATTCTAAAAACGATTCAAACATTCTAAAAACGATTCAAACATTCTAAAAAATTCTAAAAAAGATTCAAACATTCTAAAAGGATTCAAACATTCTAAAAACGATTCAAACATTCTAAAAACGATTCAAACATTCTAATAACGATTCAAACATTCTAAAAAGATCAAACATTCTAAAAACGATTCAAACATTCTAATAACGATTCAAACATTCTAAAAGGATTCAAACATTCTGAAAACGATTCAAACATTCTAAAAAATTCTAAAAAAGATTCAAACATTCTAAAAACGATTCAAACATTCTAAAAAAGATTCAAACATTCTAAAAACGATTCAAACATTCTAAAAAAGATTCAAACATTCTAGAAACGATTCAAACATTCTAAAAAGATTCAAACATTCTAAAAACGATTAAATCATTCTAAAAACGATTCAAACATTCTAAAAGGATTCAAACATTCTAAAAGGATTCAAACATTCTAAAAAAGATTCAAACATTCTAAAAACGATTCAAACATTCTAAAAAAGATTCAAACATTCTAAAAACAATTCAAACATTCTAAAAAATTCTAATAACGATTCAAACATTCTAAAAACGATTCAAACATTCTAAAAACGATTCAAACATTCTAAAAAGATCAAACATTCTAAAAACGATTCAAACATTCTAAAAAGATCAAACATTCTAAAAACGATTCAAACATTCTAAAAAATTCTAAAAAAGATTCAAACATTCTAAAACGATTCAAACATTCTAAAAAAGATTCAAACATTCTAAAAACGATTCAAACATTCTAAAAAATTCTAAAAAAGATTCAAACATTCTAAAACGATTCAAACATTCTAAAAAAGATTCAAACATTCTAAAAAGATTCAAACATTCTAAAAACGATTCAAACATTCTAAAAAAGATATAAACATTCTAAAAAAGATTCAAACATTCTAAAAAGGATTCAAACATTCTAAAAACGATTCAAACATTCTAAAAAGATTCAAACATTCTAAAAAAGATTCAAACATTCTAAAAGGATTCAAACATTCTAAAAGGATTCAAACATTCTAAAAAAGATTCAAACATTCTAAAAGGATTCAAACATTCTAAAAACAATTCAAACATTCTAAAAAATTCTAATAACGATTCAAACATTCTAAAAACGATTAAATCATTCTAAAAACGATTCAAACATTCTAAAAGGATTCAAACATTCTAAAAGGATTCAAACATTCTAAAAAAGATTCAAACATTCTAAAAACGATTCAAACATTCTAAAAAAGATTCAAACATTCTAAAAACAATTCAAACATTCTAAAAAATTCTAATAACGATTCAAACATTCTAAAAACGATTCAAACATTCTAAAAACGATTCAAACATTCTAAAAAGATCAAACATTCTAAAAACGATTCAAACATTCTAAAAAGATCAAACATTCTAAAAACGATTCAAACATTCTAAAAAATTCTAAAAAAGATTCAAACATTCTAAAACGATTCAAACATTCTAAAAAAGATTCAAACATTCTAAAAAGATTCAAACATTCTAAAAACGATTCAAACATTCTAAAAAAGATATAAACATTCTAAAAAAGATTCAAACATTCTAAAAAGGATTCAAACATTCTAAAAACGATTCAAACATTCTAAAAAGATTCAAACATTCTAAAAAAGATTCAAACATTCTAAAAGGATTCAAACATTCTAAAAGGATTCAAACATTCTAAAAAAGATTCAAACATTCTAAAAGGATTCAAACATTCTAAAAACAATTCAAACATTCTAAAAAATTCTAATAACGATTCAAACATTCTAAAAACGATTCAAACATTCTAAAAACGATTCAAACATTCTAAAAAGATCAAACATTCTAAAAACGATTCAAACATTCTAAAAAGATCAAACATTCTAAAAAAGATTCAAACATTCTAAAAACGATTCAAACATTCTAAAAAGATTCAAACATTCTAAAAACGATTCAAACATTCTAAAAAGATTCAAACATTCTAAAAGGATTCAAACATTCTAAAAGGATTCAAACATTCTAAAAGGATTCAAACATTCTAAAAAAGATTCAAACATTCTAAAAGGATTCAAACATTCTAAAAAAGATTCAAACATTCTAAAAACGATTAAATCATTCAAAAAACGATTCAAACATTCTAAAAAAGATTCAAACATTCTAAAAACGATTCAAACATTCTAAAAACGATTCAAACATTCTAAAAAATTCTAAAAAAGATTCAAACATTCTAAAAGGATTCAAACATTCTAAAAACAATTCAAACATTCTAAAACATTCTAAAAACGATTCAAACATTCTAATAACGATTCAAACATTCTAAAAAGATCAAACATTCTAAAAACGATTCAAACATTCTAAAAGGATTCAAACATTCTAAAAGGATTCAAACATTCTAAAAAAGATTCAAACATTCTAAAAGGATTCAAACATTCTAAAAGGATTCAAACATTCTAAAAACGATTAAATCATTCAAAAAACGATTCAAACATTCTAAAAAAGATTCAAACATTCTAAAAACGATTCAAACATTCTAAAAACGATTCAAACATTCTAAAAACGATTCAAACATTCTAAAAGGATTCAAACATTCTAAAAAAGATTCAAACATTCTAAAAACGATTAAATCATTCAAAAAACGATTCAAAAATTCTAAAAACGATTCAAACATTCTAAAAAAGATTCAAACATTCTAAAAACGATTCAAACATTCTAAAAAAGATTCAAACATTCTAAAAACGATTCAAACATTCTAAAAACGATTCAAACATTCTAAAAAATTCTAAAAAAGATTCAAACATTCTAAAAACGATGCAAACATTCTAAAAAAGATTCAAACATTCTAGAAACGATTCAAACATTCTAAAAAGATTCAAACATTCTAAAAACGATTAAATCATTCTAAAAACGATTCAAACATTCTAAAAGGATTCAAACATTCTAAAAGGATTCAAACATTCTAAAAAAGATTCAAACATTCTAAAAACGATTCAAACATTCTAAAAAGATTCAAACATTCTAAAAAGATTCAAACATTCTAAAAACGATTAAATCATTCAAAAAACGATTCAAACATTCTAAAAAGATTCAAACATTCTAAAAAAGATTCAAACATTCTAAAAGGATTCAAACATTCTAAAAAAGATTCAAACATTCTAAAAACGATTAAATCATTCAAAAAACGATTCAAACATTCTAAAAAAGATTCAAACATTCTAAAAACGATTCAAACATTCTAAAAACGATTCAAACATTCTAATAACGATTCAAACATTCTAAAAAGATCAAACATTCTAAAAACGATTCAAACATTCTAAAAGGATTCAAACATTCTAAAAGGATTCAAACATTCTAAAAAAGATTCAAACATTCTAAAAGGATTCAAACATTCTAAAAGGATTCAAACATTCTAAAAACGATTAAATCATTCAAAAAACGATTCAAACATTCTAAAAAAGATTCAAACATTCTAAAAACGATTCAAACATTCTAAAAACGATTCAAACATTCTAAAAAATTCTAAAAAAGATTCAAACATTCTAAAAGGATTCAAACATTCTAAAAACGATTCAAACATTCTAAAAACGATTCAAACATTCTAATAACGATTCAAACATTCTAAAAAGATCAAACATTCTAAAAACGATTCAAACATTCTAATAACGATTCAAACATTCTAAAAGGATTCAAACATTCTGAAAACGATTCAAACATTCTAAAAAATTCTAAAAAAGATTCAAACATTCTAAAAACGATTCAAACATTCTAAAAAAGATTCAAACATTCTAAAAACGATTCAAACATTCTAAAAAAGATTCAAACATTCTAAAAACGATTCAAACATTCTAAAAACGATTCAAACATTCTAAAAAATTCTAAAAAAGATTCAAACATTCTAAAAACGATGCAAACATTCTAAAAAAGATTCAAACATTCTAGAAACGATTCAAACATTCTAAAAAGATTCAAACATTCTAAAAGGATTCAAACATTCTAAAAAAGATTCAAACATTCTAAAAACGATTAAATCATTCAAAAAACGATTCAAACATTCTAAAAAAGATTCAAACATTCTAAAAACGATTCAAACATTCTAAAAACGATTCAAACATTCTAAAAAATTCTAAAAAAGATTCAAACATTCTAAAAGGATTCAAACATTCTAAAAACAATTCAAACATTCTAAAAAATTCTAATAACGATTCAAACATTCTAAAAACGATTCAAACATTCTAAAAACGATTCAAACATTCTAAAAACGATTCAAACATTCTAATAACGATTCAAACATTCTAAAAAGATCAAACATTCTAAAAACGATTCAAACATTCTAAAAGGATTCAAACATTCTAAAAGGATTCAAACATTCTAAAAAAGATTCAAACATTCTAAAAGGATTCAAACATTCTAAAAGGATTCAAACATTCTAAAAACGATTAAATCATTCAAAAAACGATTCAAACATTCTAAAAAAGATTCAAACATTCTAAAAACGATTCAAACATTCTAAAAACGATTCAAACATTCTAAAAAATTCTAAAAAAGATTCAAACATTCTAAAAGGATTCAAACATTCTAAAAACGATTCAAACATTCTAAAAACGATTCAAACATTCTAATAACGATTCAAACATTCTAAAAAGATCAAACATTCTAAAAACGATTCAAACATTCTAATAACGATTCAAACATTCTAAAAGGATTCAAACATTCTGAAAACGATTCAAACATTCTAAAAAATTCTAAAAAAGATTCAAACATTCTAAAAACGATTCAAACATTCTAAAAAAGATTCAAACATTCTAAAAACGATTCAAACATTCTAAAAAAGATTCAAACATTCTAAAAACGATTCAAACATTCTAAAAACGATTCAAACATTCTAAAAAATTCTAAAAAAGATTCAAACATTCTAAAAACGATGCAAACATTCTAAAAAAGATTCAAACATTCTAGAAACGATTCAAACATTCTAAAAAGATTCAAACATTCTAAAAGGATTCAAACATTCTAAAAGGATTCAAACATTCTAAAAAAGATTCAAACATTCTAAAAGGATTCAAACATTCTAAAAAAGATTCAAACATTCTAAAAACGATTCAAACATTCTAAAAAGATTCAAACATTCTAAAAACGATTAAATCATTCTAAAAACGATTCAAACATTCTAAAAGGATTCAAACATTCTAAAAGGATTCAAACATTCTAAAAAAGATTCAAACATTCTAAAAACGATTCAAACATTCTAAAAAGATTCAAACATTCTAAAAAGATTCAAACATTCTAAAAACGATTAAATCATTCAAAAAACGATTCAAACATTCTAAAAAGATTCAAACATTCAAAAAACGATTCAAACATTCTAAAAAGATTCAAACATTCTAAAAAAGATTCAAACATTCTAAAAAAGATTCAAACATTCTAAAAAATTCTAAAAAAGATTCAAACATTCTAAAAGGATTCAAACATTCTAAAAACAATTCAAACATTCTAAAAAGATCAAACATTCTAAAAACGATTCAAACATTCTAAAAACGATTCAAACATTCTAAAAAGATCAAACATTCTAAAAACGATTCAAACATTCTAAAAAGATCAAACATTCTAAAAACGATTCAAACATTCTAAAAAATTCTAAAAAAGATTCAAACATTCTAAAACGATTCAAACATTCTAAAAAAGATTCAAACATTCTAAAAAGATTCAAACATTCTAAAAACGATTCAAACATTCTAAAAAAGATATAAACATTCTAAAAAAGATTCAAACATTCTAAAAAAGATTCAAACATTCTAAAAAGGATTCAAACATTCTAAAAACGATTCAAACATTCTAAAAAGATTCAAACATTCTAAAAAAGATTCAAACATTCTAAAAGGATTCAAACATTCTAAAAGGATTCAAACATTCTAAAAAAGATTCAAACATTCTAAAAGGATTCAAACATTCTAAAAAGATTCAAACATTCTAAAAACGATTAAATCATTCAAAAAACGATTCAAACATTCTAAAAACGATTCAAACATTCTAAAAAATTCTAAAAAAGATTCAAACATTCTAAAAAATTCTAATAACGATTCAAACATTCTAAAAACGATTCAAACATTCTAAAAACGATTCAAACATTCTAAAAAGATCAAACATTCTAAAAACGATTCAAACATTCTAAAAAGATCAAACATTCTAAAAAAGATTCAAACATTCTAAAAAGGATTCAAACATTCTAAAAAAGATTCAAACATTCTAAAAACGATTAAATCATTCAAAAAACGATTCAAACATTCTAAAAAAGATTCAAACATTCTAAAAACGATTCAAACATTCTAAAAACGATTCAAACATTCTAAAAAATTCTAAAAAAGATTCAAACATTCTAAAAAATTCTAATAACGATTCAAACATTCTAAAAACGATTCAAACATTCTAAAAAGGATTCAAACATTCTAAAACGATTCAAACATTCTAAAAGGATTCAAACATTCTAAAAACGATTCAAACATTCTAAAAAGGATTCAAACATTCTAAAAAAGATTCAAACATTCTAAAAAAGATTCAAACATTCTAAAAAATTCTAAAAAAGATTCAAACATTCTAAAAGGATTCAAACATTCTAAAAACGATTCAAACATTCTAAAAAGATCAAACATTCTAAAAACGATTCAAACATTCTAAAAAGATCAAACATTCTAAAAACGATTCAAACATTCTAAAAAATTCTAAAAAAGATTCAAACATTCTAAAACGATTCAAACATTCTAAAAAAGATTCAAACATTCTAAAAAGATTCAAACATTCTAAAAACGATTCAAACATTCTAAAAAAGATATAAACATTCTAAAAAAGATTCAAACATTCTAAAAAAGATTCAAACATTCTAAAAAGGATTCAAACATTCTAAAAACGATTCAAACATTCTAAAAAGATTCAAACATTCTAAAAAAGATTCAAACATTCTAAAAGGATTCAAACATTCTAAAAGGATTCAAACATTCTAAAAAAGATTCAAACATTCTAAAAGGATTCAAACATTCTAAAAAGATTCAAACATTCTAAAAACGATTAAATCATTCAAAAAACGATTCAAACATTCTAAAAACGATTCAAACATTCTAAAAAATTCTAAAAAAGATTCAAACATTCTAAAAAATTCTAATAACGATTCAAACATTCTAAAAACGATTCAAACATTCTAAAAACGATTCAAACATTCTAAAAAGATCAAACATTCTAAAAACGATTCAAACATTCTAAAAAGATCAAACATTCTAAAAAAGATTCAAACATTCTAAAAAGGATTCAAACATTCTAAAAAAGATTCAAACATTCTAAAAACGATTAAATCATTCAAAAAACGATTCAAACATTCTAAAAAAGATTCAAACATTCTAAAAACGATTCAAACATTCTAAAAACGATTCAAACATTCTAAAAAATTCTAAAAAAGATTCAAACATTCTAAAAAATTCTAATAACGATTCAAACATTCTAAAAACGATTCAAACATTCTAAAAAGGATTCAAACATTCTAAAAAAGATTCAAACATTCTAAAACGATTCAAACATTCTAAAAGGATTCAAACATTCTAAAAACGATTCAAACATTCTAAAAAGATCAAACATTCTAAAAACGATTCAAACATTCTAAAAAGATCAAACATTCTAAAAACGATTCAAACATTCTAAAAAATTCTAAAAAAGATTCAAACATTCTAAAAAGATTCAAACATTCTAAAAACGATTCAAACATTCTAAAAAAGATATAAACATTCTAAAAAGGATTCAAACATTCTAAAAACGATGCAAACATTCTAAAAAAGATTCAAACATTCTAATAACGATTCAAACATTCTAAAAAGATCAAACATTCTAAAAACGATTCAAACATTCTAAAAGGATTCAAACATTCTAAAAGGATTCAAACATTCTAAAAAAGATTCAAACATTCTAAAAGGATTCAAACATTCTAAAAAAGATTCAAACATTCTAAAAACGATTAAATCATTCAAAAAACGATTCAAACATTCTAAAAAAGATTCAAACATTCTAAAAACGATTCAAACATTCTAAAAACGATTCAAACATTCTAAAAAATTCTAAAAAAGATTCAAACATTCTAAAAGGATTCAAACATTCTAAAAACGATTCAAACATTCTAAAAACGATTCAAACATTCTAATAACGATTCAAACATTCTAAAAAGATCAAACATTCTAAAAACGATTCAAACATTCTAATAACGATTCAAACATTCTAAAAGGATTCAAACATTCTGAAAACGATTCAAACATTCTAAAAAATTCTAAAAAAGATTCAAACATTCTAAAAACGATTCAAACATTCTAAAAAAGATTCAAACATTCTAAAAACGATTCAAACATTCTAAAAACGATTCAAACATTCTAAAAACGATTCAAACATTCTAAAAAATTCTAAAAAAGATTCAAACATTCTAAAAACGATGCAAACATTCTAAAAAAGATTCAAACATTCTAGAAACGATTCAAACATTCTAAAAAGATTCAAACATTCTAAAAAGATTCAAACATTCTAAAAGGATTCAAACATTCTAAAAGGATTCAAACATTCTAAAAAAGATTCAAACATTCTAAAAGGATTCAAACATTCTAAAAAAGATTCAAACATTCTAAAAACGATTCAAACATTCTAAAAAGATTCAAACATTCTAAAAACGATTAAATCATTCTAAAAACGATTCAAACATTCTAAAAGGATTCAAACATTCTAAAAGGATTCAAACATTCTAAAAAAGATTCAAACATTCTAAAAACGATTCAAACATTCTAAAAAGATTCAAACATTCTAAAAAGATTCAAACATTCTAAAAACGATTAAATCATTCAAAAAACGATTCAAACATTCTAAAAAGATTCAAACATTCAAAAAACGATTCAAACATTCTAAAAAGATTCAAACATTCTAAAAAAGATTCAAACATTCTAAAAAAGATTCAAACATTCTAAAAAATTCTAAAAAAGATTCAAACATTCTAAAAGGATTCAAACATTCTAAAAACAATTCAAACATTCTAAAAAGATCAAACATTCTAAAAACGATTCAAACATTCTAAAAACGATTCAAACATTCTAAAAAGATCAAACATTCTAAAAACGATTCAAACATTCTAAAAAGATCAAACATTCTAAAAACGATTCAAACATTCTAAAAAATTCTAAAAAAGATTCAAACATTCTAAAACGATTCAAACATTCTAAAAAAGATTCAAACATTCTAAAAAGATTCAAACATTCTAAAAAGATTCAAACATTCTAAAAAAGATTCAAACATTCTAAAAAGGATTCAAACATTCTAAAAACGATTCAAACATTCTAAAAAGATTCAAACATTCTAAAAAAGATTCAAACATTCTAAAAGGATTCAAACATTCTAAAAGGATTCAAACATTCTAAAAAAGATTCAAACATTCTAAAAGGATTCAAACATTCTAAAAAGATTCAAACATTCTAAAAACGATTAAATCATTCAAAAAACGATTCAAACATTCTAAAAACGATTCAAACATTCTAAAAAATTCTAAAAAAGATTCAAACATTCTAAAAAATTCTAATAACGATTCAAACATTCTAAAAACGATTCAAACATTCTAAAAACGATTCAAACATTCTAAAAAGATCAAACATTCTAAAAACGATTCAAACATTCTAAAAAGATCAAACATTCTAAAAAAGATTCAAACATTCTAAAAAGGATTCAAACATTCTAAAAAAGATTCAAACATTCTAAAAACGATTAAATCATTCAAAAAACGATTCAAACATTCTAAAAAAGATTCAAACATTCTAAAAACGATTCAAACATTCTAAAAACGATTCAAACATTCTAAAAAATTCTAAAAAAGATTCAAACATTCTAAAAAATTCTAATAACGATTCAAACATTCTAAAAACGATTCAAACATTCTAAAAAGGATTCAAACATTCTAAAAAAGATTCAAACATTCTAAAAAGATCAAACATTCTAAAAACGATTCAAACATTCTAAAAAGATCAAACATTCTAAAAAAGATTCAAACATTCTAAAAAAGATTCAAACATTCTAAAAAATTCTAAAAAAGATTCAAACATTCTAAAAGGATTCAAACATTCTAAAAACAATTCAAACATTCTAAAAAGATCAAACATTCTAAAAACGATTCAAACATTCTAAAAACGATTCAAACATTCTAAAAAGATCAAACATTCTAAAAACGATTCAAACATTCTAAAAAGATCAAACATTCTAAAAACGATTCAAACATTCTAAAAAATTCTAAAAAAGATTCAAACATTCTAAAACGATTCAAACATTCTAAAAAAGATTCAAACATTCTAAAAAGATTCAAACATTCTAAAAACGATTCAAACATTCTAAAAAAGATATAAACATTCTAAAAAAGATTCAAACATTCTAAAAAAGATTCAAACATTCTAAAAAGGATTCAAACATTCTAAAAACGATTCAAACATTCTAAAAAGATTCAAACATTCTAAAAAAGATTCAAACATTCTAAAAGGATTCAAACATTCTAAAAGGATTCAAACATTCTAAAAAAGATTCAAACATTCTAAAAGGATTCAAACATTCTAAAAAGATTCAAACATTCTAAAAACGATTAAATCATTCAAAAAACGATTCAAACATTCTAAAAACGATTCAAACATTCTAAAAAATTCTAAAAAAGATTCAAACATTCTAAAAAATTCTAATAACGATTCAAACATTCTAAAAACGATTCAAACATTCTAAAAACGATTCAAACATTCTAAAAAGATCAAACATTCTAAAAACGATTCAAACATTCTAAAAAGATCAAACATTCTAAAAAAGATTCAAACATTCTAAAAAGGATTCAAACATTCTAAAAAAGATTCAAACATTCTAAAAACGATTAAATCATTCAAAAAACGATTCAAACATTCTAAAAAAGATTCAAACATTCTAAAAACGATTCAAACATTCTAAAAACGATTCAAACATTCTAAAAAATTCTAAAAAAGATTCAAACATTCTAAAAAATTCTAATAACGATTCAAACATTCTAAAAACGATTCAAACATTCTAAAAAGGATTCAAACATTCTAAAAAAGATTCAAACATTCTAAAACGATTCAAACATTCTAAAAGGATTCAAACATTCTAAAAACGATTCAAACATTCTAAAAAGATCAAACATTCTAAAAACGATTCAAACATTCTAAAAAGATCAAACATTCTAAAAAAGATTCAAACATTCTAAAAAAGATTCAAACATTCTAAAAAATTCTAAAAAAGATTCAAACATTCTAAAAGGATTCAAACATTCTAAAAACAATTCAAACATTCTAAAAAGATCAAACATTCTAAAAACGATTCAAACATTCTAAAAACGATTCAAACATTCTAAAAAGATCAAACATTCTAAAAACGATTCAAACATTCTAAAAAGATCAAACATTCTAAAAACGATTCAAACATTCTAAAAAATTCTAAAAAAGATTCAAACATTCTAAAACGAT
This sequence comes from Anarhichas minor, assembly GCF_050575085.1. Classification (NCBI taxonomy): domain Eukaryota; kingdom Metazoa; phylum Chordata; class Actinopteri; order Perciformes; family Anarhichadidae; genus Anarhichas; species Anarhichas minor. Next base: position 436,850 of record NW_027466539.1, on the reverse strand, counting down.
TCAAACATTCTAAAAAAGATTCAAACATTCTAAAAAGATTCAAACATTCTAAAAACGATTCAAACATTCTAAAAAAGATATAAACATTCTAAAAAAGATTCAAACATTCTAAAAAAGATTCAAACATTCTAAAAAGGATTCAAACATTCTAAAAACGATTCAAACATTCTAAAAAGATTCAAACATTCTAAAAAAGATTCAAACATTCTAAAAGGATTCAAACATTCTAAAAGGATTCAAACATTCTAAAAAAGATTCAAACATTCTAAAAGGATTCAAACATTCTAAAAAGATTCAAACATTCTAAAAACGATTAAATCATTCAAAAAACGATTCAAACATTCTAAAAACGATTCAAACATTCTAAAAAATTCTAAAAAAGATTCAAACATTCTAAAAAATTCTAATAACGATTCAAACATTCTAAAAACGATTCAAACATTCTAAAAACGATTCAAACATTCTAAAAAGATCAAACATTCTAAAAACGATTCAAACATTCTAAAAAGATCAAACATTCTAAAAAAGATTCAAACATTCTAAAAAGGATTCAAACATTCTAAAAAAGATTCAAACATTCTAAAAACGATTAAATCATTCAAAAAACGATTCAAACATTCTAAAAAAGATTCAAACATTCTAAAAACGATTCAAACATTCTAAAAACGATTCAAACATTCTAAAAAATTCTAAAAAAGATTCAAACATTCTAAAAAATTCTAATAACGATTCAAACATTCTAAAAACGATTCAAACATTCTAAAAAGGATTCAAACATTCTAAAAAAGATTCAAACATTCTAAAACGATTCAAACATTCTAAAAGGATTCAAACATTCTAAAAACGATTCAAACATTCTAAAAAGATCAAACATTCTAAAAACGATTCAAACATTCTAAAAAGATCAAACATTCTAAAAACGATTCAAACATTCTAAAAAATTCTAAAAAAGATTCAAACATTCTAAAAAGATTCAAACATTCTAAAAACGATTCAAACATTCTAAAAAAGATATAAACATTCTAAAAAGGATTCAAACATTCTAAAAACGATGCAAACATTCTAAAAAAGATTCAAACATTCTAATAACGATTCAAACATTCTAAAAAGATCAAACATTCTAAAAACGATTCAAACATTCTAAAAGGATTCAAACATTCTAAAAGGATTCAAACATTCTAAAAAAGATTCAAACATTCTAAAAGGATTCAAACATTCTAAAAAAGATTCAAACATTCTAAAAACGATTAAATCATTCAAAAAACGATTCAAACATTCTAAAAAAGATTCAAACATTCTAAAAACGATTCAAACATTCTAAAAACGATTCAAACATTCTAAAAAATTCTAAAAAAGATTCAAACATTCTAAAAGGATTCAAACATTCTAAAAACGATTCAAACATTCTAAAAAGATCAAACATTCTAAAAACGATTCAAACATTCTAAAAAGATCAAACATTCTAAAAACGATTCAAACATTCTAAAAAATTCTAAAAAAGATTCAAACATTCTAAAAAGATTCAAACATTCTAAAAACGATTCAAACATTCTAAAAAAGATATAAACATTCTAAAAAGGATTCAAACATTCTAAAAACGATGCAAACATTCTAAAAAAGATTCAAACATTCTAATAACGATTCAAACATTCTAAAAAGATCAAACATTCTAAAAACGATTCAAACATTCTAAAAGGATTCAAACATTCTAAAAGGATTCAAACATTCTAAAAAAGATTCAAACATTCTAAAAGGATTCAAACATTCTAAAAAAGATTCAAACATTCTAAAAACGATTAAATCATTCAAAAAACGATTCAAACATTCTAAAAAAGATTCAAACATTCTAAAAACGATTCAAACATTCTAAAAACGATTCAAACATTCTAAAAAATTCTAAAAAAGATTCAAACATTCTAAAAGGATTCAAACATTCTAAAAACGATTCAAACATTCTAAAAAGATCAAACATTCTAAAAACGATTCAAACATTCTAAAAAGATCAAACATTCTAAAAGGATTCAAACATTCTAAAAGGATTCAAACATTCTAAAAACGATTCAAACATTCTAAAAAGATCAAACATTCTAAAAACGATTCAAACATTCTAAAAAGATCAAACATTCTAAAAACGATTCAAACATTCTAAAAAATTCTAAAAAAGATTCAAACATTCTAAAAAGATTCAAACATTCTAAAAACGATTCAAACATTCTAAAAAAGATATAAACATTCTAAAAAGGATTCAAACATTCTAAAAACGATGCAAACATTCTAAAAAAGATTCAAACATTCTAATAACGATTCAAACATTCTAAAAAGATCAAACATTCTAAAAACGATTCAAACATTCTAAAAAATTCTAAAAAAGATTCAAACATTCTAAAAAGATTCAAACATTCTAAAAACGATTCAAACATTCTAAAAAAGATATAAACATTCTAAAAAGGATTCAAACATTCTAAAAACGATGCAAACATTCTAAAAAAGATTCAAACATTCTAATAACGATTCAAACATTCTAAAAAGATCAAACATTCTAAAAACGATTCAAACATTCTAAAAGGATTCAAACATTCTAAAAGGATTCAAACATTCTAAAAAAGATTCAAACATTCTAAAAGGATTCAAACATTCTAAAAAAGATTCAAACATTCTAAAAACGATTAAATCATTCAAAAAACGATTCAAACATTCTAAAAAAGATTCAAACATTCTAAAAACGATTCAAACATTCTAAAAACGATTCAAACATTCTAAAAAATTCTAAAAAAGATTCAAACATTCTAAAAGGATTCAAACATTCTAAAAACGATTCAAACATTCTAAAAACGATTCAAACATTCTAAAAACGATTCAAACATTCTAATAACGATTCAAACATTCTAAAAAGATCAAACATTCTAAAAACGATTCAAACATTCTAATAACGATTCAAACATTCTAAAAGGATTCAAACATTCTGAAAACGATTCAAACATTCTAAAAAATTCTAAAAAAGATTCAAACATTCTAAAAACGATTCAAACATTCTAAAAAAGATTCAAACATTCTAAAAACGATTCAAACATTCTAAAAACAATTCAAACATTCTAAAAAATTCTAATAACGATTCAAACATTCTAAAAACGATTCAAACATTCTAAAAACGATTCAAACATTCTAAAAACGATTCAAACATTCTAAAAAGATTCAAACATTCTAAAAACGATTCAAACATTCTAAAAACGATTCAAACATTCTAAAAAATTCTAATAACGATCAAACATTCTAAAAGGATTCAAACATTCTAAAAAAGATATAAACATTCTAAAAAAGATTCAAACATTCTAAAAACGATTCAAACATTCTAAAAACGATTCAAACATTCTAAAAACGATTCAAACATTCTAAAAAATTCTAATAACGATCAAACATTCTAAAAGGATTCAAACATTCTAAAAAAGATATAAACATTCTAAAAAAGATTCAAACATTCTAAAAACGATTCAAACATTCTAAAAACGATGCAAACATTCTAAAAAGATTCAAACATTCTAAAAACGATTAAATCATTCTAAAAACGATTCAAACATTCTAAAAAAGATTCAAACATTCTAAAAACGATTCAAACATTCTAAAAACGATTCAAACATTCTAAAAAGATCAAACATTCTAAAAACGATTCAAACATTCTAAAAACGATTCAAACATTCTAAAAACGATTCAAACATTCTAAAAACAATTCAAACATTCTAAAAAGATCAAACATTCTAATAACGATTCAAACATTCTAAAAACGATTCAAACATTCTAAAAACGATTCAAACATTCTAAAAACGATTCAAACATTCTAATAACGATTCAAACATTCTAAAAAGATCAAACATTCTAAAAACGATTCAAACATTCTAAAAGGATTCAAACATTCTAAAAAAGATTCAAACATTCTAAAAACGATTCAAACATTCTAAAAACGATTCAAACATTCTAAAAAATTCTAAAAAAGATTCAAACATTCTAAAAGGATTCAAACATTCTAAAAACAATTCAAACATTCTAAAAAATTCTAATAACGATTCAAACATTCTAAAAACGATTCAAACATTCTAAAAACGATTCAAACATTCTAAAAACGATTCAAACATTCTAATAACGATTCAAACATTCTAAAAAGATCAAACATTCTAAAAACGATTCAAACATTCTAATAACGATTCAAACATTCTAAAAAGATCAAACATTCTAAAAACGATTCAAACATTCTGAAAACGATTCAAACATTCTAAAAAATTCTAAAAAAGATTCAAACATTCTAAAAAAGATTCAAACATTCTAAAAGGATTCAAACATTCTAAAAAGATCAAACATTCTAAAAAAGATTCAAACATTCTAAAAGGATTCAAACATTCTAAAAAAGATTCAAACATTCTAAAAACGATTAAATCATTCAAAAAACGATTCAAACATTCTAAAAAAGATTCAAACATTCTAAAAACGATTCAAACATTCTAAAAACAATTCAAACATTCTAAAAAAGTCTAATAACGATTCAAACATTCTAAAAACGATTCAAACATTCTAATAACGATTCAAACATTCTAAAAAGATCAAACATTCTAAAAACGATTCAAACATTCTAATAACGATTCAAACATTCTAAAAGGATTCAAACATTCTGAAAACGATTCAAACATTCTAAAAAATTCTAAAAAAGATTCAAACATTCTAAAAACGATTCAAACATTCTAAAAAAGATTCAAACATTCTAAAAAAGATATAAACATTCTAAAAACGATTCAAACATTCTAAAAAGATTCAAACATTCTAAAAACGATTAAATCATTCTAAAAAGGATTCAAACATTCTAAAAAGATTCAAACATTATAAAAAAGATTCAAACATTCTAAAAAAGATTCAAACATTCTAAAAACGATTCAAACATTCTAAAAACGATTCAAACATTCTAAAAAGATCAAACATTCTAAAAACGATTCAAACATTCTAAAAACGATTCAAACATTCTAAAAACGATTCAAACATTCTAAAAAGATCAAACATTCTAAAAACGATTCAAACATTCTAAAAACGATTCAAACATTCTAAAAACGATTCAAACATTCTAAAAGGATTCAAACATTCTAAAAAAGATTCAAACATTCTAAAAAAGATTCAAACATTCTAAAAACGATTCAAACATTCTAAAAAATTCTAATAACGATCAAACATTCTAAAAGGATTCAAACATTCTAAAAAAGATATAAACATTCTAAAAAAGATTCAAACATTCTAAAAACGATTCAAACATTCTAAAAACGATGCAAACATTCTAAAAAGATTCAAACATTCTAAAAACGATTAAATCATTCTAAAAACGATTCAAACATTCTAAAAAAGATTCAAACATTCTAAAAACGATTCAAACATTCTAAAAACGATTCAAACATTCTAAAAAGATCAAACATTCTAAAAACGATTCAAACATTCTAAAAACGATTCAAACATTCTAAAAACGATTAAATCATTCAAAAAACGATTCAAACATTCTAAAAAAGATTCAAACATTCTAAAAACGATTCAAACATTCTAAAAACGATTCAAACATTCTAAAAAATTCTAAAAAAGATTCAAACATTCTAAAAGGATTCAAACATTCTGAAAACGATTCAAACATTCTAAAAAATTCTAAAAAAGATTCAAACATTCTAAAAACGATTCAAACATTCTAAAAAAGATTCAAACATTCTAAAAACGATTCAAACATTCTAAAAACGATTCAAACATTCTAAAAAATTCTAAAAAAGATTCAAACATTCTAAAAACGATTCAAACATTCTAAAAACGATTCAAACATTCTAAAAAGATCAAACATTCTAAAAACGATTCAAACATTCTAAAAACGATTCAAACATTCTAAAAACGATTAAATCATTCAAAAAACGATTCAAACATTCTAAAAAAGATTCAAACATTCTAAAAACGATTCAAACATTCTAAAAACGATTCAAACATTCTAAAAAATTCTAAAAAAGATTCAAACATTCTAAAAGGATTCAAACATTCTAAAAAAGATTCAAACATTCTAAAAAAGATTCAAACATTCTAAAAACGATTCAAACATTCTAAAAAATTCTAATAACGATCAAACATTCTAAAAGGATTCAAACATTCTAAAAAAGATATAAACATTCTAAAAAAGATTCAAACATTCTAAAAACGATTCAAACATTCTAAAAACGATGCAAACATTCTAAAAAGATTCAAACATTCTAAAAACGATTAAATCATTCTAAAAACGATTCAAACATTCTAAAAAAGATTCAAACATTCTAAAAACGATTCAAACATTCTAAAAACGATTCAAACATTCTAAAAAGATCAAACATTCTAAAAACGATTCAAACATTCTAAAAACGATTCAAACATTCTAAAAACGATTAAATCATTCAAAAAACGATTCAAACATTCTAAAAAAGATTCAAACATTCTAAAAACGATTCAAACATTCTAAAAACGATTCAAACATTCTAAAAAATTCTAAAAAAGATTCAAACATTCTAAAAGGATTCAAACATTCTGAAAACGATTCAAACATTCTAAAAAATTCTAAAAAAGATTCAAACATTCTAAAAACGATTCAAACATTCTAAAAAAGATTCAAACATTCTAAAAACGATTCAAACATTCTAAAAACGATTCAAACATTCTAAAAAATTCTAAAAAAGATTCAAACATTCTAAAAACGATTCAAACATTCTAAAAACGATTCAAACATTCTAAAAAGATCAAACATTCTAAAAACGATTCAAACATTCTAAAAACGATTCAAACATTCTAAAAACGATTAAATCATTCAAAAAACGATTCAAACATTCTAAAAAAGATTCAAACATTCTAAAAACGATTCAAACATTCTAAAAACGATTCAAACATTCTAAAAAATTCTAAAAAAGATTCAAACATTCTAAAAGGATTCAAACATTCTGAAAACGATTCAAACATTCTAAAAAATTCTAAAAAAGATTCAAACATTCTAAAAACGATTCAAACATTCTAAAAAAGATTCAAACATTCTAAAAACGATTCAAACATTCTAAAAACGATTCAAACATTCTAAAAAATTCTAAAAAAGATTCAAACATTCTAAAAACGATGCAAACATTCTAAAAAAGATTCAAACATTCTAGAAACGATTCAAACATTCTAAAAAGATTCAAACATTCTAAAAGGATTCAAACATTCTAAAAGGATTCAAACATTCTAAAAAAGATTCAAACATTCTAAAAGGATTCAAACATTCTAAAAAAGATTCAAACATTCTAAAAACGATTCAAACATTCTAAAAGGATTCAAACATTCTAAAAAAGATTCAAACATTCTAAAAGGATTCAAACATTCTAAAAAAGATTCAAACATTCTAAAAGGATTCAAACATTCTAAAAAAGATTCAAACATTCTAAAAGGATTCAAACATTCTAAAAAGATCAAACATTCTAAAAACGATTCAAACATTCTAAAAGGATTCAAACATCCTAAAAGGATTCAAACATTCTAAAAAAGATTCAAACATTCTAAAAGGATTCAAACATTCTAAAAAAGATTCAAACATTCTAAAAACGATTAAATCATTCAAAAAACGATTCAAACATTCTAAAAAAGATTCAAACATTCTAAAAACGATTCAAACATTCTAAAAACAATTCAAACATTCTAAAAAAGTCTAATAACGATTCAAACATTCTAAAAACGATTCAAACATTCTAAAAACGATTCAAACATTCTAAAAACGATTCAAACATTCTAATAACGATTCAAACATTCTAAAAAGATCAAACATTCTAAAAACGATTCAAACATTCTAATAACGATTCAAACATTCTAAAAGGATTCAAACATTCTGAAAACGATTCAAACATTCTAAAAAATTCTAAAAAAGATTCAAACATTCTAAAAACGATTCAAACATTCTAAAAACGATTCAAACATTCTAAAAAGATCAAACATTCTAAAAACGATTCAAACATTCTAAAAACGATTCAAACATTCTAAAAACAATTCAAACATTCTAAAAAAGTCTAATAACGATTCAAACATTCTAAAAACGATTCAAACATTCTAAAAACGATTCAAACATTCTAAAAACGATTCAAACATTCTAATAACGATTCAAACATTCTAAAAAGATCAAACATTCTAAAAACGATTCAAACATTCTAATAACGATTCAAACATTCTAAAAGGATTCAAACATTCTGAAAACGATTCAAACATTCTAAAAAATTCTAAAAAAGATTCAAACATTCTAAAAACGATTCAAACATTCTAAAAAAGATTCAAACATTCTAAAAAAGATATAAACATTCTAAAAACGATTCAAACATTCTAAAAAGATTCAAACATTCTAAAAACGATTAAATCATTCTAAAAAGGATTCAAACATTCTAAAAAGATTCAAACATTCTAAAAAAGATTCAAACATTCTAAAAAAGATTCAAACATTCTAAAAACGATTCAAACATTCTAAAAAATTCTAATAACGATCAAACATTCTAAAAGGATTCAAACATTCTAAAAAAGATATAAACATTCTAAAAAAGATTCAAACATTCTAAAAACGATTCAAACATTCTAAAAACGATGCAAACATTCTAAAAAGATTCAAACATTCTAAAAACGATTAAATCATTCTAAAAACGATTCAAACATTCTAAAAAAGATTCAAACATTCTAAAAACGATTCAAACATTCTAAAAACGATTCAAACATTCTAAAAAGATCAAACATTCTAAAAACGATTCAAACATTCTAAAAACGATTCAAACATTCTAAAAACGATTAAATCATTCAAAAAACGATTCAAACATTCTAAAAAAGATTCAAACATTCTAAAAACGATTCAAACATTCTAAAAACGATTCAAACATTCTAAAAAATTCTAAAAAAGATTCAAACATTCTAAAAGGATTCAAACATTCTGAAAACGATTCAAACATTCTAAAAAATTCTAAAAAAGATTCAAACATTCTAAAAACGATTCAAACATTCTAAAAAAGATTCAAACATTCTAATAACGATTCAAACATTCTAAAAAGATCAAACATTCTAAAAACGATTCAAACATTCTAATAACGATTCAAACATTCTAAAAGGATTCAAACATTCTGAAAACGATTCAAACATTCTAAAAAATTCTAAAAAAGATTCAAACATTCTAAAAACGATTCAAACATTCTAAAAAAGATTCAAACATTCTAAAAACGATTCAAACATTCTAAAAACAATTCAAACATTCTAAAAAATTCTAATAACGATTCAAACATTCTAAAAACGATTCAAACATTCTAAAAACGATTCAAACATTCTAAAAACGATTCAAACATTCTAAAAAGATTCAAACATTCTAAAAACGATTCAAACATTCTAAAAACGATTCAAACATTCTAAAAAATTCTAATAACGATCAAACATTCTAAAAGGATTCAAACATTCTAAAAAAGATATAAACATTCTAAAAAAGATTCAAACATTCTAAAAACGATTCAAACATTCTAAAAACGATTCAAACATTCTAAAAACGATTCAAACATTCTAAAAAATTCTAATAACGATCAAACATTCTAAAAGGATTCAAACATTCTAAAAAAGATATAAACATTCTAAAAAAGATTCAAACATTCTAAAAACGATTCAAACATTCTAAAAACGATGCAAACATTCTAAAAAGATTCAAACATTCTAAAAACGATTAAATCATTCTAAAAACGATTCAAACATTCTAAAAAAGATTCAAACATTCTAAAAACGATTCAAACATTCTAAAAACGATTCAAACATTCTAAAAAGATCAAACATTCTAAAAACGATTCAAACATTCTAAAAACGATTCAAACATTCTAAAAACGATTCAAACATTCTAAAAACAATTCAAACATTCTAAAAAGATCAAACATTCTAATAACGATTCAAACATTCTAAAAACGATTCAAACATTCTAAAAACGATTCAAACATTCTAAAAACGATTCAAACATTCTAATAACGATTCAAACATTCTAAAAAGATCAAACATTCTAAAAACGATTCAAACATTCTAAAAGGATTCAAACATTCTAAAAAAGATTCAAACATTCTAAAAACGATTCAAACATTCTAAAAACGATTCAAACATTCTAAAAAATTCTAAAAAAGATTCAAACATTCTAAAAGGATTCAAACATTCTAAAAACAATTCAAACATTCTAAAAAATTCTAATAACGATTCAAACATTCTAAAAACGATTCAAACATTCTAAAAACGATTCAAACATTCTAAAAACGATTCAAACATTCTAATAACGATTCAAACATTCTAAAAAGATCAAACATTCTAAAAACGATTCAAACATTCTAATAACGATTCAAACATTCTAAAAAGATCAAACATTCTAAAAACGATTCAAACATTCTGAAAACGATTCAAACATTCTAAAAAATTCTAAAAAAGATTCAAACATTCTAAAAAAGATTCAAACATTCTAAAAGGATTCAAACATTCTAAAAAGATCAAACATTCTAAAAAAGATTCAAACATTCTAAAAGGATTCAAACATTCTAAAAAAGATTCAAACATTCTAAAAACGATTAAATCATTCAAAAAACGATTCAAACATTCTAAAAAAGATTCAAACATTCTAAAAACGATTCAAACATTCTAAAAACAATTCAAACATTCTAAAAAAGTCTAATAACGATTCAAACATTCTAAAAACGATTCAAACATTCTAATAACGATTCAAACATTCTAAAAAGATCAAACATTCTAAAAACGATTCAAACATTCTAATAACGATTCAAACATTCTAAAAGGATTCAAACATTCTGAAAACGATTCAAACATTCTAAAAAATTCTAAAAAAGATTCAAACATTCTAAAAACGATTCAAACATTCTAAAAAAGATTCAAACATTCTAAAAAAGATATAAACATTCTAAAAACGATTCAAACATTCTAAAAAGATTCAAACATTCTAAAAACGATTAAATCATTCTAAAAAGGATTCAAACATTCTAAAAAGATTCAAACATTATAAAAAAGATTCAAACATTCTAAAAAAGATTCAAACATTCTAAAAACGATTCAAACATTCTAAAAACGATTCAAACATTCTAAAAAGATCAAACATTCTAAAAACGATTCAAACATTCTAAAAACGATTCAAACATTCTAAAAACGATTCAAACATTCTAAAAAGATCAAACATTCTAAAAACGATTCAAACATTCTAAAAACGATTCAAACATTCTAAAAACGATTCAAACATTCTAAAAGGATTCAAACATTCTAAAAAAGATTCAAACATTCTAAAAAAGATTCAAACATTCTAAAAACGATTCAAACATTCTAAAAAATTCTAATAACGATCAAACATTCTAAAAGGATTCAAACATTCTAAAAAAGATATAAACATTCTAAAAAAGATTCAAACATTCTAAAAACGATTCAAACATTCTAAAAACGATGCAAACATTCTAAAAAGATTCAAACATTCTAAAAACGATTAAATCATTCTAAAAACGATTCAAACATTCTAAAAAAGATTCAAACATTCTAAAAACGATTCAAACATTCTAAAAACGATTCAAACATTCTAAAAAGATCAAACATTCTAAAAACGATTCAAACATTCTAAAAACGATTTAAACATTCTAAAAACGATTAAATCATTCAAAAAACGATTCAAACATTCTAAAAAAGATTCAAACATTCTAAAAACGATTCAAACATTCTAAAAACGATTCAAACATTCTAAAAAATTCTAAAAAAGATTCAAACATTCTAAAAGGATTCAAACATTCTGAAAACGATTCAAACATTCTAAAAAATTCTAAAAAAGATTCAAACATTCTAAAAACGATTCAAACATTCTAAAAAAGATTCAAACATTCTAAAAACGATTCAAACATTCTAAAAACGATTCAAACATTCTAAAAAATTCTAAAAAAGATTCAAACATTCTAAAAACGATTCAAACATTCTAAAAACGATTCAAACATTCTAAAAAGATCAAACATTCTAAAAACGATTCAAACATTCTAAAAACGATTCAAACATTCTAAAAACGATTAAATCATTCAAAAAACGATTCAAACATTCTAAAAAAGATTCAAACATTCTAAAAACGATTCAAACATTCTAAAAACGATTCAAACATTCTAAAAAATTCTAAAAAAGATTCAAACATTCTAAAAGGATTCAAACATTCTAAAAAAGATTCAAACATTCTAAAAAAGATTCAAACATTCTAAAAACGATTCAAACATTCTAAAAAATTCTAATAACGATCAAACATTCTAAAAGGATTCAAACATTCTAAAAAAGATATAAACATTCTAAAAAAGATTCAAACATTCTAAAAACGATTCAAACATTCTAAAAACGATGCAAACATTCTAAAAAGATTCAAACATTCTAAAAACGATTAAATCATTCTAAAAACGATTCAAACATTCTAAAAAAGATTCAAACATTCTAAAAACGATTCAAACATTCTAAAAACGATTCAAACATTCTAAAAAGATCAAACATTCTAAAAACGATTCAAACATTCTAAAAACGATTCAAACATTCTAAAAACGATTAAATCATTCAAAAAACGATTCAAACATTCTAAAAAAGATTCAAACATTCTAAAAACGATTCAAACATTCTAAAAACGATTCAAACATTCTAAAAAATTCTAAAAAAGATTCAAACATTCTAAAAGGATTCAAACATTCTGAAAACGATTCAAACATTCTAAAAAATTCTAAAAAAGATTCAAACATTCTAAAAACGATTCAAACATTCTAAAAAAGATTCAAACATTCTAAAAACGATTCAAACATTCTAAAAACGATTCAAACATTCTAAAAAATTCTAAAAAAGATTCAAACATTCTAAAAACGATTCAAACATTCTAAAAACGATTCAAACATTCTAAAAAGATCAAACATTCTAAAAACGATTCAAACATTCTAAAAACGATTCAAACATTCTAAAAACGATTAAATCATTCAAAAAACGATTCAAACATTCTAAAAAAGATTCAAACATTCTAAAAACGATTCAAACATTCTAAAAACGATTCAAACATTCTAAAAAATTCTAAAAAAGATTCAAACATTCTAAAAGGATTCAAACATTCTGAAAACGATTCAAACATTCTAAAAAATTCTAAAAAAGATTCAAACATTCTAAAAACGATTCAAACATTCTAAAAAAGATTCAAACATTCTAAAAACGATTCAAACATTCTAAAAACGATTCAAACATTCTAAAAAATTCTAAAAAAGATTCAAACATTCTAAAAACGATGCAAACATTCTAAAAAAGATTCAAACATTCTAGAAACGATTCAAACATTCTAAAAAGATTCAAACATTCTAAAAGGATTCAAACATTCTAAAAGGATTCAAACATTCTAAAAAAGATTCAAACATTCTAAAAGGATTCAAACATTCTAAAAAAGATTCAAACATTCTAAAAACGATTCAAACATTCTAAAAGGATTCAAACATTCTAAAAAAGATTCAAACATTCTAAAAGGATTCAAACATTCTAAAAACGATTCAAACATTCTAAAAACGATTCAAACATTCTAATAACGATTCAAACATTCTAATAACGATTCAAACATTCTAAAAAGATCAAACATTCTAAAAACGATTCAAACATTCTAATAACGATTCAAACATTCTAAAAAGATCAAACATTCTAAAAACGATTCAAACATTCTAATAACGATTCAAACATTCTAAAAGGATTCAAACATTCTGAAAACGATTCAAACATTCTAAAAAATTCTAAAAAAGATTCAAACATTCTAAAAACGATTCAAACATTCTAAAAAAGATTCAAACATTCTAAAAAAGATATAAACATTCTAAAAACGATTCAAACATTCTAAAAAGATTCAAACATTCTAAAAACGATTAAATCATTCTAAAAAGGATTCAAACATTCTAAAAAGATTCAAACATTCTAAAAAAGATTCAAACATTCTAAAAAAGATTCAAACATTCTAAAAACGATTCAAACATTCTAAAAAATTCTAATAACGATCAAACATTCTAAAAGGATTCAAACATTCTAAAAAAGATATAAACATTCTAAAAAAGATTCAAACATTCTAAAAACGATTCAAACATTCTAAAAACGATGCAAACATTCTAAAAAGATTCAAACATTCTAAAAACGATTAAATCATTCTAAAAACGATTCAAACATTCTAAAAAAGATTCAAACATTCTAAAAACGATTCAAACATTCTAAAAACGATTCAAACATTCTAAAAAGATCAAACATTCTAAAAACGATTCAAACATTCTAAAAACGATTCAAACATTCTAAAAACGATTAAATCATTCAAAAAACGATTCAAACATTCTAAAAAAGATTCAAACATTCTAAAAACGATTCAAACATTCTAAAAACGATTCAAACATTCTAAAAAATTCTAAAAAAGATTCAAACATTCTAAAAGGATTCAAACATTCTGAAAACGATTCAAACATTCTAAAAAATTCTAAAAAAGATTCAAACATTCTAAAAACGATTCAAACATTCTAAAAAAGATTCAAACATTCTAAAAACGATTCAAACATTCTAAAAACGATTCAAACATTCTAAAAAATTCTAAAAAAGATTCAAACATTCTAAAAACGATTCAAACATTCTAAAAACGATTCAAACATTCTAAAAAATTCTAAAAAAGATTCAAACATTCTAAAAACGATGCAAACATTCTAAAAAAGATTCAAACATTCTAGAAACGATTCAAACATTCTAAAAAGATTCAAACATTCTAAAAGGATTCAAACATTCTAAAAGGATTCAAACATTCTAAAAAAGATTCAAACATTCTAAAAGGATTCAAACATTCTAAAAAAGATTCAAACATTCTAAAAACGATTCAAACATTCTAAAAGGATTCAAACATTCTAAAAAAGATTCAAACATTCTAAAAGGATTCAAACATTCTAAAAAAGATTCAAACATTCTAAAAGGATTCAAACATTCTAAAAAAGATTCAAACATTCTAAAAGGATTCAAACATTCTAAAAAGATCAAACATTCTAAAAACGATTCAAACATTCTAAAAGGATTCAAACATCCTAAAACGATTCAAACATTCTAAAAAATTCTAAAAAAGATTCAAACATTCTAAAAACGATTCAAACATTCTAAAAACGATTCAAACATTCTAATAACGATTCAAACATTCTAAAAAGATCAAACATTCTAAAAACGATTCAAACATTCTAATAACGATTCAAACATTCTAAAAGGATTCAAACATTCTGAAAACGATTCAAACATTCTAAAAAATTCTAAAAAAGATTCAAACATTCTAAAAACGATTCAAACATTCTAAAAAAGATTCAAACATTCTAAAAAAGATATAAACATTCTAAAAACGATTCAAACATTCTAAAAAGATTCAAACATTCTAAAAACGATTAAATCATTCTAAAAAGGATTCAAACATTCTAAAAAGATTCAAACATTATAAAAAAGATTCAAACATTCTAAAAAAGATTCAAACATTCTAAAAACGATTCAAACATTCTAAAAACGATTCAAACATTCTAAAAAGATCAAACATTCTAAAAACGATTCCAACATTCTAAAAAGGATTCAAACATTCTAAAAACGATTCAAACATTCTAAAAGGATTCAAACATTCTAAAAAAGATTCAAACATTCTAAAAAAGATTCAAACATTCTAAAAACGATTCAAACATTCTAAAAAATTCTAATAACGATCAAACATTCTAAAAGGATTCAAACATTCTAAAAAAGATATAAACATTCTAAAAAAGATTCAAACATTCTAAAAACGATTCAAACATTCTAAAAACGATGCAAACATTCTAAAAAGATTCAAACATTCTAAAAACGATTAAATCATTCTAAAAACGATTCAAACATTCTAAAAGGATTCAAACATTCTAAAAACGATTCAAACATTCTAAAAAAGATTCAAACATTCTAAAAACGATTCAAACATTCTAAAAACGATTCAAACATTCTAAAAAGATCAAACATTCTAAAAACGATTCAAACATTCTAAAAACGATTCAAACATTCTAAAAAGATCAAACATTCTAAAAACGATTCAAACATTCTAAAAACGATTCAAACATTCTAAAAACGATTCAAACATTCTAAAAGGATTCAAACATTCTAAAAGGATTCAAACATTCTAAAAAAGATTCAAACATTCTAAAAGGATTCAAACATTCTAAAAGGATTCAAACATTCTAAAAAAGATTCAAACATTCTAAAAGGATTCAAACATTCTAAAAAAGATTCAAACATTCTAAAAGGATTCAAACATTCTAAAAACGATTCAAACATTCTAAAAGGATTCAAACATTCTAAAAGGATTCAAACATTCTAAAAAAGATTCAAACATTCTAAAAGGATTCAAACATTCTAAAAAAGATTCAAACATTCTAAAAACGATTAAATCATTCAAAAAACGATTCAAACATTCTAAAAAAGATTCAAACATTCTAAAAACGATTCAAACATTCTAAAAACAATTCAAACATTCTAAAAAAGTCTAATAACGATTCAAACATTCTAAAAACGATTCAAACATTCTAAAAACGATTCAAACATTCTAAAAACGATTCAAACATTCTAATAACGATTCAAACATTCTAAAAAGATCAAACATTCTAAAAACGATTCAAACATTCTAATAACGATTCAAACATTCTAAAAGGATTCAAACATTCTGAAAACGATTCAAACATTCTAAAAAATTCTAAAAAAGATTCAAACATTCTAAAAACGATTCAAACATTCTAAAAAAGATTCAAACATTCTAAAAAGATTCAAACATTCTAAAAACGATTCAAACATTCTAAAAAGATCAAACATTCTAAAAACGATTCAAACATTCTAAAAAGATTCAAACATTCTTAAAACGATTCAAACATTCTAAAAAGATTCAAACATTCTTAAAACGATTCAAACATTCTAAAAACGATTCAAACATTCTAAAAACGATTCAAACATTCTAAAAAAGATTCAAACATTCTAAAAAAATCTAAAAACGATTCAAACATTCTAAAAACGATTCAAACATTCTAAAAAGATCAAACATTCTAAAAACGATTCAACCATTCTAAAAAAATCTAAAAACGATTCAAACATTCTAAAAAAACGATTCAAACATTCTAAAAACGATTCAACCATTCTAAAAAAATCTAAAAACGATTCAAACATTCTAAAAACGATTCAAACATTCTAAAAACGATTCAAACATTCTAAAAAGATCAAACATTCTAAAAACGATTCAAACATTCTAAAAAGATCAAACATTCTAAAAACGATTCAAACATTCTAAAAAGATTCAAACATTCTAAAAACGATTCAAACATTCTAAAAAGATCAAACATTCTAAAAACGATTCAAACATTCTAAAAAGATTCAAACATTCTAAAAACGATTCAAACATTCTAAAAACGATTCAAACATTCTAAAAAGATCAAACATTCTAAAAACGATTCAAACATTCTAAAAACGATTCAAACATTCTAAAAACGATTCAAACATTCTAAAAAATTCTAAAAACGATTCAAACATTCTAAAAAGATTCAAACATTCTAAAAACGATTCAAACATTCTAAAAACGATTCAAACATTCTAAAAACGATTCAAACATTCTAAAAAATTCTAAAAACGATTCAAACATTCTAAAAAGATCAAACATTCTAAAAACGATTCAAACATTCTAAAAACGATTCAAACATTCTAAAAAGATCAAACATTCTAAAAACAATTCAAACATTCTAAAAACGATTCAAACATTCTAAAAAGATTCAAACATTCTAAAAACGATTCAAACATTCTAAAAGGATTCAAACATTCTGAAAACGATTCAAACATTCTAAAAAATTCTAAAAAAGATTCAAACATTCTAATAACGATCAAACATTCTAAAAGGATTCAAACATTCTAAAAAAGATATAAACATTCTAAAAAAGATTCAAACATTCTAAAAACGATTCAAACATTCTAAAAACGATGCAAACATTCTAAAAAGATTCAAACATTCTAAAAACGATTAAATCATTCAAAAAACGATTCAAACATTCTAAAAAAGATTCAAACATTCTAAAAACGATTCAAACATTCTAAAAACGATTCAAACATTCTAAAAAATTCTAAAAAAGATTCAAACATTCTAAAAGGATTCAAACATTCTGAAAACGATTCAAACATTCTAAAAAATTCTAAAAAAGATTCAAACATTCTAAAAACGATTCAAACATTCTAAAAAAGATTCAAACATTCTAAAAACGATTCAAACATTCTAAAAACGATTCAAACATTCTAAAAAATTCTAAAAAAGATTCAAACATTCTAAAAACGATTCAAACATTCTAAAAACGATTCAAACATTCTAAAAAATTCTAAAAAAGATTCAAACATTCTAAAAACGATGCAAACATTCTAAAAAAGATTCAAACATTCTAGAAACGATTCAAACATTCTAAAAAGATTCAAACATTCTAAAAGGATTCAAACATTCTAAAAGGATTCAAACATTCTAAAAAAGATTCAAACATTCTAAAAGGATTCAAACATTCTAAAAAAGATTCAAACATTCTAAAAACGATTCAAACATTCTAAAAGGATTCAAACATTCTAAAAAAGATTCAAACATTCTAAAAGGATTCAAACATTCTAAAAAAGATTCAAACATTCTAAAAGGATTCAAACATTCTAAAAAAGATTCAAACATTCTAAAAGGATTCAAACATTCTAAAAAGATCAAACATTCTAAAAACGATTCAAACATTCTAAAAGGATTCAAACATCCTAAAACGATTCAAACATTCTAAAAAATTCTAAAAAAGATTCAAACATTCTAAAAACGATTCAAACATTCTAAAAACGATTCAAACATTCTAATAACGATTCAAACATTCTAAAAAGATCAAACATTCTAAAAACGATTCAAACATTCTAATAACGATTCAAACATTCTAAAAGGATTCAAACATTCTGAAAACGATTCAAACATTCTAAAAAATTCTAAAAAAGATTCAAACATTCTAAAAACGATTCAAACATTCTAAAAAAGATTCAAACATTCTAAAAAAGATATAAACATTCTAAAAACGATTCAAACATTCTAAAAAGATTCAAACATTCTAAAAACGATTAAATCATTCTAAAAAGGATTCAAACATTCTAAAAAGATTCAAACATTCTAAAACGATTCAAACATTCTAAAAGGATTCAAACATCCTAAAACGATTCAAACATTCTAAAAAATTCTAAAAAAGATTCAAACATTCTAAAAACGATTCAAACATTCTAAAAACGATTCAAACATTCTAATAACGATTCAAACATTCTAAAAAGATCAAACATTCTAAAAACGATTCAAACATTCTAATAACGATTCAAACATTCTAAAAGGATTCAAACATTCTGAAAACGATTCAAACATTCTAAAAAATTCTAAAAAAGATTCAAACATTCTAAAAACGATTCAAACATTCTAAAAAAGATTCAAACATTCTAAAAAAGATATAAACATTCTAAAAACGATTCAAACATTCTAAAAAGATTCAAACATTCTAAAAACGATTAAATCATTCTAAAAAGGATTCAAACATTCTAAAAAGATTCAAACATTATAAAAAAGATTCAAACATTCTAAAAAAGATTCAAACATTCTAAAAACGATTCAAACATTCTAAAAACGATTCAAACATTCTAAAAAGATCAAACATTCTAAAAACGATTCCAACATTCTAAAAAGGATTCAAACATTCTAAAAACGATTCAAACATTCTAAAAGGATTCAAACATTCTAAAAAAGATTCAAACATTCTAAAAAAGATTCAAACATTCTAAAAAATTCTAATAACGATCAAACATTCTAAAAGGATTCAAACATTCTAAAAAAGATATAAACATTCTAAAAAAGATTCAAACATTCTAAAAACGATTCAAACATTCTAAAAACGATGCAAACATTCTAAAAAGATTCAAACATTCTAAAAACGATTAAATCATTCTAAAAACGATTCAAACATTCTAAAAGGATTCAAACATTCTAAAAACGATTCAAACATTCTAAAAAAGATTCAAACATTCTAAAAACGATTCAAACATTCTAAAAACGATTCAAACATTCTAAAAAGATCAAACATTCTAAAAACGATTCAAACATTCTAAAAACGATTCAAACATTCTAAAAACGATTCAAACATTCTAAAAAGATCAAACATTCTAAAAACGATTCAAACATTCTAAAAACGATTCAAACATTCTAAAAACGATTCAAACATTCTAAAAGGATTCAAACATTCTAAAAGGATTCAAACATTCTAAAAAAGATTCAAACATTCTAAAAGGATTCAAACATTCTAAAAAGATTCAAACATTCTAAAAACGATTAAATCATTCTAAAAACGATTCAAACATTCTAAAAGGATTCAAACATTCTAAAAGGATTCAAACATTCTAAAAAAGATTCAAACATTCTAAAAGGATTCAAACATTCTAAAAAAGATTCAAACATTCTAAAAGGATTCAAACATTCTAAAAACGATTCAAACATTCTAAAAGGATTCAAACATTCTAAAAGGATTCAAACATTCTAAAAAAGATTCAAACATTCTAAAAGGATTCAAACATTCTAAAAAAGATTCAAACATTCTAAAAACGATTAAATCATTCAAAAAACGATTCAAACATTCTAAAAAAGATTCAAACATTCTAAAAACGATTCAAACATTCTAAAAACAATTCAAACATTCTAAAAAAGTCTAATAACGATTCAAACATTCTAAAAACGATTCAAACATTCTAAAAACGATTCAAACATTCTAAAAACGATTCAAACATTCTAATAACGATTCAAACATTCTAAAAAGATCAAACATTCTAAAAACGATTCAAACATTCTAATAACGATTCAAACATTCTAAAAGGATTCAAACATTCTGAAAACGATTCAAACATTCTAAAAAATTCTAAAAAAGATTCAAACATTCTAAAAACGATTCAAACATTCTAAAAAAGATTCAAACATTCTAAAAAGATTCAAACATTCTAAAAACGATTCAAACATTCTAAAAAGATCAAACATTCTAAAAACGATTCAAACATTCTAAAAAGATTCAAACATTCTTAAAACGATTCAAACATTCTAAAAAGATTCAAACATTCTTAAAACGATTCAAACATTCTAAAAACGATTCAAACATTCTAAAAACGATTCAAACATTCTAAAAAAGATTCAAACATTCTAAAAAAATCTAAAAACGATTCAAACATTCTAAAAACGATTCAAACATTCTAAAAAGATCAAACATTCTAAAAACGATTCAACCATTCTAAAAAAATCTAAAAACGATTCAAACATTCTAAAAAAGATTCAAACATTCTAAAAGGATTCAAACATTCTAAAAAAGATTCAAACATTCTAAAAGGATTCAAACATTCTAAAAACGATTCAAACATTCTAAAAGGATTCAAACATTCTAAAAGGATTCAAACATTCTAAAAAAGATTCAAACATTCTAAAAGGATTCAAACATTCTAAAAAAGATTCAAACATTCTAAAAACGATTAAATCATTCAAAAAACGATTCAAACATTCTAAAAAAGATTCAAACATTCTAAAAACGATTCAAACATTCTAAAAACAATTCAAACATTCTAAAAAAGTCTAATAACGATTCAAACATTCTAAAAACGATTCAAACATTCTAAAAACGATTCAAACATTCTAAAAACGATTCAAACATTCTAATAACGATTCAAACATTCTAAAAAGATCAAACATTCTAAAAACGATTCAAACATTCTAATAACGATTCAAACATTCTAAAAGGATTCAAACATTCTGAAAACGATTCAAACATTCTAAAAAATTCTAAAAAAGATTCAAACATTCTAAAAACGATTCAAACATTCTAAAAAAGATTCAAACATTCTAAAAAGATTCAAACATTCTAAAAACGATTCAAACATTCTAAAAAGATCAAACATTCTAAAAACGATTCAAACATTCTAAAAAGATTCAAACATTCTTAAAACGATTCAAACATTCTAAAAAGATTCAAACATTCTTAAAACGATTCAAACATTCTAAAAACGATTCAAACATTCTAAAAACGATTCAAACATTCTAAAAAAGATTCAAACATTCTAAAAAAATCTAAAAACGATTCAAACATTCTAAAAACGATTCAAACATTCTAAAAAGATCAAACATTCTAAAAACGATTCAACCATTCTAAAAAAATCTAAAAACGATTCAAACATTCTAAAAACGATTCAAACATTCTAAAAACGATTCAACCATTCTAAAAAAATCTAAAAACGATTCAAACATTCTAAAAACGATTCAAACATTCTAAAAACGATTCAAACATTCTAAAAAGATCAAACATTCTAAAAACGATTCAAACATTCTAAAAAGATCAAACATTCTAAAAACGATTCAAACATTCTAAAAAGATTCAAACATTCTAAAAACGATTCAAACATTCTAAAAAGATCAAACATTCTAAAAACGATTCAAACATTCTAAAAAGATTCAAACATTCTAAAAACGATTCAAACATTCTAAAAACGATTCAAACATTCTAAAAAGATCAAACATTCTAAAAACGATTCAAACATTCTAAAAACGATTCAAACATTCTAAAAACGATTCAAACATTCTAAAAAATTCTAAAAACGATTCAAACATTCTAAAAAGATTCAAACATTCTAAAAACGATTCAAACATTCTAAAAACGATTCAAACATTCTAAAAACGATTCAAACATTCTAAAAAATTCTAAAAACGATTCAAACATTCTAAAAAGATCAAACATTCTAAAAACGATTCAAACATTCTAAAAACGATTCAAACATTCTAAAAAGATCAAACATTCTAAAAACAATTCAAACATTCTAAAAACGATTCAAACATTCTAAAAAGATTCAAACATTCTAAAAACGATTCAAACATTCTAAAAGGATTCAAACATTCTGAAAACGATTCAAACATTCTAAAAAATTCTAAAAAAGATTCAAACATTCTAATAACGATCAAACATTCTAAAAGGATTCAAACATTCTAAAAAAGATATAAACATTCTAAAAAAGATTCAAACATTCTAAAAACGATTCAAACATTCTAAAAACGATGCAAACATTCTAAAAAGATTCAAACATTCTAAAAACGATTAAATCATTCTAAAAACGATTCAAACATTCTAAAAGGATTCAAACATTCTAAAAACGATTCAAACATTCTAAAAAAGATTCAAACATTCTAAAAACGATTCAAACATTCTAAAAACGATTCAAACATTCTAAAAAGATCAAACATTCTAAAAACGATTCAAACATTCTAAAAACGATTCAAACATTCTAAAAACGATTCAAACATTCTAAAAGGATTCAAACATTCTAAAAAAGATTCAAACATTCTAAAAAAGATTCAAACATTCTAAAAACGATTCAAACATTCTAAAAACGATTCAAACATTCTAAAAAATTCTAATAACGATCAAACATTCTAAAAGGATTCAAACATTCTAAAAAAGATATAAACATTCTAAAAAAGATTCAAACATTCTAAAAACGATTCAAACATTCTAAAAACGATGCAAACATTCTAAAAAGATTCAAACATTCTAAAAACGATTAAATCATTCTAAAAACGATTCAAACATTCTAAAAGGATTCAAACATTCTAAAAAAGATTCAAACATTCTAAAAACGATTCAAACATTCTAAAAAGATTCAAACATTCTAAAAAATTCTAAAAAAGATTCAAACATTCTAAAACGATTCAAACATTCTAAAAAAGATTCAAACATTCTAAAAAGATTCAAACATTCTAAAAACGATTCAAACATTCTAAAAAGATCAAACATTCTAAAAACGATTCAAACATTCTAAAAAGATTCAAACATTCTAAAAACGATTCAAACATTCTAAAAACAATTCAAACATTCTAAAAAAGTCTAATAACGATTCAAACATTCTAAAAACGATTCAAACATTCTAAAAACGATTCAAACATTCTAAAAACGATTCAAACATTCTAATAACGATTCAAACATTCTAAAAAGATCAAACATTCTAAAAACGATTCAAACATTCTAATAACGATTCAAACATTCTAAAAGGATTCAAACATTCTGAAAACGATTCAAACATTCTAAAAAATTCTAAAAAAGATTCAAACATTCTAAAAACGATTCAAACATTCTAAAAAAGATTCAAACATTCTAAAAAAGATATAAACATTCTAAAAACGATTCAAACATTCTAAAAAGATTCAAACATTCTAAAAACGATTAAATCATTCTAAAAAGGATTCAAACATTCTAAAAAGATCAAACATTCTAAAAACGATTCAAACATTCTAAAAAGATTCAAACATTCTTAAAACGATTCAAACATTCTAAAAAGATTCAAACATTCTTAAAACGATTCAAACATTCTAAAAACGATTCAAACATTCTAAAAACGATTCAAACATTCTAAAAAAGATTCAAACATTCTAAAAAAATCTAAAAACGATTCAAACATTCTAAAAACGATTCAAACATTCTAAAAAGATCAAACATTCTAAAAACGATTCAACCATTCTAAAAAAATCTAAAAACGATTCAAACATTCTAAAAACGATTCAAACATTCTAAAAACGATTCAACCATTCTAAAAAAATCTAAAAACGATTCAAACATTCTAAAAACGATTCAAACATTCTAAAAACGATTCAAACATTCTAAAAAGATCAAACATTCTAAAAACGATTCAAACATTCTAAAAAGATCAAACATTCTAAAAACGATTCAAACATTCTAAAAAGATTCAAACATTCTAAAAACGATTCAAACATTCTAAAAAGATCAAACATTCTAAAAACGATTCAAACATTCTAAAAAGATTCAAACATTCTAAAAACGATTCAAACATTCTAAAAACGATTCAAACATTCTAAAAAGATCAAACATTCTAAAAACGATTCAAACATTCTAAAAACGATTCAAACATTCTAAAAACGATTCAAACATTCTAAAAACGATTCAAACATTCTAAAAAATTCTAAAAACGATTCAAACATTCTAAAAAGATTCAAACATTCTAAAAACGATTCAAACATTCTAAAAACGATTCAAACATTCTAAAAACGATTCAAACATTCTAAAAAATTCTAAAAACGATTCAAACATTCTAAAAAGATCAAACATTCTAAAAACGATTCAAACATTCTAAAAACGATTCAAACATTCTAAAAAGATCAAACATTCTAAAAACAATTCAAACATTCTAAAAACGATTCAAACATTCTAAAAAGATTCAAACATTCTAAAAACGATTCAAACATTCTAAAAGGATTCAAACATTCTGAAAACGATTCAAACATTCTAAAAAATTCTAAAAAAGATTCAAACATTCTAATAACGATCAAACATTCTAAAAGGATTCAAACATTCTAAAAAAGATATAAACATTCTAAAAAAGATTCAAACATTCTAAAAACGATTCAAACATTCTAAAAACGATGCAAACATTCTAAAAAGATTCAAACATTCTAAAAACGATTAAATCATTCTAAAAACGATTCAAACATTCTAAAAGGATTCAAACATTCTAAAAACGATTCAAACATTCTAAAAAAGATTCAAACATTCTAAAAACGATTCAAACATTCTAAAAACGATTCAAACATTCTAAAAAGATCAAACATTCTAAAAACGATTCAAACATTCTAAAAACGATTCAAACATTCTAAAAACGATTCAAACATTCTAAAAGGATTCAAACATTCTAAAAAAGATTCAAACATTCTAAAAAAGATTCAAACATTCTAAAAACGATTCAAACATTCTAAAAACGATTCAAACATTCTAAAAAATTCTAATAACGATCAAACATTCTAAAAGGATTCAAACATTCTAAAAAAGATATAAACATTCTAAAAAAGATTCAAACATTCTAAAAACGATTCAAACATTCTAAAAACGATGCAAACATTCTAAAAAGATTCAAACATTCTAAAAACGATTAAATCATTCTAAAAACGATTCAAACATTCTAAAAGGATTCAAACATTCTAAAAAAGATTCAAACATTCTAAAAACGATTCAAACATTCTAAAAAGATTCAAACATTCTAAAAAATTCTAAAAAAGATTCAAACATTCTAAAACGATTCAAACATTCTAAAAAAGATTCAAACATTCTAAAAAGATTCAAACATTCTAAAAACGATTCAAACATTCTAAAAAGATCAAACATTCTAATAACGATTCAAACATTCTAAAAAGATCAAACATTCTAAAAACGATTCAAACATTCTAATAACGATTCAAACATTCTAAAAGGATTCAAACATTCTGAAAACGATTCAAACATTCTAAAAAATTCTAAAAAAGATTCAAACATTCTAAAAACGATTCAAACATTCTAAAAAAGATTCAAACATTCTAAAAACGATTAAATCATTCTAAAAAGGATTCAAACATTCTAAAAAGATTCAAACATTCTAAAAACGATTAAATCATTCTAAAAAGGATTCAAACATTCTAAAAAGATTCAAACATTATAAAAAAGATTCAAACATTCTAAAAAAGATTCAAACATTCTAAAAACGCTTCAAACATTCTAAAAACGATTCAAACATTCTAAAAAGATCAAACATTCTAAAAACGATTCAAACATTCTAAAAACGATTCAAACATTCTAAAAACGATTCAAACATTCTAAAAGGATTCAAACATTCTAAAAAAGATTCAAACATTCTAAAAAAGATTCAAACATTCTAAAAACGATTCAAACATTCTAAAAAATTCTAATAACGATCAAACATTCTAAAAGGATTCAAACATTCTAAAAAAGATATAAACATTCTAAAAAAGATTCAAACATTCTAAAAACGATTCAAACATTCTAAAAACGATGCAAACATTCTAAAAAGATTCAAACATTCTAAAAACGATTAAATCATTCTAAAAACGATTCAAACATTCTAAAAAAGATTCAAACATTCTAAAAACGATTCAAACATTCTAAAAACGATTCAAACATTCTAAAAAGATCAAACATTCTAAAAACGATTCAAACATTCTAAAAACGATTCAAACATTCTAAAAACGATTAAATCATTCAAAAAACGATTCAAACATTCTAAAAAAGATTCAAACATTCTAAAAACGATTCAAACATTCTAAAAACGATTCAAACATTCTAAAAAATTCTAAAAAAGATTCAAACATTCTAAAAGGATTCAAACATTCTGAAAACGATTCAAACATTCTAAAAAATTCTAAAAAAGATTCAAACATTCTAAAAACGATTCAAACATTCTAAAAAAGATTCAAACATTCTAAAAACGATTCAAACATTCTAAAAACGATTCAAACATTCTAAAAAATTCTAAAAAAGATTCAAACATTCTAAAAACGATTCAAACATTCTAAAAAATTCTAAAAAAGATTCAAACATTCTAAAAACGATGCAAACATTCTAAAAAAGATTCAAACATTCTAGAAACGATTCAAACATTCTAAAAAGATTCAAACATTCTAAAAGGATTCAAACATTCTAAAAGGATTCAAACATTCTAAAAAAGATTCAAACATTCTAAAAGGATTCAAACATTCTAAAAAAGATTCAAACATTCTAAAAACGATTCAAACATTCTAAAAGGATTCAAACATTCTAAAAAAGATTCAAACATTCTAAAAGGATTCAAACATTCTAAAAAAGATTCAAACATTCTAAAAGGATTCAAACATTCTAAAAAAGATTCAAACATTCTAAAAGGATTCAAACATTCTAAAAAGATCAAACATTCTAAAAACGATTCAAACATTCTAAAAGGATTCAAACATCCTAAAACGATTCAAACATTCTAAAAAATTCTAAAAAAGATTCAAACATTCTAAAAACGATTCAAACATTCTAAAAACGATTCAAACATTCTAATAACGATTCAAACATTCTAAAAAGATCAAACATTCTAAAAACGATTCAAACATTCTAATAACGATTCAAACATTCTAAAAAATTCTAAAAAAGATTCAAACATTCTAAAAACGATTCAAACATTCTAAAAAAGATTCAAACATTCTAAAAAAGATATAAACATTCTAAAAACGATTCAAACATTCTAAAAAGATTCAAACATTCTAAAAACGATTAAATCATTCTAAAAAGGATTCAAACATTCTAAAAAGATTCAAACATTATAAAAAAGATTCAAACATTCTAAAAAAGATTCAAACATTCTAAAAACGATTCAAACATTCTAAAAACGATTCAAACATTCTAAAAAGATCAAACATTCTAAAAACGATTCAAACATTCTAAAAACGATTCAAACATTCTAAAAACGATTCAAACATTCTAAAAGGATTCAAACATTCTAAAAAAGATTCAAACATTCTAAAAAAGATTCAAACATTCTAAAAACGATTCAAACATTCTAAAAAATTCTAATAACGATCAAACATTCTAAAAGGATTCAAACATTCTAAAAAAGATATAAACATTCTAAAAAAGATTCAAACATTCTAAAAACGATTCAAACATTCTAAAAACGATGCAAACATTCTAAAAAGATTCAAACATTCTAAAAACGATTAAATCATTCTAAAAACGATTCAAACATTCTAAAAGGATTCAAACATTCTAAAAACGATTCAAACATTCTAAAAAAGATTCAAACATTCTAAAAACGATTCAAACATTCTAAAAACGATTCAAACATTCTAAAAAGATCAAACATTCTAAAAACGATTCAAACATTCTAAAAACGATTCAAACATTCTAAAAACGATTCAAACATTCTAAAAAGATCAAACATTCTAAAAACGATTCAAACATTCTAAAAACGATTCAAACATTCTAAAAAATTCTAAAAAAGATTCAAACATTCTAAAAACGATGCAAACATTCTAAAAAGATCAAACATTCTAAAAACGATTCAAACATTCTAAAAAGATCAAACATTCTAAAAACGATTCAAACATTCTAAAAACGATTCAAACATTCTAAAAACGATTCAAACATTCTAAAAAGATCAAACATTCTAAAAACGATTCAAACATTCTAAAAACGATTCAAACATTCTAAAAAATTCTAAAAAAGATTCAAACATTCTAAAAACGATGCAAACATTCTAAAAAAGATTCAAACATTCTAGAAACGATTCAAACATTCTAAAAAGATTCAAACATTCTAAAAGGATTCAAACATTCTAAAAGGATTCAAACATTCTAAAAAAGATTCAAACATTCTAAAAGGATTCAAACATTCTAAAAAAGATTCAAACATTCTAAAAACGATTCAAACATTCTAAAAGGATTCAAACATTCTAAAAAAGATTCAAACATTCTAAAAGGATTCAAACATTCTAAAAAAGATTCAAACATTCTAAAAGGATTCAAACATTCTAAAAAAGATTCAAACATTCTAAAAGGATTCAAACATTCTAAAAAGATCAAACATTCTAAAAACGATTCAAACATTCTAAAAGGATTCAAACATCCTAAAACGATTCAAACATTCTAAAAAATTCTAAAAAAGATTCAAACATTCTAAAAACGATTCAAACATTCTAAAAACGATTCAAACATTCTAAAAACGATTCAAACATTCTAAAAAATTCTAAAAAGATTCAAACATTCTTAAAACGATTCAAACATTCTAAAAACGATTCAAACATTCTAAAAACGATTCAAACATTCTAAAAAAGATTCAAACATTCTAAAAAAATCTAAAAACGATTCAAACATTCTAAAAACGATTCAAACATTCTAAAAAGATCAAACATTCTAAAAACGATTCAACCATTCTAAAAAAATCTAAAAACGATTCAAACATTCTAAAAACGATTCAAACATTCTAAAAACGATTCAACCATTCTAAAAAAATCTAAAAACGATTCAAACATTCTAAAAACGATTCAAACATTCTAAAAACGATTCAAACATTCTAAAAAGATCAAACATTCTAAAAACGATTCAAACATTCTAAAAAGATCAAACATTCTAAAAACGATTCAAACATTCTAAAAAGATTCAAACATTCTAAAAACGATTCAAACATTCTAAAAAGATCAAACATTCTAAAAACGATTCAAACATTCTAAAAAGATTCAAACATTCTAAAAACGATTCAAACATTCTAAAAACGATTCAAACATTCTAAAAAGATCAAACATTCTAAAAACGATTCAAACATTCTAAAAACGATTCAAACATTCTAAAAACGATTCAAACATTCTAAAAAATTCTAAAAACGATTCAAACATTCTAAAAAGATTCAAACATTCTAAAAACGATTCAAACATTCTAAAAACGATTCAAACATTCTAAAAACGATTCAAACATTCTAAAAAATTCTAAAAACGATTCAAACATTCTAAAAAGATCAAACATTCTAAAAACGATTCAAACATTCTAAAAACGATTCAAACATTCTAAAAAGATCAAACATTCTAAAAACAATTCAAACATTCTAAAAACGATTCAAACATTCTAAAAAGATTCAAACATTCTAAAAACGATTCAAACATTCTAAAAGGATTCAAACATTCTGAAAACGATTCAAACATTCTAAAAAATTCTAAAAAAGATTCAAACATTCTAATAACGATCAAACATTCTAAAAGGATTCAAACATTCTAAAAAAGATATAAACATTCTAAAAAAGATTCAAACATTCTAAAAACGATTCAAACATTCTAAAAACGATGCAAACATTCTAAAAAGATTCAAACATTCTAAAAACGATTAAATCATTCTAAAAACGATTCAAACATTCTAAAAGGATTCAAACATTCTAAAAACGATTCAAACATTCTAAAAAAGATTCAAACATTCTAAAAACGATTCAAACATTCTAAAAACGATTCAAACATTCTAAAAAGATCAAACATTCTAAAAACGATTCAAACATTCTAAAAACGATTCAAACATTCTAAAAACGATTCAAACATTCTAAAAGGATTCAAACATTCTAAAAAAGATTCAAACATTCTAAAAAAGATTCAAACATTCTAAAAACGATTCAAACATTCTAAAAACGATTCAAACATTCTGAAAAATTCTAATAACGATCAAACATTCTAAAAGGATTCAAACATTCTAAAAAAGATATAAACATTCTAAAAAAGATTCAAACATTCTAAAAACGATTCAAACATTCTAAAAACGATGCAAACATTCTAAAAAGATTCAAACATTCTAAAAACGATTAAATCATTCTAAAAACGATTCAAACATTCTAAAAGGATTCAAACATTCTAAAAAAGATTCAAACATTCTAAAAACGATTCAAACATTCTAAAAAGATTCAAACATTCTAAAAAATTCTAAAAAAGATTCAAACATTCTAAAACGATTCAAACATTCTAAAAAAGATTCAAACATTCTAAAAAGATTCAAACATTCTAAAAACGATTCAAACATTCTAAAAAGATCAAACATTCTAAAAACGATTCAAACATTCTAAAAAGATTCAAACATTCTAAAAACGATTCAAACATTCTAAAAACAATTCAAACATTCTAAAAAAGTCTAATAACGATTCAAACATTCTAAAAACGATTCAAACATTCTAAAAACGATTCAAACATTCTAATAACGATTCAAACATTCTAAAAAGATCAAACATTCTAAAAACGATTCAAACATTCTAATAACGATTCAAACATTCTAAAAGGATTCAAACATTCTGAAAACGATTCAAACATTCTAAAAAATTCTAAAAAAGATTCAAACATTCTAAAAACGATTCAAACATTCTAAAAAAGATTCAAACATTCTAAAAAAGATATAAACATTCTAAAAACGATTCAAACATTCTAAAAAGATTCAAACATTCTAAAAACGATTAAATCATTCTAAAAAGGATTCAAACATTCTAAAAAGATCAAACATTCTAAAAACGATTCAAACATTCTAAAAAGATTCAAACATTCTTAAAACGATTCAAACATTCTAAAAAGATTCAAACATTCTTAAAACGATTCAAACATTCTAAAAACGATTCAAACATTCTAAAAACGATTCAAACATTCTAAAAAAGATTCAAACATTCTAAAAAAATCTAAAAACGATTCAAACATTCTAAAAACGATTCAAACATTCTAAAAAGATCAAACATTCTAAAAACGATTCAACCATTCTAAAAAAATCTAAAAACGATTCAAACATTCTAAAAACGATTCAAACATTCTAAAAACGATTCAACCATTCTAAAAAAATCTAAAAACGATTCAAACATTCTAAAAACGATTCAAACATTCTAAAAACGATTCAAACATTCTAAAAAGATCAAACATTCTAAAAACGATTCAAACATTCTAAAAAGATCAAACATTCTAAAAACGATTCAAACATTCTAAAAAGATTCAAACATTCTAAAAACGATTCAAACATTCTAAAAAGATCAAACATTCTAAAAACGATTCAAACATTCTAAAAAGATTCAAACATTCTAAAAACGATTCAAACATTCTAAAAACGATTCAAACATTCTAAAAAGATCAAACATTCTAAAAACGATTCAAACATTCTAAAAACGATTCAAACATTCTAAAAACGATTCAAACATTCTAAAAAATTCTAAAAACGATTCAAACATTCTAAAAAGATTCAAACATTCTAAAAACGATTCAAACATTCTAAAAACGATTCAAACATTCTAAAAACGATTCAAACATTCTAAAAAATTCTAAAAACGATTCAAACATTCTAAAAAGATCAAACATTCTAAAAACGATTCAAACATTCTAAAAACGATTCAAACATTCTAAAAAGATCAAACATTCTAAAAACAATTCAAACATTCTAAAAACGATTCAAACATTCTAAAAAGATTCAAACATTCTAAAAACGATTCAAACATTCTAAAAGGATTCAAACATTCTGAAAACGATTCAAACATTCTAAAAAATTCTAAAAAAGATTCAAACATTCTAATAACGATCAAACATTCTAAAAGGATTCAAACATTCTAAAAAAGATATAAACATTCTAAAAAAGATTCAAACATTCTAAAAACGATTCAAACATTCTAAAAACGATGCAAACATTCTAAAAAGATTCAAACATTCTAAAAACGATTAAATCATTCTAAAAACGATTCAAACATTCTAAAAGGATTCAAACATTCTAAAAACGATTCAAACATTCTAAAAAAGATTCAAACATTCTAAAAACGATTCAAACATTCTAAAAACGATTCAAACATTCTAAAAAGATCAAACATTCTAAAAACGATTCAAACATTCTAAAAACGATTCAAACATTCTAAAAACGATTCAAACATTCTAAAAGGATTCAAACATTCTAAAAAAGATTCAAACATTCTAAAAAAGATTCAAACATTCTAAAAACGATTCAAACATTCTAAAAACGATTCAAACATTCTAAAAAATTCTAATAACGATCAAACATTCTAAAAGGATTCAAACATTCTAAAAAAGATATAAACATTCTAAAAAAGATTCAAACATTCTAAAAACGATTCAAACATTCTAAAAACGATGCAAACATTCTAAAAAGATTCAAACATTCTAAAAACGATTAAATCATTCTAAAAACGATTCAAACATTCTAAAAGGATTCAAACATTCTAAAAAAGATTCAAACATTCTAAAAACGATTCAAACATTCTAAAAAGATTCAAACATTCTAAAAAATTCTAAAAAAGATTCAAACATTCTAAAAACGATTCAAACATTCTAAAACGATTCAAACATTCTAAAAAAGATTCAAACATTCTAAAAAGATTCAAACATTCTAAAAACGATTCAAACATTCTAAAAAGATCAAACATTCTAAAAACGATTCAAACATTCTAAAAAGATTCAAACATTCTAAAAACGATTCAAACATTCTAAAAACAATTCAAACATTCTAAAAAAGTCTAATAACGATTCAAACATTCTAAAAACGATTCAAACATTCTAAAAACGATTCAAACATTCTAAAAACGATTCAAACATTCTAATAACGATTCAAACATTCTAAAAAGATCAAACATTCTAAAAACGATTCAAACATTCTAATAACGATTCAAACATTCTAAAAGGATTCAAACATTCTGAAAACGATTCAAACATTCTAAAAAATTCTAAAAAAGATTCAAACATTCTAAAAACGATTCAAACATTCTAAAAAAGATTCAAACATTCTAAAAAAGATATAAACATTCTAAAAACGATTCAAACATTCTAAAAAGATTCAAACATTCTAAAAACGATTAAATCATTCTAAAAAGGATTCAAACATTCTAAAAAGATTCAAACATTATAAAAAAGATTCAAACATTCTAAAAAAGATTCAAACATTCTAAAAACGCTTCAAACATTCTAAAAACGATTCAAACATTCTAAAAAGATCAAACATTCTAAAAACGATTCAAACATTCTAAAAACGATTCAAACATTCTAAAAACGATTCAAACATTCTAAAAGGATTCAAACATTCTAAAAAAGATTCAAACATTCTAAAAAATTCTAAAAACGATTAAATCATTCTAAAAACGATTCAAACATTCTAAAACGATTCAAACATTCTAAAAAAGATTCAAACATTCTAAAAAGATTCAAACATTCTAAAAACGATTCAAACATTCTAAAAAGATCAAACATTCTAAAAACGATTCAAACATTCTAAAAAGATTCAAACATTCTAAAAACGATTCAAACATTCTAAAAACAATTCAAACATTCTAAAAAAGTCTAATAACGATTCAAACATTCTAAAAACGATTCAAACATTCTAAAAACGATTCAAACATTCTAAAAACGATTCAAACATTCTAATAACGATTCAAACATTCTAAAAAGATCAAACATTCTAAAAACGATTCAAACATTCTAATAACGATTCAAACATTCTAAAAGGATTCAAACATTCTGAAAACGATTCAAACATTCTAAAAAATTCTAAAAAAGATTCAAACATTCTAAAAACGATTCAAACATTCTAAAAAAGATTCAAACATTCTAAAAAAGATATAAACATTCTAAAAACGATTCAAACATTCTAAAAAGATTCAAACATTCTAAAAACGATTAAATCATTCTAAAAAGGATTCAAACATTCTAAAAAGATTCAAACATTATAAAAAAGATTCAAACATTCTAAAAAAGATTCAAACATTCTAAAAACGCTTCAAACATTCTAAAAACGATTCAAACATTCTAAAAAGATCAAACATTCTAAAAACGATTCAAACATTCTAAAAACGATTCAAACATTCTAAAAACGATTCAAACATTCTAAAAGGATTCAAACATTCTAAAAAAGATTCAAACATTCTAAAAAAGATTCAAACATTCTAAAAACGATTCAAACATTCTAAAAAATTCTAATAACGATCAAACATTCTAAAAGGATTCAAACATTCTAAAAAAGATATAAACATTCTAAAAAAGATTCAAACATTCTAAAAACGATTCAAACATTCTAAAAACGATGCAAACATTCTAAAAAGATTCAAACATTCTAAAAACGATTAAATCATTCTAAAAACGATTCAAACATTCTAAAAAAGATTCAAACATTCTAAAAACGATTCAAACATTCTAAAAACGATTCAAACATTCTAAAAAGATCAAACATTCTAAAAACGATTCAAACATTCTAAAAACGATTCAAACATTCTAAAAACGATTAAATCATTCAAAAAACGATTCAAACATTCTAAAAAAGATTCAAACATTCTAAAAACGATTCAAACATTCTAAAAACGATTCAAACATTCTAAAAAATTCTAAAAAAGATTCAAACATTCTAAAAGGATTCAAACATTCTGAAAACGATTCAAACATTCTAAAAAATTCTAAAAAAGATTCAAACATTCTAAAAACGATTCAAACATTCTAAAAAAGATTCAAACATTCTAAAAACGATTCAAACATTCTAAAAACGATTCAAACATTCTAAAAAATTCTAAAAAAGATTCAAACATTCTAAAAACGATTCAAACATTCTAAAAAATTCTAAAAAAGATTCAAACATTCTAAAAACGATGCAAACATTCTAAAAAAGATTCAAACATTCTAGAAACGATTCAAACATTCTAAAAAGATTCAAACATTCTAAAAGGATTCAAACATTCTAAAAGGATTCAAACATTCTAAAAAAGATTCAAACATTCTAAAAGGATTCAAACATTCTAAAAAAGATTCAAACATTCTAAAAACGATTCAAACATTCTAAAAGGATTCAAACATTCTAAAAAAGATTCAAACATTCTAAAAGGATTCAAACATTCTAAAAAAGATTCAAACATTCTAAAAGGATTCAAACATTCTAAAAAAGATTCAAACATTCTAAAAGGATTCAAACATTCTAAAAAGATCAAACATTCTAAAAACGATTCAAACATTCTAAAAGGATTCAAACATCCTAAAACGATTCAAACATTCTAAAAAATTCTAAAAAAGATTCAAACATTCTAAAAACGATTCAAACATTCTAAAAACGATTCAAACATTCTAATAACGATTCAAACATTCTAAAAAGATCAAACATTCTAAAAACGATTCAAACATTCTAATAACGATTCAAACATTCTAAAAGGATTCAAACATTCTGAAAACGATTCAAACATTCTAAAAAATTCTAAAAAAGATTCAAACATTCTAAAAACGATTCAAACATTCTAAAAAAGATTCAAACATTCTAAAAAAGATATAAACATTCTAAAAACGATTCAAACATTCTAAAAAGATTCAAACATTCTAAAAACGATTAAATCATTCTAAAAAGGATTCAAACATTCTAAAAAGATTCAAACATTATAAAAAAGATTCAAACATTCTAAAAAAGATTCAAACATTCTAAAAACGATTCAAACATTCTAAAAACGATTCAAACATTCTAAAAAGATCAAACATTCTAAAAACGATTCAAACATTCTAAAAACGATTCAAACATTCTAAAAACGATTCAAACATTCTAAAAGGATTCAAACATTCTAAAAAAGATTCAAACATTCTAAAAAAGATTCAAACATTCTAAAAACGATTCAAACATTCTAAAAAATTCTAATAACGATCAAACATTCTAAAAGGATTCAAACATTCTAAAAACGATGCAAACATTCTAAAAAGATTCAAACATTCTAAAAACGATTAAATCATTCTAAAAACGATTCAAACATTCTAAAAGGATTCAAACATTCTAAAAACGATTCAAACATTCTAAAAAGATCAAACATTCTAAAAACGATTCAAACATTCTAAAAACGATTCAAACATTCTAAAAACGATTCAAACATTCTAAAAACGATTCAAACATTCTAAAAAGATCAAACATTCTAAAAACGATTAAATCATTCTAAAAACGATTCAAACATTCTAAAAGGATTCAAACATTCTAAAAACGATTCAAACATTCTAAAAAGATCAAACATTCTAAAAACGATTCAAACATTCTAAAAAGATCAAACATTCTAAAAACGATTCAAACATTCTAAAAACGATTCAAACATTCTAAAAACGATTCAAACATTCTAAAAAGATCAAACATTCTAAAAACGATTCAAACATTCTAAAAACGATTCAAACATTCTAAAAAATTCTAAAAAAGATTCAAACATTCTAAAAACGATGCAAACATTCTAAAAAGATCAAACATTCTAAAAACGATTCAAACATTCTAAAAAGATCAAACATTCTAAAAACGATTCAA
The DNA here is from genome assembly GCF_050575085.1 of Anarhichas minor. Lineage (NCBI taxonomy): Eukaryota > Metazoa > Chordata > Actinopteri > Perciformes > Anarhichadidae > Anarhichas > Anarhichas minor. The sequence continues at coordinate 399,145 of NW_027466539.1, read as the reverse complement.
ACATTCTAAAAACGATTCAAACATTCTAAAAACGATTCAAACATTCTAAAAAGATCAAACATTCTAAAAACGATTCAAACATTCTAAAAACGATTCAAACATTCTAAAAAATTCTAAAAAAGATTCAAACATTCTAAAAACGATGCAAACATTCTAAAAAAGATTCAAACATTCTAGAAACGATTCAAACATTCTAAAAAGATTCAAACATTCTAAAAGGATTCAAACATTCTAAAAGGATTCAAACATTCTAAAAAAGATTCAAACATTCTAAAAGGATTCAAACATTCTAAAAAAGATTCAAACATTCTAAAAACGATTCAAACATTCTAAAAGGATTCAAACATTCTAAAAAAGATTCAAACATTCTAAAAGGATTCAAACATTCTAAAAAAGATTCAAACATTCTAAAAGGATTCAAACATTCTAAAAAAGATTCAAACATTCTAAAAGGATTCAAACATTCTAAAAAGATCAAACATTCTAAAAACGATTCAAACATTCTAAAAGGATTCAAACATCCTAAAACGATTCAAACATTCTAAAAAATTCTAAAAAAGATTCAAACATTCTAAAAACGATTCAAACATTCTAAAAACGATTCAAACATTCTAATAACGATTCAAACATTCTAAAAAGATCAAACATTCTAAAAACGATTCAAACATTCTAATAACGATTCAAACATTCTAAAAGGATTCAAACATTCTGAAAACGATTCAAACATTCTAAAAAATTCTAAAAAAGATTCAAACATTCTAAAAACGATTCAAACATTCTAAAAAAGATTCAAACATTCTAAAAAAGATATAAACATTCTAAAAACGATTCAAACATTCTAAAAAGATTCAAACATTCTAAAAACGATTAAATCATTCTAAAAACGATTCAAACATTCTAAAAGGATTCAAACATTCTGAAAACGATTCAAACATTCTAAAAAATTCTAAAAAAGATTCAAACATTCTAATAACGATCAAACATTCTAAAAGGATTCAAACATTCTAAAAAAGATATAAACATTCTAAAAAAGATTCAAACATTCTAAAAACGATTCAAACATTCTAAAAACGATGCAAACATTCTAAAAAGATTCAAACATTCTAAAAACGATTAAATCATTCTAAAAACGATTCAAACATTCTAAAAGGATTCAAACATTCTAAAAACGATTCAAACATTCTAAAAAAGATTCAAACATTCTAAAAACGATTCAAACATTCTAAAAACGATTCAAACATTCTAAAAAGATCAAACATTCTAAAAACGATTCAAACATTCTAAAAACGATTCAAACATTCTAAAAACGATTCAAACATTCTAAAAGGATTCAAACATTCTAAAAAAGATTCAAACATTCTAAAAAAGATTCAAACATTCTAAAAACGATTCAAACATTCTAAAAACGATTCAAACATTCTAAAAAATTCTAATAACGATCAAACATTCTAAAAGGATTCAAACATTCTAAAAAAGATATAAACATTCTAAAAAAGATTCAAACATTCTAAAAACGATTCAAACATTCTAAAAACGATGCAAACATTCTAAAAAGATTCAAACATTCTAAAAACGATTAAATCATTCTAAAAACGATTCAAACATTCTAAAAGGATTCAAACATTCTAAAAAAGATTCAAACATTCTAAAAACGATTCAAACATTCTAAAAAGATTCAAACATTCTAAAAAATTCTAAAAAAGATTCAAACATTCTAAAACGATTCAAACATTCTAAAAAAGATTCAAACATTCTAAAAAGATTCAAACATTCTAAAAACGATTCAAACATTCTAAAAAGATCAAACATTCTAAAAACGATTCAAACATTCTAAAAAGATTCAAACATTCTAAAAACGATTCAAACATTCTAAAAACAATTCAAACATTCTAAAAAAGTCTAATAACGATTCAAACATTCTAAAAACGATTCAAACATTCTAAAAACGATTCAAACATTCTAAAAACGATTCAAACATTCTAATAACGATTCAAACATTCTAAAAAGATCAAACATTCTAAAAACGATTCAAACATTCTAATAACGATTCAAACATTCTAAAAGGATTCAAACATTCTGAAAACGATTCAAACATTCTAAAAAATTCTAAAAAAGATTCAAACATTCTAAAAACGATTCAAACATTCTAAAAAAGATTCAAACATTCTAAAAAAGATATAAACATTCTAAAAACGATTCAAACATTCTAAAAAGATTCAAACATTCTAAAAACGATTAAATCATTCTAAAAAGGATTCAAACATTCTAAAAAGATTCAAACATTATAAAAAAGATTCAAACATTCTAAAAAAGATTCAAACATTCTAAAAACGCTTCAAACATTCTAAAAACGATTCAAACATTCTAAAAAGATCAAACATTCTAAAAACGATTCAAACATTCTAAAAACGATTCAAACATTCTAAAAACGATTCAAACATTCTAAAAGGATTCAAACATTCTAAAAAAGATTCAAACATTCTAAAAAAGATTCAAACATTCTAAAAACGATTCAAACATTCTAAAAAATTCTAATAACGATCAAACATTCTAAAAGGATTCAAACATTCTAAAAAAGATATAAACATTCTAAAAAAGATTCAAACATTCTAAAAACGATTCAAACATTCTAAAAACGATGCAAACATTCTAAAAAGATTCAAACATTCTAAAAACGATTCAAACATTCTAAAAAGATCAAACATTCTAAAAACGATTCAAACATTCTAAAAACGATTCAAACATTCTAAAAACGATTCAAACATTCTAAAAAGATCAAACATTCTAAAAACGATTCAAACATTCTAAAAACGATTCAAACATTCTAAAAAATTCTAAAAAAGATTCAAACATTCTAAAAACGATGCAAACATTCTAAAAAGATCAAACATTCTAAAAACGATTCAAACATTCTAAAAAGATCAAACATTCTAAAAACGATTCAAACATTCTAAAAACGATTCAAACATTCTAAAAACGATTCAAACATTCTAAAAAGATCAAACATTCTAAAAACGATTCAAACATTCTAAAAACGATTCAAACATTCTAAAAAATTCTAAAAAAGATTCAAACATTCTAAAAACGATGCAAACATTCTAAAAAAGATTCAAACATTCTAGAAACGATTCAAACATTCTAAAAAGATTCAAACATTCTAAAAGGATTCAAACATTCTAAAAGGATTCAAACATTCTAAAAAAGATTCAAACATTCTAAAAGGATTCAAACATTCTAAAAAAGATTCAAACATTCTAAAAACGATTCAAACATTCTAAAAGGATTCAAACATTCTAAAAAAGATTCAAACATTCTAAAAGGATTCAAACATTCTAAAAAAGATTCAAACATTCTAAAAGGATTCAAACATTCTAAAAAAGATTCAAACATTCTAAAAGGATTCAAACATTCTAAAAAGATCAAACATTCTAAAAACGATTCAAACATTCTAAAAGGATTCAAACATCCTAAAACGATTCAAACATTCTAAAAAATTCTAAAAAAGATTCAAACATTCTAAAAACGATTCAAACATTCTAAAAACGATTCAAACATTCTAATAACGATTCAAACATTCTAAAAAGATCAAACATTCTAAAAACGATTCAAACATTCTAATAACGATTCAAACATTCTAAAAGGATTCAAACATTCTGAAAACGATTCAAACATTCTAAAAAATTCTAAAAAAGATTCAAACATTCTAAAAACGATTCAAACATTCTAAAAAAGATTCAAACATTCTAAAAAAGATATAAACATTCTAAAAACGATTCAAACATTCTAAAAAGATTCAAACATTCTAAAAACGATTAAATCATTCTAAAAACGATTCAAACATTCTAAAAGGATTCAAACATTCTGAAAACGATTCAAACATTCTAAAAAATTCTAAAAAAGATTCAAACATTCTAATAACGATCAAACATTCTAAAAGGATTCAAACATTCTAAAAAAGATATAAACATTCTAAAAAAGATTCAAACATTCTAAAAACGATTCAAACATTCTAAAAACGATGCAAACATTCTAAAAAGATTCAAACATTCTAAAAACGATTAAATCATTCTAAAAACGATTCAAACATTCTAAAAGGATTCAAACATTCTAAAAACGATTCAAACATTCTAAAAAAGATTCAAACATTCTAAAAACGATTCAAACATTCTAAAAACGATTCAAACATTCTAAAAAGATCAAACATTCTAAAAACGATTCAAACATTCTAAAAACGATTCAAACATTCTAAAAACGATTCAAACATTCTAAAAGGATTCAAACATTCTAAAAAAGATTCAAACATTCTAAAAAAGATTCAAACATTCTAAAAACGATTCAAACATTCTAAAAACGATTCAAACATTCTAAAAAATTCTAATAACGATCAAACATTCTAAAAGGATTCAAACATTCTAAAAAAGATATAAACATTCTAAAAAAGATTCAAACATTCTAAAAACGATTCAAACATTCTAAAAACGATGCAAACATTCTAAAAAGATTCAAACATTCTAAAAACGATTAAATCATTCTAAAAACGATTCAAACATTCTAAAAGGATTCAAACATTCTAAAAAAGATTCAAACATTCTAAAAACGATTCAAACATTCTAAAAAGATTCAAACATTCTAAAAAATTCTAAAAAAGATTCAAACATTCTAAAACGATTCAAACATTCTAAAAAAGATTCAAACATTCTAAAAAGATTCAAACATTCTAAAAACGATTCAAACATTCTAAAAAGATCAAACATTCTAAAAACGATTCAAACATTCTAAAAAGATTCAAACATTCTAAAAACGATTCAAACATTCTAAAAACAATTCAAACATTCTAAAAAAGTCTAATAACGATTCAAACATTCTAAAAACGATTCAAACATTCTAAAAACGATTCAAACATTCTAAAAACGATTCAAACATTCTAATAACGATTCAAACATTCTAAAAAGATCAAACATTCTAAAAACGATTCAAACATTCTAATAACGATTCAAACATTCTAAAAGGATTCAAACATTCTGAAAACGATTCAAACATTCTAAAAAATTCTAAAAAAGATTCAAACATTCTAAAAACGATTCAAACATTCTAAAAAAGATTCAAACATTCTAAAAAAGATATAAACATTCTAAAAACGATTCAAACATTCTAAAAAGATTCAAACATTCTAAAAACGATTAAATCATTCTAAAAAGGATTCAAACATTCTAAAAAGATTCAAACATTATAAAAAAGATTCAAACATTCTAAAAAAGATTCAAACATTCTAAAAACGCTTCAAACATTCTAAAAACGATTCAAACATTCTAAAAAGATCAAACATTCTAAAAACGATTCAAACATTCTAAAAACGATTCAAACATTCTAAAAACGATTCAAACATTCTAAAAGGATTCAAACATTCTAAAAAAGATTCAAACATTCTAAAAAAGATTCAAACATTCTAAAAACGATTCAAACATTCTAAAAAATTCTAATAACGATCAAACATTCTAAAAGGATTCAAACATTCTAAAAAAGATATAAACATTCTAAAAAAGATTCAAACATTCTAAAAACGATTCAAACATTCTAAAAACGATGCAAACATTCTAAAAAGATTCAAACATTCTAAAAACGATTAAATCATTCTAAAAACGATTCAAACATTCTAAAAAAGATTCAAACATTCTAAAAACGATTCAAACATTCTAAAAACGATTCAAACATTCTAAAAAGATCAAACATTCTAAAAACGATTCAAACATTCTAAAAACGATTCAAACATTCTAAAAACGATTAAATCATTCAAAAAACGATTCAAACATTCTAAAAAAGATTCAAACATTCTAAAAACGATTCAAACATTCTAAAAACGATTCAAACATTCTAAAAAATTCTAAAAAAGATTCAAACATTCTAAAAGGATTCAAACATTCTGAAAACGATTCAAACATTCTAAAAAATTCTAAAAAAGATTCAAACATTCTAAAAACGATTCAAACATTCTAAAAAAGATTCAAACATTCTAAAAACGATTCAAACATTCTAAAAACGATTCAAACATTCTAAAAAATTCTAAAAAAGATTCAAACATTCTAAAAACGATTCAAACATTCTAAAAAATTCTAAAAAAGATTCAAACATTCTAAAAACGATGCAAACATTCTAAAAAAGATTCAAACATTCTAGAAACGATTCAAACATTCTAAAAAGATTCAAACATTCTAAAAGGATTCAAACATTCTAAAAGGATTCAAACATTCTAAAAAAGATTCAAACATTCTAAAAGGATTCAAACATTCTAAAAAAGATTCAAACATTCTAAAAACGATTCAAACATTCTAAAAGGATTCAAACATTCTAAAAAAGATTCAAACATTCTAAAAGGATTCAAACATTCTAAAAAAGATTCAAACATTCTAAAAGGATTCAAACATTCTAAAAAAGATTCAAACATTCTAAAAGGATTCAAACATTCTAAAAAGATCAAACATTCTAAAAACGATTCAAACATTCTAAAAGGATTCAAACATCCTAAAACGATTCAAACATTCTAAAAAATTCTAAAAAAGATTCAAACATTCTAAAAACGATTCAAACATTCTAAAAACGATTCAAACATTCTAATAACGATTCAAACATTCTAAAAAGATCAAACATTCTAAAAACGATTCAAACATTCTAATAACGATTCAAACATTCTAAAAGGATTCAAACATTCTGAAAACGATTCAAACATTCTAAAAAATTCTAAAAAAGATTCAAACATTCTAAAAACGATTCAAACATTCTAAAAAAGATTCAAACATTCTAAAAAAGATATAAACATTCTAAAAACGATTCAAACATTCTAAAAAGATTCAAACATTCTAAAAACGATTAAATCATTCTAAAAAGGATTCAAACATTCTAAAAAGATTCAAACATTATAAAAAAGATTCAAACATTCTAAAAAAGATTCAAACATTCTAAAAACGATTCAAACATTCTAAAAACGATTCAAACATTCTAAAAAGATCAAACATTCTAAAAACGATTCAAACATTCTAAAAACGATTCAAACATTCTAAAAACGATTCAAACATTCTAAAAGGATTCAAACATTCTAAAAAAGATTCAAACATTCTAAAAAAGATTCAAACATTCTAAAAACGATTCAAACATTCTAAAAAATTCTAATAACGATCAAACATTCTAAAAGGATTCAAACATTCTAAAAACGATGCAAACATTCTAAAAAGATTCAAACATTCTAAAAACGATTAAATCATTCTAAAAACGATTCAAACATTCTAAAAGGATTCAAACATTCTAAAAACGATTCAAACATTCTAAAAAAGATTCAAACATTCTAAAAACGATTCAAACATTCTAAAAACGATTCAAACATTCTAAAAAGATCAAACATTCTAAAAACGATTCAAACATTCTAAAAACGATTCAAACATTCTAAAAACGATTCAAACATTCTAAAAAGATCAAACATTCTAAAAACGATTCAAACATTCTAAAAACGATTCAAACATTCTAAAAAATTCTAAAAAAGATTCAAACATTCTAAAAACGATGCAAACATTCTAAAAAGATCAAACATTCTAAAAACGATTCAAACATTCTAAAAAGATCAAACATTCTAAAAACGATTCAAACATTCTAAAAACGATTCAAACATTCTAAAAACGATTCAAACATTCTAAAAAGATCAAACATTCTAAAAACGATTCAAACATTCTAAAAACGATTCAAACATTCTAAAAAATTCTAAAAAAGATTCAAACATTCTAAAAACGATGCAAACATTCTAAAAAAGATTCAAACATTCTAGAAACGATTCAAACATTCTAAAAAGATTCAAACATTCTAAAAGGATTCAAACATTCTAAAAGGATTCAAACATTCTAAAAAAGATTCAAACATTCTAAAAGGATTCAAACATTCTAAAAAAGATTCAAACATTCTAAAAACGATTCAAACATTCTAAAAGGATTCAAACATTCTAAAAAAGATTCAAACATTCTAAAAGGATTCAAACATTCTAAAAAAGATTCAAACATTCTAAAAGGATTCAAACATTCTAAAAAAGATTCAAACATTCTAAAAGGATTCAAACATTCTAAAAAGATCAAACATTCTAAAAACGATTCAAACATTCTAAAAGGATTCAAACATCCTAAAACGATTCAAACATTCTAAAAAATTCTAAAAAAGATTCAAACATTCTAAAAACGATTCAAACATTCTAAAAACGATTCAAACATTCTAATAACGATTCAAACATTCTAAAAAGATCAAACATTCTAAAAACGATTCAAACATTCTAATAACGATTCAAACATTCTAAAAGGATTCAAACATTCTGAAAACGATTCAAACATTCTAAAAAATTCTAAAAAAGATTCAAACATTCTAAAAACGATTCAAACATTCTAAAAAAGATTCAAACATTCTAAAAAAGATATAAACATTCTAAAAACGATTCAAACATTCTAAAAAGATTCAAACATTCTAAAAACGATTAAATCATTCTAAAAAGGATTCAAACATTCTAAAAAGATTCAAACATTATAAAAAAGATTCAAACATTCTAAAAAAGATTCAAACATTCTAAAAACGATTCAAACATTCTAAAAACGATTCAAACATTCTAAAAAGATCAAACATTCTAAAAACGATTCAAACATTCTAAAAACGATTCAAACATTCTAAAAACGATTCAAACATTCTAAAAGGATTCAAACATTCTAAAAAAGATTCAAACATTCTAAAAAAGATTCAAACATTCTAAAAACGATTCAAACATTCTAAAAAATTCTAATAACGATCAAACATTCTAAAAGGATTCAAACATTCTAAAAAAGATATAAACATTCTAAAAAAGATTCAAACATTCTAAAAACGATTCAAACATTCTAAAAACGATGCAAACATTCTAAAAAGATTCAAACATTCTAAAAACGATTAAATCATTCTAAAAACGATTCAAACATTCTAAAAGGATTCAAACATTCTAAAAACGATTCAAACATTCTAAAAAAGATTCAAACATTCTAAAAACGATTCAAACATTCTAAAAACGATTCAAACATTCTAAAAAGATCAAACATTCTAAAAACGATTCAAACATTCTAAAAACGATTCAAACATTCTAAAAACGATTCAAACATTCTAAAAAGATCAAACATTCTAAAAACGATTCAAACATTCTAAAAACGATTCAAACATTCTAAAAACGATTCAAACATTCTAAAAGGATTCAAACATTCTAAAAGGATTCAAACATTCTAAAAAAGATTCAAACATTCTAAAAGGATTCAAACATTCTAAAAGGATTCAAACATTCTAAAAAAGATTCAAACATTCTAAAAGGATTCAAACATTCTAAAAGGATTCAAACATTCTAAAAAAGATTCAAACATTCTAAAAGGATTCAAACATTCTAAAAAAGATTCAAACATTCTAAAAGGATTCAAACATTCTAAAAAAGATTCAAACATTCTAAAAGGATTCAAACATTCTAAAAAGATCAAACATTCTAAAAACGATTCAAACATTCTAAAAGGATTCAAACATTCTAAAAGGATTCAAACATTCTAAAAAAGATTCAAACATTCTAAAAGGATTCAAACATTCTAAAAAAGATTCAAACATTCTAAAAACGATTAAATCATTCAAAAAACGATTCAAACATTCTAAAAAAGATTCAAACATTCTAAAAACGATTCAAACATTCTAAAAACAATTCAAACATTCTAAAAAAGTCTAATAACGATTCAAACATTCTAAAAACGATTCAAACATTCTAAAAACGATTCAAACATTCTAAAAACGATTCAAACATTCTAATAACGATTCAAACATTCTAAAAAGATCAAACATTCTAAAAACGATTCAAACATTCTAAAAGGATTCAAACATTCTGAAAACGATTCAAACATTCTAAAAAAGATTCAAACATTCTAAAAAGATTCAAACATTCTAAAAACGATTCAAACATTCTAAAAAGATCAAACATTCTAAAAACGATTCAAACATTCTAAAAAGATTCAAACATTCTTAAAACGATTCAAACATTCTAAAAAGATTCAAACATTCTTAAAACGATTCAAACATTCTAAAAACGATTCAAACATTCTAAAAACGATTCAAACATTCTAAAAAAGATTCAAACATTCTAAAAAAATCTAAAAACGATTCAAACATTCTAAAAACGATTCAAACATTCTAAAAAGATCAAACATTCTAAAAACGATTCAACCATTCTAAAAAAATCTAAAAACGATTCAAACATTCTAAAAACGATTCAAACATTCTAAAAACGATTCAACCATTCTAAAAAAATCTAAAAACGATTCAAACATTCTAAAAACGATTCAAACATTCTAAAAACGATTCAAACATTCTAAAAAGATCAAACATTCTAAAAACGATTCAAACATTCTAAAAAGATCAAACATTCTAAAAACGATTCAAACATTCTAAAAAGATTCAAACATTCTAAAAACGATTCAAACATTCTAAAAAGATCAAACATTCTAAAAACGATTCAAACATTCTAAAAAGATTCAAACATTCTAAAAACGATTCAAACATTCTAAAAACGATTCAAACATTCTAAAAAGATCAAACATTCTAAAAACGATTCAAACATTCTAAAAACGATTCAAACATTCTAAAAACGATTCAAACATTCTAAAAAATTCTAAAAACGATTCAAACATTCTAAAAAGATTCAAACATTCTAAAAACGATTCAAACATTCTAAAAACGATTCAAACATTCTAAAAAATTCTAAAAACGATTCAAACATTCTAAAAAGATCAAACATTCTAAAAACGATTCAAACATTCTAAAAACGATTCAAACATTCTAAAAAGATCAAACATTCTAAAAACGATTCAAACATTCTAAAAACGATTCAAACATTCTAAAAAATTCTAAAAACGATTCAAACATTCTAAAAAGATTCAAACATTCTAAAAACGATTCAAACATTCTAAAAACGATTCAAACATTCTAAAAACGATTCAAACATTCTAAAAAATTCTAAAAACGATTCAAACATTCTAAAAAGATCAAACATTCTAAAAACGATTCAAACATTCTAAAAACGATTCAAACATTCTAAAAAGATTCAAACATTCTAAAAACGATTCAAACATTCTAAAAACGATTCAAACATTCTAAAAAGATCAAACATTCTAAAAACGATTCAAACATTCTAAAAACGATTCAAACATTCTAAAAACGATTCAAACATTCTAAAAAATTCTAAAAACGATTCAAACATTCTAAAAAGATTCAAACATTCTAAAAACGATTCAAACATTCTAAAAAGATCAAACATTCTAAAAACGATTCAAACATTCTAAAAAGATTCAAACATTCTAAAAACGATTCAAACATTCTAAAAACGATGCAAACATTCTAAAAAGATTCAAACATTCTAAAAACGATTAAATCATTCTAAAAACGATTCAAACATTCTAAAAGGATTCAAACATTCTAAAAAAGATTCAAACATTCTAAAAACGATTCAAACATTCTAAAAAGATTCAAACATTCTAAAAGGATTCAAACATTCTAAAAACAATTCAAACATTCTAAAAAATTCTAATAACGATTCAAACATTCTAAAAACGATTCAAACATTCTAAAAAATTCTAAAAAAGATTCAAACATTCTAAAACGATTCAAACATTCTAAAAAAGATTCAAACATTCTAAAAACGATTCAAACATTCTAAAAAGATTCAAACATTCTAAAAACGATTCAAACATTCTAAAAACGATGCAAACATTCTAAAAAAGATTCAAACATTCTAAAAACGATTCAAACATTCTAAAAAGATTCAAACATTCTAAAAGGATTCAAACATTCTAAAAGGATTCAAACATTCTAAAAAAGATTCAAACATTCTAAAAGGATTCAAACATTCTAAAAAAGATTCAAACATTCTAAAAACGATTAAATCATTCTAAAAACGATTCAAACATTCTAAAAAATTCTAATAACGATTCAAACATTCTAAAAACGATTCAAACATTCTAAAAACGATTCAAACATTCTAAAAAAGATTCAAACATTCTAAAAGGATTCAAACATTCTAAAAAAGATTCAAACATTCTAAAAACGATTAAATCATTCAAAAAACGATTCAAACATTCTAAAAAAGATTCAAACATTCTAAAAACGATTCAAACATTCTAAAAACAATTCAAACATTCTAAAAAAGTCTAATAACGATTCAAACATTCTAAAAACGATTCAAACATTCTAAAAACGATTCAAACATTCTAATAACGATTCAAACATTCTAAAAAGATCAAACATTCTAAAAACGATTCAAACATTCTAATAACGATTCAAACATTCTAAAAGGATTCAAACATTCTGAAAACGATTCAAACATTCTAAAAAATTCTAAAAAAGATTCAAACATTCTAAAAACGATTCAAACATTCTAAAAAAGATTCAAACATTCTAAAAAAGATATAAACATTCTAAAAACGATTCAAACATTCTAAAAAGATTCAAACATTCTAAAAACGATTAAATCATTCTAAAAAGGATTCAAACATTCTAAAAAGATTCAAACATTATAAAAAAGATTCAAACATTCTAAAAAAGTTCAAACATTCTAAAAACGATTCAAACATTCTAAAAACGATTCAAACATTCTAAAAAGATCAAACATTCTAAAAGGATTCAAACATTCTAAAAAAGATATAAACATTCTAAAAAAGATTCAAACATTCTAAAAACGATTCAAACATTCTAAAAACGATGCAAACATTCTAAAAGGATTCAAACATTCTAAAAAAGATTCAAACATTCTAAAAACGATTCAAACATTCTAAAAAGATTCAAACATTCTAAAAACGATTCAAACATTCTAAAAACGATTCAAACATTCTAAAAACGATTCAAACATTCTAAAAAATTCTAAAAACGATTCAAACATTCTAAAAAGATCAAACATTCTAAAAACGATTCAAACATTCTAAAAACGATTCAAACATTCTAAAAAGATTCAAACATTCTAAAAACGATTCAAACATTCTAAAAACGATTCAAACATTCTAAAAAGATCAAACATTCTAAAAACGATTCAAACATTCTAAAAACGATTCAAACATTCTAAAAACGATTCAAACATTCTAAAAAATTCTAAAAACGATTCAAACATTCTAAAAAGATTCAAACATTCTAAAAACGATTCAAACATTCTAAAAACGATTCAAACATTCTAAAAACGATTCAAACATTCTAAAAAATTCTAAAAACGATTCAAACATTCTAAAAAGATCAAACATTCTAAAAACGATTCAAACATTCTAAAAACGATTCAAACATTCTAAAAAGATCAAACATTCTAAAAACGATTCAAACATTCTAAAAACGATTCAAACATTCTAAAAAGATTCAAACATTCTAAAAACGATTCAAACATTCTAAAAGGATTCAAACATTCTGAAAACGATTCAAACATTCTAAAAAATTCTAAAAAAGATTCAAACATTCTAATAACGATCAAACATTCTAAAAGGATTCAAACATTCTAAAAAAGATATAAACATTCTAAAAAAGATTCAAACATTCTAAAAACGATTCAAACATTCTAAAAACGATGCAAACATTCTAAAAAGATTCAAACATTCTAAAAACGATTCAAACATTCTAAAAGGATTCAAACATTCTAAAAAAGATTCAAACATTCTAAAAAAGATTCAAACATTCTAAAAACGATTCAAACATTCTAAAAACGATTCAAACATTCTAAAAAATTCTAATAACGATCAAACATTCTAAAAGGATTCAAACATTCTAAAAAAGATATAAACATTCTAAAAAAGATTCAAACATTCTAAAAACGATTCAAACATTCTAAAAACGATGCAAACATTCTAAAAAGATTCAAACATTCTAAAAACGATTAAATCATTCTAAAAACGATTCAAACATTCTAAAAGGATTCAAACATTCTAAAAAAGATTCAAACATTCTAAAAACGATTCAAACATTCTAAAAAGATTCAAACATTCTAAAAGGATTCAAACATTCTAAAAACAATTCAAACATTCTAAAAAATTCTAATAACGATTCAAACATTCTAAAAACGATTCAAACATTCTAAAAAATTCTAAAAAAGATTCAAACATTCTAAAACGATTCAAACATTCTAAAAAAGATTCAAACATTCTAAAAACGATTCAAACATTCTAAAAAGATTCAAACATTCTAAAAACGATTAAATCATTCTAAAAACGATTCAAACATTCTAAAAGGATTCAAACATTCTAAAAACGATTCAAACATTCTAAAAAAGATTCAAACATTCTAAAAACGATTCAAACATTCTAAAAACGATTCAAACATTCTAAAAAGATCAAACATTCTAAAAACGATTCAAACATTCTAAAAACGATTCAAACATTCTAAAAACGATTCAAACATTCTAAAAACGATTCAAACATTCTAAAAACGATTCAAACATTCTAAAAAATTCTAATAACGATCAAACATTCTAAAAGGATTCAAACATTCTAAAAAAGATATAAACATTCTAAAAAAGATTCAAACATTCTAAAAACGATTCAAACATTCTAAAAACGATGCAAACATTCTAAAAAGATTCAAACATTCTAAAAACGATTAAATCATTCTAAAAACGATTCAAACATTCTAAAAGGATTCAAACATTCTAAAAAAGATTCAAACATTCTAAAAACGATTCAAACATTCTAAAAAGATTCAAACATTCTAAAAGGATTCAAACATTCTAAAAACAATTCAAACATTCTAAAAAATTCTAATAACGATTCAAACATTCTAAAAACGATTCAAACATTCTAAAAAATTCTAAAAAAGATTCAAACATTCTAAAACGATTCAAACATTCTAAAAAAGATTCAAACATTCTAAAAACGATTCAAACATTCTAAAAAGATTCAAACATTCTAAAAACGATTCAAACATTCTAAAAACGATGCAAACATTCTAAAAAAGATTCAAACATTCTAAAAACGATTCAAACATTCTAAAAAGATTCAAACATTCTAAAAGGATTCAAACATTCTAAAAGGATTCAAACATTCTAAAAAAGATTCAAACATTCTAAAAGGATTCAAACATTCTAAAAAAGATTCAAACATTCTAAAAACGATTAAATCATTCTAAAAACGATTCAAACATTCTAAAAAATTCTAATAACGATTCAAACATTCTAAAAACGATTCAAACATTCTAAAAACGATTCAAACATTCTAAAAAAGATTCAAACATTCTAAAAGGATTCAAACATTCTAAAAAAGATTCAAACATTCTAAAAACGATTAAATCATTCAAAAAACGATTCAAACATTCTAAAAAAGATTCAAACATTCTAAAAACGATTCAAACATTCTAAAAACAATTCAAACATTCTAAAAAAGTCTAATAACGATTCAAACATTCTAAAAACGATTCAAACATTCTAAAAACGATTCAAACATTCTAATAACGATTCAAACATTCTAAAAAGATCAAACATTCTAAAAACGATTCAAACATTCTAATAACGATTCAAACATTCTAAAAGGATTCAAACATTCTGAAAACGATTCAAACATTCTAAAAAATTCTAAAAAAGATTCAAACATTCTAAAAACGATTCAAACATTCTAAAAAAGATTCAAACATTCTAAAAAAGATATAAACATTCTAAAAACGATTCAAACATTCTAAAAAGATTCAAACATTCTAAAAACGATTAAATCATTCTAAAAAGGATTCAAACATTATAAAAAAGATTCAAACATTCTAAAAAAGTTCAAACATTCTAAAAACGATTCAAACATTCTAAAAACGATTCAAACATTCTAAAAAGATCAAACATTCTAAAAGGATTCAAACATTCTAAAAAAGATATAAACATTCTAAAAAAGATTCAAACATTCTAAAAACGATTCAAACATTCTAAAAACGATGCAAACATTCTAAAAGGATTCAAACATTCTAAAAAAGATTCAAACATTCTAAAAACGATTCAAACATTCTAAAAAGATTCAAACATTCTAAAAGGATTCAAACATTCTAAAAACAATTCAAACATTCTAAAAAATTCTAATAACGATTCAAACATTCTAAAAACGATTCAAACATTCTAAAAAATTCTAAAAAAGATTCAAACATTCTAAAACGATTCAAACATTCTAAAAAAGATTCAAACATTCTAAAAACGATTCAAACATTCTAAAAAGATTCAAACATTCTAAAAACGATTCAAACATTCTAAAAACGATGCAAACATTCTAAAAAAGATTCAAACATTCTAAAAACGATTCAAACATTCTAAAAAGATTCAAACATTCTAAAAGGATTCAAACATTCTAAAAGGATTCAAACATTCTAAAAACGATTAAATCATTCAAAAAACGATTCAAACATTCTAAAAAAGATTCAAACATTCTAAAAACGATTAAATCATTCAAAAAACGATTCAAACATTCTAAAAAAGATTCAAACATTCTAAAAACGATTCAAACATTCTAAAAACGATTCAAACATTCTAAAAAATTCTAAAAAAGATTCAAACATTCTAAAAGGATTCAAACATTCTAAAAACAATTCAAACATTCTAAAAAATTCTAATAACGATTCAAACATTCTAAAAACGATTCAAACATTCTAAAAACGATTCAAACATTCTAAAAACGAATCAAACATTCTAATAACGATTCAAACATTCTAAAAAGATCAAACATTCTAAAAACGATTCAAACATTCTAATAACGATTCAAACATTCTAAAAGGATTCAAACATTCTGAAAACGATTCAAACATTCTAAAAAATTCTAAAAAAGATTCAAACATTCTAAAAACGATTCAAACATTCTAAAAAATTCTAAAAAAGATTCAAACATTCTAAAAACGATGCAAACATTCTAAAAAAGATTCAAACATTCTAGAAACGATTCAAACATTCTAAAAACGATTCAAACATTCTAAAAAAGATTCAAATATTCTAAAAACGATTCAAACACATTCTAAAAAAGATTCAAACATTCTAAAAACGATTCAAACATTCTAAAAAGATCAAACATTCTAAAAACGATTCAACCATTCTAAAAAAATCTAAAAACGATTCAAACATTCTAAAAACGATTCAAACATTCTAAAAACGATTCAAACATTCTAAAAACGATTCAAACATTCTAAAAACGATTCAAACATTCTAAAAACGATTCAAACATTCTAAAAACGATTCAAACATTCTAAAAAGATCAAACATTCTAAAAACGATTCAAACATTCTAAAAACGATTCAAACATTCTAAAAACGATTCAAACATTCTAAAAGGATTCAAACATTCTAAAAACGATTCAAACATTCTAAAAACGATTCAAACATTCTAACAACGATTCAAACATTCTAAAAAAGATTCAAACATTCTAAAAGGATTCAAACATTCTAAAAACGATTCAAACATTCTAAAAACGATTCAAACATTCTAAAAACGATTCAAACATTCTAAAAAAGATTCAAACATTCTAAAAACGATTCAAACACATTCTAAAAACGATTCAAACATTCTAAAAACGATTCAAACATTCTAAAAAGATCAAACATTCTAAAAACGATTCAACCATTCTAAAAAAATCTAAAAACGATTCAAACATTCTAAAAACGATTCAAACATTCTAAAAACGATTCAAACATTCTAAAAACGATTCAAACATTCTAAAAACGATTCAAACATTCTAAAAACGATTCAAACATTCTAAAAACGATTCAAACATTCTAAAAAGATCAAACATTCTAAAAACGATTCAAACATTCTAAAAACGATTCAAACATTCTAAAAAATTCTAAAAACGATTCAAACATTCTAAAAAGATCAAACATTCTAAAAACGATTCAAACATTCTAAAAAGATTCAAACATTCTAAAAACGATTCAAACATTCTAAAAAGATTCAAACATTCTAAAAACGATTCAAACATTCTAAAAAATTCTAAAAACGATTCAAACATTCTAAAAAGATTCAAACATTCTAAAAACGATTCAAACATTCTAAAAACGATTCAAACATTCTAAAAAGATCAAACATTCTAAAAACGATTCAAACATTCTAAAAACGATTCAAACATTCTAAAAAGATTCAAACATTCTAAAAAGATCAAACATTCTAAAAACGATTCAAACATTCTAAAAAGATTCAAACATTCTAAAAGGATTCAAACATTCTAAAAACAATTCAAACATTCTAAAAAATTCTAATAACGATTCAAACATTCTAAAAACGATTCAAACATTCTAAAAAATTCTAAAAAAGATTCAAACATTCTAAAACGATTCAAACATTCTAAAAAAGATTCAAACATTCTAAAAACGATTCAAACATTCTAAAAAGATTCAAACATTCTAAAAACGATTAAATCATTCTAAAAACGATTCAAACATTCTAAAAGGATTCAAACATTCTAAAAACGATTCAAACATTCTAAAAACGATTCAAACATTCTAAAAAATTCTAATAACGATCAAACATTCTAAAAGGATTCAAACATTCTAAAAAAGATATAAACATTCTAAAAAAGATTCAAACATTCTAAAAACGATTAAATCATTCTAAAAAAGATTCAAACATTCTAAAAGGATTCAAACATTCTAAAAACGATTAAATCATTCTAAAAACGATTCAAACATTCTAAAACGATTCAAACATTCTAAAAGGATTCAAACATTCTAAAAAAGATATAAACATTCTAAAAAAGATTCAAACATTCTAAAAGGATTCAAACATTCTGAAAACGATTCAAACATTCTAAAAAATTCTAAAAAAGATTCAAACATTCTAAAAACGATTCAAACATTCTAAAAAATTCTAAAAAAGATTCAAACATTCTAAAAACGATGCAAACATTCTAAAAAAGATTCAAACATTCTAGAAACGATTCAAACATTCTAAAAAGATTCAAACATTCTAAAAGGATTCAAACATTCTAAAAGGATTCAAACATTCTAAAAAAGATTCAAACATTCTAAAAGGATTCAAACATTCTAAAAAAGATTCAAACATTCTAAAAACGATTCAAACATTCTAAAAAGATTCAAACATTCTAAAAACGATTAAATCATTCTAAAAACGATTCAAACATTCTAAAAGGATTCAAACATTCTAAAAGGATTCAAACATTCTAAAAAAGATTCAAACATTCTAAAAGGATTCAAACATTCTAAAAAAGATTCAAACATTCTAAAAACGATTCAAACATTCTAAAAAGATTCAAACATTCTAAAAACGATTAAATCATTCTAAAAAAGATTCAAACATTCTAAAAGGATTCAAACATTCTAAAAACGATTAAATCATTCTAAAAACGATTCAAACATTCTAAAACGATTCAAACATTCTAAAAGGATTCAAACATTCTAAAAAAGATATAAACATTCTAAAAAAGATTCAAACATTCTAAAAACGATTCAAACATTCTAAAAACGATGCAAACATTCTAAAAAGATTCAAACATTCTAAAAACGATTAAATCATTCTAAAAACGATTCAAACATTCTAAAAGGATTCAAACATTCTAAAAAAGATTCAAACATTCTAAAAGGATTCAAACATTCTAAAAAAGATTCAAACATTCTAAAAACGATTCAAACATTCTAAAAAGATTCAAACATTCTAAAAACGATTAAATCATTCTAAAAACGATTCAAACATTCTAAAAGGATTCAAACATTCTAAAAACGATTCAAACATTCTAAAAACGATTCAAACATTCTAACAACGATTCAAACATTCTAAAAAAGATTCAAACATTCTAAAAGGATTCAAACATTCTAAAAACGATTCAAACATTCTAAAAACGATTCAAACATTCTAAAAAAGATTCAAACATTCTAAAAACGATTCAAACACATTCTAAAAACGATTCAAACATTCTAAAAACGATTCAAACATTCTAAAAAGATCAAACATTCTAAAAACGATTCAACCATTCTAAAAAAATCTAAAAACGATTCAAACATTCTAAAAACGATTCAAACATTCTAAAAACGATTCAAACATTCTAAAAACGATTCAAACATTCTAAAAACGATTCAAACATTCTAAAAACGATTCAAACATTCTAAAAACGATTCAAACATTCTAAAAAGATCAAACATTCTAAAAACGATTCAAACATTCTAAAAACGATTCAAACATTCTAAAAAATTCTAAAAACGATTCAAACATTCTAAAAAGATCAAACATTCTAAAAACGATTCAAACATTCTAAAAAGATTCAAACATTCTAAAAACGATTCAAACATTCTAAAAAGATTCAAACATTCTAAAAACGATTCAAACATTCTAAAAAATTCTAAAAACGATTCAAACATTCTAAAAAGATTCAAACATTCTAAAAACGATTCAAACATTCTAAAAACGATTCAAACATTCTAAAAAGATCAAACATTCTAAAAACGATTCAAACATTCTAAAAACGATTCAAACATTCTAAAAAGATTCAAACATTCTAAAAAGATCAAACATTCTAAAAACGATTCAAACATTCTAAAAAGATTCAAACATTCTAAAAGGATTCAAACATTCTAAAAACAATTCAAACATTCTAAAAAATTCTAATAACGATTCAAACATTCTAAAAACGATTCAAACATTCTAAAAAATTCTAAAAAAGATTCAAACATTCTAAAACGATTCAAACATTCTAAAAAAGATTCAAACATTCTAAAAACGATTCAAACATTCTAAAAAGATTCAAACATTCTAAAAACGATTAAATCATTCTAAAAACGATTCAAACATTCTAAAAGGATTCAAACATTCTAAAAACGATTCAAACATTCTAAAAAAGATTCAAACATTCTAAAAACGATTCAAACATTCTAAAAACGATTCAAACATTCTAAAAAGATCAAACATTCTAAAAACGATTCAAACATTCTAAAAACGATTCAAACATTCTAAAAACGATTCAAACATTCTAAAAACGATTCAAACATTCTAAAAACGATTCAAACATTCTAAAAAATTCTAATAACGATCAAACATTCTAAAAGGATTCAAACATTCTAAAAAAGATATAAACATTCTAAAAAAGATTCAAACATTCTAAAAACGATTAAATCATTCTAAAAAAGATTCAAACATTCTAAAAGGATTCAAACATTCTAAAAACGATTAAATCATTCTAAAAACGATTCAAACATTCTAAAACGATTCAAACATTCTAAAAGGATTCAAACATTCTAAAAAAGATATAAACATTCTAAAAAAGATTCAAACATTCTAAAAGGATTCAAACATTCTGAAAACGATTCAAACATTCTAAAAAATTCTAAAAAAGATTCAAACATTCTAAAAACGATTCAAACATTCTAAAAAATTCTAAAAAAGATTCAAACATTCTAAAAACGATGCAAACATTCTAAAAAAGATTCAAACATTCTAGAAACGATTCAAACATTCTAAAAAGATTCAAACATTCTAAAAGGATTCAAACATTCTAAAAGGATTCAAACATTCTAAAAAAGATTCAAACATTCTAAAAGGATTCAAACATTCTAAAAAAGATTCAAACATTCTAAAAACGATTCAAACATTCTAAAAAGATTCAAACATTCTAAAAACGATTAAATCATTCTAAAAACGATTCAAACATTCTAAAAGGATTCAAACATTCTAAAAGGATTCAAACATTCTAAAAAAGATTCAAACATTCTAAAAGGATTCAAACATTCTAAAAAAGATTCAAACATTCTAAAAACGATTCAAACATTCTAAAAAGATTCAAACATTCTAAAAACGATTAAATCATTCTAAAAAAGATTCAAACATTCTAAAAGGATTCAAACATTCTAAAAACGATTAAATCATTCTAAAAACGATTCAAACATTCTAAAACGATTCAAACATTCTAAAAGGATTCAAACATTCTAAAAAAGATATAAACATTCTAAAAAAGATTCAAACATTCTAAAAACGATTCAAACATTCTAAAAACGATGCAAACATTCTAAAAAGATTCAAACATTCTAAAAACGATTAAATCATTCTAAAAACGATTCAAACATTCTAAAAGGATTCAAACATTCTAAAAAAGATTCAAACATTCTAAAAGGATTCAAACATTCTAAAAAAGATTCAAACATTCTAAAAACGATTCAAACATTCTAAAAAGATTCAAACATTCTAAAAACGATTAAATCATTCTAAAAAAGATTCAAACATTCTAAAAGGATTCAAACATTCTAAAAACGATTAAATCATTCTAAAAACGATTCAAACATTCTAAAACGATTCAAACATTCTAAAAGGATTCAAACATTCTAAAAAAGATATAAACATTCTAAAAAAGATTCAAACATTCTAAAAACGATTCAAACATTCTAAAAACGATGCAAACATTCTAAAAAGATTCAAACATTCTAAAAACGATTAAATCATTCAAAAAACGATTCAAACATTCTAAAAACGATTAAATCATTCTAAAAACGATTCAAACATTCTAAAAGGATTCAAACATTCTAAAAAAGATTCAAACATTCTAAAAGGATTCAAACATTCTAAAAAAGATTCAAACATTCTAAAAACGATTAAATCATTCAAAAAACGATTCAAACATTCTAAAAAAGATTCAAACATTCTAAAAACGATTCAAACATTCTAAAAACGATTCAAACATTCTAAAAAATTATAAAAAAGATTCAAACATTCTAAAAGGATTCAAACATTCTAAAAACAATTCAAACATTCTAAAAAATTCTAATAACGATTCAAACATTCTAAAAACGATTCAAACATTCTAAAAACGATTCAAACATTCTAAAAACGATTCAAACATTCTAATAACGATTCAAACATTCTAAAAAGATCAAACATTCTAAAAACGATTCAAACATTCTAAAAGGATTCAAACATTCTAAAAGGATTCAAACATTCTAAAAAAGATTCAAACATTCTAAAAGGATTCAAACATTCTAAAAAAGATTCAAACATTCTAAAAACGATTAAATCATTCAAAAAACGATTCAAACATTCTAAAAAATTCTAAAAAAGATTCAAACATTCTAAAAGGATTCAAACATTCTAAAAAAGATTCAAACATTCTAAAAGGATTCAAACATTCTAAAAAAGATTCAAACATTCTAAAAACGATTCAAACATTCTAAAAAGATTCAAACATTCTAAAAACGATTAAATCATTCTAAAAACGATTCAAACATTCTAAAAGGATTCAAACATTCTAAAAGGATTCAAACATTCTAAAAAAGATTCAAACATTCTAAAAGGATTCAAACATTCTAAAAAAGATTCAAACATTCTAAAAACGATTCAAACATTCTAAAAAGATTCAAACATTCTAAAAACGATTAAATCATTCTAAAAAAGATTCAAACATTCTAAAAGGATTCAAACATTCTAAAAACGATTAAATCATTCTAAAAACGATTCAAACATTCTAAAACGATTCAAACATTCTAAAAGGATTCAAACATTCTAAAAAAGATATAAACATTCTAAAAAAGATTCAAACATTCTAAAAACGATTCAAACATTCTAAAAACGATGCAAACATTCTAAAAAAGATTCAAACATTCTAAAAAAGATTCAAACATTCTAAAAACGATTCAAACATTCTAAAAAAGGATTCAACCATTCTAAAAACGATTCAAACATTCTAAAAACGATTCAAACATTCTAAAAAGATCAAACATTCTAAAAACGATTCCAACATTCTAAAAACGATTCAAACATTCTAAAAACGATTCAAACATTCTAAAAAAGATTCAAACATTCTAAAAAAGATTCAAACATTCTAAAAACGATTCAAACATTCTAAAAAATTCTAAAAAAGATTCAAACATTCTAAAAACGATTCAAACATTCTAAAAACGATTCAAACATTCTAAAAAATTCTAAAAAAGATTCAAACATTCTAAAAACGATTCAAACATTCTAAAAAAGATTCAAACATTCTAAAAAAGATTCAAACATTCTAAAAACGATTCAAACATTCTAAAAAATTCTAAAAAAGATTCAAACATTCTAAAAACGATTCAAACATTCTAAAAACGATTCAAACATTCTAAAAAATTCTAAAAAAGATTCAAACATTCTAAAAACGATTCAAACATTCTAAAAACGATTCAAACATTCTAAAAAATTCTAAAAAAGATTCAAACATTCTAAAAACGATTCAAACATTCTAAAAACGATTCAAACATTCTAAAAAATTCTAAAAAAGATTCAAACATTCTAAAAACGATGCAAACATTCTAAAAGGATTCAAACATTCTAAAAACGATTAAATCATTCTAAAAACGATTCAAACATTCTAAAACGATTCAAACATTCTAAAAGGATTCAAACATTCTAAAAAAGATATAAACATTCTAAAAAAGATTCAAACATTCTAAAAGGATTCAAACATTCTGAAAACGATTCAAACATTCTAAAAAATTCTAAAAAAGATTCAAACATTCTAAAAACGATTCAAACATTCTAAAAAATTCTAAAAAAGATTCAAACATTCTAAAAACGATGCAAACATTCTAAAAAAGATTCAAACATTCTAGAAACGATTCAAACATTCTAAAAAGATTCAAACATTCTAAAAGGATTCAAACATTCTAAAAGGATTCAAACATTCTAAAAAAGATTCAAACATTCTAAAAGGATTCAAACATTCTAAAAAAGATTCAAACATTCTAAAAACGATTCAAACATTCTAAAAAGATTCAAACATTCTAAAAACGATTAAATCATTCTAAAAACGATTCAAACATTCTAAAAGGATTCAAACATTCTAAAAGGATTCAAACATTCTAAAAAAGATTCAAACATTCTAAAAAGATTCAAACATTCTAAAAACGATTCAAACATTCTAAAAACGATTCAAACATTCTAAAAAATTATAAAAAAGATTCAAACATTCTAAAAGGATTCAAACATTCTAAAAACAATTCAAACATTCTAAAAAATTCTAATAACGATTCAAACATTCTAAAAACGATTCAAACATTCTAAAAACGATTCAAACATTCTAAAAACGATTCAAACATTCTAATAACGATTCAAACATTCTAAAAAGATCAAACATTCTAAAAACGATTCAAACATTCTAAAAGGATTCAAACATTCTAAAAGGATTCAAACATTCTAAAAAAGATTCAAACATTCTAAAAGGATTCAAACATTCTAAAAAAGATTCAAACATTCTAAAAACGATTAAATCATTCAAAAAACGATTCAAACATTCTAAAAAATTCTAAAAAAGATTCAAACATTCTAAAAGGATTCAAACATTCTAAAAAAGATTCAAACATTCTAAAAGGATTCAAACATTCTAAAAAAGATTCAAACATTCTAAAAACGATTCAAACATTCTAAAAAGATTCAAACATTCTAAAAACGATTAAATCATTCTAAAAACGATTCAAACATTCTAAAAGGATTCAAACATTCTAAAAGGATTCAAACATTCTAAAAAAGATTCAAACATTCTAAAAGGATTCAAACATTCTAAAAAAGATTCAAACATTCTAAAAACGATTCAAACATTCTAAAAAGATTCAAACATTCTAAAAACGATTAAATCATTCTAAAAAAGATTCAAACATTCTAAAAGGATTCAAACATTCTAAAAACGATTAAATCATTCTAAAAACGATTCAAACATTCTAAAAACGATGCAAACATTCTAAAAAAGATTCAAACATTCTAAAAAAGATTCAAACATTCTAAAAACGATTCAAACATTCTAAAAAAGGATTCAACCATTCTAAAAACGATTCAAACATTCTAAAAACGATTCAAACATTCTAAAAAGATCAAACATTCTAAAAACGATTCCAACATTCTAAAAACGATTCAAACATTCTAAAAACGATTCAAACATTCTAAAAAAGATTCAAACATTCTAAAAAAGATTCAAACATTCTAAAAACGATTCAAACATTCTAAAAAATTCTAAAAAAGATTCAAACATTCTAAAAACGATTCAAACATTCTAAAAACGATTCAAACATTCTAAAAAATTCTAAAAAAGATTCAAACATTCTAAAAACGATTCAAACATTCTAAAAAAGATTCAAACATTCTAAAAAAGATTCAAACATTCTAAAAACGATTCAAACATTCTAAAAAATTCTAAAAAAGATTCAAACATTCTAAAAACGATTCAAACATTCTAAAAACGATTCAAACATTCTAAAAACGATTCAAACATTCTAAAAAATTCTAAAAAAGATTCAAACATTCTAAAAACGATTCAAACATTCTAAAAACGATTCAAACATTCTAAAAAATTCTAAAAAAGATTCAAACATTCTAAAAACGATGCAAACATTCTAAAAGGATTCAAACATTCTAAAAACGATTAAATCATTCTAAAAACGATTCAAACATTCTAAAACGATTCAAACATTCTAAAAGGATTCAAACATTCTAAAAAAGATATAAACATTCTAAAAAAGATTCAAACATTCTAAAAGGATTCAAACATTCTGAAAACGATTCAAACATTCTAAAAAATTCTAAAAAAGATTCAAACATTCTAAAAACGATTCAAACATTCTAAAAAATTCTAAAAAAGATTCAAACATTCTAAAAACGATGCAAACATTCTAAAAAAGATTCAAACATTCTAGAAACGATTCAAACATTCTAAAAAGATTCAAACATTCTAAAAGGATTCAAACATTCTAAAAGGATTCAAACATTCTAAAAAAGATTCAAACATTCTAAAAGGATTCAAACATTCTAAAAAAGATTCAAACATTCTAAAAACGATTCAAACATTCTAAAAAGATTCAAACATTCTAAAAACGATTAAATCATTCTAAAAACGATTCAAACATTCTAAAAGGATTCAAACATTCTAAAAGGATTCAAACATTCTAAAAAAGATTCAAACATTCTAAAAGGATTCAAACATTCTAAAAAAGATTCAAACATTCTAAAAACGATTCAAACATTCTAAAAAGATTCAAACATTCTAAAAACGATTAAATCATTCTAAAAAAGATTCAAACATTCTAAAAGGATTCAAACATTCTAAAAACGATTAAATCATTCTAAAAACGATTCAAACATTCTAAAACGAT
Source organism: Anarhichas minor (assembly GCF_050575085.1). Lineage (NCBI taxonomy): Eukaryota > Metazoa > Chordata > Actinopteri > Perciformes > Anarhichadidae > Anarhichas > Anarhichas minor. The sequence continues at coordinate 372,058 of NW_027466539.1, read as the reverse complement.
TCAAACATTCTAAAAGGATTCAAACATTCTAAAAAAGATATAAACATTCTAAAAAAGATTCAAACATTCTAAAAACGATTCAAACATTCTAAAAACGATGCAAACATTCTAAAAAGATTCAAACATTCTAAAAACGATTAAATCATTCTAAAAACGATTCAAACATTCTAAAAGGATTCAAACATTCTAAAAAAGATTCAAACATTCTAAAAGGATTCAAACATTCTAAAAAAGATTCAAACATTCTAAAAACGATTAAATCATTCTAAAAAAGATTCAAACATTCTAAAAGGATTCAAACATTCTAAAAACGATTAAATCATTCTAAAAACGATTCAAACATTCTAAAACGATTCAAACATTCTAAAAGGATTCAAACATTCTAAAAAAGATATAAACATTCTAAAAAAGATTCAAACATTCTAAAAACGATTCAAACATTCTAAAAACGATGCAAACATTCTAAAAAGATTCAAACATTCTAAAAACGATTAAATCATTCAAAAAACGATTCAAACATTCTAAAAACGATTAAATCATTCTAAAAACGATTCAAACATTCTAAAAGGATTCAAACATTCTAAAAAAGATTCAAACATTCTAAAAGGATTCAAACATTCTAAAAAAGATTCAAACATTCTAAAAACGATTAAATCATTCAAAAAACGATTCAAACATTCTAAAAAAGATTCAAACATTCTAAAAACGATTCAAACATTCTAAAAACGATTCAAACATTCTAAAAAATTATAAAAAAGATTCAAACATTCTAAAAGGATTCAAACATTCTAAAAACAATTCAAACATTCTAAAAAATTCTAATAACGATTCAAACATTCTAAAAACGATTCAAACATTCTAAAAACGATTCAAACATTCTAAAAACGATTCAAACATTCTAATAACGATTCAAACATTCTAAAAAGATCAAACATTCTAAAAACGATTCAAACATTCTAAAAGGATTCAAACATTCTAAAAGGATTCAAACATTCTAAAAAAGATTCAAACATTCTAAAAGGATTCAAACATTCTAAAAAAGATTCAAACATTCTAAAAACGATTAAATCATTCAAAAAACGATTCAAACATTCTAAAAAATTCTAAAAAAGATTCAAACATTCTAAAAGGATTCAAACATTCTAAAAAAGATTCAAACATTCTAAAAGGATTCAAACATTCTAAAAAAGATTCAAACATTCTAAAAACGATTCAAACATTCTAAAAAGATTCAAACATTCTAAAAACGATTAAATCATTCTAAAAACGATTCAAACATTCTAAAAGGATTCAAACATTCTAAAAGGATTCAAACATTCTAAAAAAGATTCAAACATTCTAAAAGGATTCAAACATTCTAAAAAAGATTCAAACATTCTAAAAAAGATTCAAACATTCTAAAAGGATTCAAACATTCTAAAAACGATTAAATCATTCTAAAAACGATTCAAACATTCTAAAACGATTCAAACATTCTAAAAGGATTCAAACATTCTAAAAAAGATATAAACATTCTAAAAAAGATTCAAACATTCTAAAAACGATTCAAACATTCTAAAAACGATGCAAACATTCTAAAAAAGATTCAAACATTCTAAAAAAGATTCAAACATTCTAAAAACGATTCAAACATTCTAAAAAAGGATTCAACCATTCTAAAAACGATTCAAACATTCTAAAAACGATTCAAACATTCTAAAAAGATCAAACATTCTAAAAACGATTCCAACATTCTAAAAACGATTCAAACATTCTAAAAACGATTCAAACATTCTAAAAAAGATTCAAACATTCTAAAAAAGATTCAAACATTCTAAAAACGATTCAAACATTCTAAAAAATTCTAAAAAAGATTCAAACATTCTAAAAACGATTCAAACATTCTAAAAACGATTCAAACATTCTAAAAAATTCTAAAAAAGATTCAAACATTCTAAAAACGATTCAAACATTCTAAAAAAGATTCAAACATTCTAAAAAAGATTCAAACATTCTAAAAACGATTCAAACATTCTAAAAAATTCTAAAAAAGATTCAAACATTCTAAAAACGATTCAAACATTCTAAAAACGATTCAAACATTCTAAAAAATTCTAAAAAAGATTCAAACATTCTAAAAACGATTCAAACATTCTAAAAACGATTCAAACATTCTAAAAAATTCTAAAAAAGATTCAAACATTCTAAAAACGATTCAAACATTCTAAAAACGATTCAAACATTCTAAAAAATTCTAAAAAAGATTCAAACATTCTAAAAACGATGCAAACATTCTAAAAAAGATTCAAACATTCTAGAAACGATTCAAACATTCTAAAAAGATTCAAACATTCTAAAAGGATTCAAACATTCTAAAAACGATTCAAACATTCTAAAAGGATTCAAACATTCTAAAAGGATTCAAACATTCTAAAAAAGATTCAAACATTCTAAAAGGATTCAAACATTCTAAAAAAGATTCAAACATTCTAAAAACGATTCAAACATTCTAAAAAGATTCAAACATTCTAAAAGGATTCAAACATTCTAAAAAAGATTTAAACATTCTAAAAACGATTCAAACATTCTAAAAAGATTCAAACATTCTAAAAACGATTAAATCATTCTAAAAACGATTCAAACATTCTAAAACGATTCAAACATTCTAAAAACGATGCAAACATTCTAAAAAAGATTCAAACATTCTAGAAACGATTCAAACATTCTAAAAGGATTCAAACATTCTAAAAAAGATTCAAACATTCTAAAAACGATTCAAACATTCTAAAAAAGGATTCAACCATTCTAAAAACGATTCAAACATTCTAAAAACGATTCAAACATTCTAAAAAAGATTCAAACATTCTAAAAAAGATTCAAACATTCTAAAAATGATTCAAACATTCTAAAAACGATTCAAACATTCTAAAAAGATTCAAACATTCTAAAAACGATTCAAACATTCTAAAAAGATTCAAACATTCTAAAAACGATTAAATCATTCTAAAAAGGATTCAAACATTCTAAAAAGATTCAAACATTATAAAAAAGATTCAAACATTCTAAAAAAGATTCAAACATTCTAAAAACGATTCAAACATTCTAAAAACGATTCAAACATTCTAAAAAATTCTAATAACGATTCAAACATTCTAAAAGGATTCAAACATTCTAAAAAATTCTAAAAAAGATTCCAACATTCTAAAAACGATTCAAACATTCTAAAAACGATTCAAACATTCTAAAAACGATTCCAACATTCTAAAAACGATTAAATCATTCTAAAAAGGATTCAAACATTCTAAAAACGATTCAAACATTCTAAAAAGATTCAAACATTCTAAAAAGATTCAAACATTCTAAAAAGATTCAAACATTATAAAAAAGATTCAAACATTCTAAAAAAGATTCAAACATTCTAAAAGGATTCAAACATTCTAAAAAAGATTCAAACATTCTAAAAACGATTCAAACATTCTAAAAAGATTCAAACATTCTAAAAACGATTAAATCATTCTAAAAAAGATTCAAACATTCTAAAAGGATTCAAACATTCTAAAAAGATCAAACATTCTAAAAACGATTCCAACATTCTAAAAATGATTCAAACATTCTAAAAACGATTCAAACATTCTAAAAAGATTCAAACATTCTAAAAACGATTCAAACATTCTAAAAAGATTCAAACATTCTAAAAACGATTAAATCATTCTAAAAAGGATTCAAACATTCTAAAAAGATTCAAACATTATAAAAAAGATTCAAACATTCTAAAAACGATTCCAACATTCTAAAAACGATTAAATCATTCTAAAAACGATTCAAACATTCTAAAAAGATTCAAACATTATAAAAAAGATTCAAACATTCTAAAAAAGATTCAAACATTCTAAAAACGATTCAAACATTCTAAAAACGATTCAAACATTCTAAAAAATTCTAATAACGATTCAAACATTCTAAAAGGATTCAAACATTCTAAAAAATTCTAAAAAAGATTCCAACATTCTAAAAACGATTCAAACATTCTAAAAACGATTCAAACATTCTAAAAACGATTCCAACATTCTAAAAACGATTAAATCATTCTAAAAAGGATTCAAACATTCTAAAAACGATTCAAACATTCTAAAAAGATTCAAACATTCTAAAAAGATTCAAACATTCTAAAAAGATTCAAACATTATAAAAAAGATTCAAACATTCTAAAAAAGATTCAAACATTCTAAAAGGATTCAAACATTCTAAAAAAGATTCAAACATTCTAAAAACGATTCAAACATTCTAAAAAGATTCAAACATTCTAAAAACGATTAAATCATTCTAAAAAAGATTCAAACATTCTAAAAGGATTCAAACATTCTAAAAAGATCAAACATTCTAAAAACGATTCCAACATTCTAAAAATGATTCAAACATTCTAAAAACGATTCAAACATTCTAAAAAGATTCAAACATTCTAAAAACGATTCAAACATTCTAAAAAGATTCAAACATTCTAAAAACGATTAAATCATTCTAAAAAGGATTCAAACATTCTAAAAAGATTCAAACATTATAAAAAAGATTCAAACATTCTAAAAACGATTCCAACATTCTAAAAACGATTAAATCATTCTAAAAACGATTCAAACATTCTAAAAAGATTCAAACATTCTAAAAAAGATTCAAACATTCTAAAAAAGATCAAACATTCTAAAAACGATTCAAACATTCTAAAAACGATTCAAACATTCTAAAAAAGATTCAAACATTCTAAAAAAGATTCAAACATTCTAAAAACGATTCAAACATTCTAAAAACGATTCAAACATTCTAAAAAAGGATTCAACCATTCTAAAAACGATTAAATCATTCTAAAAAGGATTCAAACATTCTAAAAAGATTCAAACATTATAAAAAAGATTCAAACATTCTAAAAACGATTCCAACATTCTAAAAACGATTAAATCATTCTAAAAACGATTCAAACATTCTAAAAAGATTCAAACATTCTAAAAAAGATTCAAACATTCTAAAAAAGATCAAACATTCTAAAAACGATTCAAACATTCTAAAAACGATTCAAACATTCTAAAAAAGATTCAAACATTCTAAAAAAGATTCAAACATTCTAAAAACGATTCAAACATTCTAAAAACGATTCAAACATTCTAAAAAAGGATTCAACCATTCTAAAAACGATTCAAACATTCTAAAAACGATTCAAACATTCTAAAAAGATCAAACATTCTAAAAACGATTCCAACATTCTAAAAACGATTCAAACATTCTAAAAACGATTCAAACATTCTAAAAGGATTCAAACATTCTAAAAAAGATTCAAACATTCTAAAAGGATTCAAACATTCTAAAAAAGATTCAAACATTCTAAAAACGATTAAATCATTCAAAAAACGATTCAAACATTCTAAAAAAGATTCAAACATTCTAAAAACGATTCAAACATTCTAAAAACGATTCAAACATTCTAAAAAATTATAAAAAAGATTCAAACATTCTAAAAGGATTCAAACATTCTAAAAACAATTCAAACATTCTAAAAAATTCTAATAACGATTCAAACATTCTAAAAACGATTCAAACATTCTAAAAACGATTCAAACATTCTAAAAACGATTCAAACATTCTAATAACGATTCAAACATTCTAAAAAGATCAAACATTCTAAAAACGATTCAAACATTCTAAAAGGATTCAAACATTCTAAAAGGATTCAAACATTCTAAAAAAGATTCAAACATTCTAAAAGGATTCAAACATTCTAAAAAAGATTCAAACATTCTAAAAACGATTAAATCATTCAAAAAACGATTCAAACATTCTAAAAAATTCTAAAAAAGATTCAAACATTCTAAAAGGATTCAAACATTCTAAAAAAGATTCAAACATTCTAAAAGGATTCAAACATTCTAAAAAAGATTCAAACATTCTAAAAACGATTCAAACATTCTAAAAAGATTCAAACATTCTAAAAACGATTAAATCATTCTAAAAACGATTCAAACATTCTAAAAGGATTCAAACATTCTAAAAGGATTCAAACATTCTAAAAAAGATTCAAACATTCTAAAAGGATTCAAACATTCTAAAAAAGATTCAAACATTCTAAAAACGATTCAAACATTCTAAAAAGATTCAAACATTCTAAAAACGATTAAATCATTCTAAAAAAGATTCAAACATTCTAAAAGGATTCAAACATTCTAAAAACGATTAAATCATTCTAAAAACGATTCAAACATTCTAAAACGATTCAAACATTCTAAAAGGATTCAAACATTCTAAAAAAGATATAAACATTCTAAAAAAGATTCAAACATTCTAAAAACGATTCAAACATTCTAAAAACGATGCAAACATTCTAAAAAAGATTCAAACATTCTAAAAAAGATTCAAACATTCTAAAAACGATTCAAACATTCTAAAAAAGGATTCAACCATTCTAAAAACGATTCAAACATTCTAAAAACGATTCAAACATTCTAAAAAGATCAAACATTCTAAAAACGATTCCAACATTCTAAAAACGATTCAAACATTCTAAAAACGATTCAAACATTCTAAAAAAGATTCAAACATTCTAAAAAAGATTCAAACATTCTAAAAACGATTCAAACATTCTAAAAAATTCTAAAAAAGATTCAAACATTCTAAAAACGATTCAAACATTCTAAAAACGATTCAAACATTCTAAAAAATTCTAAAAAAGATTCAAACATTCTAAAAACGATTCAAACATTCTAAAAAAGATTCAAACATTCTAAAAAAGATTCAAACATTCTAAAAACGATTCAAACATTCTAAAAAATTCTAAAAAAGATTCAAACATTCTAAAAACGATTCAAACATTCTAAAAACGATTCAAACATTCTAAAAAATTCTAAAAAAGATTCAAACATTCTAAAAACGATTCAAACATTCTAAAAACGATTCAAACATTCTAAAAAATTCTAAAAAAGATTCAAACATTCTAAAAACGATGCAAACATTCTAAAAAAGATTCAAACATTCTAGAAACGATTCAAACATTCTAAAAAGATTCAAACATTCTAAAAGGATTCAAACATTCTAAAAACGATTCAAACATTCTAAAAGGATTCAAACATTCTAAAAGGATTCAAACATTCTAAAAAAGATTCAAACATTCTAAAAGGATTCAAACATTCTAAAAAAGATTCAAACATTCTAAAAACGATTCAAACATTCTAAAAAGATTCAAACATTCTAAAAGGATTCAAACATTCTAAAAAAGATTTAAACATTCTAAAAACGATTCAAACATTCTAAAAAGATTCAAACATTCTAAAAACGATTAAATCATTCTAAAAACGATTCAAACATTCTAAAACGATTCAAACATTCTAAAAACGATGCAAACATTCTAAAAAAGATTCAAACATTCTAGAAACGATTCAAACATTCTAAAAAGATTCAAACATTCTAAAAGGATTCAAACATTCTAAAAGGATTCAAACATTCTAAAAAAGATTCAAACATTCTAAAAACGATTCAAACATTCTAAAAAAGGATTCAACCATTCTAAAAACGATTCAAACATTCTAAAAACGATTCAAACATTCTAAAAAAGATTCAAACATTCTAAAAACGATTCAAACATTCTAAAAAGATTCAAACATTCTAAAAACGATTCAAACATTCTAAAAAGATTCAAACATTCTAAAAACGATTAAATCATTCTAAAAAGGATTCAAACATTCTAAAAAGATTCAAACATTATAAAAAAGATTCAAACATTCTAAAAAAGATTCAAACATTCTAAAAACGATTCAAACATTCTAAAAACGATTCAAACATTCTAAAAAATTCTAATAACGATTCAAACATTCTAAAAGGATTCAAACATTCTAAAAAATTCTAAAAAAGATTCCAACATTCTAAAAACGATTCAAACATTCTAAAAACGATTCAAACATTCTAAAAACGATTCCAACATTCTAAAAACGATTAAATCATTCTAAAAAAGATCAAACATTCTAAAAACGATTCAAACATTCTAAAAACGATTCAAACATTCTAAAAAAGATTCAAACATTCTAAAAAAGATTCAAACATTCTAAAAACGATTCAAACATTCTAAAAAGATTCAAACATTCTAAAAACGATTCAAACATTCTAAAAAGATTCAAACATTCTAAAAACGATTAAATCATTCTAAAAAGGATTCAAACATTCTAAAAACGATTCAAACATTCTAAAAAGATTCAAACATTCTAAAAAGATTCAAACATTCTAAAAAGATTCAAACATTATAAAAAAGATTCAAACATTCTAAAAAAGATTCAAACATTCTAAAAGGATTCAAACATTCTAAAAAAGATTCAAACATTCTAAAAACGATTCAAACATTCTAAAAAGATTCAAACATTCTAAAAACGATTAAATCATTCTAAAAAAGATTCAAACATTCTAAAAGGATTCAAACATTCTAAAAAGATCAAACATTCTAAAAACGATTCCAACATTCTAAAAATGATTCAAACATTCTAAAAACGATTCAAACATTCTAAAAAGATTCAAACATTCTAAAAACGATTCAAACATTCTAAAAAGATTCAAACATTCTAAAAACGATTAAATCATTCTAAAAAGGATTCAAACATTCTAAAAAGATTCAAACATTATAAAAAAGATTCAAACATTCTAAAAACGATTCCAACATTCTAAAAACGATTAAATCATTCTAAAAACGATTCAAACATTCTAAAAAGATTCAAACATTCTAAAAAAGATTCAAACATTCTAAAAAAGATCAAACATTCTAAAAACGATTCAAACATTCTAAAAACGATTCAAACATTCTAAAAAAGATTCAAACATTCTAAAAAAGATTCAAACATTCTAAAAACGATTCAAACATTCTAAAAACGATTCAAACATTCTAAAAAAGGATTCAACCATTCTAAAAACGATTCAAACATTCTAAAAACGATTCAAACATTCTAAAAAGATCAAACATTCTAAAAACGATTCCAACATTCTAAAAACGATTCAAACATTCTAAAAAAGATTCAAACATTCTAAAAAAGATTCAAACATTCTAAAAAAGATTCAAACATTCTAAAAACGATTCAAACATTCTAAAAAGATTCAAACATTCTAAAAACGATTCAAACATTCTAAAAAGATTCAAACATTCTAAAAACGATTAAATCATTCTAAAAAGGATTCAAACATTCTAAAAAGATTCAAACATTATAAAAAAGATTCAAACATTCTAAAAAAGATTCAAACATTCTAAAAACGATTCAAACATTCTAAAAACGATTCAAACATTCTAAAAAATTCTAATAACGATTCAAACATTCTAAAAGGATTCAAACATTCTAAAAAATTCTAAAAAAGATTCAAACATTCTAAAAACGATTCAAACATTCTAAAAACGATTCAAACATTCTAAAAACGATTCCAACATTCTAAAAACGATTAAATCATTCTAAAAACGATTCAAACATTCTAAAAAGATTCAAACATTCTAAAAAAGATTCAAACATTCTAAAAAAGATCAAACATTCTAAAAAAGATTCAAACATTCTAAAAACGATTCAAACATTCTAAAAAAGATTCAAACATTCTAAAAACGATTCAAACATTCTAAAAACGATTCAAACATTCTAAAAAGATTCAAACATTCTAAAAACGATTCAAACATTCTAAAAAGATTCAAACATTCTAAAAACGATTCAAACATTCTAAAAAATTCTAATAACGATTCAAACATTCTAAAAGGATTCAAACATTCTAAAAAATTCTAAAAACGATTCCAACATTCTAAAAACGATTAAATCATTCTAAAAACGATTCAAACATTCTAAAAAGATTCAAACATTCTAAAAAATTCTAAAAACGATTCCAACATTCTAAAAACGATTAAATCATTCTAAAAACGATTCCAACATTCTAAAAACGATTAAATCATTCTAAAAACGATTAAATCATTCTAAAAAGGATTCAAACATTCTAAAAACGATTCAAACATTCTAAAAAGATTCAAACATTCTAAAAAGATTCAAACATTCTAAAAAGATTCAAACATTCTAAAAAGATTCAAACATTCTAAAAAGATTCAAACATTATAAAAAAGATTCAAACATTCTAAAAAGGATTCAAACATTCTAAAAAGATTCAAACATTATAAAAAAGATTCAAACATTCTAAAAAAGATTCAAACATTCTAAAAACGATTCAAACATTCTAAAAAGATTCAAACATTCTAAAAACGATTCACACATTCTAAAAATGATTCAAACATTCTTAAAAATTCTAAAAAAGATTCAAACATTCTAAAAGGATTCAAACATGCTAAAAACGATTCAAACATTCTAAAAAGATGCAAACATTCTAAAAACGATTCACACATTCTAAAAAGTTTCAAACATTCTAAAAAGATTCAAACATTCTAAAAACGATTCAAACATTCTAAAAAATTCTAAAAAAGATTCAAACATTCTAAAAGGATTAAAACATTCTTAAAACGATTCAAACATTCTAAAAACGATTCAAACATTCTAAAAAATTCTAAAAAAGATTCAAACATTCTAAAAGGATTCAAACATTCTTAAAACGATTCAAACATTCTAAAAACGATTCAAACATTCTAAAAACGATTCAAACATTCTAAAAACGATTCAAACATTCTAAAAACGATTCAAACATTCTAAAAACGATTCACACATTCTAAAAATGATTCAAACATTCTTAAAAATTCTAAAAAAGATTCAAACATTCTAAAAGGATTCAAACATTCTAAAAACGATTCAAACATTCTAAAAAGATTCAAACATTCTAAAAACGATTCACACATTCTAAAAAGATTCAAACATTCTAAAAACGATTCAAACATTCTAAAAACGATTCAAACATTCTAAAAAAGATTCAAACATTCTAAAAAAATCTAAAAAAGATTCAAACATTCTAAAAACGATTAAATCATTCTAAAAACGATTCAAACATTCTAAAAAGATCAAACATTCTAAAAACGATTCAAACATTCTAAAAAATTCTAAAAAAGATTCAAACATTCTAAAAGGATTCAAACATTCTAAAAAAGATTCAAACATTCTAAAAACGATTCAAACATTCTAAAAAGATTCAAACATTCTAAAAAAGATTCAAACATTCTAAAAGGATTCAAACATTCTAAAAAAGATTCAAACATTCTAAAAACGATTCAAACATTCTAAAAAAGATTCAAACATTCTAAAAGGATTCAAACATTCTAAAAACGATTAAATCATTCTAAAAACGATTCAAACATTCTAAAAACGATTCAAACATTCTAAAAACGATTCACACATTCTAAAAATGATTCAAACATTCTTAAAAATTCTAAAAAAGATTCAAACATTCTAAAAGGATTCAAACATTCTAAAAACGATTCAAACATTCTAAAAAGATCAAACATTCTAAAAACGATTCAAACATTCTAAAGACGATTCAAACATTCTAAAAAGATCAAACATTCTAAAAACGATTCAAACATTCTAAAAACGATTCACACATTCTAAAAATGATTCAAACATTCTTAAAAATTCTAAAAAAGATTCAAACATTCTAAAAGGATTCAAACATTCTAAAAACGATTCAAACATTCTAAAAAGATTCAAACATTCTAAAAACGATTCACACATTCTAAAAAGATTCAAACATTCTAAAAACGATTCAAACATTCTAAAAGGATTAAATCATTCTAAAAATGATTCAAACATTCTAAAAAGATCAAACATTCTAAAAACGATTCAAACATTCTAAAAAGATTCAAACATTCTAAAAACGATTCACACATTCTAAAAAGATTCAAACATTCTAAAAACGATTCAAACATTCTAAAAACGATTCAAACATTCTAAAAAAGATTCAAACATTCTAAAAACGATTAAATCATTCTAAAAACGATTCAAACATTCTAAAAAGATCAAACATTCTAAAAGGATTCAAACATTCTAAAAAAGATTCAAACATTCTAAAAACGATTCAAACATTCTAAAAAGATTCAAACATTCTAAAAACGATTCAAACATTCTAAAAAGATTCAAACATTCTAAAAAAGATTCAAACATTCTAAAAGGATTCAAACATTCTAAAAACGATTAAATCATTCTAAAAACGATTCAAACATTCTAAAAAGATTCAAACATTCTAAAAACGATTCAAACATTCTAAAAAGATTCAAACATTCTAAAAAAGATTCAAACATTCTAAAAGGATTCAAACATTCTAAAAACGATTAAATCATTCTAAAAACGATTCAAACATTCTAAAAACGATTCAAACATTCTAAAAACGATTCAAACATTCTAAAAACGATTCAAACATTCTAAAAAATTCTAAAAAAGATTCAAACATTCTAAAAGGATTCAAACATTCTTAAAACGATTCAAACATTCTAAAAAAGATTCAAACATTCTAAAAGGATTCAAACATTCTTAAAACGATTCAAACATTCTAAAAACGATTCAAACATTCTAAAAACGATTCAAACATTCTAAAAAATTCTAAAAAAGATTCAAACATTCTAAAAGGATTCAAACATTCTTAAAACGATTCAAACATTCTAAAAACGATTCAAACATTCTAAAAACGATTCAAACATTCTAAAAACGATTCAAACATTCTAAAAAATTCTAAAAAAGATTCAAACATTCTAAAAGGATTCAAACATTCTAAAAGGATTCAAACATTCTAAAAAAGATTCAAACATTCTAAAAACGATTCAAACATTCTAAAAGGATTAAATCATTCTAAAAATGATTCAAACATTCTAAAAAGATCAAACATTCTAAAAACGATTCAAACATTCTAAAAAGATTCAAACATTCTAAAAACGATTCACACATTCTAAAAAGATTCAAACATTCTAAAAACGATTCAAACATTCTAAAAACGATTCAAACATTCTAAAAAAGATTCAAACATTCTAAAAACGATTAAATCATTCTAAAAACGATTCAAACATTCTAAAAAGATCAAACATTCTAAAAGGATTCAAACATTCTAAAAAAGATTCAAACATTCTAAAAACGATTCAAACATTCTAAAAAGATTCAAACATTCTAAAAACGATTCAAACATTCTAAAAAGATTCAAACATTCTAAAAAAGATTCAAACATTCTAAAAGGATTCAAACATTCTAAAAACGATTAAATCATTCTAAAAACGATTCAAACATTCTAAAAACGATTCAAACATTCTAAAAACGATTCAAACATTCTAAAAACGATTCAAACATTCTAAAAAATTCTAAAAAAGATTCAAACATTCTAAAAGGATTCAAACATTCTTAAAACGATTCAAACATTCTAAAAAAGATTCAAACATTCTAAAAGGATTCAAACATTCTTAAAACGATTCAAACATTCTAAAAACGATTCAAACATTCTAAAAACGATTCAAACATTCTAAAAAATTCTAAAAAAGATTCAAACATTCTAAAAGGATTCAAACATTCTTAAAACGATTCAAACATTCTAAAAACGATTCAAACATTCTAAAAACGATTCAAACATTCTAAAAACGATTCAAACATTCTAAAAAATTCTAAAAAAGATTCAAACATTCTAAAAGGATTCAAACATTCTAAAAGGATTCAAACATTCTAAAAAAGATTCAAACATTCTAAAAACGATTCAAACATTCTAAAAACGATTCAAACATTCTAAAAAAGATTCAAACATTCTAAAAACGATTCAAACATTCTAAAAAGATCAAACATTCTAAAAACGATTCACACATTCTAAAAATGATTCAAACATTCTTAAAAATTCTAAAAAAGATTCAAACATTCTAAAAGGATTCAAACATTCTAAAAACGATTCAAACATTCTAAAAAGATCAAACATTCTAAAAACGATTCAAACATTCTAAAGACGATTCAAACATTCTAAAAAGATCAAACATTCTAAAAACGATTCAAACATTCTAAAAAGATCAAACATTCTAAAAACGATTCAAACATTCTAAAAACGATTCAAACATTCTAAAAACGATTCAAACATTCTAAAAACGATTCAAACATTCTAAAAACGATTCAAACATTCTAAAAAAGATTCAAACATTCTAAAAGGATTCAAACATTCTAAAAAAGATTCAAACATTCTAAAAACGATTCAAACATTCTAAAAAGATTCAAACATTCTAAAAACGATTCAAACATTCTAAAAAAGATTCAAACATTCTAAAAACGATTCAAACATTCTAAAAAGATCAAACATTCTAAAAACGATTCAAACATTCTAAAAAATTCTAAAAAAGATTCAAACATTCTAAAAGGATTCAAACATTCTAAAAACGATTCAATCATTCTAAAAACGATTCAAACATTCTAAAAGGATTCAAACATTCTTAAAACGATTCAAACATTCTAAAAAAGATTCAAACATTCTAAAAGGATTCAAACATTCTAAAAAAGATTCAAACATTCTAAAAACGATTCAAACATTCTAAAAGGATTCAAACATTCTTAAAACGATTCAAACATTCTAAAAACGATTCAAACATTCTAAAAACGATTCAAACATTCTAAAAACGATTCAAACATTCTAAAAAAGATTCAAACATTCTAAAAGGATTCAAACATTCTAAAAAAGATTCAAACATTCTAAAAACGATTCAAACATTCTAAAAAGATTCAAACATTCTAAAAACGATTCAAACATTCTAAAAGGATTCAAACATTCTAAAAACGATTCAAACATTCTAAAAAGATCAAACATTCTAAAAACGATTCAAACATTCTAAAAACGATTCAAACATTCTAAAAACGATTCAAACATTCTAAAAACGATTCACACATTCTAAAAATGATTCAAACATTCTTAAAAATTCTAAAAAAGATTCAAACATTCTAAAAGGATTCAAACATTCTAAAAACGATTCAAACATTCTAAAAAGATTCAAACATTCTAAAAACGATTCACACATTCTAAAAAGATTCAAACATTCTAAAAACGATTCAAACATTCTAAAAGGATTAAATCATTCTAAAAATGATTCAAACATTCTAAAAAGATCAAACATTCTAAAAACGATTCAAACATTCTAAAAAGATTCAAACATTCTAAAAACGATTCAAACATTCTAAAAAAGATTCAAACATTCTAAAAACGATTAAATCATTCTAAAAACGATTCAAACATTCTAAAAAGATCAAACATTCTAAAAGGATTCAAACATTCTAAAAAAGATTCAAACATTCTAAAAACGATTCAAACATTCTAAAAAGATTCAAACATTCTAAAAACGATTCAAACATTCTAAAAAGATTCAAACATTCTAAAAAAGATTCAAACATTCTAAAAGGATTCAAACATTCTAAAAACGATTAAATCATTCTAAAAACGATTCAAACATTCTAAAAACGATTCAAACATTCTAAAAAGATCAAACATTCTAAAAACGATTCAAACATTCTAAAAACGATTCAAACATTCTAAAAAATTCTAAAAACGATTCAAACATTCTAAAAAGATCAAACATTCTAAAAACGATTCAAACATTCTAAAAAGATTCAAACATTCTAAAAACGATTCAAACATTCTAAAAAGATTCAAACATTCTAAAAACGATTCAAACATTCTAAAAAATTCTAAAAACGATTCAAACATTCTAAAAAGATTCAAACATTCTAAAAACGATTCAAACATTCTAAAAACGATTCAAACATTCTAAAAAGATCAAACATTCTAAAAACGATTCAAACATTCTAAAAACGATTCAAACATTCTAAAAAGATTCAAACATTCTAAAAAGATCAAACATTCTAAAAACGATTCAAACATTCTAAAAACGATTCAAACATTCTAAAAACGATTCAAACATTCTAAAAAATTCTAAAAACGATTCAAACATTCTAAAAAGATTCAAACATTCTAAAAACGATTCAAACATTCTAAAAACGATTCAAACATTCTAAAAAGATCAAACATTCTAAAAACGATTCAAACACATTCTAAAAACGATTCAAACATTCTAAAAACGATTCAAACATTCTAAAAAGATCAAACATTCTAAAAACGATGCAAACATTCTAAAAAGATTCAAACATTCTAAAAACGATTAAATCATTCTAAAAACGATTCAAACATTCTAAAAGGATTCAAACATTCTAAAAAAGATTCAAAAATTCTAATAACGATTCAAACATTCTAAAAACGATTCAAACATTCTAAAAAATTCTAAAAAAGATTCAAACATTCTAAAACGATTCAAACATTCTAAAAAAGATTCAAACATTCTAAAAACGATTCAAACATTCTAAAAAGATTCAAACATTCTAAAAACGATTCAAACATTCTAAAAAGATTCAAACATTCTAAAAGGATTCAAACATTCTAAAAGGATTCAAACATTCTAAAAAAGATTCAAACATTCTAAAAGGATTCAAACATTCTAAAAAAGATTCAAACATTCTAAAAACGATTAAATCATTCAAAAAACGATTCAAACATTCTAAAAAAGATTCAAACATTCTAAAAACGATTCAAACATTCTAAAAACGATTCAAACATTCTAAAAAATTCTAAAAAAGATTCAAACATTCTAAAAGGATTCAAACATTCTAAAAACAATTCAAACATTCTAAAAAATTCTAATAACGATTCAAACATTCTAAAAACGATTCAAACATTCTAAAAACGATTCAAACATTCTAAAAACGAATCAAACATTCTAATAACGATTCAAACATTCTAAAAAGATCAAACATTCTAAAAACGATTCAAACATTCTAATAACGATTCAAACATTCTAAAAGGATTCAAACATTCTGAAAACGATTCAAACATTCTAAAAAATTCTAAAAAAGATTCAAACATTCTAAAAACGATTCAAACATTCTAAAAAATTCTAAAAAAGATTCAAACATTCTAAAAACGATGCAAACATTCTAAAAAAGATTCAAACATTCTAGAAACGATTCAAACATTCTAAAACGATTCAAACATTCTAAAAACGATTCAAACATTCTAATAACGATTCAAACATTCTAAAAAGATCAAACATTCTAAAAACGATTCAAACATTCTAATAACGATTCAAACATTCTAAAAGGATTCAAACATTCTGAAAACGATTCAAACATTCTAAAAAATTCTAAAAAAGATTCAAACATTCTAAAAACGATTCAAACATTCTAAAAAAGATTCAAACATTCTAAAAAAGATATAAACATTCTAAAAACGATTCAAACATTCTAAAAAGATTCAAACATTCTAAAAACGATTAAATCATTCTAAAAAGGATTCAAACATTCTAAAAAGATTCAAACATTATAAAAAAGATTCAAACATTCTAAAAAAGTTCAAACATTCTAAAAACGATTCAAACATTCTAAAAACGATTCAAACATTCTAAAAAGATCAAACATTCTAAAAGGATTCAAACATTCTAAAAAAGATATAAACATTCTAAAAAAGATTCAAACATTCTAAAAACGATTCAAACATTCTAAAAACGATGCAAACATTCTAAAAAGATTCAAACATTCTAAAAACGATTAAATCATTCTAAAAACGATTCAAACATTCTAAAAGGATTCAAACATTCTAAAAAAGATTCAAACATTCTAAAAACGATTCAAACATTCTAAAAAGATTCAAACATTCTAAAAGGATTCAAACATTCTAAAAACAATTCAAACATTCTAAAAAATTCTAATAACGATTCAAACATTCTAAAAACGATTCAAACATTCTAAAAAATTCTAAAAAAGATTCAAACATTCTAAAACGATTCAAACATTCTAAAAAAGATTCAAACATTCTAAAAACGATTCAAACATTCTAAAAAGATTCAAACATTCTAAAAGGATTCAAACATTCTAAAAGGATTCAAACATTCTAAAAAAGATTCAAACATTCTAAAAGGATTCAAACATTCTAAAAAAGATTCAAACATTCTAAAAACGATTAAATCATTCAAAAAACGATTCAAACATTCTAAAAAAGATTCAAACATTCTAAAAACGATTCAAACATTCTAAAAACGATTCAAACATTCTAAAAAATTCTAAAAAAGATTCAAACATTCTAAAAGGATTCAAACATTCTAAAAACAATTCAAACATTCTAAAAAATTCTAATAACGATTCAAACATTCTAAAAACGATTCAAACATTCTAAAAACGATTCAAACATTCTAAAAACGAATCAAACATTCTAATAACGATTCAAACATTCTAAAAAGATCAAACATTCTAAAAACGATTCAAACATTCTAATAACGATTCAAACATTCTAAAAGGATTCAAACATTCTGAAAACGATTCAAACATTCTAAAAAATTCTAAAAAAGATTCAAACATTCTAAAAACGATTCAAACATTCTAAAAAATTCTAAAAAAGATTCAAACATTCTAAAAACGATGCAAACATTCTAAAAAAGATTCAAACATTCTAGAAACGATTCAAACATTCTAAAAACGATTCAAACATTCTAAAAAAGATTCAAATATTCTAAAAACGATTCAAACACATTCTAAAAAAGATTCAAACATTCTAAAAACGATTCAAACATTCTAAAAAGATCAAACATTCTAAAAACGATTCAACCATTCTAAAAAAATCTAAAAACGATTCAAACATTCTAAAAACGATTCAAACATTCTAAAAACGATTCAAACATTCTAAAAACGATTCAAACATTCTAAAAACGATTCAAACATTCTAAAAACGATTCAAACATTCTAAAAACGATTCAAACATTCTAAAAAGATCAAACATTCTAAAAACGATTCAAACATTCTAAAAACGATTCAAACATTCTAAAAACGATTCAAACATTCTAAAAGGATTCAAACATTCTAAAAACGATTCAAACATTCTAAAAACGATTCAAACATTCTAACAACGATTCAAACATTCTAAAAAAGATTCAAACATTCTAAAAGGATTCAAACATTCTAAAAACGATTCAAACATTCTAAAAACGATTCAAACATTCTAAAAACGATTCAAACATTCTAAAAACGATTCAAACATTCTAAAAACGATTCAAACACATTCTAAAAACGATTCAAACATTCTAAAAACGATTCAAACATTCTAAAAAGATCAAACATTCTAAAAACGATTCAACCATTCTAAAAAAATCTAAAAACGATTCAAACATTCTAAAAACGATTCAAACATTCTAAAAACGATTCAAACATTCTAAAAACGATTCAAACATTCTAAAAACGATTCAAACATTCTAAAAACGATTCAAACATTCTAAAAACGATTCAAACATTCTAAAAAGATCAAACATTCTAAAAACGATTCAAACATTCTAAAAACGATTCAAACATTCTAAAAAATTCTAAAAACGATTCAAACATTCTAAAAAGATCAAACATTCTAAAAACGATTCAAACATTCTAAAAAGATTCAAACATTCTAAAAACGATTCAAACATTCTAAAAAGATTCAAACATTCTAAAAACGATTCAAACATTCTAAAAAATTCTAAAAAAGATTCAAACATTCTAAAAGGATTCAAACATTCTAAAAACAATTCAAACATTCTAAAAAATTCTAATAACGATTCAAACATTCTAAAAACGATTCAAACATTCTAAAAACGATTCAAACATTCTAAAAACGAATCAAACATTCTAATAACGATTCAAACATTCTAAAAAGATCAAACATTCTAAAAACGATTCAAACATTCTAATAACGATTCAAACATTCTAAAAGGATTCAAACATTCTGAAAACGATTCAAACATTCTAAAAAATTCTAAAAAAGATTCAAACATTCTAAAAACGATTCAAACATTCTAAAAAATTCTAAAAAAGATTCAAACATTCTAAAAACGATGCAAACATTCTAAAAAAGATTCAAACATTCTAGAAACGATTCAAACATTCTAAAAACGATTCAAACATTCTAAAAAAGATTCAAATATTCTAAAAACGATTCAAACACATTCTAAAAAAGATTCAAACATTCTAAAAACGATTCAAACATTCTAAAAAGATCAAACATTCTAAAAACGATTCAACCATTCTAAAAAAATCTAAAAACGATTCAAACATTCTAAAAACGATTCAAACATTCTAAAAACGATTCAAACATTCTAAAAACGATTCAAACATTCTAAAAACGATTCAAACATTCTAAAAACGATTCAAACATTCTAAAAACGATTCAAACATTCTAAAAAGATCAAACATTCTAAAAACGATTCAAACATTCTAAAAACGATTCAAACATTCTAAAAACGATTCAAACATTCTAAAAGGATTCAAACATTCTAAAAACGATTCAAACATTCTAAAAACGATTCAAACATTCTAACAACGATTCAAACATTCTAAAAAAGATTCAAACATTCTAAAAGGATTCAAACATTCTAAAAACGATTCAAACATTCTAAAAACGATTCAAACATTCTAAAAACGATTCAAACATTCTAAAAACGATTCAAACATTCTAAAAACGATTCAAACATTCTAAAAAGATCAAACATTCTAAAAACGATTCAACCATTCTAAAAAAATCTAAAAACGATTCAAACATTCTAAAAACGATTCAAACATTCTAAAAACGATTCAAACATTCTAAAAACGATTCAAACATTCTAAAAACGATTCAAACATTCTAAAAACGATTCAAACATTCTAAAAACGATTCAAACATTCTAAAAAGATCAAACATTCTAAAAACGATTCAAACATTCTAAAAAGATTCAAACATTCTAAAAACGATTCAAACATTCTAAAAAGATTCAAACATTCTAAAAACGATTCAAACATTCTAAAAAATTCTAAAAACGATTCAAACATTCTAAAAAGATTCAAACATTCTAAAAACGATTCAAACATTCTAAAAACGATTCAAACATTCTAAAAAATTCTAAAAACGATTCAAACATTCTAAAAAGATCAAACATTCTAAAAACGATTCAAACATTCTAAAAAGATTCAAACATTCTAAAAACGATTCAAACATTCTAAAAAGATTCAAACATTCTAAAAACGATTCAAACATTCTAAAAAATTCTAAAAACGATTCAAACATTCTAAAAAGATTCAAACATTCTAAAAACGATTCAAACATTCTAAAAACGATTCAAACATTCTAAAAAGATCAAACATTCTAAAAACGATTCAAACATTCTAAAAACGATTCAAACATTCTAAAAAGATTCAAACATTCTAAAAAGATCAAACATTCTAAAAACGATTCAAACATTCTAAAAACGATTCAAACATTCTAAAAACGATTCAAACATTCTAAAAAATTCTAAAAACGATTCAAACATTCTAAAAAGATTCAAACATTCTAAAAACGATTCAAACATTCTAAAAACGATTCAAACATTCTAAAAAGATCAAACATTCTAAAAACGATTCAAACACATTCTAAAAACGATTCAAACATTCTAAAAACGATTCAAACATTCTAAAAAGATCAAACATTCTAAAAACGATGCAAACATTCTAAAAAGATTCAAACATTCTAAAAACGATTAAATCATTCTAAAAACGATTCAAACATTCTAAAAGGATTCAAACATTCTAAAAAAGATTCAAACATTCTAAAAACGATTCAAACATTCTAAAAACGATTCAAACATTCTAAAAAATTCTAAAAAAGATTCAAACATTCTAAAAGGATTCAAACATTCTAAAAACAATTCAAACATTCTAAAAAATTCTAATAACGATTCAAACATTCTAAAAACGATTCAAACATTCTAAAAACGATTCAAACATTCTAAAAACGAATCAAACATTCTAATAACGATTCAAACATTCTAAAAAGATCAAACATTCTAAAAACGATTCAAACATTCTAATAACGATTCAAACATTCTAAAAGGATTCAAACATTCTGAAAACGATTCAAACATTCTAAAAAATTCTAAAAAAGATTCAAACATTCTAAAAACGATTCAAACATTCTAAAAAATTCTAAAAAAGATTCAAACATTCTAAAAGGATTCAAACATTCTAAAAACAATTCAAACATTCTAAAAAATTCTAATAACGATTCAAACATTCTAAAAACGATTCAAACATTCTAAAAACGATTCAAACATTCTAAAAACGAATCAAACATTCTAATAACGATTCAAACATTCTAAAAAGATCAAACATTCTAAAAACGATTCAAACATTCTAATAACGATTCAAACATTCTAAAAGGATTCAAACATTCTGAAAACGATTCAAACATTCTAAAAAATTCTAAAAAAGATTCAAACATTCTAAAAACGATTCAAACATTCTAAAAAATTCTAAAAAAGATTCAAACATTCTAAAAACGATGCAAACATTCTAAAAAAGATTCAAACATTCTAGAAACGATTCAAACATTCTAAAAAGATTCAAACATTCTAAAAAGATCAAACATTCTAAAAACGATTCAAACATTCTAAAAACGATTCAAACATTCTAAAAAAGATTCAAACATTCTAAAAACGATTCAAACATTCTAAAATCGATGCAAACATTCTAAAAAGATTCAAACATTCTAAAAACGATTAAATCATTCTAAAAACGATTCAAACATTCTAAAAGGATTCAAACATTCTAAAAACGATTCAAACATTCTAAAAAAGATTCAAACATTCTAAAAACGATTCAAACATTCTAAAAGGATTCAAACATTCTAAAAAAGATTCAAACATTCTAAAAAAGATTCAAACATTCTAAAAACGATTCAAACATTCTAAAAACGATTCAAACATTCTAAAAAATTCTAATAACGATCAAACATTCTAAAAGGATTCAAACATTCTAAAAAAGATATAAACATTCTAAAAAAGATTCAAACATTCTAAAAACGATTCAAACATTCTAAAAACGATGCAAACATTCTAAAAAGATTCAAACATTCTAAAAACGATTAAATCATTCTAAAAACGATTCAAACATTCTAAAAGGATTCAAACATTCTAAAAAAGATTCAAACATTCTAAAAACGATTCAAACATTCTAAAAAGATTCAAACATTCTAAAACGATTCAAACATTCTAAAAACGATTCAAACATTCTAAAAAATTCTAATAACGATCAAACATTCTAAAAGGATTCAAACATTCTAAAAAAGATATAAACATTCTAAAAAAGATTCAAACATTCTAAAAACGATTCAAACATTCTAAAAAGATCAAACATTCTAAAAACGATTCAAACATTCTAAAAACGATTCAAACATTCTAAAAACGATTCAAACATTCTAAAAGGATTCAAACATTCTAAAAAAGATTCAAACATTCTAAAAAAGATTCAAACATTCTAAAAACGATTCAAACATTCTAAAAACGATTCAAACATTCTAAAAAGATTCAAACATTCTAAAAACGATTAAATCATTCTAA
Source organism: Anarhichas minor (assembly GCF_050575085.1). Taxonomy (NCBI): domain Eukaryota; kingdom Metazoa; phylum Chordata; class Actinopteri; order Perciformes; family Anarhichadidae; genus Anarhichas; species Anarhichas minor. The sequence continues at coordinate 348,750 of NW_027466539.1, read as the reverse complement.
AAACGATTCAAACATTCTAAAAGGATTCAAACATTCTAAAAAAGATTCAAACATTCTAAAAACGATTCAAACATTCTAAAAAGATTCAAACATTCTAAAAGGATTCAAACATTCTAAAAACAATTCAAACATTCTAAAAAATTCTAATAACGATTCAAACATTCTAAAAACGATTCAAACATTCTAAAAAATTCTAAAAAAGATTCAAACATTCTAAAACGATTCAAACATTCTAAAAAAGATTCAAACATTCTAAAAACGATTCAAACATTCTAAAAAGATTCAAACATTCTAAAAACGATTCAAACATTCTAAAAACGATGCAAACATTCTAAAAAAGATTCAAACATTCTAAAAACGATTCAAACATTCTAAAAAGATTCAAACATTCTAAAAGGATTCAAACATTCTAAAAGGATTCAAACATTCTAAAAAAGATTCAAACATTCTAAAAGGATTCAAACATTCTAAAAAAGATTCAAACATTCTAAAAACGATTAAATCATTCAAAAAACGATTCAAACATTCTAAAAAAGATTCAAACATTCTAAAAACGATTCAAACATTCTAAAAACGATTCAAACATTCTAAAAAATTCTAAAAAAGATTCAAACATTCTAAAAGGATTCAAACATTCTAAAAACAATTCAAACATTCTAAAAAATTCTAATAACGATTCAAACATTCTAAAAACGATTCAAACATTCTAAAAACGATTCAAACATTCTAAAAACGAATCAAACATTCTAATAACGATTCAAACATTCTAAAAAGATCAAACATTCTAAAAACGATTCAAACATTCTAATAACGATTCAAACATTCTAAAAGGATTCAAACATTCTGAAAACGATTCAAACATTCTAAAAAATTCTAAAAAAGATTCAAACATTCTAAAAACGATTCAAACATTCTAAAAAATTCTAAAAAAGATTCAAACATTCTAAAAACGATGCAAACATTCTAAAAAAGATTCAAACATTCTAGAAACGATTCAAACATTCTAAAAAGATTCAAACATTCTAAAAGGATTCAAACATTCTAAAAGGATTCAAACATTCTAAAAAAGATTCAAACATTCTAAAAGGATTCAAACATTCTAAAAAAGATTCAAACATTCTAAAAACGATTCAAACATTCTAAAAAGATTCAAACATTCTAAAAACGATTAAATCATTCTAAAAACGATTCAAACATTCTAAAAGGATTCAAACATTCTAAAAGGATTCAAACATTCTAAAAAAGATTCAAACATTCTAAAAGGATTCAAACATTCTAAAAAAGATTCAAACATTCTAAAAACGATTCAAACATTCTAAAAAGATTCAAACATTCTAAAAACGATTAAATCATTCTAAAAAAGATTCAAACATTCTAAAAGGATTCAAACATTCTAAAAACGATTAAATCATTCTAAAAACGATTCAAACATTCTAAAACGATTCAAACATTCTAAAAGGATTCAAACATTCTAAAAAAGATATAAACATTCTAAAAAAGATTCAAACATTCTAAAAACGATTCAAACATTCTAAAAACGATGCAAACATTCTAAAAAGATTCAAACATTCTAAAAACGATTAAATCATTCTAAAAACGATTCAAACATTCTAAAAGGATTCAAACATTCTAAAAAAGATTCAAACATTCTAAAAGGATTCAAACATTCTAAAAAAGATTCAAACATTCTAAAAACGATTAAATCATTCAAAAAACGATTCAAACATTCTAAAAAAGATTCAAACATTCTAAAAACGATTCAAACATTCTAAAAACGATTCAAACATTCTAAAAAATTCTAAAAAAGATTCAAACATTCTAAAAACGATTCAAACATTCTAAAAAATTCTAAAAAAGATTCAAACATTCTAAAAACGATGCAAACATTCTAAAAAAGATTCAAACATTCTAGAAACGATTCAAACATTCTAAAAAGATTCAAACATTCTAAAAGGATTCAAACATTCTAAAAGGATTCAAACATTCTAAAAAAGATTCAAACATTCTAAAAGGATTCAAACATTCTAAAAAAGATTCAAACATTCTAAAAACGATTCAAACATTCTAAAAAGATTCAAACATTCTAAAAACGATTAAATCATTCTAAAAACGATTCAAACATTCTAAAAGGATTCAAACATTCTAAAAGGATTCAAACATTCTAAAAAAGATTCAAACATTCTAAAAGGATTCAAACATTCTAAAACGATTCAAACATTCTAAAAGGATTCAAACATTCTAAAAAAGATATAAACATTCTAAAAAAGATTCAAACATTCTAAAAACGATTCAAACATTCTAAAAACGATGCAAACATTCTAAAAAGATTCAAACATTCTAAAAACGATTAAATCATTCTAAAAACGATTCAAACATTCTAAAAGGATTCAAACATTCTAAAAAAGATTCAAACATTCTAAAAGGATTCAAACATTCTAAAAAAGATTCAAACATTCTAAAAACGATTAAATCATTCAAAAAACGATTCAAACATTCTAAAAAAGATTCAAACATTCTAAAAACGATTCAAACATTCTAAAAACGATTCAAACATTCTAAAAAATTCTAAAAAAGATTCAAACATTCTAAAAGGATTCAAACATTCTAAAAACAATTCAAACATTCTAAAAAATTCTAATAACGATTCAAACATTCTAAAAACGATTCAAACATTCTAAAAACGATTCAAACATTCTAAAAACGATTCAAACATTCTAATAACGATTCAAACATTCTAAAAAGATCAAACATTCTAAAAACGATTCAAACATTCTAAAAGGATTCAAACATTCTAAAAGGATTCAAACATTCTAAAAAAGATTCAAACATTCTAAAAGGATTCAAACATTCTAAAAAAGATTCAAACATTCTAAAAACGATTAAATCATTCAAAAAACGATTCAAACATTCTAAAAACGATTAAATCATTCTAAAAACGATTCAAACATTCTAAAAGGATTCAAACATTCTAAAAAAGATTCAAACATTCTAAAAGGATTCAAACATTCTAAAAAAGATTCAAACATTCTAAAAACGATTAAATCATTCAAAAAACGATTCAAACATTCTAAAAAAGATTCAAACATTCTAAAAACGATTCAAACATTCTAAAAACGATTCAAACATTCTAAAAAATTCTAAAAAAGATTCAAACATTCTAAAAGGATTCAAACATTCTAAAAACAATTCAAACATTCTAAAAAATTCTAATAACGATTCAAACATTCTAAAAACGATTCAAACATTCTAAAAACGATTCAAACATTCTAAAAACGATTCAAACATTCTAATAACGATTCAAACATTCTAAAAAGATCAAACATTCTAAAAACGATTCAAACATTCTAAAAGGATTCAAACATTCTAAAAGGATTCAAACATTCTAAAAAAGATTCAAACATTCTAAAAGGATTCAAACATTCTAAAAAAGATTCAAACATTCTAAAAACGATTAAATCATTCAAAAAACGATTCAAACATTCTAAAAAATTCTAAAAAAGATTCAAACATTCTAAAAGGATTCAAACATTCTAAAAAAGATTCAAACATTCTAAAAGGATTCAAACATTCTAAAAAAGATTCAAACATTCTAAAAACGATTCAAACATTCTAAAAAGATTCAAACATTCTAAAAACGATTAAATCATTCTAAAAACGATTCAAACATTCTAAAAGGATTCAAACATTCTAAAAGGATTCAAACATTCTAAAAAAGATTCAAACATTCTAAAAGGATTCAAACATTCTAAAAAAGATTCAAACATTCTAAAAACGATTCAAACATTCTAAAAAGATTCAAACATTCTAAAAACGATTAAATCATTCTAAAAAAGATTCAAACATTCTAAAAGGATTCAAACATTCTAAAAACGATTAAATCATTCTAAAAACGATTCAAACATTCTAAAACGATTCAAACATTCTAAAAGGATTCAAACATTCTAAAAAAGATATAAACATTCTAAAAAAGATTCAAACATTCTAAAAACGATTCAAACATTCTAAAAACGATGCAAACATTCTAAAAAAGATTCAAACATTCTAAAAAAGATTCAAACATTCTAAAAACGATTCAAACATTCTAAAAAAGGATTCAACCATTCTAAAAACGATTCAAACATTCTAAAAACGATTCAAACATTCTAAAAAGATCAAACATTCTAAAAACGATTCCAACATTCTAAAAACGATTCAAACATTCTAAAAGGATTCAAACATTCTAAAAAAGATATAAACATTCTAAAAAAGATTCAAACATTCTAAAAACGATTCAAACATTCTAAAAACGATGCAAACATTCTAAAAAGATTCAAACATTCTAAAAACGATTAAATCATTCTAAAAACGATTCAAACATTCTAAAAGGATTCAAACATTCTAAAAACGATTAAATCATTCAAAAAACGATTCAAACATTCTAAAAAAGATTCAAACATTCTAAAAACGATTCAAACATTCTAAAAACGATTCAAACATTCTAAAAAATTCTAAAAAAGATTCAAACATTCTAAAAGGATTCAAACATTCTAAAAACAATTCAAACATTCTAAAAACGATTCAAACATTCTAAAAACGATTCAAACATTCTAATAACGATTCAAACATTCTAAAAAGATCAAACATTCTAAAAACGATTCAAACATTCTAAAAGGATTCAAACATTCTAAAAGGATTCAAACATTCTAAAAAAGATTCAAACATTCTAAAAGGATTCAAACATTCTAAAAAAGATTCAAACATTCTAAAAACGATTAAATCATTCAAAAAACGATTCAAACATTCTAAAAACGATTAAATCATTCTAAAAACGATTCAAACATTCTAAAAGGATTCAAACATTCTAAAAAAGATTCAAACATTCTAAAAGGATTCAAACATTCTAAAAAAGATTCAAACATTCTAAAAACGATTCAAACATTCTAAAAACGATTCAAACATTCTAAAAAATTCTAAAAAAGATTCAAACATTCTAAAAGGATTCAAACATTCTAAAAACAATTCAAACATTCTAAAAAATTCTAATAACGATTCAAACATTCTAAAAACGATTCAAACATTCTAAAAACGATTCAAACATTCTAAAAACGATTCAAACATTCTAATAACGATTCAAACATTCTAAAAAGATCAAACATTCTAAAAACGATTCAAACATTCTAAAAGGATTCAAACATTCTAAAAGGATTCAAACATTCTAAAAAAGATTCAAACATTCTAAAAGGATTCAAACATTCTAAAAAAGATTCAAACATTCTAAAAACGATTAAATCATTCAAAAAACGATTCAAACATTCTAAAAACGATTAAATCATTCTAAAAACGATTCAAACATTCTAAAAGGATTCAAACATTCTAAAAAAGATTCAAACATTCTAAAAGGATTCAAACATTCTAAAAAAGATTCAAACATTCTAAAAACGATTAAATCATTCAAAAAACGATTCAAACATTCTAAAAAAGATTCAAACATTCTAAAAACGATTCAAACATTCTAAAAACGATTCAAACATTCTAAAAAATTCTAAAAAAGATTCAAACATTCTAAAAGGATTCAAACATTCTAAAAACAATTCAAACATTCTAAAAAATTCTAATAACGATTCAAACATTCTAAAAACGATTCAAACATTCTAAAAACGATTCAAACATTCTAAAAACGATTCAAACATTCTAATAACGATTCAAACATTCTAAAAAGATCAAACATTCTAAAAACGATTCAAACATTCTAAAAGGATTCAAACATTCTAAAAGGATTCAAACATTCTAAAAAAGATTCAAACATTCTAAAAGGATTCAAACATTCTAAAAAAGATTCAAACATTCTAAAAACGATTAAATCATTCAAAAAACGATTCAAACATTCTAAAAAATTCTAAAAAAGATTCAAACATTCTAAAAGGATTCAAACATTCTAAAAAAGATTCAAACATTCTAAAAGGATTCAAACATTCTAAAAAAGATTCAAACATTCTAAAAACGATTCAAACATTCTAAAAAGATTCAAACATTCTAAAAACGATTAAATCATTCTAAAAACGATTCAAACATTCTAAAAGGATTCAAACATTCTAAAAGGATTCAAACATTCTAAAAAAGATTCAAACATTCTAAAAGGATTCAAACATTCTAAAAAAGATTCAAACATTCTAAAAACGATTCAAACATTCTAAAAAGATTCAAACATTCTAAAAACGATTAAATCATTCTAAAAAAGATTCAAACATTCTAAAAGGATTCAAACATTCTAAAAACGATTAAATCATTCTAAAAACGATTCAAACATTCTAAAACGATTCAAACATTCTAAAAGGATTCAAACATTCTAAAAAAGATATAAACATTCTAAAAAAGATTCAAACATTCTAAAAACGATTCAAACATTCTAAAAACGATGCAAACATTCTAAAAAAGATTCAAACATTCTAAAAAAGATTCAAACATTCTAAAAACGATTCAAACATTCTAAAAAAGGATTCAACCATTCTAAAAACGATTCAAACATTCTAAAAACGATTCAAACATTCTAAAAAGATCAAACATTCTAAAAACGATTCCAACATTCTAAAAACGATTCAAACATTCTAAAAGGATTCAAACATTCTAAAAAAGATATAAACATTCTAAAAAAGATTCAAACATTCTAAAAACGATTCAAACATTCTAAAAACGATGCAAACATTCTAAAAAGATTCAAACATTCTAAAAACGATTAAATCATTCTAAAAACGATTCAAACATTCTAAAAGGATTCAAACATTCTAAAAAAGATTCAAACATTCTAAAAGGATTCAAACATTCTAAAAACGATTCAAACATTCTAAAAACGATTAAATCATTCAAAAAACGATTCAAACATTCTAAAAAAGATTCAAACATTCTAAAAACGATTCAAACATTCTAAAAACGATTCAAACATTCTAAAAAATTCTAAAAAAGATTCAAACATTCTAAAAGGATTCAAACATTCTAAAAACAATTCAAACATTCTAAAAACGATTCAAACATTCTAAAAACGATTCAAACATTCTAATAACGATTCAAACATTCTAAAAAGATCAAACATTCTAAAAACGATTCAAACATTCTAAAAGGATTCAAACATTCTAAAAGGATTCAAACATTCTAAAAAAGATTCAAACATTCTAAAAGGATTCAAACATTCTAAAAAAGATTCAAACATTCTAAAAACGATTAAATCATTCAAAAAACGATTCAAACATTCTAAAAACGATTAAATCATTCTAAAAACGATTCAAACATTCTAAAAGGATTCAAACATTCTAAAAAAGATTCAAACATTCTAAAAGGATTCAAACATTCTAAAAAAGATTCAAACATTCTAAAAACGATTAAATCATTCAAAAAACGATTCAAACATTCTAAAAAAGATTCAAACATTCTAAAAACGATTCAAACATTCTAAAAACGATTCAAACATTCTAAAAAATTCTAAAAAAGATTCAAACATTCTAAAAGGATTCAAACATTCTAAAAACAATTCAAACATTCTAAAAAATTCTAATAACGATTCAAACATTCTAAAAACGATTCAAACATTCTAAAAACGATTCAAACATTCTAAAAACGATTCAAACATTCTAATAACGATTCAAACATTCTAAAAAGATCAAACATTCTAAAAACGATTCAAACATTCTAAAAGGATTCAAACATTCTAAAAGGATTCAAACATTCTAAAAAAGATTCAAACATTCTAAAAGGATTCAAACATTCTAAAAAAGATTCAAACATTCTAAAAACGATTAAATCATTCAAAAAACGATTCAAACATTCTAAAAAATTCTAAAAAAGATTCAAACATTCTAAAAGGATTCAAACATTCTAAAAAAGATTCAAACATTCTAAAAGGATTCAAACATTCTAAAAAAGATTCAAACATTCTAAAAACGATTCAAACATTCTAAAAAGATTCAAACATTCTAAAAACGATTAAATCATTCTAAAAACGATTCAAACATTCTAAAAGGATTCAAACATTCTAAAAGGATTCAAACATTCTAAAAAAGATTCAAACATTCTAAAAGGATTCAAACATTCTAAAAAAGATTCAAACATTCTAAAAACGATTCAAACATTCTAAAAAGATTCAAACATTCTAAAAACGATTAAATCATTCTAAAAAAGATTCAAACATTCTAAAAGGATTCAAACATTCTAAAAACGATTAAATCATTCTAAAAACGATTCAAACATTCTAAAACGATTCAAACATTCTAAAAGGATTCAAACATTCTAAAAAAGATATAAACATTCTAAAAAAGATTCAAACATTCTAAAAACGATTCAAACATTCTAAAAACGATGCAAACATTCTAAAAAAGATTCAAACATTCTAAAAAAGATTCAAACATTCTAAAAACGATTCAAACATTCTAAAAAAGGATTCAACCATTCTAAAAACGATTCAAACATTCTAAAAACGATTCAAACATTCTAAAAAGATCAAACATTCTAAAAACGATTCCAACATTCTAAAAACGATTCAAACATTCTAAAAACGATTCAAACATTCTAAAAAAGATTCAAACATTCTAAAAAAGATTCAAACATTCTAAAAACGATTCAAACATTCTAAAAAATTCTAAAAAAGATTCAAACATTCTAAAAACGATTCAAACATTCTAAAAACGATTCAAACATTCTAAAAAATTCTAAAAAAGATTCAAACATTCTAAAAACGATTCAAACATTCTAAAAACGATTAAATCATTCAAAAAACGATTCAAACATTCTAAAAAAGATTCAAACATTCTAAAAACGATTCAAACATTCTAAAAACGATTCAAACATTCTAAAAAATTCTAAAAAAGATTCAAACATTCTAAAAGGATTCAAACATTCTAAAAACGATTCAAACATTCTAAAAACGATTCAAACATTCTAAAAACGAATCAAACATTCTAATAACGATTCAAACATTCTAAAAAGATCAAACATTCTAAAAACGATTCAAACATTCTAATAACGATTCAAACATTCTAAAAGGATTCAAACATTCTGAAAACGATTCAAACATTCTAAAAAATTCTAAAAAAGATTCAAACATTCTAAAAACGATTCAAACATTCTAAAAAATTCTAAAAAAGATTCAAACATTCTAAAAACGATGCAAACATTCTAAAAAAGATTCAAACATTCTAGAAACGATTCAAACATTCTAAAAAGATTCAAACATTCTAAAAGGATTCAAACATTCTAAAAGGATTCAAACATTCTAAAAAAGATTCAAACATTCTAAAAGGATTCAAACATTCTAAAAAAGATTCAAACATTCTAAAAACGATTCAAACATTCTAAAAAGATTCAAACATTCTAAAAACGATTAAATCATTCTAAAAACGATTCAAACATTCTAAAAGGATTCAAACATTCTAAAAGGATTCAAACATTCTAAAAAAGATTCAAACATTCTAAAAGGATTCAAACATTCTAAAAAAGATTCAAACATTCTAAAAACGATTCAAACATTCTAAAAAGATTCAAACATTCTAAAAACGATTAAATCATTCTAAAAAAGATTCAAACATTCTAAAAGGATTCAAACATTCTAAAAACGATTAAATCATTCTAAAAACGATTCAAACATTCTAAAACGATTCAAACATTCTAAAAGGATTCAAACATTCTAAAAAAGATATAAACATTCTAAAAAAGATTCAAACATTCTAAAAACGATTCAAACATTCTAAAAACGATGCAAACATTCTAAAAAGATTCAAACATTCTAAAAACGATTAAATCATTCTAAAAACGATTCAAACATTCTAAAAGGATTCAAACATTCTAAAAAAGATTCAAACATTCTAAAAGGATTCAAACATTCTAAAAAAGATTCAAACATTCTAAAAAAGATTCAAACATTCTAAAAACGATTCAAACATTCTAAAAACGATTCAAACATTCTAAAAAATTCTAAAAAAGATTCAAACATTCTAAAAGGATTCAAACATTCTAAAAACAATTCAAACATTCTAAAAACGATTCAAACATTCTAAAAACGATTCAAACATTCTAAAAACGATTCAAACATTCTAATAACGATTCAAACATTCTAAAAAGATCAAACATTCTAAAAACGATTCAAACATTCTAAAAGGATTCAAACATTCTAAAAGGATTCAAACATTCTAAAAGGATTCAAACATTCTAAAAAAGATTCAAACATTCTAAAAGGATTCAAACATTCTAAAAAAGATTCAAACATTCTAAAAACGATTAAATCATTCAAAAAACGATTCAAACATTCTAAAAACGATTAAATCATTCTAAAAACGATTCAAACATTCTAAAAGGATTCAAACATTCTAAAAAAGATTCAAACATTCTAAAAGGATTCAAACATTCTAAAAAAGATTCAAACATTCTAAAAACGATTAAATCATTCAAAAAACGATTCAAACATTCTAAAAAAGATTCAAACATTCTAAAAACGATTCAAACATTCTAAAAACGATTCAAACATTCTAAAAAATTATAAAAAAGATTCAAACATTCTAAAAGGATTCAAACATTCTAAAAACAATTCAAACATTCTAAAAAATTCTAATAACGATTCAAACATTCTAAAAACGATTCAAACATTCTAAAAACGATTCAAACATTCTAAAAACGATTCAAACATTCTAATAACGATTCAAACATTCTAAAAAGATCAAACATTCTAAAAACGATTCAAACATTCTAAAAGGATTCAAACATTCTAAAAGGATTCAAACATTCTAAAAAAGATTCAAACATTCTAAAAGGATTCAAACATTCTAAAAAAGATTCAAACATTCTAAAAACGATTAAATCATTCAAAAAACGATTCAAACATTCTAAAAAATTCTAAAAAAGATTCAAACATTCTAAAAGGATTCAAACATTCTAAAAAAGATTCAAACATTCTAAAAGGATTCAAACATTCTAAAAAAGATTCAAACATTCTAAAAACGATTCAAACATTCTAAAAAGATTCAAACATTCTAAAAACGATTAAATCATTCTAAAAACGATTCAAACATTCTAAAAGGATTCAAACATTCTAAAAAAGATTCAAACATTCTAAAAACGATTCAAACATTCTAAAAAGATTCAAACATTCTAAAAACGATTAAATCATTCTAAAAAAGATTCAAACATTCTAAAAGGATTCAAACATTCTAAAAGGATTCAAACATTCTAAAAAAGATTCAAACATTCTAAAAGGATTCAAACATTCTAAAAAAGATTCAAACATTCTAAAAACGATTCAAACATTCTAAAAAGATTCAAACATTCTAAAAACGATTAAATCATTCTAAAAAAGATTCAAACATTCTAAAAGGATTCAAACATTCTAAAAACGATTAAATCATTCTAAAAACGATTCAAACATTCTAAAACGATTCAAACATTCTAAAAGGATTCAAACATTCTAAAAAAGATATAAACATTCTAAAAAAGATTCAAACATTCTAAAAACGATTCAAACATTCTAAAAACGATGCAAACATTCTAAAAAGATTCAAACATTCTAAAAACGATTAAATCATTCTAAAAACGATTCAAACATTCTAAAAGGATTCAAACATTCTAAAAAAGATTCAAACATTCTAAAAGGATTCAAACATTCTAAAAAAGATTCAAACATTCTAAAAAAGATTCAAACATTCTAAAAACGATTCAAACATTCTAAAAACGATTCAAACATTCTAAAAAATTCTAAAAAAGATTCAAACATTCTAAAAGGATTCAAACATTCTAAAAACAATTCAAACATTCTAAAAACGATTCAAACATTCTAAAAACGATTCAAACATTCTAAAAACGATTCAAACATTCTAATAACGATTCAAACATTCTAAAAAGATCAAACATTCTAAAAACGATTCAAACATTCTAAAAGGATTCAAACATTCTAAAAGGATTCAAACATTCTAAAAGGATTCAAACATTCTAAAAAAGATTCAAACATTCTAAAAGGATTCAAACATTCTAAAAAAGATTCAAACATTCTAAAAACGATTAAATCATTCAAAAAACGATTCAAACATTCTAAAAACGATTAAATCATTCTAAAAACGATTCAAACATTCTAAAAGGATTCAAACATTCTAAAAAAGATTCAAACATTCTAAAAGGATTCAAACATTCTAAAAAAGATTCAAACATTCTAAAAACGATTAAATCATTCAAAAAACGATTCAAACATTCTAAAAAAGATTCAAACATTCTAAAAACGATTCAAACATTCTAAAAACGATTCAAACATTCTAAAAAATTATAAAAAAGATTCAAACATTCTAAAAGGATTCAAACATTCTAAAAACAATTCAAACATTCTAAAAAATTCTAATAACGATTCAAACATTCTAAAAACGATTCAAACATTCTAAAAACGATTCAAACATTCTAAAAACGATTCAAACATTCTAATAACGATTCAAACATTCTAAAAAGATCAAACATTCTAAAAACGATTCAAACATTCTAAAAGGATTCAAACATTCTAAAAGGATTCAAACATTCTAAAAAAGATTCAAACATTCTAAAAGGATTCAAACATTCTAAAAAAGATTCAAACATTCTAAAAACGATTAAATCATTCAAAAAACGATTCAAACATTCTAAAAAATTCTAAAAAAGATTCAAACATTCTAAAAGGATTCAAACATTCTAAAAAAGATTCAAACATTCTAAAAGGATTCAAACATTCTAAAAAAGATTCAAACATTCTAAAAACGATTCAAACATTCTAAAAAGATTCAAACATTCTAAAAACGATTAAATCATTCTAAAAACGATTCAAACATTCTAAAAGGATTCAAACATTCTAAAAAAGATTCAAACATTCTAAAAACGATTCAAACATTCTAAAAAGATTCAAACATTCTAAAAACGATTAAATCATTCTAAAAAAGATTCAAACATTCTAAAAGGATTCAAACATTCTAAAAACGATTAAATCATTCTAAAAACGATTCAAACATTCTAAAACGATTCAAACATTCTAAAAGGATTCAAACATTCTAAAAAAGATATAAACATTCTAAAAAAGATTCAAACATTCTAAAAACGATTCAAACATTCTAAAAACGATGCAAACATTCTAAAAAAGATTCAAACATTCTAAAAAAGATTCAAACATTCTAAAAACGATTCAAACATTCTAAAAAAGGATTCAACCATTCTAAAAACGATTCAAACATTCTAAAAACGATTCAAACATTCTAAAAAATTCTAAAAAAGATTCAAACATTCTAAAAACGATGCAAACATTCTAAAAAAGATTCAAACATTCTAGAAACGATTCAAACATTCTAAAAAGATTCAAACATTCTAAAAGGATTCAAACATTCTAAAAACGATTCAAACATTCTAAAAGGATTCAAACATTCTAAAAGGATTCAAACATTCTAAAAAAGATTCAAACATTCTAAAAGGATTCAAACATTCTAAAAAAGATTCAAACATTCTAAAAACGATTCAAACATTCTAAAAAGATTCAAACATTCTAAAAGGATTCAAACATTCTAAAAAAGATTTAAACATTCTAAAAACGATTCAAACATTCTAAAAAGATTCAAACATTCTAAAAACGATTAAATCATTCTAAAAACGATTCAAACATTCTAAAACGATTCAAACATTCTAAAAACGATGCAAACATTCTAAAAAAGATTCAAACATTCTAGAAACGATTCAAACATTCTAAAAAGATTCAAACATTCTAAAAGGATTCAAACATTCTAAAAGGATTCAAACATTCTAAAAAAGATTCAAACATTCTAAAAACGATTCAAACATTCTAAAAACGATTCAAACATTCTAAAAAATTCTAAAAAAGATTCAAACATTCTAAAAGGATTCAAACATTCTAAAAAAGATTCAAATATTCAAAAAGGATTCAAACATTCTAAAAAATTCTAAAAAAGATTCAAACATTCTAAAAGGATTCAAACATTCTTAAAACGATTCAAACATTCTAAAAACGATTCAAACATTCTAAAAAAGATTCAAACATTCTAAAAGGATTCAAACATTCTTAAAACGATTCAAACATTCTAAAAACGATTCAAACATTCTAAAAACGATTCAAACATTCTAAAAAGATTCAAACATTCTAAAAACGATTCACACATTCTAAAAACGATTCAAACATTCTAAAAAGATTCAAACATTCTAAAAACGATTCAAACATTCTAAAAAGATTCAAACATTCTAAAAAAGGATTCAACCATTCTAAAAAGATTCAAACATTCTAAAAACGATTCAAACATTCTAAAAAGATTCAAACATTCTAAAAACGATTCAAACATTCTAAAAAGATTCAAACATTCTAAAAACGATTAAATCATTCTAAAAAGGATTCAAACATTCTAAAAAGATTCAAACATTATAAAAAAGATTCAAACATTCTAAAAAAGATTCAAACATTCTAAAAACGATTCAAACATTCTAAAAACGATTCAAACATTCTAAAAAATTCTAATAACGATTCAAACATTCTAAAAGGATTCAAACATTCTAAAAAATTCTAAAAAAGATTCCAACATTCTAAAAACGATTCAAACATTCTAAAAACGATTCAAACATTCTAAAAACGATTCCAACATTCTAAAAACGATTAAATCATTCTAAAAAAGATCAAACATTCTAAAAACGATTCAAACATTCTAAAAAGATTCAAACATTCTAAAAAGATTCAAACATTATAAAAAAGATTCAAACATTCTAAAAAAGATTCAAACATTCTAAAAACGATTCAAACATTCTAAAAAGATTCAAACATTCTAAAAAGATTCAAACATTCTAAAAAGATTCAAACATTCTAAAAATGATTCAAACATTCTAAAAAGATTCAAACATTCTAAAAAGATTCAAACATTCTAAAAAGATTCAAACATTATAAAAAAGATTCAAACATTCTAAAAAAGATTCAAACATTCTAAAAGGATTCAAACATTCTAAAAAAGATTCAAACATTCTAAAAACGATTCAAACATTCTAAAAAGATTCAAACATTCTAAAAACGATTAAATCATTCTAAAAAAGATTCAAACATTCTAAAAAGATTCAAACATTCTAAAAAGATTCAAACATTCTAAAAAGATTCAAACATTATAAAAAAGATTCAAACATTCTAAAAAAGATTCAAACATTCTAAAAGGATTCAAACATTCTAAAAAAGATTCAAACATTCTAAAAACGATTCAAACATTCTAAAAAGATTCAAACATTCTAAAAACGATTAAATCATTCTAAAAAAGATTCAAACATTCTAAAAAGATTCAAACATTATAAAAAAGATTCAAACATTCTAAAAAAGATTCAAACATTCTAAAAGGATTCAAACATTCTAAAAAAGATTCAAACATTCTAAAAACGATTCAAACATTCTAAAAAGATTCAAACATTCTAAAAACGATTAAATCATTCTAAAAAAGATTCAAACATTCTAAAAGGATTCAAACATTCTAAAAAGATCAAACATTCTAAAAACGATTCCAACATTCTAAAAATGATTCAAACATTCTAAAAACGATTCAAACATTCTAAAAAGATTCAAACATTCTAAAAACGATTCAAACATTCTAAAAAGATTCAAACATTCTAAAAACGATTAAATCATTCTAAAAAGGATTCAAACATTCTAAAAAGATTCAAACATTATAAAAAAGATTCAAACATTCTAAAAACGATTCCAACATTCTAAAAACGATTAAATCATTCTAAAAACGATTCAAACATTCTAAAAAGATTCAAACATTCTAAAAAAGATTCAAACATTCTAAAAAAGATCAAACATTCTAAAAACGATTCAAACATTCTAAAAACGATTCAAACATTCTAAAAAAGATTCAAACATTCTAAAAAAGATTCAAACATTCTAAAAACGATTCAAACATTCTAAAAACGATTCAAACATTCTAAAAAAGGATTCAACCATTCTAAAAACGATTCAAACATTCTAAAAAAGATTCAAACATTCTAAAAACGATTCAAACATTCTAAAAAGATTCAAACATTCTAAAAACGATTCAAACATTCTAAAAAGATTCAAACATTCTAAAAACGATTAAATCATTCAAAAAACGATTCAAACATTCTAAAAAAGATTCAAACATTCTAAAAACGATTCAAACATTCTAAAAACGATTCAAACATTCTAAAAAATTCTAAAAAAGATTCAAACATTCTAAAAGGATTCAAACATTCTAAAAACGATTCAAACATTCTAAAAACGATTCAAACATTCTAAAAACGAATCAAACATTCTAATAACGATTCAAACATTCTAAAAAGATCAAACATTCTAAAAACGATTCAAACATTCTAATAACGATTCAAACATTCTAAAAGGATTCAAACATTCTGAAAACGATTCAAACATTCTAAAAAATTCTAAAAAAGATTCAAACATTCTAAAAACGATTCAAACATTCTAAAAAATTCTAAAAAAGATTCAAACATTCTAAAAACGATGCAAACATTCTAAAAAAGATTCAAACATTCTAGAAACGATTCAAACATTCTAAAAAGATTCAAACATTCTAAAAGGATTCAAACATTCTAAAAGGATTCAAACATTCTAAAAAAGATTCAAACATTCTAAAAGGATTCAAACATTCTAAAAAAGATTCAAACATTCTAAAAACGATTCAAACATTCTAAAAAGATTCAAACATTCTAAAAACGATTAAATCATTCTAAAAACGATTCAAACATTCTAAAAGGATTCAAACATTCTAAAAGGATTCAAACATTCTAAAAAAGATTCAAACATTCTAAAAAGATTCAAACATTATAAAAAAGATTCAAACATTCTAAAAAAGATTCAAACATTCTAAAAGGATTCAAACATTCTAAAAACGATTCAAACATTCTAAAAAGATTCAAACATTCTAAAAACGATTAAATCATTCTAAAAAAGATTCAAACATTCTAAAAAGATTCAAACATTATAAAAAAGATTCAAACATTCTAAAAAAGATTCAAACATTCTAAAAGGATTCAAACATTCTAAAAAAGATTCAAACATTCTAAAAACGATTCAAACATTCTAAAAAGATTCAAACATTCTAAAAACGATTAAATCATTCTAAAAAAGATTCAAACATTCTAAAAGGATTCAAACATTCTAAAAAGATCAAACATTCTAAAAACGATTCCAACATTCTAAAAATGATTCAAACATTCTAAAAACGATTCAAACATTCTAAAAAGATTCAAACATTCTAAAAACGATTCAAACATTCTAAAAAGATTCAAACATTCTAAAAACGATTAAATCATTCTAAAAAGGATTCAAACATTCTAAAAAGATTCAAACATTATAAAAAAGATTCAAACATTCTAAAAACGATTCCAACATTCTAAAAACGATTAAATCATTCTAAAAACGATTCAAACATTCTAAAAAGATTCAAACATTCTAAAAAAGATTCAAACATTCTAAAAAAGATCAAACATTCTAAAAACGATTCAAACATTCTAAAAACGATTCAAACATTCTAAAAAAGATTCAAACATTCTAAAAAAGATTCAAACATTCTAAAAACGATTCAAACATTCTAAAAACGATTCAAACATTCTAAAAAAGGATTCAACCATTCTAAAAACGATTCAAACATTCTAAAAAAGATTCAAACATTCTAAAAACGATTCAAACATTCTAAAAAGATTCAAACATTCTAAAAACGATTCAAACATTCTAAAAAGATTCAAACATTCTAAAAACGATTAAATCATTCAAAAAACGATTCAAACATTCTAAAAAAGATTCAAACATTCTAAAAACGATTCAAACATTCTAAAAACGATTCAAACATTCTAAAAAATTCTAAAAAAGATTCAAACATTCTAAAAGGATTCAAACATTCTAAAAACGATTCAAACATTCTAAAAACGATTCAAACATTCTAAAAACGAATCAAACATTCTAATAACGATTCAAACATTCTAAAAAGATCAAACATTCTAAAAACGATTCAAACATTCTAATAACGATTCAAACATTCTAAAAGGATTCAAACATTCTGAAAACGATTCAAACATTCTAAAAAATTCTAAAAAAGATTCAAACATTCTAAAAACGATTCAAACATTCTAAAAAATTCTAAAAAAGATTCAAACATTCTAAAAACGATGCAAACATTCTAAAAAAGATTCAAACATTCTAGAAACGATTCAAACATTCTAAAAAGATTCAAACATTCTAAAAGGATTCAAACATTCTAAAAGGATTCAAACATTCTAAAAAAGATTCAAACATTCTAAAAGGATTCAAACATTCTAAAAAAGATTCAAACATTCTAAAAACGATTCAAACATTCTAAAAAGATTCAAACATTCTAAAAACGATTAAATCATTCTAAAAACGATTCAAACATTCTAAAAGGATTCAAACATTCTAAAAGGATTCAAACATTCTAAAAAAGATTCAAACATTCTAAAAGGATTCAAACATTCTAAAAAAGATTCAAACATTCTAAAAACGATTCAAACATTCTAAAAAGATTCAAACATTCTAAAAACGATTAAATCATTCTAAAAAAGATTCAAACATTCTAAAAGGATTCAAACATTCTAAAAACGATTAAATCATTCTAAAAACGATTCAAACATTCTAAAACGATTCAAACATTCTAAAAGGATTCAAACATTCTAAAAAAGATATAAACATTCTAAAAAAGATTCAAACATTCTAAAAACGATTCAAACATTCTAAAAACGATGCAAACATTCTAAAAAGATTCAAACATTCTAAAAACGATTAAATCATTCTAAAAACGATTCAAACATTCTAAAAGGATTCAAACATTCTAAAAAAGATTCAAACATTCTAAAAGGATTCAAACATTCTAAAAAAGATTCAAACATTCTAAAAACGATTAAATCATTCAAAAAACGATTCAAACATTCTAAAAAAGATTCAAACATTCTAAAAACGATTCAAACATTCTAAAAACGATTCAAACATTCTAAAAAATTCTAAAAAAGATTCAAACATTCTAAAAGGATTCAAACATTCTAAAAACAATTCAAACATTCTAAAAACGATTCAAACATTCTAAAAACGATTCAAACATTCTAAAAACGATTCAAACATTCTAATAACGATTCAAACATTCTAAAAAGATCAAACATTCTAAAAACGATTCAAACATTCTAAAAGGATTCAAACATTCTAAAAGGATTCAAACATTCTAAAAGGATTCAAACATTCTAAAAAAGATTCAAACATTCTAAAAGGATTCAAACATTCTAAAAAAGATTCAAACATTCTAAAAACGATTAAATCATTCAAAAAACGATTCAAACATTCTAAAAACGATTAAATCATTCTAAAAACGATTCAAACATTCTAAAAGGATTCAAACATTCTAAAAAAGATTCAAACATTCTAAAAGGATTCAAACATTCTAAAAAAGATTCAAACATTCTAAAAACGATTAAATCATTCAAAAAACGATTCAAACATTCTAAAAAAGATTCAAACATTCTAAAAACGATTCAAACATTCTAAAAACGATTCAAACATTCTAAAAAATTATAAAAAAGATTCAAACATTCTAAAAGGATTCAAACATTCTAAAAACAATTCAAACATTCTAAAAAATTCTAATAACGATTCAAACATTCTAAAAACGATTCAAACATTCTAAAAACGATTCAAACATTCTAAAAACGATTCAAACATTCTAATAACGATTCAAACATTCTAAAAAGATCAAACATTCTAAAAACGATTCAAACATTCTAAAAGGATTCAAACATTCTAAAAGGATTCAAACATTCTAAAAAAGATTCAAACATTCTAAAAGGATTCAAACATTCTAAAAAAGATTCAAACATTCTAAAAACGATTAAATCATTCAAAAAACGATTCAAACATTCTAAAAAATTCTAAAAAAGATTCAAACATTCTAAAAGGATTCAAACATTCTAAAAAAGATTCAAACATTCTAAAAGGATTCAAACATTCTAAAAAAGATTCAAACATTCTAAAAACGATTAAATCATTCAAAAAACGATTCAAACATTCTAAAAAATTCTAAAAAAGATTCAAACATTCTAAAAGGATTCAAACATTCTAAAAAAGATTCAAACATTCTAAAAGGATTCAAACATTCTAAAAAAGATTCAAACATTCTAAAAACGATTCAAACATTCTAAAAAGATTCAAACATTCTAAAAACGATTAAATCATTCTAAAAACGATTCAAACATTCTAAAAGGATTCAAACATTCTAAAAGGATTCAAACATTCTAAAAAAGATTCAAACATTCTAAAAGGATTCAAACATTCTAAAAACGATTAAATCATTCTAAAAAAGATTCAAACATTCTAAAAGGATTCAAACATTCTAAAAACGATTAAATCATTCTAAAAACGATTCAAACATTCTAAAACGATTCAAACATTCTAAAAGGATTCAAACATTCTAAAAAAGATATAAACATTCTAAAAAAGATTCAAACATTCTAAAAACGATTCAAACATTCTAAAAACGATGCAAACATTCTAAAAAAGATTCAAACATTCTAAAAAAGATTCAAACATTCTAAAAACGATTCAAACATTCTAAAAAAGGATTCAACCATTCTAAAAACGATTCAAACATTCTAAAAACGATTCAAACATTCTAAAAAGATCAAACATTCTAAAAACGATTCCAACATTCTAAAAACGATTCAAACATTCTAAAAACGATTCAAACATTCTAAAAAAGATTCAAACATTCTAAAAAAGATTCAAACATTCTAAAAACGATTCAAACATTCTAAAAAGATTCAAACATTCTAAAAGGATTCAAACATTCTAAAAGGATTCAAACATTCTAAAAAAGATTCAAACATTCTAAAAACGATTCAAACATTCTAAAAAAGGATTCAACCATTCTAAAAAGATTCAAACATTCTAAAAACGATTCAAACATTCTAAAAAGATTCAAACATTCTAAAAACGATTAAATCATTCTAAAAAGGATTCAAACATTCTAAAAAGATTCAAACATTATAAAAAAGATTCAAACATTCTAAAAAAGATTCAAACATTCTAAAAACGATTCAAACATTCTAAAAACGATTCAAACATTCTAAAAAATTCTAATAACGATTCAAACATTCTAAAAGGATTCAAACATTCTAAAAAATTCTAAAAAAGATTCCAACATTCTAAAAACGATTCAAACATTCTAAAAACGATTCAAACATTCTAAAAACGATTCCAACATTCTAAAAACGATTAAATCATTCTAAAAAAGATCAAACATTCTAAAAACGATTCAAACATTCTAAAAAGATTCAAACATTCTAAAAAGATTCAAACATTATAAAAAAGATTCAAACATTCTAAAAAAGATTCAAACATTCTAAAAACGATTCAAACATTCTAAAAAGATTCAAACATTCTAAAAAGATTCAAACATTCTAAAAAGATTCAAACATTCTAAAAATGATTCAAACATTCTAAAAAGATTCAAACATTCTAAAAAGATTCAAACATTCTAAAAAGATTCAAACATTATAAAAAAGATTCAAACATTCTAAAAAAGATTCAAACATTCTAAAAGGATTCAAACATTCTAAAAAAGATTCAAACATTCTAAAAACGATTCAAACATTCTAAAAAGATTCAAACATTCTAAAAACGATTAAATCATTCTAAAAAAGATTCAAACATTCTAAAAAGATTCAAACATTCTAAAAAGATTCAAACATTCTAAAAAGATTCAAACATTATAAAAAAGATTCAAACATTCTAAAAAAGATTCAAACATTCTAAAAGGATTCAAACATTCTAAAAAAGATTCAAACATTCTAAAAACGATTCAAACATTCTAAAAAGATTCAAACATTCTAAAAACGATTAAATCATTCTAAAAAAGATTCAAACATTCTAAAAAGATTCAAACATTATAAAAAAGATTCAAACATTCTAAAAAAGATTCAAACATTCTAAAAGGATTCAAACATTCTAAAAAAGATTCAAACATTCTAAAAACGATTCAAACATTCTAAAAAGATTCAAACATTCTAAAAACGATTAAATCATTCTAAAAAAGATTCAAACATTCTAAAAGGATTCAAACATTCTAAAAAGATCAAACATTCTAAAAACGATTCCAACATTCTAAAAATGATTCAAACATTCTAAAAACGATTCAAACATTCTAAAAAGATTCAAACATTCTAAAAACGATTCAAACATTCTAAAAAGATTCAAACATTCTAAAAACGATTAAATCATTCTAAAAAGGATTCAAACATTCTAAAAAGATTCAAACATTATAAAAAAGATTCAAACATTCTAAAAACGATTCCAACATTCTAAAAACGATTAAATCATTCTAAAAACGATTCAAACATTCTAAAAAGATTCAAACATTCTAAAAAAGATTCAAACATTCTAAAAAAGATCAAACATTCTAAAAACGATTCAAACATTCTAAAAACGATTCAAACATTCTAAAAAAGATTCAAACATTCTAAAAAAGATTCAAACATTCTAAAAACGATTCAAACATTCTAAAAACGATTCAAACATTCTAAAAAAGGATTCAACCATTCTAAAAACGATTCAAACATTCTAAAAAAGATTCAAACATTCTAAAAACGATTCAAACATTCTAAAAAGATTCAAACATTCTAAAAACGATTCAAACATTCTAAAAAGATTCAAACATTCTAAAAACGATTAAATCATTCAAAAAACGATTCAAACATTCTAAAAAAGATTCAAACATTCTAAAAACGATTCAAACATTCTAAAAACGATTCAAACATTCTAAAAAATTCTAAAAAAGATTCAAACATTCTAAAAGGATTCAAACATTCTAAAAACGATTCAAACATTCTAAAAACGATTCAAACATTCTAAAAACGAATCAAACATTCTAATAACGATTCAAACATTCTAAAAAGATCAAACATTCTAAAAACGATTCAAACATTCTAATAACGATTCAAACATTCTAAAAGGATTCAAACATTCTGAAAACGATTCAAACATTCTAAAAAATTCTAAAAAAGATTCAAACATTCTAAAAACGATTCAAACATTCTAAAAAATTCTAAAAAAGATTCAAACATTCTAAAAACGATGCAAACATTCTAAAAAAGATTCAAACATTCTAGAAACGATTCAAACATTCTAAAAAGATTCAAACATTCTAAAAGGATTCAAACATTCTAAAAGGATTCAAACATTCTAAAAAAGATTCAAACATTCTAAAAGGATTCAAACATTCTAAAAAAGATTCAAACATTCTAAAAACGATTCAAACATTCTAAAAAGATTCAAACATTCTAAAAACGATTAAATCATTCTAAAAACGATTCAAACATTCTAAAAGGATTCAAACATTCTAAAAGGATTCAAACATTCTAAAAAAGATTCAAACATTCTAAAAGGATTCAAACATTCTAAAAAAGATTCAAACATTCTAAAAACGATTCAAACATTCTAAAAAGATTCAAACATTCTAAAAACGATTAAATCATTCTAAAAAAGATTCAAACATTCTAAAAGGATTCAAACATTCTAAAAACGATTAAATCATTCTAAAAACGATTCAAACATTCTAAAACGATTCAAACATTCTAAAAGGATTCAAACATTCTAAAAAAGATATAAACATTCTAAAAAAGATTCAAACATTCTAAAAACGATTCAAACATTCTAAAAACGATGCAAACATTCTAAAAAGATTCAAACATTCTAAAAACGATTAAATCATTCTAAAAACGATTCAAACATTCTAAAAGGATTCAAACATTCTAAAAAAGATTCAAACATTCTAAAAGGATTCAAACATTCTAAAAAAGATTCAAACATTCTAAAAACGATTAAATCATTCAAAAAACGATTCAAACATTCTAAAAAAGATTCAAACATTCTAAAAACGATTCAAACATTCTAAAAACGATTCAAACATTCTAAAAAATTCTAAAAAAGATTCAAACATTCTAAAAGGATTCAAACATTCTAAAAACAATTCAAACATTCTAAAAACGATTCAAACATTCTAAAAACGATTCAAACATTCTAAAAACGATTCAAACATTCTAATAACGATTCAAACATTCTAAAAAGATCAAACATTCTAAAAACGATTCAAACATTCTAAAAGGATTCAAACATTCTAAAAGGATTCAAACATTCTAAAAGGATTCAAACATTCTAAAAAAGATTCAAACATTCTAAAAGGATTCAAACATTCTAAAAAAGATTCAAACATTCTAAAAACGATTAAATCATTCAAAAAACGATTCAAACATTCTAAAAACGATTAAATCATTCTAAAAACGATTCAAACATTCTAAAAGGATTCAAACATTCTAAAAAAGATTCAAACATTCTAAAAGGATTCAAACATTCTAAAAAAGATTCAAACATTCTAAAAACGATTAAATCATTCAAAAAACGATTCAAACATTCTAAAAAAGATTCAAACATTCTAAAAACGATTCAAACATTCTAAAAACGATTCAAACATTCTAAAAAATTATAAAAAAGATTCAAACATTCTAAAAGGATTCAAACATTCTAAAAACAATTCAAACATTCTAAAAAATTCTAATAACGATTCAAACATTCTAAAAACGATTCAAACATTCTAAAAACGATTCAAACATTCTAAAAACGATTCAAACATTCTAATAACGATTCAAACATTCTAAAAAGATCAAACATTCTAAAAACGATTCAAACATTCTAAAAGGATTCAAACATTCTAAAAGGATTCAAACATTCTAAAAAAGATTCAAACATTCTAAAAGGATTCAAACATTCTAAAAAAGATTCAAACATTCTAAAAACGATTAAATCATTCAAAAAACGATTCAAACATTCTAAAAAATTCTAAAAAAGATTCAAACATTCTAAAAGGATTCAAACATTCTAAAAAAGATTCAAACATTCTAAAAGGATTCAAACATTCTAAAAAAGATTCAAACATTCTAAAAACGATTCAAACATTCTAAAAAGATTCAAACATTCTAAAAACGATTAAATCATTCTAAAAACGATTCAAACATTCTAAAAGGATTCAAACATTCTAAAAGGATTCAAACATTCTAAAAAAGATTCAAACATTCTAAAAGGATTCAAACATTCTAAAAACGATTAAATCATTCTAAAAAAGATTCAAACATTCTAAAAGGATTCAAACATTCTAAAAACGATTAAATCATTCTAAAAACGATTCAAACATTCTAAAACGATTCAAACATTCTAAAAGGATTCAAACATTCTAAAAAAGATATAAACATTCTAAAAAAGATTCAAACATTCTAAAAAAGATTCAAACATTCTAAAAACGATTCAAACATTCTAAAAAAGGATTCAACCATTCTAAAAACGATTCAAACATTCTAAAAACGATTCAAACATTCTAAAAAGATCAAACATTCTAAAAACGATTCCAACATTCTAAAAACGATTCAAACATTCTAAAAACGATTCAAACATTCTAAAAAAGATTCAAACATTCTAAAAAAGATTCAAACATTCTAAAAACGATTCAAACATTCTAAAAAATTCTAAAAAAGATTCAAACATTCTAAAAACGATTCAAACATTCTAAAAACGATTCAAACATTCTAAAAAATTCTAAAAAAGATTCAAACATTCTAAAAACGATTCAAACATTCTAAAAACGATTAAATCATTCAAAAAACGATTCAAACATTCTAAAAAAGATTCAAACATTCTAAAAACGATTCAAACATTCTAAAAACGATTCAAACATTCTAAAAAATTCTAAAAAAGATTCAAACATTCTAAAAGGATTCAAACATTCTAAAAACGATTCAAACATTCTAAAAACGATTCAAACATTCTAAAAACGAATCAAACATTCTAATAACGATTCAAACATTCTAAAAAGATCAAACATTCTAAAAACGATTCAAACATTCTAATAACGATTCAAACATTCTAAAAGGATTCAAACATTCTGAAAACGATTCAAACATTCTAAAAAATTCTAAAAAAGATTCAAACATTCTAAAAACGATTCAAACATTCTAAAAAATTCTAAAAAAGATTCAAACATTCTAAAAACGATGCAAACATTCTAAAAAAGATTCAAACATTCTAGAAACGATTCAAACATTCTAAAAAGATTCAAACATTCTAAAAGGATTCAAACATTCTAAAAGGATTCAAACATTCTAAAAAAGATTCAAACATTCTAAAAGGATTCAAACATTCTAAAAAAGATTCAAACATTCTAAAAACGATTCAAACATTCTAAAAAGATTCAAACATTCTAAAAACGATTAAATCATTCTAAAAACGATTCAAACATTCTAAAAGGATTCAAACATTCTAAAAGGATTCAAACATTCTAAAAAAGATTCAAACATTCTAAAAGGATTCAAACATTCTAAAAAAGATTCAAACATTCTAAAAACGATTCAAACATTCTAAAAAGATTCAAACATTCTAAAAACGATTAAATCATTCTAAAAAAGATTCAAACATTCTAAAAGGATTCAAACATTCTAAAAACGATTAAATCATTCTAAAAACGATTCAAACATTCTAAAACGATTCAAACATTCTAAAAGGATTCAAACATTCTAAAAAAGATATAAACATTCTAAAAAAGATTCAAACATTCTAAAAACGATTCAAACATTCTAAAAACGATGCAAACATTCTAAAAAGATTCAAACATTCTAAAAACGATTAAATCATTCTAAAAACGATTCAAACATTCTAAAAGGATTCAAACATTCTAAAAAAGATTCAAACATTCTAAAAGGATTCAAACATTCTAAAAAAGATTCAAACATTCTAAAAACGATTAAATCATTCAAAAAACGATTCAAACATTCTAAAAAAGATTCAAACATTCTAAAAACGATTCAAACATTCTAAAAACGATTCAAACATTCTAAAAAATTCTAAAAAAGATTCAAACATTCTAAAAGGATTCAAACATTCTAAAAACAATTCAAACATTCTAAAAACGATTCAAACATTCTAAAAACGATTCAAACATTCTAAAAACGATTCAAACATTCTAATAACGATTCAAACATTCTAAAAAGATCAAACATTCTAAAAACGATTCAAACATTCTAAAAGGATTCAAACATTCTAAAAGGATTCAAACATTCTAAAAGGATTCAAACATTCTAAAAAAGATTCAAACATTCTAAAAGGATTCAAACATTCTAAAAAAGATTCAAACATTCTAAAAACGATTAAATCATTCAAAAAACGATTCAAACATTCTAAAAACGATTAAATCATTCTAAAAACGATTCAAACATTCTAAAAGGATTCAAACATTCTAAAAAAGATTCAAACATTCTAAAAGGATTCAAACATTCTAAAAAAGATTCAAACATTCTAAAAACGATTAAATCATTCAAAAAACGATTCAAACATTCTAAAAAAGATTCAAACATTCTAAAAACGATTCAAACATTCTAAAAACGATTCAAACATTCTAAAAAATTATAAAAAAGATTCAAACATTCTAAAAGGATTCAAACATTCTAAAAACGATTCAAACATTCTAAAAAATTCTAATAACGATTCAAACATTCTAAAAACGATTCAAACATTCTAAAAACGATTCAAACATTCTAAAAACGATTCAAACATTCTAATAACGATTCAAACATTCTAAAAAGATCAAACATTCTAAAAACGATTCAAACATTCTAAAAGGATTCAAACATTCTAAAAGGATTCAAACATTCTAAAAAAGATTCAAACATTCTAAAAGGATTCAAACATTCTAAAAAAGATTCAAACATTCTAAAAACGATTAAATCATTCAAAAAACGATTCAAACATTCTAAAAAATTCTAAAAAAGATTCAAACATTCTAAAAGGATTCAAACATTCTAAAAAAGATTCAAACATTCTAAAAGGATTCAAACATTCTAAAAAAGATTCAAACATTCTAAAAACGATTCAAACATTCTAAAAAGATTCAAACATTCTAAAAACGATTAAATCATTCTAAAAACGATTCAAACATTCTAAAAGGATTCAAACATTCTAAAAGGATTCAAACATTCTAAAAAAGATTCAAACATTCTAAAAGGATTCAAACATTCTAAAAAAGATTCAAACATTCTAAAAACGATTCAAACATTCTAAAAAGATTCAAACATTCTAAAAACGATTAAATCATTCTAAAAAAGATTCAAACATTCTAAAAGGATTCAAACATTCTAAAAACGATTAAATCATTCTAAAAACGATTCAAACATTCTAAAACGATTCAAACATTCTAAAAGGATTCAAACATTCTAAAAAAGATATAAACATTCTAAAAAAGATTCAAACATTCTAAAAACGATTCAAACATTCTAAAAACGATGCAAACATTCTAAAAAAGATTCAAACATTCTAAAAAAGATTCAAACATTCTAAAAACGATTCAAACATTCTAAAAAAGGATTCAACCATTCTAAAAACGATTCAAACATTCTAAAAACGATTCAAACATTCTAAAAAGATCAAACATTCTAAAAACGATTCCAACATTCTAAAAACGATTCAAACATTCTAAAAACGATTCAAACATTCTAAAAAAGATTCAAACATTCTAAAAAAGATTCAAACATTCTAAAAACGATTCAAACATTCTAAAAAATTCTAAAAAAGATTCAAACATTCTAAAAACGATTCAAACATTCTAAAAACGATTCAAACATTCTAAAAAATTCTAAAAAAGATTCAAACATTCTAAAAACGATTCAAACATTCTAAAAAAGATTCAAACATTCTAAAAAAGATTCAAACATTCTAAAAACGATTCAAACATTCTAAAAAATTCTAAAAAAGATTCAAACATTCTAAAAACGATTCAAACATTCTAAAAACGATTCAAACATTCTAAAAAATTCTAAAAAAGATTCAAACATTCTAAAAACGATTCAAACATTCTAAAAACGATTCATACATTCTAAAAAATTCTAAAAAAGATTCAAACATTCTAAAAACGATGCAAACATTCTAAAAAAGATTCAAACATTCTAGAAACGATTCAAACATTCTAAAAAGATTCAAACATTCTAAAAGGATTCAAACATTTTAAAAACGATTCAAACATTCTAAAAGGATTCAAACATTCTAAAAGGATTCAAACATTCTAAAAAAGATTCAAACATTCTAAAAGGATTCAAACATTCTAAAAAAGATTCAAACATTCTAAAAACGATTAAATCATTCAAAAAACGATTCAAACATTCTAAAAAATTCTAAAAAAGATTCAAACATTCTAAAAGGATTCAAACATTCTAAAAAAGATTCAAACATTCTAAAAGGATTCAAACATTCTAAAAAAGATTCAAACATTCTAAAAACGATTCAAACATTCTAAAAAGATTCAAACATTCTAAAAACGATTAAATCATTCTAAAAACGATTCAAACATTCTAAAAGGATTCAAACATTCTAAAAACGATTAAATCATTCTAAAAACGATTCAAACATTCTAAAACGATTCAAACATTCTAAAAGGATTCAAACATTCTAAAAAAGATATAAACATTCTAAAAAAGATTCAAACATTCTAAAAACGATTCAAACATTCTAAAAACGATGCAAACATTCTAAAAAAGATTCAAACATTCTAAAAAAGATTCAAACATTCTAAAAACGATTCAAACATTCTAAAAAAGGATTCAACCATTCTAAAAACGATTCAAACATTCTAAAAACGATTCAAACATTCTAAAAAGATCAAACATTCTAAAAACGATTCCAACATTCTAAAAACGATTCAAACATTCTAAAAACGATTCAAACATTCTAAAAAAGATTCAAACATTCTAAAAAAGATTCAAACATTCTAAAAACGATTCAAACATTCTAAAAAATTCTAAAAAAGATTCAAACATTCTAAAAACGATTCAAACATTCTAAAAACGATTCAAACATTCTAAAAAATTCTAAAAAAGATTCAAACATTCTAAAAACGATTCAAACATTCTAAAAAAGATTCAAACATTCTAAAAAAGATTCAAACATTCTAAAAACGATTCAAACATTCTAAAAAATTCTAAAAAAGATTCAAACATTCTAAAAACGATTCAAACATTCTAAAAACGATTCAAACATTCTAAAAAATTCTAAAAAAGATTCAAACATTCTAAAAACGATTCAAACATTCTAAAAACGATTCAAACATTCTAAAAAATTCTAAAAAAGATTCAAACATTCTAAAAACGATGCAAACATTCTAAAAAAGATTCAAACATTCTAGAAACGATTCAAACATTCTAAAAAGATTCAAACATTCTAAAAGGATTCAAACATTTTAAAAACGATTCAAACATTCTAAAAGGATTCAAACATTCTAAAAGGATTCAAACATTCTAAAAAAGATTCAAACATTCTAAAAGGATTCAAACATTCTAAAAAAGATTCAAACATTCTAAAAACGATTCAAACATTCTAAAAAGATTCAAACATTCTAAAAGGATTCAAACATTCTAAAAAAGATTTAAACATTCTAAAAACGATTCAAACATTCTAAAAAGATTCAAACATTCTAAAAACGATTAAATCATTCTAAAAACGATTCAAACATTCTAAAACGATTCAAACATTCTAAAAACGATGCAAACATTCTAAAAAAGATTCAAACATTCTAGAAACGATTCAAACATTCTAAAAAGATTCAAACATTCTAAAAGGATTCAAACATTCTAAAAGGATTCAAACATTCTAAAAAAGATTCAAACATTCTAAAAACGATTCAAACATTCTAAAAAAGGATTCAACCATTCTAAAAAGATTCAAACATTCTAAAAACGATTCAAACATTCTAAAAAGATTCAAACATTCTAAAAACGATTAAATCATTCTAAAAAGGATTCAAACATTCTAAAAAGATTCAAACATTATAAAAAAGATTCAAACATTCTAAAAAAGATTCAAACATTCTAAAAACGATTCAAACATTCTAAAAACGATTCAAACATTCTAAAAAATTCTAATAACGATTCAAACATTCTAAAAGGATTCAAACATTCTAAAAAATTCTAAAAAAGATTCCAACATTCTAAAAACGATTCAAACATTCTAAAAACGATTCAAACATTCTAAAAACGATTCCAACATTCTAAAAACGATTAAATCATTCTAAAAAAGATCAAACATTCTAAAAACGATTCAAACATTCTAAAAAGATTCAAACATTCTAAAAAGATTCAAACATTATAAAAAAGATTCAAACATTCTAAAAACGATTCAAACATTCTAAAAAGATTCAAACATTCTAAAAAGATTCAAACATTCTAAAAAGATTCAAACATTCTAAAAATGATTCAAACATTCTAAAAAGATTCAAACATTCTAAAAAGATTCAAACATTCTAAAAAGATTCAAACATTATAAAAAAGATTCAAACATTCTAAAAAAGATTCAAACATTCTAAAAGGATTCAAACATTCTAAAAAAGATTCAAACATTCTAAAAACGATTCAAACATTCTAAAAAGATTCAAACATTCTAAAAACGATTAAATCATTCTAAAAAAGATTCAAACATTCTAAAAAGATTCAAACATTCTAAAAAGATTCAAACATTCTAAAAAGATTCAAACATTATAAAAAAGATTCAAACATTCTAAAAAAGATTCAAACATTCTAAAAGGATTCAAACATTCTAAAAAAGATTCAAACATTCTAAAAACGATTCAAACATTCTAAAAAGATTCAAACATTCTAAAAACGATTAAATCATTCTAAAAAAGATTCAAACATTCTAAAAAGATTCAAACATTATAAAAAAGATTCAAACATTCTAAAAAAGATTCAAACATTCTAAAAGGATTCAAACATTCTAAAAAAGATTCAAACATTCTAAAAACGATTCAAACATTCTAAAAAGATTCAAACATTCTAAAAACGATTAAATCATTCTAAAAAAGATTCAAACATTCTAAAAGGATTCAAACATTCTAAAAAGATCAAACATTCTAAAAACGATTCCAACATTCTAAAAATGATTCAAACATTCTAAAAACGATTCAAACATTCTAAAAAGATTCAAACATTCTAAAAACGATTCAAACATTCTAAAAAGATTCAAACATTCTAAAAACGATTAAATCATTCTAAAAAGGATTCAAACATTCTAAAAAGATTCAAACATTCTAAAAAAGATTCAAACATTCTAAAAAAGATCAAACATTCTAAAAACGATTCAAACATTCTAAAAACGATTCAAACATTCTAAAAAAGATTCAAACATTCTAAAAAAGATTCAAACATTCTAAAAACGATTCAAACATTCTAAAAACGATTCAAACATTCTAAAAAAGGATTCAACCATTCTAAAAACGATTCAAACATTCTAAAAAAGATTCAAACATTCTAAAAACGATTCAAACATTCTAAAAAGATTCAAACATTCAAAAAACGATTCAAACATTCTAAAAAAGATTCAAACATTCTAAAAACGATTCAAACATTCTAAAAACGATTCAAACATTCTAAAAAATTCTAAAAAAGATTCAAACATTCTAAAAGGATTCAAACATTCTAAAAACGATTCAAACATTCTAAAAACGATTCAAACATTCTAAAAACGAATCAAACATTCTAATAACGATTCAAACATTCTAAAAAGATCAAACATTCTAAAAACGATTCAAACATTCTAATAACGATTCAAACATTCTAAAAGGATTCAAACATTCTGAAAACGATTCAAACATTCTAAAAAATTCTAAAAAAGATTCAAACATTCTAAAAACGATTCAAACATTCTAAAAAATTCTAAAAAAGATTCAAACATTCTAAAAACGATGCAAACATTCTAAAAAAGATTCAAACATTCTAGAAACGATTCAAACATTCTAAAAAGATTCAAACATTCTAAAAGGATTCAAACATTCTAAAAGGATTCAAACATTCTAAAAAAGATTCAAACATTCTAAAAGGATTCAAACATTCTAAAAAAGATTCAAACATTCTAAAAACGATTCAAACATTCTAAAAAGATTCAAACATTCTAAAAACGATTAAATCATTCTAAAAACGATTCAAACATTCTAAAAGGATTCAAACATTCTAAAAGGATTCAAACATTCTAAAAAAGATTCAAACATTCTAAAAGGATTCAAACATTCTAAAAAAGATTCAAACATTCTAAAAACGATTCAAACATTCTAAAAAGATTCAAACATTCTAAAAACGATTAAATCATTCTAAAAAAGATTCAAACATTCTAAAAGGATTCAAACATTCTAAAAACGATTAAATCATTCTAAAAACGATTCAAACATTCTAAAACGATTCAAACATTCTAAAAGGATTCAAACATTCTAAAAAAGATATAAACATTCTAAAAAAGATTCAAACATTCTAAAAACGATTCAAACATTCTAAAAACGATGCAAACATTCTAAAAAAGATTCAAACATTCTAAAAAAGATTCAAACATTCTAAAAACGATTCAAACATTCTAAAAAAGGATTCAACCATTCTAAAAACGATTCAAACATTCTAAAAACGATTCAAACATTCTAAAAAGATCAAACATTCTAAAAACGATTCCAACATTCTAAAAACGATTCAAACATTCTAAAAACGATTCAAACATTCTAAAAAAGATTCAAACATTCTAAAAAAGATTCAAACATTCTAAAAACGATTCAAACATTCTAAAAAATTCTAAAAAAGATTCAAACATTCTAAAAACGATTCAAACATTCTAAAAACGATTCAAACATTCTAAAAAATTCTAAAAAAGATTCAAACATTCTAAAAACGATTCAAACATTCTAAAAAAGATTCAAACATTCTAAAAAAGATTCAAACATTCTAAAAACGATTCAAACATTCTAAAAAATTCTAAAAAAGATTCAAACATTCTAAAAACGATTCAAACATTCTAAAAACGATTCAAACATTCTAAAAAATTCTAAAAAAGATTCAAACATTCTAAAAACGATTCAAACATTCTAAAAACGATTCAAACATTCTAAAAAATTCTAAAAAAGATTCAAACATTCTAAAAACGATGCAAACATTCTAAAAAAGATTCAAACATTCTAGAAACGATTCAAACATTCTAAAAAGATTCAAACATTCTAAAAGGATTCAAACATTCTAAAAACGATTCAAACATTCTAAAAGGATTCAAACATTCTAAAAGGATTCAAACATTCTAAAAAAGATTCAAACATTCTAAAAGGATTCAAACATTCTAAAAAAGATTCAAACATTCTAAAAACGATTCAAACATTCTAAAAAGATTCAAACATTCTAAAAGGATTCAAACATTCTAAAAAAGATTTAAACATTCTAAAAACGATTCAAACATTCTAAAAAGATTCAAACATTCTAAAAACGATTAAATCATTCTAAAAACGATTCAAACATTCTAAAACGATTCAAACATTCTAAAAACGATGCAAACATTCTAAAAAAGATTCAAACATTCTAGAAACGATTCAAACATTCTAAAAAGATTCAAACATTCTAAAAGGATTCAAACATTCTAAAAGGATTCAAACATTCTAAAAAAGATTCAAACATTCTAAAAACGATTCAAACATTCTAAAAAAGGATTCAACCATTCTAAAAACGATTCAAACATTCTAAAAACGATTCAAACATTCTAAAAAA
Organism: Anarhichas minor; assembly: GCF_050575085.1. Taxonomy (NCBI): domain Eukaryota; kingdom Metazoa; phylum Chordata; class Actinopteri; order Perciformes; family Anarhichadidae; genus Anarhichas; species Anarhichas minor. Next base: position 314,145 of record NW_027466539.1, on the reverse strand, counting down.
GATTCAAACATTCTAAAAAAGATTCAAACATTCTAAAAATGATTCAAACATTCTAAAAACGATTCAAACATTCTAAAAAGATTCAAACATTCTAAAAACGATTCAAACATTCTAAAAAGATTCAAACATTCTAAAAACGATTAAATCATTCTAAAAAGGATTCAAACATTCTAAAAAGATTCAAACATTATAAAAAAGATTCAAACATTCTAAAAAAGATTCAAACATTCTAAAAACGATTCAAACATTCTAAAAACGATTCAAACATTCTAAAAAATTCTAATAACGATTCAAACATTCTAAAAGGATTCAAACATTCTAAAAAATTCTAAAAAAGATTCCAACATTCTAAAAACGATTCAAACATTCTAAAAACGATTCAAACATTCTAAAAACGATTCCAACATTCTAAAAACGATTAAATCATTCTAAAAAAGATCAAACATTCTAAAAAGATTCAAACATTATAAAAAGATTCAAACATTATAAAAAAGATTCAAACATTCTAAAAAAGATTCAAACATTCTAAAAACGATTCAAACATTCTAAAAAGATTCAAACATTCTAAAAAGATTCAAACATTCTAAAAAGATTCAAACATTCTAAAAAAGATTCAAACATTCTAAAAAGATTCAAACATTCTAAAAACGATTCAAACATTCTAAAAAGATTCAAACATTATAAAAAAGATTCAAACATTCTAAAAAAGATTCAAACATTCTAAAAGGATTCAAACATTCTAAAAAAGATTCAAACATTCTAAAAACGATTCAAACATTCTAAAAAGATTCAAACATTCTAAAAACGATTAAATCATTCTAAAAAAGATTCAAACATTCTAAAAAGATTCAAACATTCTAAAAAGATTCAAACATTCTAAAAAGATTCAAACATTATAAAAAAGATTCAAACATTCTAAAAAAGATTCAAACATTCTAAAAGGATTCAAACATTCTAAAAAAGATTCAAACATTCTAAAAACGATTCAAACATTCTAAAAAGATTCAAACATTCTAAAAACGATTAAATCATTCTAAAAAAGATTCAAACATTCTAAAAAGATTCAAACATTATAAAAAAGATTCAAACATTCTAAAAAAGATTCAAACATTCTAAAAGGATTCAAACATTCTAAAAAAGATTCAAACATTCTAAAAACGATTCAAACATTCTAAAAAGATTCAAACATTCTAAAAACGATTAAATCATTCTAAAAAAGATTCAAACATTCTAAAAGGATTCAAACATTCTAAAAAGATCAAACATTCTAAAAACGATTCCAACATTCTAAAAATGATTCAAACATTCTAAAAACGATTCAAACATTCTAAAAAGATTCAAACATTCTAAAAACGATTCAAACATTCTAAAAAGATTCAAACATTCTAAAAACGATTAAATCATTCTAAAAAGGATTCAAACATTCTAAAAAGATTCAAACATTATAAAAAAGATTCAAACATTCTAAAAACGATTCCAACATTCTAAAAACGATTAAATCATTCTAAAAACGATTCAAACATTCTAAAAAGATTCAAACATTCTAAAAAAGATTCAAACATTCTAAAAAAGATCAAACATTCTAAAAACGATTCAAACATTCTAAAAACGATTCAAACATTCTAAAAAAGATTCAAACATTCTAAAAAAGATTCAAACATTCTAAAAACGATTCAAACATTCTAAAAACGATTCAAACATTCTAAAAAAGGATTCAACCATTCTAAAAACGATTCAAACATTCTAAAAAAGATTCAAACATTCTAAAAACGATTCAAACATTCTAAAAAGATTCAAACATTCTAAAAACGATTCAAACATTCTAAAAAGATTCAAACATTCTAAAAACGATTAAATCATTCTAAAAAGGATTCAAACATTCTAAAAAGATTCAAACATTATAAAAAAGATTCAAACATTCTAAAAAAGATTCAAACATTCTAAAAACGATTCAAACATTCTAAAAACGATTCAAACATTCTAAAAAATTCTAATAACGATTCAAACATTCTAAAAGGATTCAAACATTCTAAAAAATTCTAAAAAAGATTCCAACATTCTAAAAACGATTCAAACATTCTAAAAACGATTCAAACATTCTAAAAAGATTCAAACATTCTAAAAAAGATTCAAACATTCTAAAAAAGATCAAACATTCTAAAAACGATTCAAACATTCTAAAAACGATTCAAACATTCTAAAAAAGATTCAAACATTCTAAAAAAGATTCAAACATTCTAAAAACGATTCAAACATTCTAAAAACGATTCAAACATTCTAAAAAAGGATTCAACCATTCTAAAAACGATTCAAACATTCTAAAAAAGATTCAAACATTCTAAAAACGATTCAAACATTCTAAAAAGATTCAAACATTCTAAAAACGATTCAAACATTCTAAAAAGATTCAAACATTCTAAAAACGATTAAATCATTCTAAAAAGGATTCAAACATTCTAAAAAGATTCAAACATTATAAAAAAGATTCAAACATTCTAAAAAAGATTCAAACATTCTAAAAACGATTCAAACATTCTAAAAACGATTCAAACATTCTAAAAAATTCTAATAACGATTCAAACATTCTAAAAGGATTCAAACATTCTAAAAAATTCTAAAAAAGATTCCAACATTCTAAAAACGATTCAAACATTCTAAAAACGATTCAAACATTCTAAAAACGATTCCAACATTCTAAAAACGATTAAATCATTCTAAAAAAGATCAAACATTCTAAAAACGATTCAAACATTCTAAAAACGATTCAAACATTCTAAAAAAGATTCAAACATTCTAAAAAAGATTCAAACATTCTAAAAACGATTCAAACATTCTAAAAAGATTCAAACATTCTAAAAACGATTCAAACATTCTAAAAAGATTCAAACATTCTAAAAACGATTCAAACATTCTAAAAAGATTCAAACATTCTAAAAACGATTAAATCATTCTAAAAAAGATTCAAACATTCTAAAAAGATTCAAACATTCTAAAAAGATTCAAACATTCTAAAAAGATTCAAACATTATAAAAAAGATTCAAACATTCTAAAAAAGATTCAAACATTCTAAAAGGATTCAAACATTCTAAAAAAGATTCAAACATTCTAAAAACGATTCAAACATTCTAAAAAGATTCAAACATTCTAAAAACGATTAAATCATTCTAAAAAAGATTCAAACATTCTAAAAAGATTCAAACATTATAAAAAAGATTCAAACATTCTAAAAAAGATTCAAACATTCTAAAAGGATTCAAACATTCTAAAAACGATTAAATCATTCTAAAAAAGATTCAAACATTCTAAAAGGATTCAAACATTCTAAAAAGATCAAACATTCTAAAAACGATTCCAACATTCTAAAAATGATTCAAACATTCTAAAAACGATTCAAACATTCTAAAAAGATTCAAACATTCTAAAAACGATTCAAACATTCTAAAAAGATTCAAACATTCTAAAAACGATTAAATCATTCTAAAAAGGATTCAAACATTCTAAAAAGATTCAAACATTATAAAAAAGATTCAAACATTCTAAAAACGATTCCAACATTCTAAAAACGATTAAATCATTCTAAAAACGATTCAAACATTCTAAAAAGATTCAAACATTCTAAAAAAGATTCAAACATTCTAAAAAAGATCAAACATTCTAAAAACGATTCAAACATTCTAAAAACGATTCAAACATTCTAAAAAAGATTCAAACATTCTAAAAAAGATTCAAACATTCTAAAAACGATTCAAACATTCTAAAAACGATTCAAACATTCTAAAAAAGGATTCAACCATTCTAAAAACGATTCAAACATTCTAAAAAAGATTCAAACATTCTAAAAACGATTCAAACATTCTAAAAAGATTCAAACATTCTAAAAACGATTCAAACATTCTAAAAAGATTCAAACATTCTAAAAACGATTAAATCATTCTAAAAAGGATTCAAACATTCTAAAAAGATTCAAACATTATAAAAAAGATTCAAACATTCTAAAAAAGATTCAAACATTCTAAAAACGATTCAAACATTCTAAAAACGATTCAAACATTCTAAAAAATTCTAATAACGATTCAAACATTCTAAAAGGATTCAAACATTCTAAAAAATTCTAAAAAAGATTCCAACATTCTAAAAACGATTCAAACATTCTAAAAACGATTCAAACATTCTAAAAAGATTCAAACATTCTAAAAAAGATTCAAACATTCTAAAAAAGATCAAACATTCTAAAAACGATTCAAACATTCTAAAAACGATTCAAACATTCTAAAAAAGATTCAAACATTCTAAAAAAGATTCAAACATTCTAAAAACGATTCAAACATTCTAAAAACGATTCAAACATTCTAAAAAAGGATTCAACCATTCTAAAAACGATTCAAACATTCTAAAAAAGATTCAAACATTCTAAAAACGATTCAAACATTCTAAAAAGATTCAAACATTCTAAAAACGATTCAAACATTCTAAAAAGATTCAAACATTCTAAAAACGATTAAATCATTCTAAAAAGGATTCAAACATTCTAAAAAGATTCAAACATTATAAAAGAGATTCAAACATTCTAAAAAAGATTCAAACATTCTAAAAACGATTCAAACATTCTAAAAACGATTCAAACATTCTAAAAAATTCTAATAACGATTCAAACATTCTAAAAGGATTCAAACATTCTAAAAAATTCTAAAAAAGATTCCAACATTCTAAAAACGATTCAAACATTCTAAAAACGATTCAAACATTCTAAAAACGATTCCAACATTCTAAAAACGATTAAATCATTCTAAAAAAGATCAAACATTCTAAAAACGATTCAAACATTCTAAAAACGATTCAAACATTCTAAAAAAGATTCAAACATTCTAAAAAAGATTCAAACATTCTAAAAACGATTCAAACATTCTAAAAAGATTCAAACATTCTAAAAACGATTCAAACATTCTAAAAAGATTCAAACATTCTAAAAACGATTAAATCATTCTAAAAAGGATTCAAACATTCTAAAAACGATTCAAACATTCTAAAAAGATTCAAACATTCTAAAAAGATTCAAACATTCTAAAAAGATTCAAACATTATAAAAAAGATTCAAACATTCTAAAAAAGATTCAAACATTCTAAAAACGATTCAAACATTCTAAAAAGATTCAAACATTCTAAAAAGATTCAAACATTCTAAAAAGATTCAAACATTATAAAAAAGATTCAAACATTCTAAAAAAGATTCAAACATTCTAAAAGGATTCAAACATTCTAAAAAAGATTCAAACATTCTAAAAACGATTCAAACATTCTAAAAAGATTCAAACATTCTAAAAACGATTAAATCATTCTAAAAAAGATTCAAACATTCTAAAAAGATTCAAACATTCTAAAAAGATTCAAACATTCTAAAAAGATTCAAACATTATAAAAAAGATTCAAACATTCTAAAAAAGATTCAAACATTCTAAAAGGATTCAAACATTATAAAAAAGATTCAAACATTCTAAAAACGATTAAATCATTCTAAAAACGATTCCAACATTCTAAAAACGATTAAATCATTCTAAAAACGATTAAATCATTCTAAAAAGGATTCAAACATTCTAAAAACGATTCAAACATTCTAAAAAGATTCAAACATTCTAAAAACGATTCAAACATTCTAAAAAGATTCAAACATTCTAAAAAGGATTCAAACATTCTAAAAAGATTCAAACATTATAAAAAAGATTCAAACATTCTAAAAAAGATTCAAACATTCTAAAAACGATTCAAACATTCTAAAAAGATTCAAACATTCTAAAAACGATTCACACATTCTAAAAATGATTCAAACATTCTTAAAAATTCTAAAAAAGATTCAAACATTCTAAAAGGATTCAAACATGCTAAAAACGATTCAAACATTCTAAAAAGATGCAAACATTCTAAAAACGATTCACACATTCTAAAAACGATTAAATCATTCTAAAAACGATTCAAACATTCTAAAAAGATTCAAACATTCTAAAAAATTCTAAAAACGATTCCAACATTCTAAAAACGATTAAATCATTCTAAAAACGATTCCAACATTCTAAAAACGATTAAATCATTCTAAAAACGATTAAATCATTCTAAAAAGGATTCAAACATTCTAAAAACGATTCAAACATTCTAAAAAGATTCAAACATTCTAAAAACGATTCAAACATTCTAAAAAGATTCAAACATTCTAAAAAGATTCAAACATTCTAAAAAGATTCAAACATTATAAAAAAGATTCAAACATTCTAAAAAGGATTCAAACATTCTAAAAAGATTCAAACATTATAAAAAAGATTCAAACATTCTAAAAAAGATTCAAACATTCTAAAAACGATTCAAACATTCTAAAAAGATTCAAACATTCTAAAAACGATTCACACATTCTAAAAATGATTCAAACATTCTTAAAAATTCTAAAAAAGATTCAAACATTCTAAAAGGATTCAAACATGCTAAAAACGATTCAAACATTCTAAAAAGATGCAAACATTCTAAAAACGATTCACACATTCTAAAAAGTTTCAAACATTCTAAAAAGATTCAAACATTCTAAAAACGATTCAAACATTCTAAAAAATTCTAAAAAAGATTCAAACATTCTAAAAGGATTAAAACATTCTTAAAACGATTCAAACATTCTAAAAACGATTCAAACATTCTAAAAACGATTCACACATTCTAAAAATGATTCAAACATTCTTAAAAATTCTAAAAAAGATTCAAACATTCTAAAAGGATTCAAACATTCTAAAAACGATTCAAACATTCTAAAAAGATTCAAACATTCTAAAAACGATTCACACATTCTAAAAAGATTCAAACATTCTAAAAACGATTCAAACATTCTAAAAACGATTCAAACATTCTAAAAAAGATTCAAACATTCTAAAAAAATCTAAAAAAGATTCAAACATTCTAAAAACGATTAAATCATTCTAAAAACGATTCAAACATTCTAAAAAGATCAAACATTCTAAAAACGATTCAAACATTCTAAAAAATTCTAAAAAAGATTCAAACATTCTAAAAAGATTCAAACATTCTAAAAAAGATTCAAACATTCTAAAAGGATTCAAACATTCTAAAAAAGATTCAAACATTCTAAAAACGATTCAAACATTCTAAAAAAGATTCAAACATTCTAAAAGGATTCAAACATTCTAAAAACGATTAAATCATTCTAAAAACGATTCAAACATTCTAAAAACGATTCAAACATTCTAAAAACGATTCACACATTCTAAAAATGATTCAAACATTCTTAAAAATTCTAAAAAAGATTCAAACATTCTAAAAGGATTCAAACATTCTAAAAACGATTCAAACATTCTAAAAAGATCAAACATTCTAAAAACGATTCAAACATTCTAAAGACGATTCAAACATTCTAAAAAGATCAAACATTCTAAAAACGATTCACACATTCTAAAAAGATTCAAACATTCTAAAAACGATTCAAACATTCTAAAAACGATTCAAACATTCTAAAAAAGATTCAAACATTCTAAAAAAATCTAAAAAAGATTCAAACATTCTAAAAACGATTAAATCATTCTAAAAACGATTCAAACATTCTAAAAAGATCAAACATTCTAAAAACGATTCAAACATTCTAAAAAATTCTAAAAACGATTCAAACATTCTAAAAAGATTCAAACATTCTAAAAAAGATTCAAACATTCTAAAAGGATTCAAACATTCTAAAAAAGATTCAAACATTCTAAAAACGATTCAAACATTCTAAAAAAGATTCAAACATTCTAAAAGGATTCAAACATTCTAAAAACGATTAAATCATTCTAAAAACGATTCAAACATTCTAAAAACGATTCAAACATTCTAAAAACGATTCACACATTCTAAAAATGATTCAAACATTCTTAAAAATTCTAAAAAAGATTCAAACATTCTAAAAGGATTCAAACATTCTAAAAACGATTCAAACATTCTAAAAAGATCAAACATTCTAAAAACGATTCAAACATTCTAAAGACGATTCAAACATTCTAAAAAGATCAAACATTCTAAAAACGATTCAAACATTCTAAAAAAGATTCAAACATTCTAAAAACGATTCAAACATTCTAAAAACGATTCAAACATTCTAAAAACGATTCACACATTCTAAAAATGATTCAAACATTCTTAAAAATTCTAAAAAAGATTCAAACATTCTAAAAGGATTCAAACATTCTAAAAACGATTCAAACATTCTAAAAAGATCAAACATTCTAAAAACGATTCAAACATTCTAAAGACGATTCAAACATTCTAAAAAGATCAAACATTCTAAAAACGATTCAAACATTCTAAAAAGATCAAACATTCTAAAAACGATTCAAACATTCTAAAAACGATTCAAACATTCTAAAAACGATTCAAACATTCTAAAAACGATTCAAACATTCTAAAAACGATTCAAACATTCTAAAAAAGATTCAAACATTCTAAAAGGATTCAAACATTCTAAAAAAGATTCAAACATTCTAAAAACGATTCAAACATTCTAAAAAGATTCAAACATTCTAAAAACGATTCAAACATTCTAAAAAAGATTCAAACATTCTAAAAACGATTCAAACATTCTAAAAAGATCAAACATTCTAAAAACGATTCAAACATTCTAAAAAATTCTAAAAAAGATTCAAACATTCTAAAAGGATTCAAACATTCTAAAAACGATTCAATCATTCTAAAAACGATTCAAACATTCTAAAAGGATTCAAACATTCTTAAAACGATTCAAACATTCTAAAAAAGATTCAAACATTCTAAAAGGATTCAAACATTCTAAAAAAGATTCAAACATTCTAAAAACGATTCAAACATTCTAAAAGGATTCAAACATTCTTAAAACGATTCAAACATTCTAAAAACGATTCAAACATTCTAAAAACGATTCAAACATTCTAAAAACGATTCAAACATTCTAAAAAAGATTCAAACATTCTAAAAGGATTCAAACATTCTAAAAAAGATTCAAACATTCTAAAAACGATTCAAACATTCTAAAAAGATTCAAACATTCTAAAAACGATTCAAACATTCTAAAAGGATTCAAACATTCTAAAAACGATTCAAACATTCTAAAAAGATCAAACATTCTAAAAACGATTCAAACATTCTAAAAACGATTCAAACATTCTAAAAACGATTCAAACATTCTAAAAACGATTCACACATTCTAAAAATGATTCAAACATTCTTAAAAATTCTAAAAAAGATTCAAACATTCTAAAAGGATTCAAACATTCTAAAAACGATTCAAACATTCTAAAAAGATTCAAACATTCTAAAAACGATTCACACATTCTAAAAAGATTCAAACATTCTAAAAACGATTCAAACATTCTAAAAGGATTAAATCATTCTAAAAATGATTCAAACATTCTAAAAAGATCAAACATTCTAAAAACGATTCAAACATTCTAAAAAGATTCAAGCATTCTAAAAACGATTCACACATTCTAAAAAGATTCAAACATTCTAAAAACGATTCAAACATTCTAAAAACGATTCAAACATTCTAAAAAAGATTCAAACATTCTAAAAACGATTAAATCATTCTAAAAACGATTCAAACATTCTAAAAAGATCAAACATTCTAAAAGGATTCAAACATTCTAAAAAAGATTCAAACATTCTAAAAACGATTCAAACATTCTAAAAAGATTCAATCATTCTAAAAACGATTCAAACATTCTAAAAAGATCAAACATTCTAAAAACGATTCAAACATTCTAAAAAATTCTAAAAAAGATTCAAACATTCTAAAAAGATTCAAACATTCTAAAAAAGATTCAAACATTCTAAAAGGATTCAAACATTCTAAAAAAGATTCAAACATTCTAAAAACGATTCAAACATTCTAAAAAAGATTCAAACATTCTAAAAGGATTCAAACATTCTAAAAACGATTAAATCATTCTAAAAACGATTCAAACATTCTAAAAACGATTCAAACATTCTAAAAACGATTCACACATTCTAAAAATGATTCAAACATTCTTAAAAATTCTAAAAAAGATTCAAACATTCTAAAAGGATTCAAACATTCTAAAAACGATTCAAACATTCTAAAAAGATCAAACATTCTAAAAACGATTCAAACATTCTAAAGACGATTCAAACATTCTAAAAAGATCAAACATTCTAAAAACGATTCACACATTCTAAAAAGATTCAAACATTCTAAAAACGATTCAAACATTCTAAAAACGATTCAAACATTCTAAAAAAGATTCAAACATTCTAAAAAAATCTAAAAAAGATTCAAACATTCTAAAAACGATTAAATCATTCTAAAAACGATTCAAACATTCTAAAAAGATCAAACATTCTAAAAACGATTCAAACATTCTAAAAAATTCTAAAAACGATTCAAACATTCTAAAAAGATTCAAACATTCTAAAAAAGATTCAAACATTCTAAAAGGATTCAAACATTCTAAAAAAGATTCAAACATTCTAAAAACGATTCAAACATTCTAAAAAAGATTCAAACATTCTAAAAGGATTCAAACATTCTAAAAACGATTAAATCATTCTAAAAACGATTCAAACATTCTAAAAACGATTCAAACATTCTAAAAACGATTCACACATTCTAAAAATGATTCAAACATTCTTAAAAATTCTAAAAAAGATTCAAACATTCTAAAAGGATTCAAACATTCTAAAAACGATTCAAACATTCTAAAAAGATCAAACATTCTAAAAACGATTCAAACATTCTAAAGACGATTCAAACATTCTAAAAAGATCAAACATTCTAAAAACGATTCAAACATTCTAAAAAAGATTCAAACATTCTAAAAACGATTCAAACATTCTAAAAACGATTCAAACATTCTAAAAACGATTCACACATTCTAAAAATGATTCAAACATTCTTAAAAATTCTAAAAAAGATTCAAACATTCTAAAAGGATTCAAACATTCTAAAAACGATTCAAACATTCTAAAAAGATCAAACATTCTAAAAACGATTCAAACATTCTAAAGACGATTCAAACATTCTAAAAAGATCAAACATTCTAAAAACGATTCAAACATTCTAAAAAGATCAAACATTCTAAAAACGATTCAAACATTCTAAAAACGATTCAAACATTCTAAAAACGATTCAAACATTCTAAAAACGATTCAAACATTCTAAAAACGATTCAAACATTCTAAAAAAGATTCAAACATTCTAAAATGATTCAAACATTCTAAAAAAGATTCAAACATTCTAAAAACGATTCAAACATTCTAAAAAGATTCAAACATTCTAAAAACGATTCAAACATTCTAAAAAAGATTCAAACATTCTAAAAACGATTCAAACATTCTAAAAAGATCAAACATTCTAAAAACGATTCAAACATTCTAAAAAAGATTCAAACATTCTTAAAAATTCTAAAAAAGATTCAAACATTCTAAAAGGATTCAAACATTCTAAAAACGATTCAATCATTCTAAAAACGATTCAAACATTCTAAAAGGATTCAAACATTCTTAAAACGATTCAAACATTCTAAAAAAGATTCAAACATTCTAAAAGGATTCAAACATTCTAAAAAAGATTCAAACATTCTAAAAACGATTCAAACATTCTAAAAGGATTCAAACATTCTTAAAACGATTCAAACATTCTAAAAACGATTCAAACATTCTAAAAACGATTCAAACATTCTAAAAACGATTCAAACATTCTAAAAAAGATTCAAACATTCTAAAAGGATTCAAACATTCTAAAAAAGATTCAAACATTCTAAAAACGATTCAAACATTCTAAAAAGATTCAAACATTCTAAAAACGATTCAAACATTCTAAAAGGATTCAAACATTCTAAAAACGATTCAAACATTCTAAAAAGATCAAACATTCTAAAAACGATTCAAACATTCTAAAAACGATTCAAACATTCTAAAAACGATTCAAACATTCTAAAAACGATTCACACATTCTAAAAATGATTCAAACATTCTTAAAAATTCTAAAAAAGATTCAAACATTCTAAAAGGATTCAAACATTCTAAAAACGATTCAAACATTCTAAAAAGATTCAAACATTCTAAAAACGATTCACACATTCTAAAAAGATTCAAACATTCTAAAAACGATTCAAACATTCTAAAAGGATTAAATCATTCTAAAAATGATTCAAACATTCTAAAAAGATCAAACATTCTAAAAACGATTCAAACATTCTAAAAAGATTCAAGCATTCTAAAAACGATTCACACATTCTAAAAAGATTCAAACATTCTAAAAACGATTCAAACATTCTAAAAACGATTCAAACATTCTAAAAAAGATTCAAACATTCTAAAAACGATTAAATCATTCTAAAAACGATTCAAACATTCTAAAAAGATCAAACATTCTAAAAGGATTCAAACATTCTAAAAAAGATTCAAACATTCTAAAAACGATTCAAACATTCTAAAAAGATTCAAACATTCTAAAAACGATTCAAACATTCTAAAAAGATTCAAACATTCTAAAAAAGATTCAAACATTCTAAAAGGATTCAAACATTCTAAAAACGATTAAATCATTCTAAAAACGATTCAAACATTCTAAAAACGATTCAAACATTCTAAAAACGATTCAAACATTCTAAAAACGATTCAAACATTCTAAAAAATTCTAAAAAAGATTCAAACATTCTAAAAGGATTCAAACATTCTTAAAACGATTCAAACATTCTAAAAAAGATTCAAACATTCTAAAAGGATTCAAACATTCTTAAAACGATTCAAACATTCTAAAAACGATTCAAACATTCTAAAAACGATTCAAACATTCTAAAAAATTCTAAAAAAGATTCAAACATTCTAAAAGGATTCAAACATTCTTAAAACGATTCAAACATTCTAAAAACGATTCAAACATTCTAAAAACGATTCAAACATTCTAAAAACGATTCAAACATTCTAAAAAATTCTAAAAAAGATTCAAACATTCTAAAAGGATTCAAACATTCTAAAAGGATTCAAACATTCTAAAAAAGATTCAAACATTCTAAAAACGATTCAAACATTCTAAAAACGATTCAAACATTCTAAAAAAGATTCAAACATTCTAAAAACGATTCAAACATTCTAAAAAGATCAAACATTCTAAAAACGATTCAAACATTCTAAAAAATTCTAAAAAAGATTCAAACATTCTAAAAGGATTCAAACATTCTAAAAACGATTCAAACATTCTAAAAGGATTCAAACATTCTTAAAACGATTCACACATTCTAAAAATGATTCAAACATTCTTAAAAATTCTAAAAAAGATTCAAACATTCTAAAAGGATTCAAACATTCTTAAAACGATTCAAACATTCTAAAAACGATTCAAACATTCTAAAAACGATTCAAACATTCTAAAAACGATTCAAACATTCTAAAAACGATTCAAACATTCTAAAAAATTCTAAAAAAGATTCAAACATTCTAAAAGGATTCAAACATTCTTAAAACGATTCAAACATTCTAAAAAAGATTCAAACATTCTAAAAGGATTCAAACATTCTTAAAACGATTCAAACATTCTAAAAACGATTCAAACATTCTAAAAACGATTCAAACATTCTAAAAAATTCTAAAAAAGATTCAAACATTCTAAAAGGATTCAAAACATTCTTAAAACGATTCAAACATTCTAAAAACGATTCAAACATTCTAAAAACGATTCAAACATTCTAAAAACGATTCAAACATTCTAAAAAATTCTAAAAAAGATTCAAACATTCTAAAAGGATTCAAACATTCTAAAAGGATTCAAACATTCTAAAAACGATTCAAACATTCTAAAAAAGATTCAAACATTCTAAAAACGATTCAAACATTCTAAAAAGATCAAACATTCTAAAAACGATTCAAACATTCTAAAAAAGATTCAAACATTCTAAAAACGATTCAAACATTCTTAAAACGATTCACACATTCTAAAAATGATTCAAACATTCTTAAAAATTCTAAAAAAGATTCAAACATTCTAAAAGGATTCAAACATTCTTAAAACGATTCAAACATTCTAAAAACGATTCAAACATTCTAAAAACGATTCAAACATTCTAAAAACGATTCAAACATTCTAAAAAGATTCAAACATTCTAAAAGGATTCAAACATTCTTAAAACGATTCAAACATTCTAAAAACGATTCAAACATTCTAAAAAAGATTCAAACATTCTAAAAGGATTCAAACATTCTTAAAACGATTCAAACATTCTAAAAACGATTCAAACATTCTAAAAAATTTTAAAAAAGATTCAAACATTCTAAAAGGATTCAAACATTCTTAAAACGATTCAAACATTCTAAAAACGATTCAAACATTCTAAAAACGATTCAAACATTCTAAAAAATTCTAAAAAAGATTCAAACATTCTAAAAGGATTCAAACATTCTTAAAACGATTCAAACATTCTAAAAAAGATTCAAACATTCTAAAAGGATTCAAACATTCTTAAAACGATTCAAACATTCTAAAAACGATTCAAACATTCTAAAAACGATTCAAACATTCTAAAAACGATTCAAACATTCTAAAAAAGATTCAAACATTCTAAAAACGATTCAAACATTCTAAAAACGATTCAAACATTCTAAAAAATTCTAAAAAAGATTCAAACATTCTAAAAGGATTCAAACATTCTAAAAGGATTCAAACATTCTAAAAACGATTCAAACATTCTAAAAAAGATTCAAACATTCTAAAAACGATTCAAACATTCTAAAAAGATCAAACATTCTAAAAACGATTCAAACATTCTAAAAAAGATTCAAACATTCTAAAAACGATTCAAACATTCTTAAAACGATTCACACATTCTAAAAATGATTCAAACATTCTTAAAAATTCTAAAAAAGATTCAAACATTCTAAAAGGATTCAAACATTCTTAAAACGATTCAAACATTCTAAAAACGATTCAAACATTCTAAAAACGATTCAAACATTCTAAAAACGATTCAAACATTCTAAAAAGATTCAAACATTCTAAAAACGATTCACACATTCTAAAAATGATTCAAACATTCTTAAAAATTCTGAAAAAGATTCAAACATTCTAAAAACGATTCACACATTCTAAAAGGATTCAAACATTCTTAAAAATTCTAAAAAAGATTCAAACATTCTAAAAGGATTCAAACATTCTTAAAACGATTCAAACATTCTAAAAACGATTCAAACATTCTAAAAAAGATTCAAACATTCTAAAAGGATTCAAACATTCTTAAAACGATTCAAACATTCTAAAAACGATTCAAACATTCTAAAAAATTCTAAAAAAGATTCAAACATTCTAAAAGGATTCAAACATTCTTAAAACGATTCAAACATTCTAAAAACGATTCAAACATTCTAAAAACGATTCAAACATTCTAAAAAATTCTAAAAAAGATTCAAACATTCTAAAAGGATTCAAACATTCTTAAAACGATTCAAACATTCTAAAAAAGATTCAAACATTCTAAAAGGATTCAAACATTCTTAAAACGATTCAAACATTCTAAAAACGATTCAAACATTCTAAAAACGATTCAAACATTCTAAAAACGATTCAAACATTCTAAAAAAGATTCAAACATTCTAAAAACGATTCAAACATTCTAAAAAGATCAAACATTCTAAAAACGATTCAAACATTCTAAAAAATTCTAAAAAAGATTCAAACATTCTAAAAGGATTCAAACATTCTAAAAACGATTCAATCATTCTAAAAACGATTCAAACATTCTAAAAGGATTCAAACATTCTTAAAACGATTCACACATTCTAAAAATGATTCAAACATTCTAAAAGGATTCAAACATTCTTAAAATGATTCAAACATTCTAAAAACGATTCAAACATTCTAAAAACGATTCAAACATTCTAAAAACGATTCAAACATTCTAAAAAGATTCAAACATTCTAAAAACGATTCACACATTCTAAAAATGATTCAAACATTCTTAAAAATTCTGAAAAAGATTCAAACATTCTAAAAACGATTCACACATTCTAAAAAAGATTCAAACATTCTAAAAGGATTCAAACATTCTTAAAACGATTCAAACATTCTAAAAACGATTCAAACATTCTAAAAAAGATTCAAACATTCTAAAAGGATTCAAACATTCTTAAAACGATTCAAACATTCTAAAAACGATTCAAACATTCTAAAAAATTCTAAAAAAGATTCAAACATTCTAAAAGGATTCAAACATTCTTAAAACGATTCAAACATTCTAAAAACGATTCAAACATTCTAAAAACGATTCAAACATTCTAAAAAATTCTAAAAACGATTCAAACATTCTAAAAACGATTCAAACATTCTAAAAACGATTCAAACATTCTAAAAAAGATTCAAACATTCTAAAAGGATTCAAACATTCTAAAAAAGATTCAAACATTCTAAAAACGATTCAAACATTCTAAAAAGATTCAAACATTCTAAAAACGATTCAAACATTCTAAAAAAGATTCAAACATTCTAAAAGGATTCAAACATTCTAAAAACGATTCAATCATTCTAAAAACGATTCAAACATTCTAAAAAAATTCTAAAAAAGATTCAAACATTCTAAAAGGATTCAAACATGCTAAAAACGATTCAAACATTCTAAAAAGATTCAAACATTCTAAAAACGATTCACACATTCTACAAAGATTCAAACATTCTAAAAAGATTCAAACATTCTAAAAACGATTCAAACATTCTAAAAAATTCTAAAAAAGATTCAAACATTCTAAAAGGATTCAAACATTCTTAAAACGATTCAAACAACGATTCAAACATTCTAAAAACGATTCAAACATTCTAAAAACGATTCAAACATTCTAAAAAATTCTAAAAAAGATTCAAACATTCTAAAAGGATTCAAACATTCTTAAAACGATTCAAACATTCTAAAAACGATTCAAACATTCTAAAAACGATTCAAACATTCTAAAAACGATTCAAACATTCTAAAAAAGATTCAAACATTCTAAAAGGATTCAAACATTCTAAAAAAGATTCAAACATTCTAAAAACGATTCAAACATTCTAAAAAGATTCAAACATTCTAAAAACGATTCAAACATTCTAAAAACGATTCAAACATTCTAAAAACGATTCAAACATTCTAAAAAGATCAAACATTCTAAAAACGATTCAAACATTCTAAAAGGATTCAAACATTCTAAAAACGATTCAATCATTCTAAAAACGATTCAAACATTCTAAAAACGATTCACACATTCTAAAAATGATTCAAACATTCTTAAAAATTCTAAAAAAGATTCAAACATTCTAAAAGGATTCAAACATTCTAAAAACGATTCAAACATTCTAAAAAGATTCAAACATTCTAAAAACGATTCACACATTCTAAAAAGATTCAAACATTCTAAAAACGATTCAAACATTCTAAAAACGATTCAAACATTCTAAAAAAGATTCAAACATTCTAAAAAAATCTAAAAAAGATTCAAACATTCTAAAAACGATTAAATCATTCTAAAAACGATTCAAACATTCTAAAAAGATCAAACATTCTAAAAACGATTCAAACATTCTAAAAAATTCTAAAAAAGATTCAAACATTCTAAAAGGATTCAAACATTCTAAAAACGATTCAAACATTCTAAAAAGATTCAAACATTCTAAAAAAGATTCAAACATTCTAAAAGGATTCAAACATTCTAAAAAAGATTCAAACATTCTAAAAACGATTCAAACATTCTAAAAAGATTCAAACATTCTAAAAAAGATTCAAACATTCTAAAAACGATTCAAACATTCTAAAAAAGATTCAAACATTCTAAAAAAATCTAAAAAAGATTCAAACATTCTAAAAACGATTAAATCATTCTAAAAACGATTCAAACATTCTAAAAAGATCAAACATTCTAAAAACGATTCAAACATTCTAAAAAATTCTAAAAAAGATTCAAACATTCTAAAAGGATTCAAACATTCTAAAAAAGATTCAAACATTCTAAAAACGATTCAAACATTCTAAAAACGATTCAAACATTCTAAAAATGATTCAAACATTCTTAAAAATTCTAAAAAAGATTCAAACATTCTAAAAGGATTCAAACATGCTAAAAACGATTCAAACATTCTAAAAAGATTCAAACATTCTAAAAACGATTCACACATTCTAAAAAGATTCAAACATTCTAAAAAGATTCAAACATTCTAAAAACGATTCAAACATTCTAAAAAATTCTAAAAAAGATTCAAACATTCTAAAAGGATTCAAACATTCTTAAAACGATTCAAACATTCTAAAAACGATTCAAACATTCTAAAAAATTCTAAAAAAGATTCAAACATTCTAAAAGGATTCAAACATTCTTAAAACGATTCAAACATTCTAAAAATGATTCAAACATTCTAAAAACGATTCAAACATTCTAAAAACGATTCAAACATTCTAAAAAATTCTAAAAAAGATTCAAACATTCTAAAAGGATTCAAACATTCTTAAAACGATTCAAACATTCTAAAAACGATTCAAACATTCTAAAAACGATTCAACCATTCTAAAAACGATTCAAACATTCTAAAAAAGATTCAAACATTCTAAAAATGATTCAAACATTCTTAAAAATTCTAAAAAAGATTCAAACATTCTAAAAACGATTAAATCATTCTAAAAACGATTCAAACATTCTAAAAAGATCAAACATTCTAAAAACGATTCAAACATTCTAAACAATTCTAAAAACGATTCAAACATTCTAAAAAGATTCAAACATTCTAAAAAAGATTCAAACATTCTAAAAGGATTCAAACATTCTAAAAACGATTCAAACATTCTAAAAAGATCAAACATTCTAAAAACGATTCAAACATTCTAAAGACGATTCAAACATTCTAAAAAGATCAAACATTCTAAAAACGATTCAAACATTCTAAAAAATTCTAAAAAAGATTCAAACATTCTAAAAGGATTCAAACATTCTTAAAACGATTCAAACATTCTAAAAAGATTCAAACATTCTAAAAACGATTCACACATTCTAAAAAGATTCAAACATTCTAAAAACGATTCAAACATTCTAAAAGGATTAAATCATTCTAAAAATGATTCAAACATTCTAAAAAGATCAAACATTCTAAAAACGATTCAAACATTCTAAAAAGATTCAAACATTCTAAAAACGATTCACACATTCTAAAAAGATTCAAACATTCTAAAAACGATTCAAACATTCTAAAAACGATTCAAACATTCTAAAAAAGATTCAAACATTCTAAAAACGATTAAATCATTCTAAAAACGATTCAAACATTCTAAAAAGATCAAACATTCTAAAAGGATTCAAACATTCTAAAAAAGATTCAAACATTCTAAAAACGATTCAAACATTCTAAAAAGATTCAAACATTCTAAAAACGATTCAAACATTCTAAAAAGATTCAAACATTCTAAAAAAGATTCAAACATTCTAAAAGGATTCAAACATTCTAAAAACGATTAAATCATTCTAAAAACGATTCAAACATTCTAAAAACGATTCAAACATTCTAAAAACGATTCAAACATTCTAAAAACGATTCAAACATTCTAAAAAATTCTAAAAAAGATTCAAACATTCTAAAAGGATTCAAACATTCTTAAAACGATTCAAACATTCTAAAAAAGATTCAAACATTCTAAAAGGATTCAAACATTCTTAAAACGATTCAAACATTCTAAAAACGATTCAAACATTCTAAAAACGATTCAAACATTCTAAAAAGATTCAAACATTCTAAAAAAGATTCAAACATTCTTAAAACGATTCAAACATTCTAAAAAAGATTCAAACATTCTAAAAGGATTCAAACATTCTTAAAACGATTCAAACATTCTAAAAACGATTCAAACATTCTAAAAACGATTCAAACATTCTAAAAAATTCTAAAAAAGATTCAAACATTCTAAAAGGATTCAAACATTCTTAAAACGATTCAAACATTCTAAAAAAGATTCAAACATTCTAAAAGGATTCAAACATTCTTAAAACGATTCAAACATTCTAAAAACGATTCAAACATTCTAAAAACGATTCAAACATTCTAAAAAATTCTAAAAAAGATTCAAACATTCTAAAAGGATTCAAACATTCTTAAAACGATTCAAACATTCTAAAAACGATTCAAACATTCTAAAAACGATTCAAACATTCTAAAAACGATTCAAACATTCTAAAAAATTCTAAAAAAGATTCAAACATTCTAAAAGGATTCAAACATTCTAAAAGGATTCAAACATTCTAAAAAAGATTCAAACATTCTAAAAACGATTCAAACATTCTAAAAAAGATTCAAACATTCTAAAAACGATTCAAACATTCTAAAAAGATCAAACATTCTAAAAACGATTCAAACATTCTAAAAAATTCTAAAAAAGATTCAAACATTCTAAAAGGATTCAAACATTCTAAAAACGATTCAAACATTCTAAAAGGATTCAAACATTCTTAAAACGATTCACACATTCTAAAAATGATTCAAACATTCTTAAAAATTCTAAAAAAGATTCAAACATTCTAAAAGGATTCAAACATTCTTAAAACGATTCAAACATTCTAAAAACGATTCAAACATTCTAAAAACGATTCAAACATTCTAAAAACGATTCAAACATTCTAAAAACGATTCAAACATTCTAAAAAATTCTAAAAAAGATTCAAACATTCTAAAAGGATTCAAACATTCTTAAAACGATTCAAACATTCTAAAAAAGATTCAAACATTCTAAAAGGATTCAAACATTCTTAAAACGATTCAAACATTCTAAAAACGATTCAAACATTCTAAAAACGATTCAAACATTCTAAAAAATTCTAAAAAAGATTCAAACATTCTAAAAGGATTCAAACATTCTAAAAACGATTCAAACATTCTAAAAGGATTCAAACATTCTTAAAACGATTCACACATTCTAAAAATGATTCAAACATTCTTAAAAATTCTAAAAAAGATTCAAACATTCTAAAAGGATTCAAACATTCTTAAAACGATTCAAACATTCTAAAAACGATTCAAACATTCTAAAAACGATTCAAACATTCTAAAAACGATTCAAACATTCTAAAAAGATTCAAACATTCTAAAAACGATTCACACATTCTAAAAATGATTCAAACATTCTTAAAAATTCTGAAAAAGATTCAAACATTCTAAAAACGATTCACACATTCTAAAAGGATTCAAACATTCTTAAAACGATTCACACATTCTAAAAATGATTCAAACATTCTTAAAAATTCTAAAAAAGATTCAAACATTCTAAAAGGATTCAAACATTCTTAAAACGATTCAAACATTCTAAAAACGATTCAAACATTCTAAAAAAGATTCAAACATTCTAAAAGGATTCAAACATTCTTAAAACGATTCAAACATTCTAAAAACGATTCAAACATTCTAAAAAATTCTAAAAAAGATTCAAACATTCTAAAAGGATTCAAACATTCTTAAAACGATTCAAACATTCTAAAAACGATTCAAACATTCTAAAAACGATTCAAACATTCTAAAAAATTCTAAAAAAGATTCAAACATTCTAAAAGGATTCAAACATTCTTAAAACGATTCAAACATTCTAAAAAAGATTCAAACATTCTAAAAGGATTCAAACATTCTTAAAACGATTCAAACATTCTAAAAACGATTCAAACATTCTAAAAACGATTCAAACATTCTAAAAACGATTCAAACATTCTAAAAAAGATTCAAACATTCTAAAAACGATTCAAACATTCTAAAAAGATCAAACATTCTAAAAACGATTCAAACATTCTAAAAAATTCTAAAAAAGATTCAAACATTCTAAAAGGATTCAAACATTCTAAAAACGATTCAATCATTCTAAAAACGATTCAAACATTCTAAAAGGATTCAAACATTCTTAAAACGATTCACACATTCTAAAAATGATTCAAACATTCTAAAAGGATTCAAACATTCTTAAAATGATTCAAACATTCTAAAAACGATTCAAACATTCTAAAAACGATTCAAACATTCTAAAAACGATTCAAACATTCTAAAAAGATTCAAACATTCTAAAAACGATTCACACATTCTAAAAATGATTCAAACATTCTTAAAAATTCTGAAAAAGATTCAAACATTCTAAAAACGATTCACACATTCTAAAAAAGATTCAAACATTCTAAAAGGATTCAAACATTCTTAAAACGATTCAAACATTCTAAAAACGATTCAAACATTCTAAAAAAGATTCAAACATTCTAAAAGGATTCAAACATTCTTAAAACGATTCAAACATTCTAAAAACGATTCAAACATTCTAAAAAATTCTAAAAAAGATTCAAACATTCTAAAAGGATTCAAACATTCTTAAAACGATTCAAACATTCTAAAAACGATTCAAACATTCTAAAAACGATTCAAACATTCTAAAAAATTCTAAAAAAGATTCAAACATTCTAAAAGGATTCAAACATTCTTAAAACGATTCAAACATTCTAAAAACGATTCAAACATTCTAAAAACGATTCAAACATTCTAAAAACGATTCAAACATTCTAAAAAAGATTCAAACATTCTAAAAGGATTCAAACATTCTAAAAAAGATTCAAACATTCTAAAAACGATTCAAACATTCTAAAAAGATTCAAACATTCTAAAAACGATTCAAACATTCTAAAAAAGATTCAAACATTCTAAAAGGATTCAAACATTCTAAAAACGATTCAATCATTCTAAAAACGATTCAAACATTCTAAAAAAATTCTAAAAAAGATTCAAACATTCTAAAAGGATTCAAACATGCTAAAAACGATTCAAACATTCTAAAAAGATTCAAACATTCTAAAAACGATTCACACATTCTACAAAGATTCAAACATTCTAAAAAGATTCAAACATTCTAAAAACGATTCAAACATTCTAAAAAATTCTAAAAAAGATTCAAACATTCTAAAAGGATTCAAACATTCTTAAAACGATTCAAACAACGATTCAAACATTCTAAAAACGATTCAAACATTCTAAAAACGATTCAAACATTCTAAAAAATTCTAAAAAAGATTCAAACATTCTAAAAGGATTCAAACATTCTTAAAACGATTCAAACATTCTAAAAACGATTCAAACATTCTAAAAACGATTCAAACATTCTAAAAACGATTCAAACATTCTAAAAAAGATTCAAACATTCTAAAAGGATTCAAACATTCTAAAAAAGATTCAAACATTCTAAAAATGATTCAAACATTCTAAAAAGATTCAAACATTCTAAAAACGATTCAAACATTCTAAAAACGATTCAAACATTCTAAAAACGATTCAAACATTCTAAAAAGATCAAACATTCTAAAAACGATTCAAACATTCTAAAAGGATTCAAACATTCTAAAAACGATTCAATCATTCTAAAAACGATTCAAACATTCTAAAAACGATTCACACATTCTAAAAATGATTCAAACATTCTTAAAAATTCTAAAAAAGATTCAAACATTCTAAAAGGATTCAAACATTCTAAAAACGATTCAAACATTCTAAAAAGATTCAAACATTCTAAAAACGATTCACACATTCTAAAAAGATTCAAACATTCTAAAAACGATTCAAACATTCTAAAAACGATTCAAACATTCTAAAAAAGATTCAAACATTCTAAAAAAATCTAAAAAAGATTCAAACATTCTAAAAACGATTAAATCATTCTAAAAACGATTCAAACATTCTAAAAAGATCAAACATTCTAAAAACGATTCAAACATTCTAAAAAATTCTAAAAAAGATTCAAACATTCTAAAAGGATTCAAACATTCTAAAAACGATTCAAACATTCTAAAAAGATTCAAACATTCTAAAAAAGATTCAAACATTCTAAAAGGATTCAAACATTCTAAAAAAGATTCAAACATTCTAAAAACGATTCAAACATTCTAAAAAGATTCAAACATTCTAAAAAAGATTCAAACATTCTAAAAACGATTCAAACATTCTAAAAAAGATTCAAACATTCTAAAAAAATCTAAAAAAGATTCAAACATTCTAAAAACGATTAAATCATTCTAAAAACGATTCAAACATTCTAAAAAGATCAAACATTCTAAAAACGATTCAAACATTCTAAAAAATTCTAAAAAAGATTCAAACATTCTAAAAGGATTCAAACATTCTAAAAAAGATTCAAACATTCTAAAAACGATTCAAACATTCTAAAAACGATTCAAACATTCTAAAAATGATTCAAACATTCTTAAAAATTCTAAAAAAGATTCAAACATTCTAAAAGGATTCAAACATGCTAAAAACGATTCAAACATTCTAAAAAGATTCAAACATTCTAAAAACGATTCACACATTCTAAAAAGATTCAAACATTCTAAAAAGATTCAAACATTCTAAAAACGATTCAAACATTCTAAAAAATTCTAAAAAAGATTCAAACATTCTAAAAGGATTCAAACATTCTTAAAACGATTCAAACATTCTAAAAACGATTCAAACATTCTAAAAAATTCTAAAAAAGATTCAAACATTCTAAAAGGATTCAAACATTCTTAAAACGATTCAAACATTCTAAAAACGATTCAAACATTCTAAAAAGATTCAAACATTCTAAAAACGATTCACACATTCTAAAAAGATTCAAACATTCTAAAAAGATTCAAACATTCTAAAAACGATTCAAACATTCTAAAAAATTCTAAAAAAGATTCAAACATTCTAAAAGGATTCAAACATTCTTAAAACGATTCAAACATTCTAAAAACGATTCAAACATTCTAAAAAATTCTAAAAAAGATTCAAACATTCTAAAAGGATTCAAACATTCTTAAAACGATTCAAACATTCTAAAAACGATTCAAACATTCTAAAAACGATTCAACCATTCTAAAAACGATTCAAACATTCTAAAAAAGATTCAAACATTCTAAAAATGATTCAAACATTCTTAAAAATTCTAAAAAAGATTCAAACATTCTAAAAACGATTAAATCATTCTAAAAACGATTCAAACATTCTAAAAAGATCAAACATTCTAAAAACGATTCAAACATTCTAAACAATTCTAAAAACGATTCAAACATTCTAAAAAGATTCAAACATTCTAAAAAAGATTCAAACATTCTAAAAGGATTCAAACATTCTAAAAACGATTCAAACATTCTAAAAAGATCAAACATTCTAAAAACGATTCAAACATTCTAAAGACGATTCAAACATTCTAAAAAGATCAAACATTCTAAAAACGATTCAAACATTCTAAAAAATTCTAAAAAAGATTCAAACATTCTAAAAGGATTCAAACATTCTTAAAACGATTCAAACATTCTAAAAGGATTCAAACATTCTAAAAAAGATTCAAACATTCTAAAAACGATTCAAACATTCTAAAAAGATTCAAACATTCTAAAAACGATTCAAACATTCTAAAAAGATTCAAACATTCTAAAAACGATTCAAACATTCTAAAAAATTCTAAAAAAGATTCAAACATTCTAAAAGGATTCAAACATTCTTAAAACGATTCAAACAACGATTCAAACATTCTAAAAACGATTCAAACATTCTAAAAACGATTCAAACATTCTAAAAAATTCTAAAAAAGATTCAAACATTCTAAAAGGATTCAAACATTCTTAAAACGATTCAAACATTCTAAAAACGATTCAAACATTCTAAAAACGATTCAACCATTCTAAAAACGATTCAAACATTCTAAAAAAGATTCAAACATTCTAAAAATGATTCAAACATTCTTAAAAATTCTAAAAAAGATTCAAACATTCTAAAAACGATTAAATCATTCTAAAAACGATTCAAACATTCTAAAAAGATCAAACATTCTAAAAACGATTCAAACATTCTAAACAATTCTAAAAACGATTCAAACATTCTAAAAAGATTCAAACATTCTAAAAAAGATTCAAACATTCTAAAAGGATTCAAACATTCTAAAAACGATTCAAACATTCTAAAAAGATCAAACATTCTAAAAACGATTCAAACATTCTAAAGACGATTCAAACATTCTAAAAAGATCAAACATTCTAAAAACGATTCAAACATTCTAAAAAATTCTAAAAAAGATTCAAACATTCTAAAAGGATTCAAACATTCTTAAAACGATTCAAACATTCTAAAAGGATTCAAACATGCTAAAAACGATTCAAACATTCTAAAAAGATTCAAACATTCTAAAAACGATTCACACATTCTAAAAAGATTCAAACATTCTAAAAAGATTCAAACATTCTAAAAACGATTCAAACATTCTAAAAAATTCTAAAAAAGATTCAAACATTCTAAAAGGATTCAAACATTCTTAAAACGATTCAAACATTCTAAAAACGATTCAAACATTCTAAAAAATTCTAAAAAAGATTCAAACATTCTAAAAGGATTCAAACATTCTTAAAACGATTCAAACATTCTAAAAACGATTCAAACATTCTAAAAACGATTCAAACATTCTAAAAACGATTCAAACATTCTAAAAAATTCTAAAAAAGATTCAAACATTCTAAAAGGATTCAAACATTCTTAAAACGATTCAAACATTCTAAAAACGATTCAAACATTCTAAAAACGATTCAACCATTCTAAAAACGATTCAAACATTCTAAAAAAGATTCAAACATTCTAAAAATGATTCAAACATTCTTAAAAATTCTAAAAAAGATTCAAACATTCTAAAAACGATTAAATCATTCTAAAAACGATTCAAACATTCTAAAAAGATCAAACATTCTAAAAACGATTCAAACATTCTAAACAATTCTAAAAACGATTCAAACATTCTAAAAAGATTCAAACATTCTAAAAAAGATTCAAACATTCTAAAAGGATTCAAACATTCTAAAAACGATTCAAACATTCTAAAAAGATCAAACATTCTAAAAACGATTCAAACATTCTAAAGACGATTCAAACATTCTAAAAAGATCAAACATTCTAAAAACGATTCAAACATTCTAAAAAATTCTAAAAAAGATTCAAACATTCTAAAAGGATTCAAACATTCTTAAAACGATTCAAACATTCTAAAAGGATTCAAACATTCTAAAAAAGATTCAAACATTCTAAAAACGATTCAAACATTCTAAAAAGATTCAAACATTCTAAAAACGATTCAAACATTCTAAAAAGATTCAAACATTCTAAAAACGATTCAAACATTCTAAAAAATTCTAAAAAAGATTCAAACATTCTAAAAGGATTCAAACATTCTTAAAACGATTCAAACAACGATTCAAACATTCTAAAAACGATTCAAACATTCTAAAAACGATTCAAACATTCTAAAAAATTCTAAAAAAGATTCAAACATTCTAAAAGGATTCAAACATTCTTAAAACGATTCAAACATTCTAAAAACGATTCAAACATTCTAAAAACGATTCAACCATTCTAAAAACGATTCAAACATTCTAAAAAAGATTCAAACATTCTAAAAATGATTCAAACATTCTTAAAAATTCTAAAAAAGATTCAAACATTCTAAAAACGATTAAATCATTCTAAAAACGATTCAAACATTCTAAAAAGATCAAACATTCTAAAAACGATTCAAACATTCTAAACAATTCTAAAAACGATTCAAACATTCTAAAAAGATTCAAACATTCTAAAAAAGATTCAAACATTCTAAAAGGATTCAAACATTCTAAAAACGATTCAAACATTCTAAAAAGATCAAACATTCTAAAAACGATTCAAACATTCTAAAGACGATTCAAACATTCTAAAAAGATCAAACATTCTAAAAACGATTCAAACATTCTAAAAAATTCTAAAAAAGATTCAAACATTCTAAAAGGATTCAAACATTCTTAAAACGATTCAAACATTCTAAAAGGATTCAAACATTCTAAAAAAGATTCAAACATTCTAAAAACGATTCAAACATTCTAAAAAGATTCAAACATTCTAAAAACGATTCAAACATTCTAAAAAGATTCAAACATTCTAAAAACGATTCAAACATTCTAAAAAATTCTAAAAAAGATTCAAACATTCTAAAAGGATTCAAACATTCTTAAAACGATTCAAACAACGATTCAAACATTCTAAAAACGATTCAAACATTCTAAAAACGATTCAAACATTCTAAAAAATTCTAAAAAAGATTCAAACATTCTAAAAGGATTCAAACATTCTTAAAACGATTCAAACATTCTAAAAACGATTCAAACATTCTAAAAACGATTCAAACATTCTAAAAACGATTCAAACATTCTAAAAACGATTCAAACATTCTAAAAAAGATTCAAACATTCTAAAAGGATTCAAACATTCTAAAAAAGATTCAAACATTCTAAAAAGATTCAAACATTCTAAAAAGATTCAAACATTCTAAAAACGATTCAAACATTCTAAAAACGATTCAAACATTCTAAAAACGATTCAAACATTCTAAAAAGATCAAACATTCTAAAAACGATTCAAACATTCTAAAAGGATTCAAACATTCTAAAAACGATTCAAACATTCTAAAAAGATTCAAACATTCTAAAAACGATTCACACATTCTAAAAAGATTCAAACATTCTAAAAACGATTCAAACATTCTAAAAACGATTCAAACATTCTAAAAAAGATTCAAACATTCTAAAAAAATCTAAAAAAGATTCAAACATTCTAAAAACGATTAAATCATTCTAAAAACGATTCAAACATTCTAAAAAGATCAAACATTCTAAAAACGATTCAAACATTCTAAACAATTCTAAAAAAGATTCAAACATTCTAAAAGGATTCAAACATTCTAAAAACGATTCAAACATTCTAAAAAGATTCAAACATTCTAAAAAAGATTCAAACATTCTAAAAGGATTCAAACATTCTAAAAAAGATTCAAACATTCTAAAAACGATT
The DNA here is from genome assembly GCF_050575085.1 of Anarhichas minor. Lineage (NCBI taxonomy): Eukaryota > Metazoa > Chordata > Actinopteri > Perciformes > Anarhichadidae > Anarhichas > Anarhichas minor. The sequence goes on along the minus strand of NW_027466539.1, from coordinate 285,301 downwards.
CAAACATTCTAAAAAGATTCAAACATTCTAAAAAAGATACAAACATTCTAAAAGGATTCAAACATTCTAAAAACGATTAAATCATTCTAAAAACGATTCAAACATTCTAAAAACGATTCACACATTCTAAAAATGATTCAAACATTCTTAAAAATTCTAAAAAAGATTCAAACATTCTAAAAGGATTCAAACATTCTAAAAACGATTCAAACATTCTAAAAAGATTCAAACATTCTAAAAACGATTCACACATTCTAAAAAGATTCAAACATTCTAAAAACGATTCAAACATTCTAAAAAGATTCAAACATTCTAAAAACGATTCAAACATTCTAAAAAATTCTAAAAAAGATTCAAACATTCTAAAAGGATTCAAACATTCTTAAAACGATTCAAACAACGATTCAAACATTCTAAAAACGATTCAAACATTCTTAAAACGATTCAAACATTCTAAAAACGATTCAAACATTCTAAAAACGATTCAAACATTCTAAAAAGATCAAACATTCTAAAAACGATTCAAACATTCTAAAAAATTCTAAAAAAGATTCAAACATTCTAAAAGGATTCAAACATTCTAAAAACGATTCAATCATTCTAAAAACGATTCAAACATTCTAAAAGGATTCAAACATTCTAAAAAGATCAAACATTCTAAAAACGATTCAAACATTCTAAAAAGATTCAAACATTCTAAAAAAGATTCAAACATTCTAAAAGGATTCAAACATTCTAAAAAAGATTCAAACATTCTAAAAACGATTCAAACATTCTAAAAAGATTCAAACATTCTAAAAAAGATACAAACATTCTAAAAGGATTCAAACATTCTAAAAACGATTAAATCATTCTAAAAACGATTCAAACATTCTAAAAACGATTCACACATTCTAAAAATGATTCAAACATTCTTAAAAATTCTAAAAAAGATTCAAACATTCTAAAAGGATTCAAACATTCTAAAAACGATTCAAACATTCTAAAAAGATTCAAACATTCTAAAAACGATTCACACATTCTAAAAAGATTCAAACATTCTAAAAACGATTCAAACATTCTAAAAAGATTCAAACATTCTAAAAACGATTCAAACATTCTAAAAAATTCTAAAAAAGATTCAAACATTCTAAAAGGATTCAAACATTCTTAAAACGATTCAAACAACGATTCAAACATTCTAAAAACGATTCAAACATTCTTAAAACGATTCAAACATTCTAAAAACGATTCAAACATTCTAAAAACGATTCAAACATTCTAAAAAGATCAAACATTCTAAAAACGATTCAAACATTCTAAAAAATTCTAAAAAAGATTCAAACATTCTAAAAGGATTCAAACATTCTAAAAACGATTCAATCATTCTAAAAACGATTCAAACATTCTAAAAGGATTCAAACATTCTAAAAAGATCAAACATTCTAAAAACGATTCAAACATTCTAAAAAATTCTAAAAAAGATTCAAACATTCTAAAAGGATTCAAACATTCTTAAAACGATTCAAACATTCTAAAAGGATTCAAACATTCTAAAAAAGATTCAAACATTCTAAAAACGATTCAAACATTCTAAAAAGATTCAAACATTCTAAAAACGATTCAAACATTCTAAAAAGATTCAAACATTCTAAAAACGATTCAAACATTCTAAAAAATTCTAAAAAAGATTCAAACATTCTAAAAGGATTCAAACATTCTTAAAACGATTCAAACAACGATTCAAACATTCTAAAAACGATTCAAACATTCTAAAAACGATTCAAACATTCTAAAAAATTCTAAAAAAGATTCAAACATTCTAAAAGGATTCAAACATTCTTAAAACGATTCAAACATTCTAAAAACGATTCAAACATTCTAAAAACGATTCAACCATTCTAAAAACGATTCAAACATTCTAAAAAAGATTCAAACATTCTAAAAATGATTCAAACATTCTTAAAAATTCTAAAAAAGATTCAAACATTCTAAAAACGATTTAATCATTCTAAAAACGATTCAAACATTCTAAAAAGATCAAACATTCTAAAAACGATTCAAACATTCTAAACAATTCTAAAAACGATTCAAACATTCTAAAAAGATTCAAACATTCTAAAAAAGATTCAAACATTCTAAAAGGATTCAAACATTCTAAAAACGATTCAAACATTCTAAAAAGATCAAACATTCTAAAAACGATTCAAACATTCTAAAGACGATTCAAACATTCTAAAAAGATCAAACATTCTAAAAACGATTCAAACATTCTAAAAAATTCTAAAAAAGATTCAAACATTCTAAAAGGATTCAAACATTCTTAAAACGATTCAAACATTCTAAAAGGATTCAAACATTCTAAAAAAGATTCAAACATTCTAAAAACGATTCAAACATTCTAAAAAGATTCAAACATTCTAAAAACGATTCAAACATTCTAAAAAGATTCAAACATTCTAAAAACGATTCAAACATTCTAAAAAATTCTAAAAAAGATTCAAACATTCTAAAAGGATTCAAACATTCTTAAAACGATTCAAACAACGATTCAAACATTCTAAAAACGATTCAAACATTCTAAAAACGATTCAAACATTCTAAAAAATTCTAAAAAAGATTCAAACATTCTAAAAGGATTCAAACATTCTTAAAACGATTCAAACATTCTAAAAACGATTCAAACATTCTAAAAACGATTCAAACATTCTAAAAACGATTCAAACATTCTAAAAACGATTCAAACATTCTAAAAAAGATTCAAACATTCTAAAAGGATTCAAACATTCTAAAAAAGATTCAAACATTCTAAAAAGATTCAAACATTCTAAAAAGATTCAAACATTCTAAAAACGATTCAAAAATTCTAAAAACGATTCAAACATTCTAAAAACGATTCAAACATTCTAAAAAGATCAAACATTCTAAAAACGATTCAAACATTCTAAAAACGATTAAATCATTCTAAAAACGATTCAAACATTCTAAAAAGATCAAACATTCTAAAAACGATTCAAACATTCTAAACAATTCTAAAAAAGATTCAAACATTCTAAAAGGATTCAAACATTCTAAAAAAGATTCAAACATTCTAAAAGGATTCAAACATTCTAAAAAAGATTCAAACATTCTAAAAACGATTCAAACATTCTAAAAAGATTCAAACATTCTAAAAAAGATACAAACATTCTAAAAGGATTCAAACATTCTAAAAACGATTAAATCATTCTAAAAACGATTCAAACATTCTAAAAACGATTCACACATTCTAAAAATGATTCAAACATTCTTAAAAATTCTAAAAAAGATTCAAACATTCTAAAAGGATTCAAACATTCTAAAAACGATTCAAACATTCTAAAAAGATTCAAACATTCTAAAAACGATTCACACATTCTAAAAAGATTCAAACATTCTAAAAACGATTCAAACATTCTAAAAAGATTCAAACATTCTAAAAACGATTCAAACATTCTAAAAAATTCTAAAAAAGATTCAAACATTCTAAAAGGATTCAAACATTCTTAAAACGATTCAAACAACGATTCAAACATTCTAAAAACGATTCAAACATTCTTAAAACGATTCAAACATTCTAAAAACGATTCAAACATTCTAAAAACGATTCAAACATTCTAAAAAGATCAAACATTCTAAAAACGATTCAAACATTCTAAAAAATTCTAAAAAAGATTCAAACATTCTAAAAGGATTCAAACATTCTAAAAACGATTCAATCATTCTAAAAACGATTCAAACATTCTAAAAGGATTCAAACATTCTTAAAACGATTCAAACATTCTAAAAACGATTCAAACATTCTTAAAACGATTCAAACATTCTAAAAACGATTCAAACATTCTAAAAACGATTCAAACATTCTAAAAAGATCAAACATTCTAAAAACAATTCAAACATTCTAAAAAATTCTAAAAAAGATTCAAACATTCTAAAAGGATTCAAACATTCTAAAAACGATTCAATCATTCTAAAAACGATTCAAACATTCTAAAAGGATTCAAACATTCTAAAAACGATTCAAACATTCTAAAAAGATCAAACATTCTAAAAACGATTCAAACATTCTAAAGACGATTCAAACATTCTAAAAAGATCAAACATTCTAAAAACGATTCAAACATTCTAAACAGATCAAACATTCTAAAAACGATTCAAACATTCTAAAAACGATTCAAACATTCTAAAAAGATCAAACATTCTAAAAACGATTCAAACATTCTAAAGACGATTCAAACATTCTAAAAAGATCAAACATTCTAAAAACGATTCAAACATTCTAAACAGATCAAACATTCTAAAAACGATTCAAACATTCTAAAAACGATTCAAACATTCTAAAAAATTCTAAAAAAGATTCAAACATTCTAAAAGGATTCAAACATTCTAAAAGGATTCAAACATTCTAAAAAATTCTAAAAAAGATTCAAACATTCTAAAAACGATTCACACATTCTAAAAAAGATTCAAACATTCTAAAAGGATTCAAACATTCTTAAAACGATTCAAACATTCTAAAAACGATTCAAACATTCTAAAAAAGATTCAAACATTCTAAAAGGATTCAAACATTCTTAAAACGATTCAAACATTCTAAAAACGATTCAAACATTCTAAAAAATTCTAAAAAAGATTCAAACATTCTAAAAGGATTCAAACATTCTTAAAACGATTCAAACATTCTAAAAACGATTCAAACATTCTAAAAACGATTCAAACATTCTAAAAACGATTCAAACATTCTAAAAAATTCTAAAAAAGATTCAAACATTCTAAAAGGATTCAAACATTCTTAAAACGATTCAAACATTCTAAAAAAGATTCAAACATTCTAAAAGGATTCAAACATTCTTAAAACGATTCAAACATTCTAAAAACGATTCAAACATTCTAAAAACGATTCAAACATTCTAAAAACGATTCAAACATTCTAAAAACGATTCAAACATTCTAAAAACGATTCAAACATTCTAAAAACGATTCAAACATTCTAAAAAATTCTAAAAAAGATTCAAACATTCTAAAAGGATTCAAACATTCTAAAAGGATTCAAACATTCTAAAAAAGATTCAAACATTCTAAAAACGATTCAAACATTCTAAAAAGATTCAAACATTCTAAAAACGATTCAAACATTCTAAAAAAGATTCAAACATTCTAAAAACGATTCAAACATTCTAAAAAGATCAAACATTCTAAAAACGATTCAAACATTCTAAAAAATTCTAAAAAAGATTCAAACATTCTAAAAGGATTCAAACATTCTAAAAGGATTCAAACATTCTTAAAACGATTCACACATTCTAAAAATGATTCAAACATTCTTAAAAATTCTAAAAAAGATTCAAACATTCTAAAAGGATTCAAACATTCTTAAAACGATTCAAACATTCTAAAAACGATTCAAACATTCTAAAAACGATTCAAACATTCTAAAAACGATTCAAACATTCTAAAAAGATTCAAACATTCTAAAAACGATTCACACATTCTAAAAATGATTCAAACATTCTTAAAAATTCTGAAAAAGATTCAAACATTCTAAAAACGATTCACACATTCTAAAAAAGATTCAAACATTCTAAAAGGATTCAAACATTCTTAAAACGATTCAAACATTCTAAAAACGATTCAAACATTCTAAAAACGATTCAAACATTCTTAAAAATTCTAAAAAAGATTCAAACATTCTAAAAGGATTCAAACATTCTTAAAACGATTCAAACATTCTAAAAACGATTCAAACATTCTAAAAACGATTCAAACATTCTAAAAAATTCTAAAAAAGATTCAAACATTCTAAAAGGATTCAAACATTCTTAAAACGATTCAAACATTCTAAAAAAGATTCAAACATTCTAAAAGGATTCAAACATTCTTAAAACGATTCAAACATTCTAAAAACGATTCAAACATTCTAAAAACGATTCAAACATTCTAAAAACGATTCAAACATTCTAAAAAAGATTCAAACATTCTAAAAACGATTCAAACATTCTAAAAAGATCAAACATTCTAAAAACGATTCAAACATTCTAAAAGGATTCAAACATTCTTAAAACGATTCACACATTCTAAAAATGATTCAAACATTCTAAAAGGATTCAAACATTCTTAAAATGATTCAAACATTCTAAAAACGATTCAAACATTCTAAAAACGATTCAAACATTCTAAAAACGATTCAAACATTCTAAAAAGATTCAAACATTCTAAAAACGATTCACACATTCTAAAAATGATTCAAACATTCTTAAAAATTCTGAAAAAGATTCAAACATTCTAAAAACGATTCACACATTCTAAAAAAGATTCAAACATTCTAAAAGGATTCAAACATTCTTAAAACGATTCAAACATTCTAAAAACGATTCAAACATTCTAAAAAAGATTCAAACATTCTAAAAGGATTCAAACATTCTTAAAACGATTCAAACATTCTAAAAACGATTCAAACATTCTAAAAAATTCTAAAAAAGATTCAAACATTCTAAAAGGATTCAAACATTCTTAAAACGATTCAAACATTCTAAAAACGATTCAAACATTCTAAAAACGATTCAAACATTCTAAAAAATTCTAAAAAAGATTCAAACATTCTAAAAGGATTCAAACATTCTTAAAACGATTCAAACATTCTAAAAACGATTCAAACATTCTAAAAACGATTCAAACATTCTAAAAACGATTCAAACATTCTAAAAAAGATTCAAACATTCTAAAAGGATTCAAACATTCTAAAAAAGATTCAAACATTCTAAAAACGATTCAAACATTCTAAAAAGATTCAAACATTCTAAAAACGATTCAATCATTCTAAAAACGATTCAAACATTCTAAAAGGATTCAAACATTCTTAAAACGATTCACACATTCTAAAAATGATTCAAACATTCTTAAAAATTCTAAAAAAGATTCAAACATTCTAAAAGGATTCAAACATGCTAAAAACGATTCAAACATTCTAAAAAGATTCAAACATTCTAAAAACGATTCACACATTCTACAAAGATTCAAACATTCTAAAAAGATTCAAACATTCTAAAAACGATTCAAACATTCTAAAAAATTCTAAAAAAGATTCAAACATTCTAAAAGGATTCAAACATTCTTAAAACGATTCAAACAACGATTCAAACATTCTAAAAACGATTCAAACATTCTAAAAACGATTCAAACATTCTAAAAAATTCTAAAAAAGATTCAAACATTCTAAAAGGATTCAAACATTCTAAAAACGATTCAAACATTCTAAAAAGATTCAAACATTCTAAAAACGATTCACACATTCTAAAAAGATTCAAACATTCTAAAAACGATTCAAACATTCTAAAAACGATTCAAACATTCTAAAAAAGATTCAAACATTCTAAAAAAATCTAAAAAAGATTCAAACATTCTAAAAACGATTAAATCATTCTAAAAACGATTCAAACATTCTAAAAAGATCAAACATTCTAAAAACGATTCAAACATTCTAAAAAATTCTAAAAAAGATTCAAACATTCTAAAAGGATTCAAACATTCTAAAAACGATTCAAACATTCTAAAAAGATTCAAACATTCTAAAAAAGATTCAAACATTCTAAAAGGATTCAAACATTCTAAAAAAGATTCAAACATTCTAAAAACGATTCAAACATTCTAAAAAGATTCAAACATTCTAAAAAAGATTCAAACATTCTAAAAACGATTCAAACATTCTAAAAAAGATTCAAACATTCTAAAAAAATCTAAAAAAGATTCAAACATTCTAAAAACGATTAAATCATTCTAAAAACGATTCAAACATTCTAAAAAGATCAAACATTCTAAAAACGATTCAAACATTCTAAAAAATTCTAAAAAAGATTCAAACATTCTAAAAACGATTCAAACATTCTAAAAACGATTCAAACATTCTAAAAATGATTCAAACATTCTTAAAAATTCTAAAAAAGATTCAAACATTCTAAAAGGATTCAAACATGCTAAAAACGATTCAAACATTCTAAAAAGATTCAAACATTCTAAAAACGATTCACACATTCTAAAAAGATTCAAACATTCTAAAAAGATTCAAACATTCTAAAAACGATTCAAACATTCTAAAAAATTCTAAAAAAGATTCAAACATTCTAAAAGGATTCAAACATTCTTAAAACGATTCAAACATTCTAAAAACGATTCAAACATTCTAAAAAATTCTAAAAAAGATTCAAACATTCTAAAAGGATTCAAACATTCTTAAAACGATTCAAACATTCTAAAAACGATTCAAACATTCTAAAAACGATTCAAACATTCTAAAAACGATTCAAACATTCTAAAAAATTCTAAAAAAGATTCAAACATTCTAAAAGGATTCAAACATTCTTAAAACGATTCAAACATTCTAAAAACGATTCAAACATTCTAAAAACGATTCAAACATTCTAAAAACGATTCAAACATTCTAAAAAAGATTCAAACATTCTAAAAATGATTCAAACATTCTTAAAAATTCTAAAAAAGATTCAAACATTCTAAAAACGATTAAATCATTCTAAAAACGATTCAAACATTCTAAAAAGATTCAAACATTCTAAAAACGATTCACACATTCTAAAAAGATTCAAACATTCTAAAAACGATTCAAACATTCTAAAAACGATTCAAACATTCTAAAAAATTCTAAAAACGATTCAAACATTCTAAAAAGATTCAAACATTCTAAAAACGATTCAAACATTCTAAAAAATTCTAAAAAAGATTCAAACATTCTAAAAGGATTCAAACATTCTTAAAACGATTCAAACAACGATTCAAACATTCTAAAAACGATTCAAACATTCTAAAAACGATTCAAACATTCTAAAAACGATTCAAACATTCTAAAAACGATTCAAACATTCTAAAAACGATTCAAACATTCTAAAAAAGATTCAAACATTCTAAAAGGATTCAAACATTCTAAAAAAGATTCAAACATTCTAAAAAGATTCAAACATTCTAAAAAGATTCAAACATTCTAAAAACGATTCAAACATTCTAAAAACGATTCAAACATTCTAAAAACGATTCAAACATTCTAAAAAGATCAAACATTCTAAAAACGATTCAAACATTCTAAAAGGATTCAAACATTCTAAAAACGATTCAAACATTCTAAAAAGATTCAAACATTCTAAAAACGATTCACACATTCTAAAAAGATTCAAACATTCTAAAAACGATTCAAACATTCTAAAAACGATTCAAACATTCTAAAAAAGATTCAAACATTCTAAAAAAATCTAAAAAAGATTCAAACATTCTAAAAACGATTAAATCATTCTAAAAACGATTCAAACATTCTAAAAAGATCAAACATTCTAAAAACGATTCAAACATTCTAAACAATTCTAAAAAAGATTCAAACATTCTAAAAGGATTCAAACATTCTAAAAACGATTCAAACATTCTAAAAAGATTCAAACATTCTAAAAAAGATTCAAACATTCTAAAAGGATTCAAACATTCTAAAAAAGATTCAAACATTCTAAAAACGATTCAAACATTCTAAAAAGATTCAAACATTCTAAAAAAGATACAAACATTCTAAAAGGATTCAAACATTCTAAAAACGATTAAATCATTCTAAAAACGATTCAAACATTCTAAAAACGATTCACACATTCTAAAAATGATTCAAACATTCTTAAAAATTCTAAAAAAGATTCAAACATTCTAAAAGGATTCAAACATTCTAAAAACGATTCAAACATTCTAAAAAGATTCAAACATTCTAAAAACGATTCACACATTCTAAAAAGATTCAAACATTCTAAAAACGATTCAAACATTCTAAAAAGATTCAAACATTCTAAAAACGATTCAAACATTCTAAAAAATTCTAAAAAAGATTCAAACATTCTAAAAGGATTCAAACATTCTTAAAACGATTCAAACAACGATTCAAACATTCTAAAAACGATTCAAACATTCTTAAAACGATTCAAACATTCTAAAAACGATTCAAACATTCTAAAAACGATTCAAACATTCTAAAAAGATCAAACATTCTAAAAACGATTCAAACATTCTAAAAAATTCTAAAAAAGATTCAAACATTCTAAAAGGATTCAAACATTCTAAAAACGATTCAATCATTCTAAAAACGATTCAAACATTCTAAAAGGATTCAAACATTCTAAAAAGATCAAACATTCTAAAAACGATTCAAACATTCTAAAAAGATTCAAACATTCTAAAAAAGATTCAAACATTCTAAAAGGATTCAAACATTCTAAAAAAGATTCAAACATTCTAAAAACGATTCAAACATTCTAAAAAGATTCAAACATTCTAAAAAAGATACAAACATTCTAAAAGGATTCAAACATTCTAAAAACGATTAAATCATTCTAAAAACGATTCAAACATTCTAAAAACGATTCACACATTCTAAAAATGATTCAAACATTCTTAAAAATTCTAAAAAAGATTCAAACATTCTAAAAGGATTCAAACATTCTAAAAACGATTCAAACATTCTAAAAAGATTCAAACATTCTAAAAACGATTCACACATTCTAAAAAGATTCAAACATTCTAAAAACGATTCAAACATTCTAAAAAGATTCAAACATTCTAAAAACGATTCAAACATTCTAAAAAATTCTAAAAAAGATTCAAACATTCTAAAAGGATTCAAACATTCTTAAAACGATTCAAACAACGATTCAAACATTCTAAAAACGATTCAAACATTCTTAAAACGATTCAAACATTCTAAAAACGATTCAAACATTCTAAAAACGATTCAAACATTCTAAAAAGATCAAACATTCTAAAAACGATTCAAACATTCTAAAAAATTCTAAAAAAGATTCAAACATTCTAAAAGGATTCAAACATTCTAAAAACGATTCAATCATTCTAAAAACGATTCAAACATTCTAAAAGGATTCAAACATTCTAAAAAGATCAAACATTCTAAAAACGATTCAAACATTCTAAAAAATTCTAAAAAAGATTCAAACATTCTAAAAGGATTCAAACATTCTTAAAACGATTCAAACATTCTAAAAGGATTCAAACATTCTAAAAAAGATTCAAACATTCTAAAAACGATTCAAACATTCTAAAAAGATTCAAACATTCTAAAAACGATTCAAACATTCTAAAAAGATTCAAACATTCTAAAAACGATTCAAACATTCTAAAAAATTCTAAAAAAGATTCAAACATTCTAAAAGGATTCAAACATTCTTAAAACGATTCAAACAACGATTCAAACATTCTAAAAACGATTCAAACATTCTAAAAACGATTCAAACATTCTAAAAAATTCTAAAAAAGATTCAAACATTCTAAAAGGATTCAAACATTCTTAAAACGATTCAAACATTCTAAAAACGATTCAAACATTCTAAAAACGATTCAACCATTCTAAAAACGATTCAAACATTCTAAAAAAGATTCAAACATTCTAAAAATGATTCAAACATTCTTAAAAATTCTAAAAAAGATTCAAACATTCTAAAAACGATTAAATCATTCTAAAAACGATTCAAACATTCTAAAAAGATCAAACATTCTAAAAACGATTCAAACATTCTAAACAATTCTAAAAACGATTCAAACATTCTAAAAAGATTCAAACATTCTAAAAAAGATTCAAACATTCTAAAAGGATTCAAACATTCTAAAAACGATTCAAACATTCTAAAAAGATCAAACATTCTAAAAACGATTCAAACATTCTAAAGACGATTCAAACATTCTAAAAAGATCAAACATTCTAAAAACGATTCAAACATTCTAAAAAATTCTAAAAAAGATTCAAACATTCTAAAAGGATTCAAACATTCTTAAAACGATTCAAACATTCTAAAAGGATTCAAACATTCTAAAAAAGATTCAAACATTCTAAAAACGATTCAAACATTCTAAAAAGATTCAAACATTCTAAAAACGATTCAAACATTCTAAAAAGATTCAAACATTCTAAAAACGATTCAAACATTCTAAAAAATTCTAAAAAAGATTCAAACATTCTAAAAGGATTCAAACATTCTTAAAACGATTCAAACAACGATTCAAACATTCTAAAAACGATTCAAACATTCTAAAAACGATTCAAACATTCTAAAAAATTCTAAAAAAGATTCAAACATTCTAAAAGGATTCAAACATTCTTAAAACGATTCAAACATTCTAAAAACGATTCAAACATTCTAAAAACGATTCAAACATTCTAAAAACGATTCAAACATTCTAAAAACGATTCAAACATTCTAAAAAAGATTCAAACATTCTAAAAGGATTCAAACATTCTAAAAAAGATTCAAACATTCTAAAAAGATTCAAACATTCTAAAAAGATTCAAACATTCTAAAAACGATTCAAACATTCTAAAAACGATTCAAACATTCTAAAAACGATTCAAACATTCTAAAAAGATCAAACATTCTAAAAACGATTCAAACATTCTAAAAGGATTCAAACATTCTAAAAACGATTCAAACATTCTAAAAAGATTCAAACATTCTAAAAACGATTCACACATTCTAAAAAGATTCAAACATTCTAAAAACGATTCAAACATTCTAAAAACGATTCAAACATTCTAAAAAAGATTCAAACATTCTAAAAAAATCTAAAAAAGATTCAAACATTCTAAAAACGATTAAATCATTCTAAAAACGATTCAAACATTCTAAAAAGATCAAACATTCTAAAAACGATTCAAACATTCTAAACAATTCTAAAAAAGATTCAAACATTCTAAAAGGATTCAAACATTCTAAAAAAGATTCAAACATTCTAAAAGGATTCAAACATTCTAAAAAAGATTCAAACATTCTAAAAACGATTCAAACATTCTAAAAAGATTCAAACATTCTAAAAAAGATACAAACATTCTAAAAGGATTCAAACATTCTAAAAACGATTAAATCATTCTAAAAACGATTCAAACATTCTAAAAACGATTCACACATTCTAAAAATTATTCAAACATTCTTAAAAATTCTAAAAAAGATTCAAACATTCTAAAAGGATTCAAACATTCTAAAAACGATTCAAACATTCTAAAAAGATTCAAACATTCTAAAAACGATTCACACATTCTAAAAAGATTCAAACATTCTAAAAACGATTCAAACATTCTAAAAAGATTCAAACATTCTAAAAACGATTCAAACATTCTAAAAAATTCTAAAAAAGATTCAAACATTCTAAAAGGATTCAAACATTCTTAAAACGATTCAAACAACGATTCAAACATTCTAAAAACGATTCAAACATTCTTAAAACGATTCAAACATTCTAAAAACGATTCAAACATTCTAAAAACGATTCAAACATTCTAAAAAGATCAAACATTCTAAAAACGATTCAAACATTCTAAAAAATTCTAAAAAAGATTCAAACATTCTAAAAGGATTCAAACATTCTAAAAACGATTCAATCATTCTAAAAACGATTCAAACATTCTAAAAGGATTCAAACATTCTTAAAACGATTCAAACATTCTAAAAACGATTCAAACATTCTTAAAACGATTCAAACATTCTAAAAACGATTCAAACATTCTAAAAACGATTCAAACATTCTAAAAAGATCAAACATTCTAAAAACAATTCAAACATTCTAAAAAATTCTAAAAAAGATTCAAACATTCTAAAAGGATTCAAACATTCTAAAAACGATTCAATCATTCTAAAAACGATTCAAACATTCTAAAAGGATTCAAACATTCTAAAAACGATTCAAACATTCTAAAAAGATCAAACATTCTAAAAACGATTCAAACATTCTAAAGACGATTCAAACATTCTAAAAAGATCAAACATTCTAAAAACGATTCAAACATTCTAAACAGATCAAACATTCTAAAAACGATTCAAACATTCTAAAAACGATTCAAACATTCTAAAAAGATCAAACATTCTAAAAACGATTCAAACATTCTAAAGACGATTCAAACATTCTAAAAAGATCAAACATTCTAAAAACGATTCAAACATTCTAAACAGATCAAACATTCTAAAAACGATTCAAACATTCTAAAAACGATTCAAACATTCTAAAAAATTCTAAAAAAGATTCAAACATTCTAAAAGGATTCAAACATTCTAAAAGGATTCAAACATTCTAAAAAATTCTAAAAAAGATTCAAACATTCTAAAAACGATTCACACATTCTAAAAAAGATTCAAACATTCTAAAAGGATTCAAACATTCTTAAAACGATTCAAACATTCTAAAAACGATTCAAACATTCTAAAAAAGATTCAAACATTCTAAAAGGATTCAAACATTCTTAAAACGATTCAAACATTCTAAAAACGATTCAAACATTCTAAAAAATTCTAAAAAAGATTCAAACATTCTAAAAGGATTCAAACATTCTTAAAACGATTCAAACATTCTAAAAACGATTCAAACATTCTAAAAACGATTCAAACATTCTAAAAACGATTCAAACATTCTAAAAAATTCTAAAAAAGATTCAAACATTCTAAAAGGATTCAAACATTCTTAAAACGATTCAAACATTCTAAAAAAGATTCAAACATTCTAAAAGGATTCAAACATTCTTAAAACGATTCAAACATTCTAAAAACGATTCAAACATTCTAAAAACGATTCAAACATTCTAAAAACGATTCAAACATTCTAAAAACGATTCAAACATTCTAAAAACGATTCAAACATTCTAAAAACGATTCAAACATTCTAAAAAATTCTAAAAAAGATTCAAACATTCTAAAAGGATTCAAACATTCTAAAAGGATTCAAACATTCTAAAAAAGATTCAAACATTCTAAAAACGATTCAAACATTCTAAAAAGATTCAAACATTCTAAAAACGATTCAAACATTCTAAAAAAGATTCAAACATTCTAAAAACGATTCAAACATTCTAAAAAGATCAAACATTCTAAAAACGATTCAAACATTCTAAAAAATTCTAAAAAAGATTCAAACATTCTAAAAGGATTCAAACATTCTAAAAGGATTCAAACATTCTTAAAACGATTCACACATTCTAAAAATGATTCAAACATTCTTAAAAATTCTAAAAAAGATTCAAACATTCTAAAAGGATTCAAACATTCTTAAAACGATTCAAACATTCTAAAAACGATTCAAACATTCTAAAAACGATTCAAACATTCTAAAAACGATTCAAACATTCTAAAAAGATTCAAACATTCTAAAAACGATTCACACATTCTAAAAATGATTCAAACATTCTTAAAAATTCTGAAAAAGATTCAAACATTCTAAAAACGATTCACACATTCTAAAAAAGATTCAAACATTCTAAAAGGATTCAAACATTCTTAAAACGATTCAAACATTCTAAAAACGATTCAAACATTCTAAAAACGATTCAAACATTCTTAAAAATTCTAAAAAAGATTCAAACATTCTAAAAGGATTCAAACATTCTTAAAACGATTCAAACATTCTAAAAACGATTCAAACATTCTAAAAACGATTCAAACATTCTAAAAAATTCTAAAAAAGATTCAAACATTCTAAAAGGATTCAAACATTCTTAAAACGATTCAAACATTCTAAAAAAGATTCAAACATTCTAAAAGGATTCAAACATTCTTAAAACGATTCAAACATTCTAAAAACGATTCAAACATTCTAAAAACGATTCAAACATTCTAAAAACGATTCAAACATTCTAAAAAAGATTCAAACATTCTAAAAACGATTCAAACATTCTAAAAAGATCAAACATTCTAAAAACGATTCAAACATTCTAAAAGGATTCAAACATTCTTAAAACGATTCACACATTCTAAAAATGATTCAAACATTCTAAAAGGATTCAAACATTCTTAAAATGATTCAAACATTCTAAAAACGATTCAAACATTCTAAAAACGATTCAAACATTCTAAAAACGATTCAAACATTCTAAAAAGATTCAAACATTCTAAAAACGATTCACACATTCTAAAAATGATTCAAACATTCTTAAAAATTCTGAAAAAGATTCAAACATTCTAAAAACGATTCACACATTCTAAAAAAGATTCAAACATTCTAAAAGGATTCAAACATTCTTAAAACGATTCAAACATTCTAAAAACGATTCAAACATTCTAAAAAAGATTCAAACATTCTAAAAGGATTCAAACATTCTTAAAACGATTCAAACATTCTAAAAACGATTCAAACATTCTAAAAAATTCTAAAAAAGATTCAAACATTCTAAAAGGATTCAAACATTCTTAAAACGATTCAAACATTCTAAAAACGATTCAAACATTCTAAAAACGATTCAAACATTCTAAAAAATTCTAAAAAAGATTCAAACATTCTAAAAGGATTCAAACATTCTTAAAACGATTCAAACATTCTAAAAACGATTCAAACATTCTAAAAACGATTCAAACATTCTAAAAACGATTCAAACATTCTAAAAAAGATTCAAACATTCTAAAAGGATTCAAACATTCTAAAAAAGATTCAAACATTCTAAAAACGATTCAAACATTCTAAAAAGATTCAAACATTCTAAAAACGATTCAATCATTCTAAAAACGATTCAAACATTCTAAAAGGATTCAAACATTCTTAAAACGATTCACACATTCTAAAAATGATTCAAACATTCTTAAAAATTCTAAAAAAGATTCAAACATTCTAAAAGGATTCAAACATGCTAAAAACGATTCAAACATTCTAAAAAGATTCAAACATTCTAAAAACGATTCACACATTCTACAAAGATTCAAACATTCTAAAAAGATTCAAACATTCTAAAAACGATTCAAACATTCTAAAAAATTCTAAAAAAGATTCAAACATTCTAAAAGGATTCAAACATTCTTAAAACGATTCAAACAACGATTCAAACATTCTAAAAACGATTCAAACATTCTAAAAACGATTCAAACATTCTAAAAAATTCTAAAAAAGATTCAAACATTCTAAAAGGATTCAAACATTCTAAAAACGATTCAAACATTCTAAAAAGATTCAAACATTCTAAAAACGATTCACACATTCTAAAAAGATTCAAACATTCTAAAAACGATTCAAACATTCTAAAAACGATTAAATCATTCTAAAAACGATTCAAACATTCTAAAAAGATCAAACATTCTAAAAACGATTCAAACATTCTAAAAAATTCTAAAAAAGATTCAAACATTCTAAAAGGATTCAAACATTCTAAAAACGATTCAAACATTCTAAAAAGATTCAAACATTCTAAAAAAGATTCAAACATTCTAAAAGGATTCAAACATTCTAAAAAAGATTCAAACATTCTAAAAACGATTCAAACATTCTAAAAAGATTCAAACATTCTAAAAAAGATTCAAACATTCTAAAAACGATTCAAACATTCTAAAAAAGATTCAAACATTCTAAAAAAATCTAAAAAAGATTCAAACATTCTAAAAACGATTAAATCATTCTAAAAACGATTCAAACATTCTAAAAAGATCAAACATTCTAAAAACGATTCAAACATTCTAAAAAATTCTAAAAAAGATTCAAACATTCTAAAAACGATTCAAACATTCTAAAAACGATTCAAACATTCTAAAAATGATTCAAACATTCTTAAAAATTCTAAAAAAGATTCAAACATTCTAAAAGGATTCAAACATGCTAAAAACGATTCAAACATTCTAAAAAGATTCAAACATTCTAAAAACGATTCACACATTCTAAAAAGATTCAAACATTCTAAAAAGATTCAAACATTCTAAAAACGATTCAAACATTCTAAAAAATTCTAAAAAAGATTCAAACATTCTAAAAGGATTCAAACATTCTTAAAACGATTCAAACATTCTAAAAACGATTCAAACATTCTAAAAAATTCTAAAAAAGATTCAAACATTCTAAAAGGATTCAAACATTCTTAAAACGATTCAAACATTCTAAAAACGATTCAAACATTCTAAAAACGATTCAAACATTCTAAAAACGATTCAAACATTCTAAAAAATTCTAAAAAAGATTCAAACATTCTAAAAGGATTCAAACATTCTTAAAACGATTCAAACATTCTAAAAACGATTCAAACATTCTAAAAACGATTCAAACATTCTAAAAACGATTCAAACATTCTAAAAAAGATTCAAACATTCTAAAAATGATTCAAACATTCTTAAAAATTCTAAAAAAGATTCAAACATTCTAAAAACGATTAAATCATTCTAAAAACGATTCAAACATTCTAAAAAGATTCAAACATTCTAAAAACGATTCACACATTCTAAAAAGATTCAAACATTCTAAAAACGATTCAAACATTCTAAAAACGATTCAAACATTCTAAAAAATTCTAAAAACGATTCAAACATTCTAAAAAGATTCAAACATTCTAAAAACGATTCAAACATTCTAAAAAATTCTAAAAAAGATTCAAACATTCTAAAAGGATTCAAACATTCTTAAAACGATTCAAACAACGATTCAAACATTCTAAAAACGATTCAAACATTCTAAAAACGATTCAAACATTCTAAAAAATTCTAAAAAAGATTCAAACATTCTAAAAGGATTCAAACATTCTTAAAACGATTCAAACATTCTAAAAACGATTCAAACATTCTAAAAACGATTCAAACATTCTAAAAACGATTCAAACATTCTAAAAAAGATTCAAACATTCTAAAAGGATTCAAACATTCTAAAAAAGATTCAAACATTCTAAAAACGATTCAAACATTCTAAAAAGATTCAAACATTCTAAAAACGATTCAAACATTCTAAAAACGATTCAAACATTCTAAAAACGATTCAAACATTCTAAAAAGATCAAACATTCTAAAAACGATTCAAACATTCTAAAAGGATTCAAACATTCTAAAAACGATTCAAACATTCTAAAAAGATTCAAACATTCTAAAAACGATTCACACATTCTAAAAAGATTCAAACATTCTAAAAACGATTCAAACATTCTAAAAACGATTCAAACATTCTAAAAAAGATTCAAACATTCTAAAAAAATCTAAAAAAGATTCAAACATTCTAAAAACGATTAAATCATTCTAAAAACGATTCAAACATTCTAAAAAGATCAAACATTCTAAAAACGATTCAAACATTCTAAACAATTCTAAAAAAGATTCAAACATTCTAAAAGGATTCAAACATTCTAAAAACGATTCAAACATTCTAAAAAGATTCAAACATTCTAAAAAAGATTCAAACATTCTAAAAGGATTCAAACATTCTAAAAAAGATTCAAACATTCTAAAAACGATTCAAACATTCTAAAAAGATTCAAACATTCTAAAAAAGATTCAAACATTCTAAAAGGATTCAAACATTCTAAAAACGATTAAATCATTCTAAAAACGATTCAAACATTCTAAAAACGATTCACACATTCTAAAAATGATTCAAACATTCTTAAAAATTCTAAAAAAGATTCAAACATTCTAAAAGGATTCAAACATTCTAAAAACGATTCAAACATTCTAAAAAGATTCAAACATTCTAAAAACGATTCACACATTCTAAAAAGATTCAAACATTCTAAAAACGATTCAAACATTCTAAAAAGATTCAAACATTCTAAAAACGATTCAAACATTCTAAAAAATTCTAAAAAAGATTCAAACATTCTAAAAGGATTCAAACATTCTTAAAACGATTCAAACAACGATTCAAACATTCTAAAAACGATTCAAACATTCTAAAAACGATTCAAACATTCTAAAAAATTCTAAAAAAGATTCAAACATTCTAAAAGGATTCAAACATTCTTAAAACGATTCAAACATTCTAAAAACGATTCAAACATTCTAAAAACGATTCAAACATTCTAAAAACGATTCAAACATTCTAAAAAAGATTCAAACATTCTAAAAGGATTCAAACATTCTAAAAAAGATTCAAACATTCTAAAAACGATTCAAACATTCTAAAAAGATTCAAACATTCTAAAAACGATTCAAACATTCTAAAAACGATTCAAACATTCTAAAAACGATTCAAACATTCTAAAAAGATCAAACATTCTAAAAACGATTCAAACATTCTAAAAGGATTCAAACATTCTAAAAACGATTCAATCATTCTAAAAACGATTCAAACATTCTAAAAACGATTCACACATTCTAAAAATGATTCAAACATTCTTAAAAATTCTAAAAAAGATTCAAACATTCTAAAAGGATTCAAACATTCTAAAAACGATTCAAACATTCTAAAAAGATTCAAACATTCTAAAAACGATTCACACATTCTAAAAAGATTCAAACATTCTAAAAACGATTCAAACATTCTAAAAACGATTCAAACATTCTAAAAAAGATTCAAACATTCTAAAAAAATCTAAAAAAGATTCAAACATTCTAAAAACGATTAAATCATTCTAAAAACGATTCAAACATTCTAAAAAGATCAAACATTCTAAAAACGATTCAAACATTCTAAAAAATTCTAAAAAAGATTCAAACATTCTAAAAGGATTCAAACATTCTAAAAACGATTCAAACATTCTAAAAAGATTCAAACATTCTAAAAAAGATTCAAACATTCTAAAAGGATTCAAACATTCTAAAAAAGATTCAAACATTCTAAAAACGATTCAAACATTCTAAAAAGATTCAAACATTCTTAAAAATTCTAAAAAAGATTCAAACATTCTAAAAGGATTCAAACATGCTAAAAACGATTCAAACATTCTAAAAAGATTCAAACATTCTAAAAACGATTCACACATTCTAAAAAGATTCAAACATTCTAAAAAGATTCAAACATTCTAAAAACGATTCAAACATTCTAAAAAATTCTAAAAAAGATTCAAACATTCTAAAAGGATTCAAACATTCTTAAAACGATTCAAACATTCTAAAAACGATTCAAACATTCTAAAAACGATTCAAACATTCTAAAAAATTCTAAAAAAGATTCAAACATTCTAAAAGGATTCAAACATTCTAAAAACGATTCACACATTCTAAAAAGATTCAAACATTCTAAAAATGATTCAAACATTCTAAAAACGATTAAATCATTCTAAAAACGATTCAAACATTCTAAAAAGATCAAACATTCTAAAAACGATTCAAACATTCTAAACAATTCTAAAAAAGATTCAAACATTCTAAAAGGATTCAAACATTCTAAAAAAGATTCAAACATTCTAAAAACGATTCAAACATTCTAAAAAGATTCAAACATTCTAAAAAAGATTCAAACATTCTAAAAGGATTCAAACATTCTAAAAAAGATTCAAACATTCTAAAAACGATTCAAACATTCTAAAAAGATTCAAACATTCTAAAAAAGATTCAAACATTCTAAAAGGATTCAAACATTCTAAAAACGATTAAATCATTCTAAAAACGATTCAAACATTCTAAAAACGATTCACACATTCTAAAAATGATTCAAACATTCTTAAAAATTCTAAAAAAGATTCAAACATTCTAAAAGGATTCAAACATTCTAAAAACGATTCAAACATTCTAAAAAGATTCAAACATTCTAAAAACGATTCACACATTCTAAAAAGATTCAAACATTCTAAAAACGATTCAAACATTCTAAAAACGATTCAAACATTCTAAAAAATTCTAAAAACGATTCAAACATTCTAAAAGGATTCAAACATTCTAAAAAAGATTCAAACATTCTAAAAACGATTCAAACATTCTAAAAAGATTCAAACATTCTAAAAACGATTCAAACATTCTAAAAACGATTCAAACATTCTAAAAACGATTCAAACATTCTAAAAGGATTCAAACATTCTAAAAACGATTAAATCATTCTAAAAACGATTCAAACATTCTAAAAACGATTCACACATTCTAAAAATGATTCAAACATTCTTAAAAATTCTAAAAAAGATTCAAACATTCTAAAAGGATTCAAACATTCTAAAAACGATTCAAACATTCTAAAAAGATTCAAACATTCTAAAAACGATTCACACATTCTAAAAAGATTCAAACATTCTAAAAACGATTCAAACATTCTAAAAACGATTCAAACATTCTAAAAAAGATTCAAACATTCTAAAAAAATCTAAAAAAGATTCAAACATTCTAAAAACGATTAAATCATTCTAAAAACGATTCAAACATTCTAAAAAGATCAAACATTCTAAAAACGATTCAAACATTCTAAAAAATTCTAAAAAAGATTCAAACATTCTAAAAGGATTCAAACATTCTAAAAACGATTCAAACATTCTAAAAAGATTCAAACATTCTAAAAAAGATTCAAACATTCTAAAAGGATTCAAACATTCTAAAAAAGATTCAAACATTCTAAAAACGATTCAAACATTCTAAAAAGATTCAAACATTCTAAAAAAGATTCAAACATTCTAAAAACGATTCAAACATTCTAAAAAAGATTCAAACATTCTAAAAAAATCTAAAAAAGATTCAAACATTCTAAAAACGATTAAATCATTCTAAAAACGATTCAAACATTCTAAAAAGATCAAACATTCTAAAAACGATTCAAACATTCTAAAAAATTCTAAAAAAGATTCAAACATTCTAAAAGGATTCAAACATTCTAAAAAAGATTCAAACATTCTAAAAACGATTCAAACATTCTAAAAACGATTCAAACATTCTAAAAATGATTCAAACATTCTTAAAAATTCTAAAAAAGATTCAAACATTCTAAAAGGATTCAAACATGCTAAAAACGATTCAAACATTCTAAAAAGATTCAAACATTCTAAAAACGATTCACACATTCTAAAAAGATTCAAACATTCTAAAAAGATTCAAACATTCTAAAAACGATTCAAACATTCTAAAAAATTCTAAAAAAGATTCAAACATTCTAAAAGGATTCAAACATTCTTAAAACGATTCAAACATTCTAAAAACGATTCAAACATTCTAAAAAATTCTAAAAAAGATTCAAACATTCTAAAAGGATTCAAACATTCTTAAAACGATTCAAACATTCTAAAAACGATTCAAACATTCTAAAAACGATTCAAACATTCTAAAAACGATTCAAACATTCTAAAAAATTCTAAAAAAGATTCAAACATTCTAAAAGGATTCAAACATTCTTAAAACGATTCAAACATTCTAAAAACGATTCAAACATTCTAAAAACGATTCAAACATTCTAAAAAAGATTCAAACATTCTAAAAATGATTCAAACATTCTTAAAAATTCTAAAAAAGATTCAAACATTCTAAAAACGATTAAATCATTCTAAAAACGATTCAAACATTCTAAAAAGATCAAACATTCTAAAAACGATTCAAACATTCTAAACAATTCTAAAAAAGATTCAAACATTCTAAAAGGATTCAAACATTCTAAAAAAGATTCAAACATTCTAAAAACGATTCAAACATTCTAAAAAGATTCAAACATTCTAAAAAAGATTCAAACATTCTAAAAGGATTCAAACATTCTAAAAACGATTCAAACATTCTAAAAAGATTCAAACATTCTAAAAACGATTCACACATTCTAAAAAGATTCAAACATTCTAAAAACGATTCAAACATTCTAAAAACGATTCAAACATTCTAAAAAATTCTAAAAACGATTCAAACATTCTAAAAGGATTCAAACATTCTAAAAACGATTCAAACATTCTAAAAAGATCAAACATTCTAAAAACGATTCAAACATTCTAAAGACGATTCAAACATTCTAAAAAGATCAAACATTCTAAAAACGATTCAAACATTCTAAAAAATTCTAAAAAAGATTCAAACATTCTAAAAGGATTCAAACATTCTTAAAACGATTCAAACATTCTAAAAGGATTCAAACATTCTAAAAAAGATTCAAACATTCTAAAAACGATTCAAACATTCTAAAAAGATTCAAACATTCTAAAAACGATTCAAACATTCTAAAAAGATTCAAACATTCTAAAAACGATTCAAACATTCTAAAAAATTCTAAAAAAGATTCAAACATTCTAAAAGGATTCAAACATTCTTAAAACGATTCAAACATTCTAAAAACGATTCAAACATTCTAAAAACGATTCAAACATTCTAAAAACGATTCAAACATTCTAAAAAAGATTCAAACATTCTAAAAGGATTCAAACATTCTAAAAAAGATTCAAACATTCTAAAAACGATTCAAACATTCTAAAAGGATTCAAACATTCTAAAAACGATTCAAACATTCTAAAAAGATCAAACATTCTAAAAACGATTCAAACATTCTAAAGACGATTCAAACATTCTAAAAAGATCAAACATTCTAAAAACGATTCAAACATTCTAAAAAATTCTAAAAAAGATTCAAACATTCTAAAAGGATTCAAACATTCTTAAAACGATTCAAACATTCTAAAAGGATTCAAACATTCTAAAAAAGATTCAAACATTCTAAAAACGATTCAAACATTCTAAAAAGATTCAAACATTCTAAAAACGATTCAAACATTCTAAAAAGATTCAAACATTCTAAAAACGATTCAAACATTCTAAAAAATTCTAAAAAAGATTCAAACATTCTAAAAGGATTCAAACATTCTAAAAAAGATTCAAACATTCTAAAAACGATTCAAACATTCTAAAAGGATTCAAACATTCTTAAAACGATTCAAACATTCTAAAAGGATTCAAACATTCTAAAAAAGATTCAAACATTCTAAAAACGATTCAAACATTCTAAAAAGATTCAAACATTCTTAAAACGATTCAAACAACGATTCAAACATTCTAAAAACGATTCAAACATTCTAAAAACGATTCAAACATTCTAAAAAATTCTAAAAAAGATTCAAACATTCTAAAAGGATTCAAACATTCTTAAAACGATTCAAACATTCTAAAAACGATTCAAACATTCTAAAAACGATTCAAACATTCTAAAAACGATTCAAACATTCTAAAAAAGATTCAAACATTCTAAAAGGATTCAAACATTCTAAAAACGATTCAAACATTCTAAAAACGATTCAAACATTCTAAAAAATTCTAAAAAAGATTCAAACATTCTAAAAGGATTCAAACATTCTTAAAACGATTCAAACATTCTAAAAACGATTCAAACATTCTAAAAACGATTCAAACATTCTAAAAAAGATTCAAACATTCTAAAAATGATTCAAACATTCTTAAAAATTCTAAAAAAGATTCAAACATTCTAAAAACGATTAAATCATTCTAAAAACGATTCAAACATTCTAAAAAGATCAAACATTCTAAAAACGATTCAAACATTCTAAACAATTCTAAAAAAGATTCAAACATTCTAAAAGGATTCAAACATTCTAAAAAAGATTCAAACATTCTAAAAACGATTCAAACATTCTAAAAAGATTCAAACATTCTAAAAAAGATTCAAACATTCTAAAAGGATTCAAACATTCTAAAAACGATTCAAACATTCTAAAAAGATTCAAACATTCTAAAAACGATTCACACATTCTAAAAAGATTCAAACATTCTAAAAACGATTCAAACATTCTAAAAACGATTCAAACATTCTAAAAAATTCTAAAAACGATTCAAACATTCTAAAAGGATTCAAACATTCTAAAAACGATTCAAACATTCTAAAAAGATCAAACATTCTAAAAACGATTCAAACATTCTAAAGACGATTCAAACATTCTAAAAAGATCAAACATTCTAAAAACGATTCAAACATTCTAAAAAATTCTAAAAAAGATTCAAACATTCTAAAAGGATTCAAACATTCTTAAAACGATTCAAACATTCTAAAAGGATTCAAACATTCTAAAAAAGATTCAAACATTCTAAAAACGATTCAAACATTCTAAAAAGATTCAAACATTCTAAAAACGATTCAAACATTCTAAAAAGATTCAAACATTCTAAAAACGATTCAAACATTCTAAAAAATTCTAAAAAAGATTCAAACATTCTAAAAGGATTCAAACATTCTTAAAACGATTCAAACATTCTAAAAACGATTCAAACATTCTAAAAACGATTCAAACATTCTAAAAACGATTCAAACATTCTAAAAAAGATTCAAACATTCTAAAAGGATTCAAACATTCTAAAAAAGATTCAAACATTCTAAAAACGATTCAAACATTCTAAAAGGATTCAAACATTCTTAAAACGATTCAAACATTCTAAAAGGATTCAAACATTCTAAAAAAGATTCAAACATTCTAAAAACGATTCAAACATTCTAAAAAGATTCAAACATTCTTAAAACGATTCAAACAACGATTCAAACATTCTAAAAACGATTCAAACATTCTAAAAACGATTCAAACATTCTAAAAAATTCTAAAAAAGATTCAAACATTCTAAAAGGATTCAAACATTCTTAAAACGATTCAAACATTCTAAAAACGATTCAAACATTCTAAAAACGATTCAAACATTCTAAAAACGATTCAAACATTCTAAAAAAGATTCAAACATTCTAAAAGGATTCAAACATTCTAAAAAAGATTCAAACATTCTAAAAACGATTCAAACATTCTAAAAACGATTCAAACATTCTAAAAAGATCAAACATTCTAAAAACGATTCAAACATTCTAAAAGGATTCAAACATTCTAAAAACGATTCAAACATTCTAAAAAGATTCAAACATTCTAAAAACGATTCACACATTCTAAAAAGATTCAAACATTCTAAAAACGATTCAAACATTCTAAAAACGATTCAAACATTCTAAAAAAGATTCAAACATTCTAAAAAAATCTAAAAAAGATTCAAACATTCTAAAAACGATTAAATCATTCTAAAAACGATTCAAACATTCTAAAAAGATCAAACATTCTAAAAACGATTCAAACATTCTAAACAATTCTAAAAAAGATTCAAACATTCTAAAAGGATTCAAACATTCTAAAAACGATTCAAACATTCTAAAAAGATTCAAACATTCTAAAAAAGATTCAAACATTCTAAAAGGATTCAAACATTCTAAAAAAGATTCAAACATTCTAAAAACGATTCAAACATTCTAAAAAGATTCAAACATTCTAAAAAAGATTCAAACATTCTAAAAGGATTCAAACATTCTAAAAACGATTAAATCATTCTAAAAACGATTCAAACATTCTAAAAACGATTCACACATTCTAAAAATGATTCAAACATTCTTAAAAATTCTAAAAAAGATTCAAACATTCTAAAAGGATTCAAACATTCTAAAAACGATTCAAACATTCTAAAAAGATTCAAACATTCTAAAAACGATTCACACATTCTAAAAAGATTCAAACATTCTAAAAACAATTCAAACATTCTAAAAAGATTCAAACATTCTAAAAACGATTCAAACAACGATTCAAACATTCTAAAAACGATTCAAACATTCTAAAAACGATTCAAACATTCTAAAAAATTCTAAAAAAGATTCAAACATTCTAAAAGGATTCAAACATTCTTAAAACGATTCAAACATTCTAAAAACGATTCAAACATTCTAAAAACGATTCAAACATTCTAAAAACGATTCAAACATTCTAAAAAAGATTCAAACATTCTAAAAGGATTCAAACATTCTAAAAAAGATTCAAACATTCTAAAAACGATTCAAACATTCTAAAAAGATTCAAACATTCTAAAAACGATTCAAACATTCTAAAAACGATTCAAACATTCTAAAAACGATTCAAACATTCTAAAAAGATCAAACATTCTAAAAACGATTCAAACATTCTAAAAGGATTCAAACATTCTAAAAACGATTCAATCATTCTAAAAACGATTCAAACATTCTAAAAGGATTCAAACATTCTAAAAACGATTCAAACATTCTAAAAAGATTCAAACATTCTAAAAAAGATTCAAACATTCTAAAAGGATTCAAACATTCTAAAAAAGATTCAAACATTCTAAAAACGATTCAAACATTCTAAAAAGATTCAAACATTCTTAAAAATTCTAAAAAAGATTCAAACATTCTAAAAGGATTCAAACATGCTAAAAACGATTCAAACATTCTAAAAAGATTCAAACATTCTAAAAACGATTCACACATTCTAAAAAGATTCAAACATTCTAAAAAGATTCAAACATTCTAAAAACGATTCAAACATTCTAAAAAATTCTAAAAAAGATTCAAACATTCTAAAAGGATTCAAACATTCTTAAAACGATTCAAACATTCTAAAAACGATTCAAACATTCTAAAAACGATTCAAACATTCTAAAAAATTCTAAAAAAGATTCAAACATTCTAAAAGGATTCAAACATTCTTAAAACGATTCAAATATTCTAAAAACGATTCAAACATTCTAAAAACGATTCAAACATTCTAAAAAAGATTCAAACATTCTAAAAATGATTCAAACATTCTTAAAAATTCTAAAAAAGATTCAAACATTCTAAAAGGATTCAAACATTCTAAAAACGATTCACACATTCTAAAAAGATTCAAACATTCTAAAAATGATTCAAACATTCTAAAAACGATTAAATCATTCTAAAAACGATTCAAACATTCTAAAAAGATCAAACATTCTAAAAACGATTCAAACATTCTAAACAATTCTAAAAAAGATTCAAACATTCT
This sequence comes from Anarhichas minor, assembly GCF_050575085.1. Classification (NCBI taxonomy): domain Eukaryota; kingdom Metazoa; phylum Chordata; class Actinopteri; order Perciformes; family Anarhichadidae; genus Anarhichas; species Anarhichas minor. Next base: position 256,884 of record NW_027466539.1, on the reverse strand, counting down.
AAAAGGATTCAAACATTCTAAAAAAGATTCAAACATTCTAAAAACGATTCAAACATTCTAAAAAGATTCAAACATTCTAAAAAAGATTCAAACATTCTAAAAGGATTCAAACATTCTAAAAAAGATTCAAACATTCTAAAAACGATTCAAACATTCTAAAAAGATTCAAACATTCTAAAAAAGATTCAAACATTCTAAAAGGATTCAAACATTCTAAAAACGATTAAATCATTCTAAAAACGATTCAAACATTCTAAAAACGATTCACACATTCTAAAAATGATTCAAACATTCTTAAAAATTCTAAAAAAGATTCAAACATTCTAAAAGGATTCAAACATTCTAAAAACGATTCAAACATTCTAAAAAGATTCAAACATTCTAAAAACGATTCACACATTCTAAAAAGATTCAAACATTCTAAAAACGATTCAAACATTCTAAAAACGATTCAAACATTCTAAAAAATTCTAAAAACGATTCAAACATTCTAAAAGGATTCAAACATTCTAAAAAAGATTCAAACATTCTAAAAACGATTCAAACATTCTAAAAAGATTCAAACATTCTAAAAACGATTCAAACATTCTAAAAACGATTCAAACATTCTAAAAACGATTCAAACATTCTAAAAGGATTCAAACATTCTAAAAACGATTAAATCATTCTAAAAACGATTCAAACATTCTAAAAACGATTCAAACATTCTAAAAAGATTCAAACATTCTTAAAAATTCTAAAAAAGATTCAAACATTCTAAAAGGATTCAAACATGCTAAAAACGATTCAAACATTCTAAAAAGATTCAAACATTCTAAAAACGATTCACACATTCTAAAAAGATTCAAACATTCTAAAAAGATTCAAACATTCTAAAAACGATTCAAACATTCTAAAAAATTCTAAAAAAGATTCAAACATTCTAAAAGGATTCAAACATTCTTAAAACGATTCAAACATTCTAAAAACGATTCAAACATTCTAAAAACGATTCAAACATTCTAAAAAATTCTAAAAAAGATTCAAACATTCTAAAAGGATTCAAACATTCTTAAAACGATTCAAATATTCTAAAAACGATTCAAACATTCTAAAAACGATTCAAACATTCTAAAAAAGATTCAAACATTCTAAAAATGATTCAAACATTCTTAAAAATTCTAAAAAAGATTCAAACATTCTAAAAGGATTCAAACATTCTAAAAACGATTCACACATTCTAAAAAGATTCAAACATTCTAAAAATGATTCAAACATTCTAAAAACGATTAAATCATTCTAAAAACGATTCAAACATTCTAAAAAGATCAAACATTCTAAAAACGATTCAAACATTCTAAACAATTCTAAAAAAGATTCAAACATTCTAAAAGGATTCAAACATTCTAAAAAAGATTCAAACATTCTAAAAACGATTCAAACATTCTAAAAAGATTCAAACATTCTAAAAAAGATTCAAACATTCTAAAAGGATTCAAACATTCTAAAAAAGATTCAAACATTCTAAAAACGATTCAAACATTCTAAAAAGATTCAAACATTCTAAAAAAGATTCAAACATTCTAAAAGGATTCAAACATTCTAAAAACGATTAAATCATTCTAAAAACGATTCAAACATTCTAAAAACGATTCACACATTCTAAAAATGATTCAAACATTCTTAAAAATTCTAAAAAAGATTCAAACATTCTAAAAGGATTCAAACATTCTAAAAACGATTCAAACATTCTAAAAAGATTCAAACATTCTAAAAACGATTCACACATTCTAAAAAGATTCAAACATTCTAAAAACGATTCAAACATTCTAAAAACGATTCAAACATTCTAAAAAATTCTAAAAACGATTCAAACATTCTAAAAGGATTCAAACATTCTAAAAAAGATTCAAACATTCTAAAAACGATTCAAACATTCTAAAAAGATTCAAACATTCTAAAAACGATTCAAACATTCTAAAAACGATTCAAACATTCTAAAAACGATTCAAACATTCTAAAAGGATTCAAACATTCTAAAAACGATTAAATCATTCTAAAAACGATTCAAACATTCTAAAAACGATTCACACATTCTAAAAATGATTCAAACATTCTTAAAAATTCTAAAAAAGATTCAAACATTCTAAAAGGATTCAAACATTCTAAAAACGATTCAAACATTCTAAAAAGATTCAAACATTCTAAAAACGATTCACACATTCTAAAAAGATTCAAACATTCTAAAAACGATTCAAACATTCTAAAAAGATTCAAACATTCTAAAAACGATTCAAACAACGATTCAAACATTCTTAAAACGATTCAAACAACGATTCAAACATTCTAAAAACGATTCAAACATTCTAAAAACGATTCAAACATTCTAAAAAATTCTAAAAAAGATTCAAACATTCTAAAAGGATTCAAACATTCTTAAAACGATTCAAACATTCTAAAAACGATTCAAACATTCTAAAAACGATTCAAACATTCTAAAAACGATTCAAACATTCTAAAAAAGATTCAAACATTCTAAAAGGATTCAAACATTCTAAAAAAGATTCAAACATTCTAAAAACGATTCAAACATTCTAAAAAGATTCAAACATTCTAAAAACGATTCAAACATTCTAAAAACGATTCAAACATTCTAAAAACGATTCAAACATTCTAAAAAGATCAAACATTCTAAAAACGATTCAAACATTCTAAAAGGATTCAAACATTCTAAAAACGATTCAATCATTCTAAAAACGATTCACACATTCTAAAAATGATTCAAACATTCTTAAAAATTCTAAAAAAGATTCAAACATTCTAAAAGGATTCAAACATTCTAAAAACGATTCAAACATTCTAAAAAGATTCAAACATTCTAAAAACGATTCACACATTCTAAAAAGATTCAAACATTCTAAAAACGATTCAAACATTCTAAAAACGATTCAAACATTCTAAAAAAGATTCAAACATTCTAAAAAAATCTAAAAAAGATTCAAACATTCTAAAAACGATTAAATCATTCTAAAAACGATTCAAACATTCTAAAAAGATCAAACATTCTAAAAACGATTCAAACATTCTAAAAAATTCTAAAAAAGATTCAAACATTCTAAAAGGATTCAAACATTCTAAAAACGATTCAAACATTCTAAAAAGATTCAAACATTCTAAAAAAGATTCAAACATTCTAAAAGGATTCAAACATTCTAAAAAAGATTCAAACATTCTAAAAACGATTCAAACATTCTAAAAAGATTCAAACATTCTTAAAAATTCTAAAAAAGATTCAAACATTCTAAAAGGATTCAAACATGCTAAAAACGATTCAAACATTCTAAAAAGATTCAAACATTCTAAAAACGATTCACACATTCTAAAAAGATTCAAACATTCTAAAAAGATTCAAACATTCTAAAAACGATTCAAACATTCTAAAAAATTCTAAAAAAGATTCAAACATTCTAAAAGGATTCAAACATTCTTAAAACGATTCAAACATTCTAAAAACGATTCAAACATTCTAAAAACGATTCAAACATTCTAAAAAATTCTAAAAAAGATTCAAACATTCTAAAAGGATTCAAACATTCTTAAAACGATTCAAATATTCTAAAAACGATTCAAACATTCTAAAAACGATTCAAACATTCTAAAAACGATTCAAACATTCTAAAAAAGATTCAAACATTCTAAAAATGATTCAAACATTCTTAAAAATTCTAAAAAAGATTCAAACATTCTAAAAGGATTCAAACATTCTAAAAACGATTCACACATTCTAAAAAGATTCAAACATTCTAAAAATGATTCAAACATTCTAAAAACGATTAAATCATTCTAAAAACGATTCAAACATTCTAAAAAGATCAAACATTCTAAAAACGATTCAAACATTCTAAACAATTCTAAAAAAGATTCAAACATTCTTAAAACGATTCAAACATTCTAAAAACGATTCAAACATTCTAAAAACGATTCAAACATTCTAAAAAGATTCAAACATTCTAAAAATGATTCAAACATTCTAAAAACGATTAAATCATTCTAAAAACGATTCAAACATTCTAAAAAGATCAAACATTCTAAAAACGATTCAAACATTCTAAACAATTCTAAAAAAGATTCAAACATTCTTAAAACGATTCAAACATTCTAAAAACGATTCAAACATTCTAAAAACGATTCAAACATTCTAAAAACGATTCAAACATTCTAAAAAAGATTCAAACATTCTAAAAGGATTCAAACATTCTAAAAAAGATTCAAACATTCTAAAAACGATTCAAACATTCTAAAAACGATTCAAACATTCTAAAAAGATCAAACATTCTAAAAACGATTCAAACATTCTAAAAGGATTCAAACATTCTAAAAACGATTCAAACATTCTAAAAAGATTCAAACATTCTAAAAACGATTCACACATTCTAAAAAGATTCAAACATTCTAAAAACGATTCAAACATTCTAAAAACGATTCAAACATTCTAAAAAAGATTCAAACATTCTAAAAAAATCTAAAAAAGATTCAAACATTCTAAAAACGATTAAATCATTCTAAAAACGATTCAAACATTCTAAAAAGATCAAACATTCTAAAAACGATTCAAACATTCTAAACAATTCTAAAAAAGATTCAAACATTCTAAAAGGATTCAAACATTCTAAAAACGATTCAAACATTCTAAAAAGATTCAAACATTCTAAAAAAGATTCAAACATTCTAAAAGGATTCAAACATTCTAAAAAAGATTCAAACATTCTAAAAACGATTCAAACATTCTAAAAAGATTCAAACATTCTAAAAAAGATTCAAACATTCTAAAAGGATTCAAACATTCTAAAAACGATTAAATCATTCTAAAAACGATTCAAACATTCTAAAAACGATTCACACATTCTAAAAATGATTCAAACATTCTTAAAAATTCTAAAAAAGATTCAAACATTCTAAAAGGATTCAAACATTCTAAAAACGATTCAAACATTCTAAAAAGATTCAAACATTCTAAAAACGATTCACACATTCTAAAAAGATTCAAACATTCTAAAAACAATTCAAACATTCTAAAAAGATTCAAACATTCTAAAAACGATTCAAACAACGATTCAAACATTCTAAAAACGATTCAAACATTCTAAAAACGATTCAAACATTCTAAAAAATTCTAAAAAAGATTCAAACATTCTAAAAGGATTCAAACATTCTTAAAACGATTCAAACATTCTAAAAACGATTCAAACATTCTAAAAACGATTCAAACATTCTAAAAACGATTCAAACATTCTAAAAAAGATTCAAACATTCTAAAAGGATTCAAACATTCTAAAAAAGATTCAAACATTCTAAAAACGATTCAAACATTCTAAAAAGATTCAAACATTCTAAAAACGATTCAAACATTCTAAAAACGATTCAAACATTCTAAAAACGATTCAAACATTCTAAAAAGATCAAACATTCTAAAAACGATTCAAACATTCTAAAAGGATTCAAACATTCTAAAAACGATTCAATCATTCTAAAAACGATTCAAACATTCTAAAAGGATTCAAACATTCTAAAAACGATTCAAACATTCTAAAAAGATTCAAACATTCTAAAAAAGATTCAAACATTCTAAAAGGATTCAAACATTCTAAAAAAGATTCAAACATTCTAAAAACGATTCAAACATTCTAAAAAGATTCAAACATTCTTAAAAATTCTAAAAAAGATTCAAACATTCTAAAAGGATTCAAACATGCTAAAAACGATTCAAACATTCTAAAAAGATTCAAACATTCTAAAAACGATTCACACATTCTAAAAAGATTCAAACATTCTAAAAAGATTCAAACATTCTAAAAACGATTCAAACATTCTAAAAAATTCTAAAAAAGATTCAAACATTCTAAAAGGATTCAAACATTCTTAAAACGATTCAAACATTCTAAAAACGATTCAAACATTCTAAAAACGATTCAAACATTCTAAAAAATTCTAAAAAAGATTCAAACATTCTAAAAGGATTCAAACATTCTTAAAACGATTCAAATATTCTAAAAACGATTCAAACATTCTAAAAACGATTCAAACATTCTAAAAAAGATTCAAACATTCTAAAAATGATTCAAACATTCTTAAAAATTCTAAAAAAGATTCAAACATTCTAAAAGGATTCAAACATTCTAAAAACGATTCACACATTCTAAAAAGATTCAAACATTCTAAAAATGATTCAAACATTCTAAAAACGATTAAATCATTCTAAAAACGATTCAAACATTCTAAAAAGATCAAACATTCTAAAAACGATTCAAACATTCTAAACAATTCTAAAAAAGATTCAAACATTCTAAAAGGATTCAAACATTCTAAAAAAGATTCAAACATTCTAAAAACGATTCAAACATTCTAAAAAGATTCAAACATTCTAAAAAAGATTCAAACATTCTAAAAGGATTCAAACATTCTAAAAAAGATTCAAACATTCTAAAAATGATTCAAACATTCTAAAAACGATTAAATCATTCTAAAAACGATTCAAACATTCTAAAAAGATCAAACATTCTAAAAACGATTCAAACATTCTAAACAATTCTAAAAAAGATTCAAACATTCTAAAAGGATTCAAACATTCTAAAAAAGATTCAAACATTCTAAAAACGATTCAAACATTCTAAAAAGATTCAAACATTCTAAAAACGATTCAAACATTCTAAAAAGATTCAAACATTCTAAAAAAGATTCAAACATTCTAAAAGGATTCAAACATTCTAAAAACGATTAAATCATTCTAAAAACGATTCAAACATTCTAAAAACGATTCACACATTCTAAAAATGATTCAAACATTCTTAAAAATTCTAAAAAAGATTCAAACATTCTAAAAGGATTCAAACATTCTAAAAACGATTCAAACATTCTAAAAAGATTCAAACATTCTAAAAACGATTCACACATTCTAAAAAGATTCAAACATTCTAAAAACGATTCAAACATTCTAAAAACGATTCAAACATTCTAAAAAATTCTAAAAACGATTCAAACATTCTAAAAGGATTCAAACATTCTAAAAAAGATTCAAACATTCTAAAAACGATTCAAACATTCTAAAAAGATTCAAACATTCTAAAAACGATTCAAACATTCTAAAAACGATTCAAACATTCTAAAAACGATTCAAACATTCTAAAAGGATTCAAACATTCTAAAAACGATTAAATCATTCTAAAAACGATTCAAACATTCTAAAAACGATTCACACATTCTAAAAATGATTCAAACATTCTTAAAAATTCTAAAAAAGATTCAAACATTCTAAAAGGATTCAAACATTCTAAAAACGATTCAAACATTCTAAAAAGATTCAAACATTCTAAAAACGATTCACACATTCTAAAAAGATTCAAACATTCTAAAAACGATTCAAACATTCTAAAAAGATTCAAACATTCTAAAAACGATTCAAACAACGATTCAAACATTCTTAAAACGATTCAAACAACGATTCAAACATTCTAAAAACGATTCAAACATTCTAAAAACGATTCAAACATTCTAAAAAATTCTAAAAAAGATTCAAACATTCTAAAAGGATTCAAACATTCTTAAAACGATTCAAACATTCTAAAAACGATTCAAACATTCTAAAAACGATTCAAACATTCTAAAAACGATTCAAACATTCTAAAAAAGATTCAAACATTCTAAAAGGATTCAAACATTCTAAAAAAGATTCAAACATTCTAAAAACGATTCAAACATTCTAAAAAGATTCAAACATTCTAAAAACGATTCAAACATTCTAAAAACGATTCAAACATTCTAAAAACGATTCAAACATTCTAAAAAGATCAAACATTCTAAAAACGATTCAAACATTCTAAAAGGATTCAAACATTCTAAAAACGATTCAATCATTCTAAAAACGATTCACACATTCTAAAAATGATTCAAACATTCTTAAAAATTCTAAAAAAGATTCAAACATTCTAAAAGGATTCAAACATTCTAAAAACGATTCAAACATTCTAAAAAGATTCAAACATTCTAAAAACGATTCACACATTCTAAAAAGATTCAAACATTCTAAAAATGATTCAAACATTCTAAAAACGATTCAAACATTCTAAAAAAGATTCAAACATTCTAAAAAAATCTAAAAAAGATTCAAACATTCTAAAAACGATTAAATCATTCTAAAAACGATTCAAACATTCTAAAAAGATCAAACATTCTAAAAACGATTCAAACATTCTAAAAAATTCTAAAAAAGATTCAAACATTCTAAAAGGATTCAAACATTCTAAAAACGATTCAAACATTCTAAAAAGATTCAAACATTCTAAAAAAGATTCAAACATTCTAAAAGGATTCAAACATTCTAAAAAAGATTCAAACATTCTAAAAACGATTCAAACATTCTAAAAAGATTCAAACATTCTTAAAAATTCTAAAAAAGATTCAAACATTCTAAAAGGATTCAAACATGCTAAAAACGATTCAAACATTCTAAAAAGATTCAAACATTCTAAAAACGATTCACACATTCTAAAAAGATTCAAACATTCTAAAAAGATTCAAACATTCTAAAAACGATTCAAACATTCTAAAAAATTCTAAAAAAGATTCAAACATTCTAAAAGGATTCAAACATTCTTAAAACGATTCAAACATTCTAAAAACGATTCAAACATTCTAAAAACGATTCAAACATTCTAAAAAATTCTAAAAAAGATTCAAACATTCTAAAAGGATTCAAACATTCTTAAAACGATTCAAATATTCTAAAAACGATTCAAACATTCTAAAAACGATTCAAACATTCTAAAAACGATTCAAACATTCTAAAAAAGATTCAAACATTCTAAAAATGATTCAAACATTCTTAAAAATTCTAAAAAAGATTCAAACATTCTAAAAGGATTCAAACATTCTAAAAACGATTCACACATTCTAAAAAGATTCAAACATTCTAAAAATGATTCAAACATTCTAAAAACGATTAAATCATTCTAAAAACGATTCAAACATTCTAAAAAGATCAAACATTCTAAAAACGATTCAAACATTCTAAACAATTCTAAAAAAGATTCAAACATTCTAAAAGGATTCAAACATTCTAAAAAAGATTCAAACATTCTAAAAACGATTCAAACATTCTAAAAAGATTCAAACATTCTAAAAAAGATTCAAACATTCTAAAAGGATTCAAACATTCTAAAAAAGATTCAAACATTCTAAAAACGATTCAAACATTCTAAAAAGATTCAAACATTCTAAAAAAGATTCAAACATTCTAAAAGGATTCAAACATTCTAAAAACGATTAAATCATTCTAAAAACGATTCAAACATTCTAAAAACGATTCACACATTCTAAAAATGATTCAAACATTCTTAAAAATTCTAAAAAAGATTCAAACATTCTAAAAGGATTCAAACATTCTAAAAACGATTCAAACATTCTAAAAAGATTCAAACATTCTAAAAACGATTCACACATTCTAAAAAGATTCAAACATTCTAAAAACGATTCAAACATTCTAAAAACGATTCAAACATTCTAAAAAATTCTAAAAACGATTCAAACATTCTAAAAGGATTCAAACATTCTAAAAAAGATTCAAACATTCTAAAAAATTCTAAAAAAGATTCAAACATTCTAAAAAGATTCAAACATTCTAAAAACGATTCAAACATTCTAAAAAGATTCAAACATTCTAAAAAAGATTCAAACATTCTAAAAAGATTCAAACATTCTAAAAACGATTCAAACATTCTAAAAAATTCTAAAAAAGATTCAAACATTCTAAAAGGATTCAAACATTCTTAAAACGATTCAAACAACGATTCAAACATTCTAAAAACGATTCAAACATTCTAAAAACGATTCAAACATTCTAAAAAATTCTAAAAAAGATTCAAACATTCTAAAAGGATTCTAACATTCTTAAAACGATTCAAACATTCTAAAAACGATTCAAACATTCTAAAAACGATTCAAACATTCTAAAAACGATTCAAACATTCTAAAAAAGATTCAAACATTCTAAAAGGATTCAAACATTCTAAAAAAGATTCAAACATTCTAAAAACGATTCAAACATTCTAAAAAGATTCAAACATTCTAAAAACGATTCAAACATTCTAAAAACGATTCAAACATTCTAAAAACGATTCAAACATTCTAAAAAGATCAAACATTCTAAAAACGATTCAAACATTCTAAAAGGATTCAAACATTCTAAAAACGATTCAATCATTCTAAAAACGATTCAAACATTCTAAAAACGATTCAAACATTCTAAAAGGATTCAAACATTCTAAAAACGATTCAATCATTCTAAAAACGATTCAAACATTCTAAAAACGATTCACACATTCTAAAAATGATTCAAACATTCTTAAAAATTCTAAAAAAGATTCAAACATTCTAAAAGGATTCAAACATTCTAAAAACGATTCAAACATTCTAAAAAGATTCAAACATTCTAAAAACGATTCACACATTCTAAAAAGATTCAAACATTCTAAAAACGATTCAAACATTCTAAAAACGATTCAAACATTCTAAAAAAGATTCAAACATTCTAAAAAAATCTAAAAAAGATTCAAACATTCTAAAAACGATTAAATCATTCTAAAAACGATTCAAACATTCTAAAAAGATCAAACATTCTAAAAACGATTCAAACATTCTAAAAAATTCTAAAAAAGATTCAAACATTCTAAAAGGATTCAAACATTCTAAAAACGATTCAAACATTCTAAAAAGATTCAAACATTCTAAAAAAGATTCAAACATTCTAAAAGGATTCAAACATTCTAAAAAAGATTCAAACATTCTAAAAACGATTCAAACATTCTAAAAAGATTCAAACATTCTTAAAAATTCTAAAAAAGATTCAAACATTCTAAAAGGATTCAAACATGCTAAAAACGATTCAAACATTCTAAAAAGATTCAAACATTCTAAAAACGATTCACACATTCTAAAAAGATTCAAACATTCTAAAAAGATTCAAACATTCTAAAAACGATTCAAACATTCTAAAAAATTCTAAAAAAGATTCAAACATTCTAAAAGGATTCAAACATTCTTAAAACGATTCAAACATTCTAAAAACGATTCAAACATTCTAAAAACGATTCAAACATTCTAAAAAATTCTAAAAAAGATTCAAACATTCTAAAAGGATTCAAACATTCTTAAAACGATTCAAATATTCTAAAAACGATTCAAACATTCTAAAAACGATTCAAACATTCTAAAAACGATTCAAACATTCTAAAAAAGATTCAAACATTCTAAAAATGATTCAAACATTCTTAAAAATTCTAAAAAAGATTCAAACATTCTAAAAGGATTCAAACATTCTAAAAACGATTCACACATTCTAAAAAGATTCAAACATTCTAAAAATGATTCAAACATTCTAAAAACGATTAAATCATTCTAAAAACGATTCAAACATTCTAAAAAGATCAAACATTCTAAAAACGATTCAAACATTCTAAACAATTCTAAAAAAGATTCAAACATTCTAAAAGGATTCAAACATTCTAAAAAAGATTCAAACATTCTAAAAACGATTCAAACATTCTAAAAAGATTCAAACATTCTAAAAAAGATTCAAACATTCTAAAAGGATTCAAACATTCTAAAAAAGATTCAAACATTCTAAAAACGATTCAAACATTCTAAAAAGATTCAAACATTCTAAAAAAGATTCAAACATTCTAAAAGGATTCAAACATTCTAAAAACGATTAAATCATTCTAAAAACGATTCAAACATTCTAAAAACGATTCACACATTCTAAAAATGATTCAAACATTCTTAAAAATTCTAAAAAAGATTCAAACATTCTAAAAGGATTCAAACATTCTAAAAACGATTCAAACATTCTAAAAAGATTCAAACATTCTAAAAACGATTCACACATTCTAAAAAGATTCAAACATTCTAAAAACGATTCAAACATTCTAAAAACGATTCAAACATTCTAAAAAATTCTAAAAACGATTCAAACATTCTAAAAGGATTCAAACATTCTAAAAAAGATTCAAACATTCTAAAAACGATTCAAACATTCTAAAAAGATTCAAACATTCTAAAAACGATTCAAACATTCTAAAAACGATTCAAACATTCTAAAAACGATTCAAACATTCTAAAAGGATTCAAACATTCTAAAAACGATTAAATCATTCTAAAAACGATTCAAACATTCTAAAAACGATTCACACATTCTAAAAATGATTCAAACATTCTTAAAAATTCTAAAAAAGATTCAAACATTCTAAAAGGATTCAAACATTCTAAAAACGATTCAAACATTCTAAAAAGATTCAAACATTCTAAAAACGATTCACACATTCTAAAAAGATTCAAACATTCTAAAAACGATTCAAACATTCTAAAAAGATTCAAACATTCTAAAAACGATTCAAACATTCTAAAAAATTCTAAAAAAGATTCAAACATTCTAAAAGGATTCAAACATTCTTAAAACGATTCAAACAACGATTCAAACATTCTAAAAACGATTCAAACATTCTAAAAACGATTCAAACATTCTAAAAAATTCTAAAAAAGATTCAAACATTCTAAAAGGATTCAAACATTCTTAAAACGATTCAAACATTCTAAAAACGATTCAAACATTCTAAAAACGATTCAAACATTCTAAAAACGATTCAAACATTCTAAAAAAGATTCAAACATTCTAAAAGGATTCAAACATTCTAAAAAAGATTCAAACATTCTAAAAACGATTCAAACATTCTAAAAAGATTCAAACATTCTAAAAACGATTCAAACATTCTAAAAACGATTCAAACATTCTAAAAACGATTCAAACATTCTAAAAAGATCAAACATTCTAAAAACGATTCAAACATTCTAAAAGGATTCAAACATTCTAAAAACGATTCAATCATTCTAAAAACGATTCAAACATTCTAAAAACGATTCACACATTCTAAAAATGATTCAAACATTCTTAAAAATTCTAAAAAAGATTCAAACATTCTAAAAGGATTCAAACATTCTAAAAACGATTCAAACATTCTAAAAAGATTCAAACATTCTAAAAACGATTCACACATTCTAAAAAGATTCAAACATTCTAAAAACGATTCAAACATTCTAAAAACGATTCAAACATTCTAAAAAAGATTCAAACATTCTAAAAAAATCTAAAAAAGATTCAAACATTCTAAAAACGATTAAATCATTCTAAAAACGATTCAAACATTCTAAAAAGATCAAACATTCTAAAAACGATTCAAACATTCTAAAAAATTCTAAAAAAGATTCAAACATTCTAAAAGGATTCAAACATTCTAAAAACGATTCAAACATTCTAAAAAGATTCAAACATTCTAAAAAAGATTCAAACATTCTAAAAGGATTCAAACATTCTAAAAAAGATTCAAACATTCTAAAAACGATTCAAACATTCTAAAAAGATTCAAACATTCTTAAAAATTCTAAAAAAGATTCAAACATTCTAAAAGGATTCAAACATGCTAAAAACGATTCAAACATTCTAAAAAGATTCAAACATTCTAAAAACGATTCACACATTCTAAAAAGATTCAAACATTCTAAAAAGATTCAAACATTCTAAAAACGATTCAAACATTCTAAAAAATTCTAAAAAAGATTCAAACATTCTAAAAGGATTCAAACATTCTTAAAACGATTCAAACATTCTAAAAACGATTCAAACATTCTAAAAACGATTCAAACATTCTAAAAAATTCTAAAAAAGATTCAAACATTCTAAAAGGATTCAAACATTCTTAAAACGATTCAAATATTCTAAAAACGATTCAAACATTCTAAAAACGATTCAAACATTCTAAAAACGATTCAAACATTCTAAAAAAGATTCAAACATTCTAAAAATGATTCAAACATTCTTAAAAATTCTAAAAAAGATTCAAACATTCTAAAAGGATTCAAACATTCTAAAAACGATTCACACATTCTAAAAAGATTCAAACATTCTAAAAATGATTCAAACATTCTAAAAACGATTAAATCATTCTAAAAACGATTCAAACATTCTAAAAAGATCAAACATTCTAAAAACGATTCAAACATTCTAAACAATTCTAAAAAAGATTCAAACATTCTAAAAGGATTCAAACATTCTAAAAAAGATTCAAACATTCTAAAAACGATTCAAACATTCTAAAAAGATTCAAACATTCTAAAAAAGATTCAAACATGCTAAAAGGATTCAAACATTCTAAAAAAGATTCAAACATTCTAAAAACGATTCAAACATTCTAAAAAGATTCAAACATTCTAAAAAAGATTCAAACATTCTAAAAGGATTCAAACATTCTAAAAACGATTAAATCATTCTAAAAACGATTCAAACATTCTAAAAACGATTCACACATTCTAAAAATGATTCAAACATTCTTAAAAATTCTAAAAAAGATTCAAACATTCTAAAAGGATTCAAACATTCTAAAAACGATTCAAACATTCTAAAAAGATTCAAACATTCTAAAAACGATTCAAACATTCTAAAAAGATTCAAACATTCTAAAAACGATTCACACATTCTAAAAACGATTCAAACATTCTAAAAACGATTCAAACATTCTAAAAAATTCTAAAAACGATTCAAACATTCTAAAAGGATTCAAACATTCTAAAAAAGATTCAAACATTCTAAAAACGATTCAAACATTCTAAAAAGATTCAAACATTCTAAAAAAGATTCAAACATTCTAAAAACGATTCAAACATTCTAAAAAGATCAAACATTCTAAAAACGATTCAAACATTCTAAAAAATTCTAAAAAAGATTCAAACATTCTAAAAGGATTCAAACATTCTAAAAACGATTCAATCATTCTAAAAACGATTCAAACATTCTAAAACGATTCAAACATTCTTAAAACGATTCAAACATTCTAAAAACGATTCAAACATTCTAAAAACGATTCAAACATTCTAAAAAGATTCAAACATTCTAAAAACGATTCAAACATTCTAAAATGATTCAAACATTCTAAAAACGATTCAAACATTCTAAAAAGATCAAACATTCTAAAAACGATTCAAACATTCTAAACAGATCAAACATTCTAAAAACGATTCAAACATTCTAAAAGGATTCAAACATTCTAAAAAAGATTCAAACATTCTAAAAGGATTCAAACATTCTAAAAAATTCTAAAAAAGATTCAAACATTCTAAAAGGATTCAAACATTCTTAAAACGATTCAAACATTCTAAAAACGATTCAAACATTCTAAAAAAGATTCAAACATTCTAAAAGGATTCAAACATTCTTAAAACGATTCAAACATTCTAAAAACGATTCAAACATTCTAAAAACGATTCAAACATTCTAAAAAATTCTAAAAACGATTCAAACATTCTAAAAGGATTCAAACATTCTAAAAAAGATTCAAACATTCTAAAAACGATTCAAACATTCTAAAAAGATTCAAACATTCTAAAAAAGATTCAAACATTCTAAAAACGATTCAAACATTCTAAAAAGATCAAACATTCTAAAAACGATTCAAACATTCTAAAAAATTCTAAAAAAGATTCAAACATTCTAAAAGGATTCAAACATTCTAAAAACGATTCAATCATTCTAAAAACGATTCAAACATTCTAAAACGATTCAAACATTCTTAAAACGATTCAAACATTCTAAAAACGATTCAAACATTCTAAAAAGATTCAAACATTCTAAAAACGATTCAAACATTCTAAAATGATTCAAACATTCTAAAAACGATTCAAACATTCTAAAAAGATCAAACATTCTAAAAACGATTCAAACATTCTAAACAGATCAAACATTCTAAAAACGATTCAAACATTCTAAAAGGATTCAAACATTCTAAAAAAGATTCAAACATTCTAAAAGGATTCAAACATTCTAAAAAATTCTAAAAAAGATTCAAACATTCTAAAAGGATTCAAACATTCTTAAAACGATTCAAACATTCTAAAAACGATTCAAACATTCTAAAAAAGATTCAAACATTCTAAAAGGATTCAAACATTCTTAAAACGATTCAAACATTCTAAAAACGATTCAAACATTCTAAAAACGATTCAAACATTCTAAAAACGATTCAAACATTCTAAAAAGATTCAAACATTCTAAAAACGATTCACACATTCTAAAAATGATTCAAACATTCTTAAAAATTCTGGAAAAGATTCAAACATTCTAAAAACGATTCACACATTCTAAAAACGATTCAAACATTCTAAAAAATTCTAAAAAAGATTCAAACATTCTAAAAGGATTCAAACATTCTTAAAACAATTCAAACATTCTAAAAACGATTCAAACATTCTAAAAAATTCTAAAAAAGATTCAAACATTCTAAAAGGATTCAAACATTCTTAAAACGATTCAAACATTCTAAAAACGATTCAAACATTCTAAAAACGATTCAAACATTCTAAAAAATTCTAAAAACGATTCAAACATTCTAAAAGGATTCAAACATTCTAAAAACGATTCAAACATTCTAAAAAGATCAAACATTCTAAAAACGATTCAAACATTCTAAAAAGATCAAACATTCTAAAAACGATTCAAACATTCTAAAAACGATTCAAACATTCTAAAAAATTCTAAAAAAGATTCAAACATTCTAAAAGGATTCAAACATTCTTAAAACGATTCAAACATTCTAAAAGGATTCAAACATTCTAAAAAAGATTCAAACATTCTAAAAACGATTCAAACATTCTAAAAAGATTCAAACATTCTAAAAACGATTCAAACATTCTAAAAAAGATTCAAACATTCTAAAAACGATTCAAACATTCTAAAAAGATCAAACATTCTAAAAACAATTCAAACATTCTAAAAAATTCTAAAAGATTCAAACATTCTAAAAGGATTCAAACATTCTAAAAACGATTCAATCATTCTAAAAACGATTCAAACATTCTAAAAGGATTCAAACATTCTTAAAACGATTCAAACATTCTAAAAAAGATTCAAACATTCTAAAAGGATTCAAACATTCTAAAAAAGATTCAAACATTCTAAAAACGATTCAAACATTCTAAAAAGATTCAAACATTCTAAAAACGATTCAAACATTCTAAAAGGATTCAAACATTCTAAAAACGATTCAAACATTCTAAAAAGATCAAACATTCTAAAAACGATTCAAACATTCTAAAGACGATTCAAACATTCTAAACAGATCAAACATTCTAAAAACGATTCAAACATTCTAAAAGGATTCAAACATTCTAAAAAAGATTCAAACATTCTAAAAGGATTCAAACATTCTAAAAAATTCTAAAAAAGATTCAAACATTCTAAAAGGATTCAAACATTCTTAAAACGATTCAAACATTCTAAAAACGATTCAAACATTCTAAAAAAGATTCAAACATTCTAAAAGGATTCAAACATTCTTAAAACGATTCAAACATTCTAAAAACGATTCAAACATTCTAAAAACGATTCAAACATTCTAAAAACGATTCAAACATTCTAAAAAGATTCAAACATTCTAAAAACGATTCACACATTCTAAAAATGATTCAAACATTCTTAAAAATTCTGAAAAAGATTCAAACATTCTAAAAACGATTCACACATTCTAAAAACGATTCAAACATTCGAAAAAATTCTAAAAAAGATTCAAGCATTCTAAAAGGATTCAAACATTCTTAAAACGATTCAAACATTCTAAAAACGATTCAAACATTCTAAAAAATTCTAAAAAAGATTCAAACATTCTAAAAGGATTCAAACATTCTTAAAACGATTCAAACATTCTAAAAACGATTCAAACATTCTAAAAACGATTCAAACATTCTAAAAACGATTCAAACATTCTAAAAAATTCTAAAAAAGATTCAAACATTCTAAAAGGATTCAAACATTCTTAAAACGATTCAAACATTCTAAAAACGATTCAAACATTCTAAAAACGATTCACACATTCTAAAAAAGATTCAAACATTCTAAAAGGATTCAAACATTCTAAAAAAGATTCAAACATTCTAAAAGGATTCAAACATTCTAAAAAAGATTCAAACATTCTAAAAACGATTCAAACATTCTAAAAAGATTCAAACATTCTAAAAACGATTCAAACATTCTAAAAGGATTCAAACATTCTAAAAACGATTCAAACATTCTAAAAAGATCAAACATTCTAAAAACGATTCAAACATTCTAAAGACGATTCAAACATTCTAAACAGATCAAACATTCTAAAAACGATTCAAACATTCTAAAAGGATTCAAACATTCTAAAAAAGATTCAAACATTCTAAAAGGATTCAAACATTCTAAAAAATTCTAAAAAAGATTCAAACATTCTAAAAGGATTCAAACATTCTTAAAACGATTCAAACATTCTAAAAACGATTCAAACATTCTAAAAAAGATTCAAACATTCTAAAAGGATTCAAACATTCTTAAAACGATTCAAACATTCTAAAAACGATTCAAACATTCTAAAAACGATTCAAACATTCTAAAAACGATTCAAACATTCTAAAAAGATTCAAACATTCTAAAAACGATTCACACATTCTAAAAATGATTCAAACATTCTTAAAAATTCTGAAAAAGATTCAAACATTCTAAAAACGATTCACACATTCTAAAAACGATTCAAACATTCTAAAAAATTCTAAAAAAGATTCAAACATTCTAAAAGGATTCAAACATTCTTAAAACGATTCAAACATTCTAAAAAGATCAAACATTCTAAAAACGATTCAAACATTCTAAAAAGATCAAACATTCTAAAAACGATTCAAACATTCTAAAGACGATTCAAACATTCTAAAAAGATCAAACATTCTAAAAACGATTCAAACATTCTAAAAAGATCAAACATTCTAAAAACGATTCAAACATTCTAAAAAGATCAAACATTCTAAAAACGATTCAAACATTCTAAAAACGATTCAAACATTCTAAAAAATTCTAAAAAAGATTCAAACATTCTAAAAGGATTCAAACATTCTTAAAACGATTCAAACATTCTAAAAGGATTCAAACATTCTAAAAAAGATTCAAACATTCTAAAAACGATTCAAACATTCTAAAAAGATTCAAACATTCTAAAAACGATTCAAACATTCTAAAAAAGATTCAAACATTCTAAAAACGATTCAAACATTCTAAAAAGATCAAACATTCTAAAAACAATTCAAACATTCTAAAAAATTCTAAAAGATTCAAACATTCTAAAAGGATTCAAACATTCTAAAAACGATTCAATCATTCTAAAAACGATTCAAACATTCTAAAAAGATTCAAACATTCTAAAAACGATTCAAACATTCTAAAAGGATTCAAACATTCTAAACAGATCAAACATTCTAAAAACGATTCAAACATTCTAAAAGGATTCAAACATTCTAAAAAAGATTCAAACATTCTAAAAGGATTCAAACATTCTAAAAAATTCTAAAAAAGATTCAAACATTCTAAAAGGATTCAAACATTCTTAAAACGATTCAAACATTCTAAAAACGATTCAAACATTCTAAAAAAGATTCAAACATTCTAAAAGGATTCAAACATTCTTAAAACGATTCAAACATTCTAAAAACGATTCAAACATTCTAAAAACGATTCAAACATTCTAAAAACGATTCAAACATTCTAAAAAGATTCAAACATTCTAAAAACGATTCACACATTCTAAAAATGATTCAAACATTCTTAAAAATTCTGAAAAAGATTCAAACATTCTAAAAACGATTCACACATTCTAAAAACGATTCAAACATTCGAAAAAATTCTAAAAAAGATTCAAGCATTCTAAAAGGATTCAAACATTCTTAAAACGATTCAAACATTCTAAAAACGATTCAAACATTCTAAAAAATTCTAAAAAAGATTCAAACATTCTAAAAGGATTCAAACATTCTTAAAACGATTCAAACATTCTAAAAACGATTCAAACATTCTAAAAACGATTCAAACATTCTAAAAACGATTCAAACATTCTAAAAAATTCTAAAAAAGATTCAAACATTCTAAAAGGATTCAAACATTCTTAAAACGATTCACACATTCTAAAAATGATTCAAACATTCTTAAAAATTCTGAAAAAGATTCAAACATTCTAAAAACGATTCACACATTCTAAAAACGATTCAAACATTCGAAAAAATTCTAAAAAAGATTCAAGCATTCTAAAAGGATTCAAACATTCTTAAAACGATTCAAACATTCTAAAAACGATTCAAACATTCTAAAAAATTCTAAAAAAGATTCAAACATTCTAAAAGGATTCAAACATTCTTAAAACGATTCAAACATTCTAAAAACGATTCAAACATTCTAAAAACGATTCAAACATTCTAAAAACGATTCAAACATTCTAAAAAATTCTAAAAAAGATTCAAACATTCTAAAAGGATTCAAACATTCTTAAAACGATTCAAACATTCTAAAAACGATTCAAACATTCTAAAAACGATTCAAACATTCTAAAAACGATTCAAACATTCTAAAAAATTCTAAAAAAGATTCAAACATTCTAAAAGGATTCAAACATTCTTAAAACGATTCAAACATTCTAAAAACGATTCAAACATTCTAAAAACGATTCACACATTCTAAAAAAGATTCAAACATTCTAAAAGGATTCAAACATTCTAAAAAAGATTCAAACATTCTAAAAGGATTCAAACATTCTAAAAAAGATTCAAACATTCTAAAAACGATTCAAACATTCTAAAAAGATTCAAACATTCTAAAAACGATTCAAACATTCTAAAAGGATTCAAACATTCTAAAAACGATTCAAACATTCTAAAAAGATCAAACATTCTAAAAACGATTCAAACATTCTAAAGACGATTCAAACATTCTAAACAGATCAAACATTCTAAAAACGATTCAAACATTCTAAAAGGATTCAAACATTCTAAAAAAGATTCAAACATTCTAAAAGGATTCAAACATTCTAAAAAATTCTAAAAAAGATTCAAACATTCTAAAAGGATTCAAACATTCTTAAAACGATTCAAACATTCTAAAAACGATTCAAACATTCTAAAAAAGATTCAAACATTCTAAAAGGATTCAAACATTCTTAAAACGATTCAAACATTCTAAAAACGATTCAAACATTCTAAAAACGATTCAAACATTCTAAAAACGATTCAAACATTCTAAAAAGATTCAAACATTCTAAAAACGATTCACACATTCTAAAAATGATTCAAACATTCTTAAAAATTCTGAAAAAGATTCAAACATTCTAAAAACGATTCACACATTCTAAAAACGATTCAAACATTCTAAAAAATTCTAAAAAAGATTCAAACATTCTAAAAGGATTCAAACATTCTTAAAACGATTCAAACATTCTAAAAAGATCAAACATTCTAAAAACGATTCAAACATTCTAAAAAGATCAAACATTCTAAAAACGATTCAAACATTCTAAAGACGATTCAAACATTCTAAAAAGATCAAACATTCTAAAAACGATTCAAACATTCTAAAAAGATCAAACATTCTAAAAACGATTCAAACATTCTAAAAAGATCAAACATTCTAAAAACGATTCAAACATTCTAAAAACGATTCAAACATTCTAAAAAATTCTAAAAAAGATTCAAACATTCTAAAAGGATTCAAACATTCTTAAAACGATTCAAACATTCTAAAAGGATTCAAACATTCTAAAAAAGATTCAAACATTCTAAAAACGATTCAAACATTCTAAAAAGATTCAAACATTCTAAAAACGATTCAAACATTCTAAAAAAGATTCAAACATTCTAAAAACGATTCAAACATTCTAAAAAGATCAAACATTCTAAAAACAATTCAAACATTCTAAAAAATTCTAAAAGATTCAAACATTCTAAAAGGATTCAAACATTCTAAAAACGATTCAATCATTCTAAAAACGATTCAAACATTCTAAAAGGATTCAAACATTCTTAAAACGATTCAAACATTCTAAAAACGATTCAAACATTCTAAAAAGATTCAAACATTCTAAAAACGATTCACACATTCTAAAAATGATTCAAACATTCTTAAAAATTCTGAAAAAGATTCAAACATTCTAAAAACGATTCACACATTCTAAAAACGATTCAAACATTCTAAAAAATTCTAAAAAAGATTCAAACATTCTAAAAGGATTCAAACATTCTTAAAACGATTCAAACATTCTAAAAAGATCAAACATTCTAAAAACGATTCAAACATTCTAAAAAGATCAAACATTCTAAAAACGATTCAAACATTCTAAAGACGATTCAAACATTCTAAAAAGATCAAACATTCTAAAAACGATTCAAACATTCTAAAAAGATCAAACATTCTAAAAACGATTCAAACATTCTAAAAAGATCAAACATTCTAAAAACGATTCAAACATTCTAAAAACGATTCAAACATTCTAAAAAATTCTAAAAAAGATTCAAACATTCTAAAAGGATTCAAACATTCTTAAAACGATTCAAACATTCTAAAAGGATTCAAACATTCTAAAAAAGATTCAAACATTCTAAAAACGATTCAAACATTCTAAAAAGATTCAAACATTCTAAAAACGATTCAAACATTCTAAAAAAGATTCAAACATTCTAAAAACGATTCAAACATTCTAAAAAGATCAAACATTCTAAAAACAATTCAAACATTCTAAAAAATTCTAAAAGATTCAAACATTCTAAAAGGATTCAAACATTCTAAAAACGATTCAATCATTCTAAAAACGATTCAAACATTCTAAAAGGATTCAAACATTCTTAAAACGATTCAAACATTCTAAAAAAGATTCAAACATTCTAAAAGGATTCAAACATTCTAAAAAAGATTCAAACATTCTAAAAACGATTCACACATTCTAAAAACGATTCAAACATTCTAAAAAATTCTAAAAAAGATTCAAACATTCTAAAAGGATTCAAACATTCTTAAAACGATTCAAACATTCTAAAAAGATCAAACATTCTAAAAACGATTCAAACATTCTAAAAAGATCAAACATTCTAAAAACGATTCAAACATTCTAAAGACGATTCAAACATTCTAAAAAGATCAAACATTCTAAAAACGATTCAAACATTCTAAAAAGATCAAACATTCTAAAAACGATTCAAACATTCTAAAAAGATCAAACATTCTAAAAACGATTCAAACATTCTAAAAACGATTCAAACATTCTAAAAAATTCTAAAAAAGATTCAAACATTCTAAAAGGATTCAAACATTCTTAAAACGATTCAAACATTCTAAAAGGATTCAAACATTCTAAAAAAGATTCAAACATTCTAAAAACGATTCAAACATTCTAAAAAGATTCAAACATTCTAAAAACGATTCAAACATTCTAAAAACGATTCAAACATTCTAAAAAAGATTCAAACATTCTAAAAATGATTCAAACATTCTTAAAAATTCTGAAAAAGATTCAAACATTCTAAAAACGATTCACACATTCTAAAAACGATTCAAACATTCTAAAAAATTCTAAAAAAGATTCAAACATTCTAAAAGGATTCAAACATTCTTAAAACGATTCAAACATTCTAAAAAGATCAAACATTCTAAAAACGATTCAAACATTCTAAAAAGATCAAACATTCTAAAAACGATTCAAACATTCTAAAGACGATTCAAACATTCTAAAAAGATCAAACATTCTAAAAACGATTCAAACATTCTAAAAAGATCAAACATTCTAAAAACGATTCAAACATTCTAAAAAGATCAAACATTCTAAAAACGATTCAAACATTCTAAAAACGATTCAAACATTCTAAAAAATTCTAAAAAAGATTCAAACATTCTAAAAGGATTCAAACATTCTTAAAACGATTCAAACATTCTAAAAGGATTCAAACATTCTAAAAAAGATTCAAACATTCTAAAAACGATTCAAACATTCTAAAAAGATTCAAACATTCTAAAAACGATTCAAACATTCTAAAAAAGATTCAAACATTCTAAAAACGATTCAAACATTCTAAAAAGATCAAACATTCTAAAAACAATTCAAACATTCTAAAAAATTCTAAAAGATTCAAACATTCTAAAAGGATTCAAACATTCTAAAAACGATTCAATCATTCTAAAAACGATTCAAACATTCTAAAAGGATTCAAACATTCTTAAAACGATTCAAACATTCTAAAAAAGATTCAAACATTCTAAAAGGATTCAAACATTCTAAAAAAGATTCAAACATTCTAAAAACGATTCAAACATTCTAAAAAGATTCAAACATTCTAAAAACGATTCAAACATTCTAAAAGGATTCAAACATTCTAAACAGATCAAACATTCTAAAAACGATTCAAACATTCTAAAAGGATTCAAACATTCTAAAAAAGATTCAAACATTCTAAAAGGATTCAAACATTCTAAAAAATTCTAAAAAAGATTCAAACATTCTAAAAGGATTCAAACATTCTTAAAACGATTCAAACATTCTAAAAACGATTCAAACATTCTAAAAAAGATTCAAACATTCTAAAAGGATTCAAACATTCTTAAAACGATTCAAACATTCTAAAAACGATTCAAACATTCTAAAAACGATTCAAACATTCTAAAAACGATTCAAACATTCTAAAAAGATTCAAACATTCTAAAAACGATTCACACATTCTAAAAATGATTCAAACATTCTTAAAAATTCTGAAAAAGATTCAAACATTCTAAAAACGATTCACACATTCTAAAAACGATTCAAACATTCGAAAAAATTCTAAAAAAGATTCAAGCATTCTAAAAGGATTCAAACATTCTTAAAACGATTCAAACATTCTAAAAACGATTCAAACATTCTAAAAAATTCTAAAAAAGATTCAAACATTCTAAAAGGATTCAAACATTCTTAAAACGATTCAAACATTCTAAAAACGATTCAAACATTCTAAAAACGATTCAAACATTCTAAAAACGATTCAAACATTCTAAAAAATTCTAAAAAAGATTCAAACATTCTAAAAGGATTCAAACATTCTTAAAACGATTCAAACATTCTAAAAACGATTCAAACATTCTAAAAACGATTCACACATTCTAAAAAAGATTCAAACATTCTAAAAGGATTCAAACATTCTAAAAAAGATTCAAACATTCTAAAAGGATTCAAACATTCTAAAAAAATCTAAAAAAGATTCAAACATTCTAAAAGGATTCAAACATTCTTAAAACGATTCAAACATTCTAAAAACGATTCAAACATTCTAAAAAAGATTCAAACATTCTAAAAGGATTCAAACATTCTTAAAACGATTCAAACATTCTAAAAACGATTCAAACATTCTAAAAGGATTCAAACATTCTAAAAAAGATTCAAACATTCTAAAAGGATTCAAACATTCTAAAAAATTCTAAAAAAGATTCAAACATTCTAAAAGGATTCAAACATTCTTAAAACGATTCAAACATTCTAAAAACGATTCAAACATTCTAAAAAAGATTCAAACATTCTAAAAGGATTCAAACATTCTTAAAACGATTCAAACATTCTAAAAACGATTCAAACATTCTAAAAACGATTCAAACATTCTAAAAACGATTCAAACATTCTAAAAAGATTCAAACATTCTAAAAACGATTCACACATTCTAAAAATGATTCAAACATTCTTAAAAATTCTGAAAAAGATTCAAACATTCTAAAAACGATTCACACATTCTAAAAACGATTCAAACATTCTAAAAAATTCTAAAAAAGATTCAAACATTCTAAAAGGATTCAAACATTCTTAAAACGATTCAAACATTCTAAAAACGATTCAAACATTCTAAAAACGATTCAAACATTCTAAAAAATTCTAAAAACGATTCAAACATTCTAAAAGGATTCAAACATTCTAAAAGGATTCAAACATTCTAAAAACGATTCAAACATTCTAAAAAGATCAAACATTCTAAAAACGATTCAAACATTCTAAAGACGATTCAAACATTCTAAAAAGATCAAACATTCTAAAAACGATTCAAACATTCTAAAAAGATCAAACATTCTAAAAACGATTCAAACATTCTAAAAACGATTCAAACATTCTAAAAAATTCTAAAAAAGATTCAAACATTCTAAAAGGATTCAAACATTCTTAAAACGATTCAAACATTCTAAAAGGATTCAAACATTCTAAAAAAGATTCAAACATTCTAAAAACGATTCAAACATTCTAAAAAGATTCAAACATTCTAAAAACGATTCAAACATTCTAAAAAAGATTCAAACATTCTAAAAACGATTCAAACATTCTAAAAAGATCAAACATTCTAAAAACGATTCAAACATTCTAAAAAATTCTAAAAAAGATTCAAACATTCTAAAAGGATTCAAACATTCTAAAAACGATTCAATCATTCTAAAAACGATTCAAACATTCTAAAAGGATTCAAACATTCTTAAAACGATTCAAACATTCTAAAAAAGATTCAAACATTCTAAAAGGATTCAAACATTCTAAAAAAGATTCAAACATTCTAAAAACGATTCAAACATTCTAAAAAGATTCAAACATTCTAAAAACGATTCAAACATTCTAAAACGATTCAAACATTCTTAAAACGATTCAAACATTCTAAAAGGATTCAAACATTCTTAAAACGATTCAAACATTCTAAAAACGATTCAAACATTCTAAAAACGATTCAAACATTCTAAAAACGATTCAAACATTCTAAAAAAGATTCAAACATTCTAAAAACGATTCAAACATTCTAAAAAGATTCAAACATTCTAAAAACGATTCAAACATTCTAAAAGGATTCAAACATTCTAAAAACGATTCAAACATTCTAAAAAGATCAAACATTCTAAAAACGATTCAAACATTCTAAAGACGATTCAAACATTCTAAAAAGATCAAACATTCTAAAAACGATTCAAACATTCTAAACAGATCAAACATTCTAAAAACGATTCAAACATTCTAAAAGGATTCAAACATTCTAAAAAAGATTCAAACATTCTAAAAGGATTCAAACATTCTAAAAAATTCTAAAAAAGATTCAAACATTCTAAAAGGATTCAAACATTCTTAAAACGATTCAAACATTCTAAAAACGATTCAAACATTCTAAAAAAGATTCAAACATTCTAAAAGGATTCAAACATTCTTAAAACGATTCAAACATTCTAAAAACGATTCAAACATTCTAAAAAGATTCAAACATTCTAAAAACGATTCACACATTCTAAAAATGATTCAAACATTCTTAAAAATTCTGAAAAAGATTCAAACATTCTAAAAACGATTCACACATTCTAAAAACGATTCAAACATTCTAAAAACGATTCAAACATTCTAAAAAATTCTAAAAAAGATTCAAACATTCTAAAAACGATTCACACATTCTAAAAACGATTCAAACATTCTAAAAACGATTCAAACATTCTAAAAAATTCTAAAAAAGATTCAAACATTCTAAAAGGATTCAAACATTCTTAAAACGATTCAAACATTCTAAAAACGATTCAAACATTCTAAAAACGATTCAAACATTCTAAAAACGATTCAAACATTCTAAAAAATTCTAAAAAAGATTCAAACATTCTAAAAGGATTCAAACATTCTTAAAACGATTCAAACATTCTAAAAACGATTCAAACATTCTAAAAACGATTCAAACATTCTAAAAAAGATTCAAACATTCTAAAAGGATTCAAACATTCTAAAAAATTCTAAAAAAGATTCAAACATTCTAAAAGGATTCAAACATTCTTAAAACGATTCAAACATTCTAAAAACGATTCAAACATTCTAAAAAAGATTCAAACATTCTAAAAGGATTCAAACATTCTTAAAACGATTCAAACATTCTAAAAAGATTCAAACATTCTAAAATCGATTCACACATTCTAAAAATGATTCAAACATTCTTAAAAATTCTGAAAAAGATTCAAACATTCTAAAAGGATTCAAACATTCTTAAAACGATTCAAACATTCTAAAAACGATTCAAACATTCTAAAAAATTCTAAAAAAGATTCAAACATTCTAAAAGGATTCAAACATTCTTAAAACGATTCAAACATTCTAAAAACGATTCAAACATTCTAAAAACGATTCAAACATTCTAAAAACGATTCAAACATTCTAAAAAATTCTAAAAAAGATTCAAACATTCTAAAAGGATTCAAACATTCTTAAAACGATTCAAACATTCTAAAAACGATTCAAACATTCTAAAAACGATTCAAACATTCTAAAAAAGATTCAAACATTCTAAAAGGATTCAAACATTCTAAAAAAGATTCAAACATTCTAAAAGGATTCAAACATTCTAAAAAATTCTAAAAAAGATTCAAACATTCTAAAAGGATTCAAACATTCTAAAAACGATTCAAACATTCTAAAAAGATTCAAACATTCTAAAAACGATTCACACATTCTAAAAATGATTCAAACATTCTTAAAAATTCTGAAAAAGATTCAAACATTCTAAAAACGATTCAAACATTCTAAAAAATTCTAAAAAAGATTCAAACATTCTAAAAGGATTCAAACATTCTTAAAACGATTCAAACATTCTAAAAACGATTCAAACATTCTAAAAACGATTCAAACATTCTAAAAAATTCTAAAAAAGATTCAAACATTCTAAAAGGATTCAAACATTCTTAAAACGATTCAAACATTCTAAAAACGATTCAAACATTCTAAAAACGATTCAAACATTCTAAAAAAGATTCAAATATTCTAAAAGGATTCAAACATTCTAAAAAAGATTCAAACATTCTAAAAACGATTCAAACATTCTAAAAAGATTCAAACATTCTAAAAACGATTCAAACATTCTAAAACGATTCAAACATTCTTAAAACGATTCAAACATTCTAAAAGGATTCAAACATTCTTAAAACGATTCAAACATTCTAAAAACGATTCAAACATTCTAAAAACGATTCAAACATTCTAAAAGGATTCAAACATTCTAAAAACGATTCAAACATTCTAAAAAGATCAAACATTCTAAAAAGATTCAAACATTCTAAAAAAGATTCAAACATTCTAAAAGGATTCAAACATTCTAAAAAATTCTAAAAAAGATTCAAACATTCTAAAAACGATTCAAACATTCTAAAACGATTCAAACATTCTTAAAACGATTCAAACATTCTAAAAGGATTCAAACATTCTTAAAACGATTCAAACATTCTAAAAACGATTCAAACATTCTAAAAACGATTCAAACATTCTAAAAACGATTCAAACATTCTAAAAACGATTCAAACATTCTAAAAAGATTCAAACATTCTAAAAACGATTCAAACATTCTAAAATGATTCAAACATTCTAAAAACGATTCAAACATTCTAAAAAGATCAAACATTCTAAAAACGATTCAAACATTCTAAAGACGATTCAAACATTCTAAAAAAGATTCAAACATTCTAAAAGGATTCAAACATTCTAAAAAAGATTCAAACATTCTAAAAACGATTCAAACATTCTAAAAAGATTCAAACATTCTAAAAACGATTCAAACATTCTAAAACGATTCAAACATTCTTAAAACGATTCAAACATTCTAAAAGGATTCAAACATTCTTAAAACGATTCAAACATTCTAAAAACGATTCAAACATTCTAAAAACGATTCAAACATTCTAAAAGGATTCAAACATTCTAAAAACGATTCAAACATTCTAAAAAGATCAAACATTCTAAAAGGATTCAAACATTCTTAAAACGATTCAAACATTCTAAAAAGATCAAACATTCTAAAAAGATTCAAACATTCTAAAAAAGATTCAAACATTCTAAAAGGATTCAAACATTCTAAAAAAGATTCAAACATTCTAAAAAAGATTCAAACATTCTAAAAGGATTCAAACATTCTAAAAAAGATTCAAACATTCTAAAAGGATTCAAACATTCTGAAAAATTCTAAAAAAGATTCAAACATTCTAAAAGGATTCAAACATTCTTAAAACGATTCAAACATTCTAAAAACGATTCAAACATTCTAAAAAATTCTAAAAAAGATTCAAACATTCTAAAAGGATTCAAACATTCTTAAAACGATTCAAACATTCTAAAAACGATTCAAACATTCTAAAAACGATTCAAACATTCTAAAAACGATTCAAACATTCTAAAAAATTCTAAAAAAGATTCAAACATTCTAAAAGGATTCAAACATTCTTAAAACGATTCAAACATTCTAAAAACGATTCAAACATTCTAAAAGGATTCAAACATTCTAAAAAAGATTCAAACATTCTAAAAGGATTCAAACATTCTAAAAAATTCTAAAAAAGATTCAAACATTCTAAAAGGATTCAAACATTCTTAAAACGATTCAAACATTCTAAAAACGATTCAAACATTCTAAAAACGATTCAAACATTCTAAAAAGATTCAAACATTCTAAAAACGATTCACACATTCTAAAAATGATTCAAACATTCTTAAAAATTCTGAAAAAGATTCAAACATTCTAAAAGGATTCAAACATTCTAAAAAATTCTAAAAAAGATTCAAACATTCTAAAAAGATTCAAACATTCTAAAAACGATTCAAACATTCTAAAATGATTCAAACATTCTAAAAACGATTCAAACATTCTAAAAAGATCAAACATTCTAAAAACGATTCAAACATTCTAAAGACGATTCAAACATTCTAAAAAAGATTCAAACATTCTAAAAGGATTCAAACATTCTAAAAAAGATTCAAACATTCTAAAAACGATTCAAACATTCTAAAAAGATTCAAACATTCTAAAAACGATTCAAACATTCTAAAACGATTCAAACATTCTTAAAACGATTCAAACATTCTAAAAGGATTCAAACATTCTTAAAACGATTCAAACATTCTAAAAACGATTCAAACATTCTAAAAACGATTCAAACATTCTAAAAGGATTCAAACATTCTAAAAACGATTCAAACATTCTAAAAAGATCAAACATTCTAAAAGGATTCAAACATTCTTAAAACGATTCAAACATTCTAAAAAGATCAAACATTCTAAAAAGATTCAAACATTCTAAAAAAGATTCAAACATTCTAAAAGGATTCAAACATTCTAAAAAAGATTCAAACATTCTAAAAAAGATTCAAACATTCTAAAAGGATTCAAACATTCTAAAAAAGATTCAAACATTCTAAAAGGATTCAAACATTCTAAAAAATTCTAAAAAAGATTCAAACATTCTAAAAGGATTCAAACATTCTTAAAACGATTCAAACATTCTAAAAACGATTCAAACATTCTAAAAAATTCTAAAAAAGATTCAAACATTCTAAAAGGATTCAAACATTCTTAAAACGATTCAAACATTCTAAAAACGATTCAAACATTCTAAAAACGATTCAAACATTCTAAAAACGATTCAAACATTCTAAAAAATTCTAAAAAAGATTCAAACATTCTAAAAGGATTCAAACATTCTTAAAACGATTCAAACATTCTAAAAACGATTCAAACATTCTAAAAGGATTCAAACATTCTAAAAAAGATTCAAACATTCTAAAAGGATTCAAACATTCTAAAAAATTCTAAAAAAGATTCAAACATTCTAAAAGGATTCAAACATTCTTAAAACGATTCAAACATTCTAAAAACGATTCAAACATTCTAAAAACGATTCAAACATTCTAAAAAGATTCAAACATTCTAAAAACGATTCACACATTCTAAAAATGATTCAAACATTCTTAAAAATTCTGAAAAAGATTCAAACATTCTAAAAACGATTCAAACATTCTAAAAAATTCTAAAAAAGATTCAAACATTCTAAAAGGATTCAAACATTCTTAAAACGATTCAAACATTCTAAAAACGATTCAAACATTCTAAAAACGATTCAAACATTCTAAAAAATTCTAAAAAAGATTCAAACATTCTAAAAGGATTCAAACATTCTTAAAACGATTCAAACATTCTAAAAACGATTCAAACATTCTAAAAACGATTCAAACATTCTAAAAACGATTCAAACATTCTAAAAAATTCTAAAAAAGATTCAAACATTCTAAAAGGATTCAAACATTCTTAAAACGATTCAAACATTCTAAAAACGATTCAAACATTCTAAAAGGATTCAAACATTCTAAAAAAGATTCAAACATTCTAAAAGGATTCAAACATTCTAAAAAATTCTAAAAAAGATTCAAACATTCTAAAAGGATTCAAACATTCTTAAAACGATTCAAACATTCTAAAAACGATTCAAACATTCTAAAAAATTCTAAAAAAGATTCAAACATTCTAAAAGGATTCAAACATTCTTAAAACGATTCAAACATTCTAAAAACGATTCAAACATTCTAAAAACGATTCAAACATTCTAAAAAAGATTCAAACATTCTAAAAACGATTCAAACATTCTAAAAGGATTCAAACATTCTAAAAACGATTCAAACATTCTAAAAAGATCAAACATTCTAAAAGGATTCAAACATTCTTAAAACGATTCAAACATTCTAAAAAGATCAAACATTCTAAAAAGATTCAAACATTCTAAAAAAGATTCAAACATTCTAAAAGGATTCAAACATTCTAAAAAATTCTAAAAAAGATTCAAACATTCTAAAAACGATTCAAACATTCTAAAACGATTCAAACATTCTTAAAACGATTCAAACATTCTAAAAGGATTCAAACATTCTTAAAACGATTCAAACATTCTAAAAACGATTCAAACATTCTAAAAACGATTCAAACATTCTAAAAACGATTCAAACATTCTAAAAAGATTCAAACATTCTAAAAACGATTCAAACATTCCAAAATGATTCAAACATTCTAAAAACGATTCAAACATTCTAAAAAGATCAAACATTCTAAAAACGATTCAAACATTCTAAAGACGATTCAAACATTCTAAAAAGATCAAACATTCTAAAAACGATTCAAACATTCTAAACAGATCAAACATTCTAAAAACGATTCAAACATTCTAAAAACGATTCAAACATTCTAAAAAATTCTAAAAAAGATTCAAACATTCTAAAAGGATTCAAACATTCTAAAAAAGATTCAAACATTCTAAAAGGATTCAAACATTCTAAAAAATTCTAAAAAAGATTCAAACATTCTAAAAGGATTCAAACATTCTTAAAACGATTCAAACATTCTAAAAACGATTCAAACATTCCAAAAAATTCTAAAAAAGATCAAACATTCTAAAAGGATTCAAACATTCTTAAAACGATTCAAACATTCTAAAAAGATCAAACATTCTAAAAAGATTCAAACATTCTAAAAAAGATTCAAACATTCTAAAAGGATTCAAACATTCTAAAAAATTCTAAAAAAGATTCAAACATTCTAAAAACGATTCAAACATTCTAAAACGATTCAAACATTCTTAAAACGATTCAAACATTCTAAAAGGATTCAAACATTCTTAAAACGATTCAAACATTCTAAAAACGATTCAAACATTCTAAAAACGATTCAAACATTCTAAAAACGATTCAAACATTCTAAAAAGATTCAAACATTCTAAAAACGATTCAAACATTCCAAAATGATTCAAACATTCTAAAAACGATTCAAACATTCTAAAAAGATCAAACATTCTAAAAACGATTCAAACATTCTAAAGACGATTCAAACATTCTAAAAAGATCAAACATTCTAAAAACGATTCAAACATTCTAAACAGATCAAACATTCTAAAAACGATTCAAACATTCTAAAAACGATTCAAACATTCTAAAAAATTCTAAAAAAGATTCAAACATTCTAAAAGGATTCAAACATTCTAAAAAAGATTCAAACATTCTAAAAGGATTCAAACATTCTAAAAAATTCTAAAAAAGATTCAAACATTCTAAAAGGATTCAAACATTCTTAAAACGATTCAAACATTCTAAAAACGATTCAAACATTCCAAAAAATTCTAAAAAAGATTCAAACATTCTAAAAGGATTCAAACATTCTTAAAACGATTCAAACATTCTAAAAACGATTCAAACATTCTAAAAACGATTCAAACATTCTAAAAACGATTCAAACATTCTAAAAAGATTCAAACATTCTAAAAACGATTCAAACATTCTAAAACGATTCAAACATTCTTAAAACGATTCAAACATTCTAAAAGGATTCAAACATTCTTAAAACGATTCAAACATTCTAAAAACGATTCAAACATTCTAAAAACGATTCAAACATTCTAAAAGGATTCAAACATTCTAAAAACGATTCAAACATTCTAAAAAGATCAAACATTCTAAAAGGATTCAAACATTCTTAAAACGATTCAAACATTCTAAAAAGATCAAACATTCTAAAAAGATTCAAACATTCTAAAAAAGATTCAAACATTCTAAAAGGATTCAAACATTCTAAAAAATTCTAAAAAAGATTCAAACATTCTAAAAGGATTCAAACATTCTTAAAACGATTCAAACATTCTAAAAACGATTCAAACATTCTAAAAAAGATTCAAACATTCTAAAAGGATTCAAACATTCTTAAAACGATTCAAACATTCTAAAAACGATTCAAACATTCTAAAAACGATTCAAACATTCTAAAAAATTCTAAAAAAGATTCAAACATTCTAAAAGGATTCAAACATTCTAAAAAAGATTCAAACATTCTAAAAAAGATTCAAACATTCTAAAAGGATTCAAACATTCTAAAAACGATTCAAACATTCTAAAAAGATTCAAACATTCTAAAAACGATTCACACATTCTAAAAATGATTCAAACATTCTTAAAAATTCTGAAAAAGATTCAAACATTCTAAAAACGATTCAAACATTCTAAAAAATTCTAAAAAAGATTCAAACATTCTAAAAGGATTCAAACATTCTTAAAACGATTCAAACATTCTAAAAACGATTCAAACATTCTAAAAACAATTCAAACATTCTAAAAAATTCTAAAAAAGATTCAAACATTCTAAAAGGATTCAAACATTCTTAAAACGATTCAAACATTCTAAAAACGATTCAAACATTCTAAAAACGATTCAAACATTCTAAAAAAGATTCAAACATTCTAAAAGGATTCAAACATTCTAAAAAAGATTCAAACATTCTAAAAACGATTCAAACATTCTAAAAAGATTCAAACATTCTAAAAACGATTCAAACATTCTAAAACGATTCAAACATTCTTAAAACGATTCAAACATTCTAAAAGGATTCAAACATTCTTAAAACGATTCAAACATTCTAAAAACGATTCAAACATTCTAAAAACGATTCAAACATTCTAAAAGGATTCAAACATTCTAAAAACGATTCAAACATTCTAAAAAGATCAAACATTCTAAAAGGATTCAAACATTCTTAAAACGATTCAAACATTCTAAAAAGATCAAACATTCTAAAAAGATTCAAACATTCTAAAAAAGATTCAAACATTCTAAAAGGATTCAAACATTCTAAAAAATTCTAAAAAAGATTCAAACATTCTAAAAACGATTCAAACATTCTAAAACGATTCAAACATTCTTAAAACGATTCAAACATTCTAAAAGGATTCAAACATTCTTAAAACGATTCAAACATTCTAAAAACGATTCAAACATTCTAAAAACGATTCAAACATTCTAAAAACGATTCAAACATTCTAAAAAGATTCAAACATTCTAAAAACGATTCAAACATTCCAAAATGATTCAAACATTCTAAAAACGATTCAAACATTCTAAAAAGATCAAACATTCTAAAAACGATTCAAACATTCTAAAGACGATTCAAACATTCTAAAAAGATCAAACATTCTAAAAACGATTCAAACATTCTAAACAGATCAAACATTCTAAAAACGATTCAAACATTCTAAAAACGATTCAAACATTCTAAAAAATTCTAAAAAAGATTCAAACATTCTAAAAGGATTCAAACATTCTAAAAAAGATTCAAACATTCTAAAAGGATTCAAACATTCTAAAAAATTCTAAAAAAGATTCAAACATTCTAAAAGGATTCAAACATTCTTAAAACGATTCAAACATTCTAAAAACGATTCAAACATTCCAAAAAATTCTAAAAAAGATTCAAACATTCTAAAAGGATTCAAACATTCTTAAAACGATTCAAACATTCTAAAAACGATTCAAACATTCTAAAAACGATTCAAACATTCTAAAAACGATTCAAACATTCTAAAAAGATTCAAACATTCTAAAAACGATTCAAACATTCTAAAACGATTCAAACATTCTTAAAACGATTCAAACATTCTAAAAGGATTCAAACATTCTTAAAACGATTCAAACATTCTAAAAACGATTCAAACATTCTAAAAACGATTCAAACATTCTAAAAACGATTCAAACATTCTAAAAAGATTCAAACATTCTAAAAACGATTCAAACATTCTAAAACGATTCAAACATTCTTAAAACGATTCAAACATTCTAAAAGGATTCAAACATTCTTAAAACGATTCAAACATTCTAAAAACGATTCAAACATTCTAAAAACGATTCAAACATTCTAAAAGGATTCAAACATTCTAAAAACGATTCAAACATTCTAAAAAGATCAAACATTCTAAAAGGATTCAAACATTCTTAAAACGATTCAAACATTCTAAAAAGATCAAACATTCTAAAAAGATTCAAACATTCTAAAAAAGATTCAAACATTCTAAAAGGATTCAAACATTCTAAAAAATTCTAAAAAAGATTCAAACATTCTAAAAGGATTCAAACATTCTTAAAACGATTCAAACATTCTAAAAACGATTCAAACATTCTAAAAAAGATTCAAACATTCTAAAAGGATTCAAACATTCTTAAAACGATTCAAACATTCTAAAAACGATTCAAACATTCTAAAAACGATTCAAACATTCTAAAAAATTCTAAAAAAGATTCAAACATTCTAAAAGGATTCAAACATTCTAAAAAAGATTCAAACATTCTAAAAAAGATTCAAACATTCTAAAAGGATTCAAACATTCTAAAAAAGATTCAAACATTCTAAAAACGATTCAAACATTCTAAAAACGATTCAAACATTCTAAAAACGATTCAAACATTCTAAAAACGATTCAAACATTCTAAAAACGATTCAAACATTCTAAAAAGATTCAAACATTCTAAAAACGATTCACACATTCTAAAAATGATTCAAACATTCTTAAAAATTCTGAAAAAGATTCAAACATTCTAAAAACGATTCACACATTCTAAAAAATTCTAAAAAAGATTCAAACATTCTAAAAGGATTCAAACATTCTTAAAAATTCTAAAAAAGATTCAAACATTCTAAAAGGATTCAAACATTCTTAAAACGATTCAAACATTCTAAAAACGATTCAAACATTCTAAAAACGATTCAAACATTCTAAAAAAGATTCAAACATTCTAAAAGGATTCAAACATTCTAAAAAAGATTCAAACATTCTAAAAGGATTCAAACATTCTTAAAACGATTCAAACATTCTAAAAGGATTCAAACATTCTTAAAACGATTCAAACATTCTAAAAACGATTCAAACATTCTAAAAAGATTCAAACATTCTAAAAAGATCAAACATTCTAAAAGGATTCAAACATTCTTAAAACGATTCAAACATTCTAAAAGGATTCAAACATTCTAAAAACGATTCAAACATTCTAAAAAGATCAAACATTCTAAAAGGATTCAAACATTCTTAAAACGATTCAAACATTCTAAAAAATTCTAAAAAAGATTCAAACATTCTAAAAGGATTCAAACATTCTAAAAAAGATTCAAACATTCTAAAAACGATTCAAACATTCTAAAAAGATTCAAACATTCTAAAAAAGATTCAAACATTCTAAAAGGATTCAAACATTCTAAAAACGATTCAAACATTCTAAAAAGATTCAAACATTCTAAAAAAGATTCAAACATTCTAAAAGGATTCAAACATTCTAAAAACGATTAAATCATTCTAAAAACGATTCAAACATTCTAAAAACGATTCACACATTCTAAAAATGATTCAAACATTCTTAAAAATTCTAAAAAAGATTCAAACATTCTAAAAGGATTCAAACATTCTAAAAACGATTCAAACATTCTAAAAAGATTCAAACATTCTAAAAACGATTCACACATTCTAAAAAGATTCAAACATTCTAAAAACGATTCAAACATTCTAAAAACGATTCAAACATTCTAAAAAATTCTAAAAACGATTCAAACATTCTAAAAGGATTCAAACATTCTAAAAACGATTCAAACATTCTAAAAAGATCAAACATTCTAAAAACGATTTAAACATTCTAAAGACGATTCAAACATTCTAAATAGATCAAACATTCTAAAAACGATTCAAACATTCTAAAAAATTCTAAAAAAGATTCAAACATTCTAAAAGGATTCAAACATTCTAAAAACGATTCAATCATTCTAAAAACGATTCAAACATTCTAAAAGGATTCAAACATTCCTAAAACGATTCAAACATTCTAAAAAAGATTCAAACATTCTAAAAGGATTCAAACATTCTAAAAAAGATTCAAACATTCTAAAAACGATTCAAACATTCTAAAAAGATCAAACATTCTAAAAACGATTCAAACATTCTAAAGACGATTCAAACATTCTAAAAAGATCAAACATTCTAAAAACGATTCAAACATTCTAAACAGATCAAACATTCTAAAAACGATTCAAACATTCTAAAAGGATTCAAACATTCTAAAAAAGATTCAAACATTCTAAAAGGATTCAAACATTCTAAAAAATTCTAAAAAAGATTCAAACATTCTAAAACGATTCAAACATTCTTAAAACGATTCAAACATTCTAAAAACGATTCAAACATTCTAAAAAAGATTCAAACATTCTAAAAGGATTCAAACATTCTTAAAACGATTCAAACATTCTAAAAACGATTCAAACATTCTAAAAACGATTCAAACATTCTAAAAACGATTCAAACATTCTAAAAAGATTCAAACATTCTAAAAACGATTCACACATTCTAAAAATGATTCAAACATTCTTAAAAATTCTGAAAAAGATTCAAACATTCTAAAAACGATTCACACATTCTAAAAACGATTCAAACATTCTAAAAAATTCTAAAAAAGATTCAAACATTCTAAAAGGATTCAAACATTCTTAAAACGATTCAAACATTCTAAAAACGATTCAAACATTCTAAAAAATTCTAAAAAAGATTCAAACATTCTAAAAGGATTCAAACATTCTTAAAACGATTCAAACATTCTAAAAACGATTCAAACATTCTAAAAACGATTCAAACATTCTAAAAACGATTCAAACATTCTAAAAAATTCTAAAAACGATTCAAACATTCTAAAAGGATTCAAACATTCTTAAAACGATTCAAACATTCTAAAAGGATTCAAACATTCTAAAAAAGATTCAAACATTCTAAAAACGATTCAAACATTCTAAAGACGATTCAAACATTCTAAAAAGATCAAACATTCTAAAAACGATTCAAACATTCTAAACAGATCAAACATTCTAAAAACGATTCAAACATTCTAAAAGGATTCAAACATTCTAAAAAAGATTCAAACATTCTAAAAGGATTCAAACATTCTTAAAACGATTCAAACATTCTAAAAACGATTCAAACATTCTAAAAACGATTCAAACATTCTAAAAACGATTCAAACATTCTAAAAAGATTCAAACATTCTAAAAACGATTCACACATTCTAAAAATGATTCAAACATTCTTAAAAATTCTGAAAAAGATTCAAACATTCTAAAAACGATTCACACATTCTAAAAACGATTCAAACATTCTAAAAAATTCTAAAAAAGATTCAAACATTCTAAAAGGATTCAAACATTCTTAAAACGATTCAAACATTCTAAAAACGATTCAAACATTCTAAAAAATTCTAAAAAAGATTCAAACATTCTAAAAGGATTCAAACATTCTTAAAACGATTCAAACATTCTAAAAACGATTCAAACATTCTAAAAACGATTCAAACATTCTAAAAACGATTCAAACATTCTAAAAAATTCTAAAAACGATTCAAACATTCTAAAAGGATTCAAACATTCTAAAAACGATTCAAACATTCTAAAAAGATCAAACATTCTAAAAACGATTCAAACATTCTAAAAGGATTCAAACATTCTAAAAAAGATTCAAACATTCTAAAAGGATTCAAACATTCTAAAAAATTCTAAAAAAGATTCAAACATTCTAAAAGGATTCAAACATTCTTAAAACGATTCAAACATTCTAAAAACGATTCAAACATTCTAAAAAAGATTCAAACATTCTAAAAGGATTCAAACATTCTTAAAACGATTCAAACATTCTAAAAACGATTCAAACATTCTAAAAACGATTCAAACATTCTAAAAACGATTCAAACATTCTAAAAAGATTCAAACATTCTAAAAA
This sequence comes from Anarhichas minor, assembly GCF_050575085.1. Classification (NCBI taxonomy): domain Eukaryota; kingdom Metazoa; phylum Chordata; class Actinopteri; order Perciformes; family Anarhichadidae; genus Anarhichas; species Anarhichas minor. Next base: position 216,614 of record NW_027466539.1, on the reverse strand, counting down.
CGATTCACACATTCTAAAAATGATTCAAACATTCTTAAAAATTCTGAAAAAGATTCAAACATTCTAAAAACGATTCACACATTCTAAAAACGATTCAAACATTCTAAAAAATTCTAAAAAAGATTCAAACATTCTAAAAGGATTCAAACATTCTTAAAACGATTCAAACATTCTAAAAACGATTCAAACATTCTAAAAAATTCTAAAAAAGATTCAAACATTCTAAAAGGATTCAAACATTCTAAAAACGATTCAAACATTCTAAAAAATTCTAAAAACGATTCAAACATTCTAAAAGGATTCAAACATTCTAAAAACGATTCAAACATTCTAAAAAGATCAAACATTCTAAAAACGATTCAAACATTCTAAAGACGATTCAAACATTCTAAAAAATTCTAAAAAAGATTCAAACATTCTAAAAGGATTCAAACATTCTTAAAACGATTCAAACATTCTAAAAGGATTCAAACATTCTAAAAAAGATTCAAACATTCTAAAAACGATTCAAACATTCTAAAAAGATTCAAACATTCTAAAAACGATTCAAACATTCTAAAAGGATTCAAACATTCTAAAAACGATTCAAACATTCTAAAAAGATCAAACATTCTAAAAACGATTCAAACATTCTAAAGACGATTCAAACATTCTAAAAAGATCAAACATTCTATAAACGATTCAAACATTCTAAACAGATCAAACATTCTAAAAACGATTCAAACATTCTAAAAGGATTCAAACATTCTAAAAAAGATTCAAACATTCTAAAAGGATTCAAACATTCTTAAAACGATTCAAACATTCTAAAAACGATTCAAACATTCTAAAAACGATTCAAACATTCTAAAAACGATTCAAACATTCTAAAAAGATTCAAACATTCTAAAAACGATTCACACATTCTAAAAATGATTCAAACATTCTTAAAAATTCTGAAAAAGATTCAAACATTCTAAAAACGATTCACACATTCTAAAAACGATTCAAACATTCTAAAAAATTCTAAAAAAGATTCAAACATTCTAAAAGGATTCAAACATTCTTAAAACGATTCAAACATTCTAAAAACGATTCAAACATTCTAAAAAATTCTAAAAAAGATTCAAACATTCTAAAAGGATTCAAACATTCTTAAAACGATTCAAACATTCTAAAAACGATTCAAACATTCTAAAAACGATTCAAACATTCTAAAAACGATTCAAACATTCTAAAAAATTCTAAAAACGATTCAAACATTCTAAAAGGATTCAAACATTCTAAAAACGATTCAAACATTCTAAAAAGATCAAACATTCTAAAAACGATTCAAACATTCTAAAGACGATTCAAACATTCTAAAAAATTCTAAAAAAGATTCAAACATTCTAAAAGGATTCAAACATTCTTAAAACGATTCAAACATTCTAAAAAAGATTCAAACATTCTAAAAGGATTCAAACATTCTAAAAAAGATTCAAACATTCTAAAAACGATTCAAACATTCTAAAAAGATTCAAACATTCTAAAAACGATTCAAACATTCTAAAACGATTCAAACATTCTTAAAACGATTCAAACATTCTAAAAGGATTCAAACATTCTTAAAACGATTCAAACATTCTAAAAACGATTCAAACATTCTAAAAAAGATTCAAACATTCTAAAAGGATTCAAACATTCTTAAAACGATTCAAACATTCTAAAAACGATTCAAACATTCTAAAAACGATTCAAACATTCTAAAAAGATTCAAACATTCTAAAAACGATTCACACATTCTAAAAAAGATTCAAACATTCTAAAAGGATTCAAACATTCTTAAAACGATTCAAACATTCTAAAAACGATTCAAACATTCTAAAAACGATTCAAACATTCTAAAAACGATTCAAACATTCTAAAAAGATTCAAACATTCTAAAAACGATTCACACATTCTAAAAATGATTCAAACATTCTTAAAAATTCTGAAAAAGATTCAAACATTCTAAAAACGATTCACACATTCTAAAAACGATTCAAACATTCTAAAAAATTCTAAAAAAGATTCAAACATTCTAAAAGGATTCAAACATTCTAAAAACGATTCAAACATTCTAAAGATGATTCAAACATTCTAAAAAGATCAAACATTCTAAAAACGATTCAAACATTCTAAACAGATCAAACATTCTAAAAACGATTCAAACATTCTAAAAACGATTCAAACATTCTAAAAAATTCTAAAAAAGATTCAAACATTCTAAAAGGATTCAAACATTCTAAAAAAGATTCAAACATTCTAAAAGGATTCAAACATTCTAAAAAATTCTAAAAAAGATTCAAACATTCTAAAAGGATTCAAACATTCTAAAAACGATTCAAACATTCTAAAAAGATTCAAACATTCTAAAAACGATTCAAACATTCTAAAAGGATTCAAACATTCTAAAAACGATTCAAACATTCTAAAAACGATTCAAACATTCTAAAAACGATTCAAACATTCTAAAAAATTCTAAAAAAGATTCAAACATTCTAAAAGGATTCAAACATTCTAAAAAAGATTCAAACATTCTAAAAACGATTCAAACATTCTAAAAAGATTCAAACATTCTAAAAAAGATTCAAACATTCTAAAAGGATTCAAACATTCTAAAAAAGATTCAAACATTCTAAAAACGATTCAAACATTCTAAAACGATTCAAACATTCTTAAAACGATTCAAACATTCTAAAAGGATTCAAACATTCTTAAAACGATTCAAACATTCTAAAAACGATTCAAACATTCTAAAAACGATTCAAACATTCTAAAAACGATTCAAACATTCTAAAAAAGATTCAAACATTCTAAAGACGATTCAAACATTCTAAAAAGATCAAACATTCTAAAAACGATTCAAACATTCTAAACAGATCAAACATTCTAAAAACGATTCAAACATTCTAAAAACGATTCAAACATTCTAAAAAATTCTAAAAAAGATTCAAACATTCTAAAAGGATTCAAACATTCTAAAAAAGATTCAAACATTCTAAAAGGATTCAAACATTCTAAAAAATTCTAAAAAAGATTCAAACATTCTAAAAGGATTCAAACATTCTTAAAACGATTCAAACATTCTAAAAACGATTCAAACATTCTAAAAAAGATTCAAACATTCTAAAAGGATTCAAACATTCTAAAAGGATTCAAACATTCTTAAAACGATTCAAACATTCTAAAAACGATTCAAACATTCTAAAAAAGATTCAAACATTCTAAAAGGATTCAAACATTCTTAAAACGATTCAAACATTCTAAAAACGATTCAAACATTCTAAAAACGATTCAAACATTCTAAAAAAGATTCAAACATTCTAAAAACGATTCAAACATTCTAAAACGATTCAAACATTCTTAAAACGATTCAAACATTCTAAAAGGATTCAAACATTCTTAAAACGATTCAAACATTCTAAAAACGATTCAAACATTCTAAAAACGATTCAAACATTCTAAAAACGATTCAAACATTCTAAAAAAGATTCAAACATTCTAAAGACGATTCAAACATTCTAAAAAGATCAAACATTCTAAAAACGATTCAAACATTCTAAACAGATCAAACATTCTAAAAACGATTCAAACATTCTAAAAACGATTCAAACATTCTAAAAAATTCTAAAAAAGATTCAAACATTCTAAAAGGATTCAAACATTCTAAAAAAGATTCAAACATTCTAAAAGGATTCAAACATTCTAAAAAATTCTAAAAAAGATTCAAACATTCTAAAAGGATTCAAACATTCTAAAAGGATTCAAACATTCTTAAAACGATTCAAACATTCTAAAAACGATTCAAACATTCTAAAAAAGATTCAAACATTCTAAAAGGATTCAAACATTCTTAAAACGATTCAAACATTCTAAAAACGATTCAAACATTCTAAAAACGATTCAAACATTCTAAAAACGATTCAAACATTCTAAAAAATTCTAAAAACGATTCAAACATTCTAAAAGGATTCAAACATTCTAAAAACGATTCAAACATTCTAAAAAGATCAAACATTCTAAAAACGATTCAAACATTCTAAAGACGATTCAAACATTCTAAAAAGATCAAACATTCTAAAAACGATTCAAACATTCTAAACAGATCAAACATTCTAAAAACGATTCAAACATTCTAAAAACGATTCAAACATTCTAAAAAATTCTAAAAAAGATTCAAACATTCTAAAAAATTCTAAAAAAGATTCAAACATTCTAAAAGGATTCAAACATTCTAAAAACGATTCAAACATTCTAAAAAGATTCAAACATTCTAAAAACGATTCAAACATTCTAAAAGGATTCAAACATTCTAAAAACGATTCAAACATTCTAAAAACGATTCAAACATTCTAAAAACGATTCAAACATTCTAAAAAATTCTAAAAAAGATTCAAACATTCTAAAAGGATTCAAACATTCTAAAAAAGATTCAAACATTCTAAAAACGATTCAAACATTCTAAAAAGATTCAAACATTCTAAAAAAGATTCAAACATTCTAAAAGGATTCAAACATTCTAAAAAAGATTCAAACATTCTAAAAACGATTCAAACATTCTAAAACGATTCAAACATTCTAAAAAAGATTCAAACATTCTAAAAGGATTCAAACATTCTAAAAAAGATTCAAACATTCTAAAAACGATTCAAACATTCTAAAAAGATTCAAACATTCTAAAAAAGATTCAAACATTCTAAAAGGATTCAAACATTCTAAAAAAGATTCAAACATTCTAAAAACGATTCAAACATTCTAAAAAGATTCAAACATTCTAAAAACGATTCAAACATTCTAAAAGGATTCAAACATTCTAAAAACGATTCAAACATTCTAAAAACGATTCAAACATTCTAAAAACGATTCAAACATTCTAAAAAATTCTAAAAAAGATTCAAACATTCTAAAAGGATTCAAACATTCTAAAAAAGATTCAAACATTCTAAAAACGATTCAAACATTCTAAAAAGATTCAAACATTCTAAAAAAGATTCAAACATTCTAAAAGGATTCAAACATTCTAAAAAAGATTCAAACATTCTAAAAACGATTCAAACATTCTAAAACGATTCAAACATTCTAAAAAAGATTCAAACATTCTAAAAGGATTCAAACATTCTAAAAAAGATTCAAACATTCTAAAAACGATTCAAACATTCTAAAAAGATTCAAACATTCTAAAAAAGATTCAAACATTCTAAAAGGATTCAAACATTCTAAAAAAGATTCAAACATTCTAAAAACGATTCAAACATTCTAAAAAGATTCAAACATTCTAAAAACGATTCAAACATTCTAAAACGATTCAAACATTCTTAAAACGATTCAAACATTCTAAAAGGATTCAAACATTCTTAAAACGATTCAAACATTCTAAAAACGATTCAAACATTCTAAAAACGATTCAAACATTCTAAAAACGATTCAAACATTCTAAAAAAGATTCAAACATTCTAAAAACGATTCAAACATTCTAAAAAATTCTAAAAAAGATTCAAACATTCTAAAAGGATTCAAACATTCTAAAAAAGATTCAAACATTCTAAAAACGATTCAAACATTCTAAAAAGATTCAAACATTCTAAAAAAGATTCAAACATTCTAAAAGGATTCAAACATTCTAAAAAAGATTCAAACATTCTAAAAACGATTCAAACATTCTAAAAAGATTCAAACATTCTAAAAAAGATTCAAACATTCTAAAAGGATTCAAACATTCTAAAAAATTCTAAAAAAGATTCAAACATTCTAAAAGGATTCAAACATTCTTAAAACGATTCAAACATTCTAAAAACGATTCAAACATTCTAAAAAAGATTCAAACATTCTAAAAGGATTCAAACATTCTTAAAACGATTCAAACATTCTAAAAACGATTCAAACATTCTAAAAACGATTCAAACATTCTAAAAACGATTCAAACATTCTAAAAAGATTCAAACATTCTAAAAACGATTCACACATTCTAAAAATGATTCAAACATTCTTAAAAATTCTGAAAAAGATTCAAACATTCTAAAAACGATTCACACATTCTAAAAACGATTCAAACATTCTAAAAAATTCTAAAAAAGATTCAAACATTCTAAAAGGATTCAAACATTCTTAAAACGATTCAAACATTCTAAAAACGATTCAAACATTCTAAAAAATTCTAAAAAAGATTCAAACATTCTAAAAGGATTCAAACATTCTTAAAACGATTCAAACATTCTAAAAACGATTCAAACATTCTAAAACGATTCAAACATTCTTAAAACGATTCAAACATTCTAAAAACGATTCAAACATTCTAAAAACGATTCAAACATTCTAAAAAAGATTCAAACATTCTAAAAGGATTCAAACATTCTAAAACGATTCAAACATTCTTAAAACGATTCAAACATTCTAAAAGGATTCAAACATTCTTAAAACGATTCAAACATTCTAAAAACGATTCAAACATTCTAAAAACGATTCAAACATTCTAAAAACGATTCAAACATTCTAAAAAAGATTCAAACATTCTAAAAGGATTCAAACATTCTAAAAAAGATTCAAACATTCTAAAAACGATTCAAACATTCTAAAAAGATTCAAACATTCTAAAAACGATTCAAACATTCTAAAAGGATTCAAACATTCTAAAAACGATTCAAACATTCTAAAAGGATTCAAACATTCTAAAAACGATTCAAACATTCTAAAAACGATTCAAACATTCTAAAAACGATTCAAACATTCTAAAAAATTCTAAAAAAGATTCAAACATTCTAAAAGGATTCAAACATTCTAAAAAAGATTCAAACATTCTAAAAACGATTCAAACATTCTAAAAAGATTCAAACATTCTAAAAACGATTCAAACATTCTAAAACGATTCAAACATTCTTAAAACGATTCAAACATTCTAAAAGGATTCAAACATTCTTAAAACGATTCAAACATTCTAAAAAGATTCAAACATTCTAAAAAAGATTCAAACATTCTAAAAGGATTCAAACATTCTAAAAAAGATTCAAACATTCTAAAAACGATTCAAACATTCTAAAAAGATTCAAACATTCTAAAAACGATTCAAACATTCTAAAACGATTCAAACATTCTAAAAAAGATTCAAACATTCTAAAAGGATTCAAACATTCTAAAAAAGATTCAAACATTCTAAAAACGATTCAAACATTCTAAAAACGATTCAAACATTCTAAAAAATTCTAAAAAAGATTCAAACATTCTAAAAGGATTCAAACATTCTAAAAAAGATTCAAACATTCTAAAAACGATTCACACATTCTAAAAACGATTCAAACATTCTAAAAAATTCTAAAAAAGATTCAAACATTCTAAAAGGATTCAAACATTCTTAAAACGATTCAAACATTCTAAAAACGATTCAAACATTCTAAAACGATTCAAACATTCTTAAAACGATTCAAACATTCTAAAAACGATTCAAACATTCTAAAAACGATTCAAACATTCTAAAAAAGATTCAAACATTCTAAAAGGATTCAAACATTCTAAAACGATTCAAACATTCTTAAAACGATTCAAACATTCTAAAAGGATTCAAACATTCTTAAAACGATTCAAACATTCTAAAAACGATTCAAACATTCTAAAAACGATTCAAACATTCTAAAAACGATTCAAACATTCTAAAAAAGATTCAAACATTCTAAAAGGATTCAAACATTCTAAAAAAGATTCAAACATTCTAAAAACGATTCAAACATTCTAAAAAGATTCAAACATTCTAAAAACGATTCAAACATTCTAAAAGGATTCAAACATTCTAAAAACGATTCAAACATTCTAAAAAGATCAAACATTCTAAAAACGATTCAAACATTCTAAAACGATTCAAACATTCTTAAAACGATTCAAACATTCTAAAAGGATTCAAACATTCTTAAAACGATTCAAACATTCTAAAAACGATTCAAACATTCTAAAAACGATTCAAACATTCTAAAAACGATTCAAACATTCTAAAAAAGATTCAAACATTCTAAAAGGATTCAAACATTCTAAAAAATTCTAAAAAAGATTCAAACATTCTAAAAGGATTCAAACATTCTTAAAACGATTCAAACATTCTAAAAACGATTCAAACATTCTAAAAAAGATTCAAACATTCTAAAAGGATTCAAACATTCTTAAAACGATTCAAACATTCTAAAAACGATTCAAACATTCTAAAAACGATTCAAACATTCTAAAAACGATTCAAACATTCTAAAAAGATTCAAACATTCTAAAAACGATTCACACATTCTAAAAATGATTCAAACATTCTTAAAAATTCTGAAAAAGATTCAAACATTCTAAAAACGATTCACACATTCTAAAAACGATTCAAACATTCTAAAAAATTCTAAAAAAGATTCAAACATTCTAAAAGGATTCAAACATTCTTAAAACGATTCAAACATTCTAAAAACGATTCAAACATTCTAAAAAATTCTAAAAAAGATTCAAACATTCTAAAAGGATTCAAACATTCTTAAAACGATTCAAACATTCTAAAAACGATTCAAACATTCTAAAACGATTCAAACATTCTTAAAACGATTCAAACATTCTAAAAACGATTCAAACATTCTAAAAGGATTCAAACATTCTAAAAACGATTCAAACATTCTAAAACGATTCAAACATTCTTAAAACGATTCAAACATTCTAAAAACGATTCAAACATTCTAAAAGGATTCAAACATTCTAAAACGATTCAAACATTCTTAAAACGATTCAAACATTCTAAAAGGATTCAAACATTCTTAAAACGATTCAAACATTCTAAAAACGATTCAAACATTCTAAAAACGATTCAAACATTCTAAAAACGATTCAAACATTCTAAAAAAGATTCAAACATTCTAAAAGGATTCAAACATTCTAAAAACGATTCAAACATTCTAAAAAGATCAAACATTCTAAAAGGATTCAAACATTCTTAAAACGATTCAAACATTCTAAAAACGATTCAAACATTCTAAAAGGATTCAAACATTCTAAAAACGATTCAAACATTCTAAAAAGATTCAAACATTCTAAAAAAGATTCAAACATTCTAAAAGGATTCAAACATTCTAAAAAATTCTAAAAACGATTCAAACATTCTAAAACGATTCAAACATTCTTAAAACGATTCAAACATTCTAAAAGGATTCAAACATTCTTAAAACGATTCAAACATTCTAAAAAGATTCAAACATTCTAAAAAAGATTCAAACATTCTAAAAGGATTCAAACATTCTAAAAAAGATTCAAACATTCTAAAAACGATTCAAACATTCTAAAAAGATTCAAACATTCTAAAAACGATTCAAACATTCTAAAACGATTCAAACATTCTAAAAAAGATTCAAACATTCTAAAAGGATTCAAACATTCTAAAAAAGATTCAAACATTCTAAAAACGATTCAAACATTCTAAAAACGATTCAAACATTCTAAAAAATTCTAAAAAAGATTCAAACATTCTAAAAGGATTCAAACATTCTAAAAAAGATTCAAACATTCTAAAAACGATTCACACATTCTAAAAACGATTCAAACATTCTAAAAAATTCTAAAAAAGATTCAAACATTCTAAAAGGATTCAAACATTCTTAAAACGATTCAAACATTCTAAAAACGATTCAAACATTCTAAAACGATTCAAACATTCTTAAAACGATTCAAACATTCTAAAAACGATTCAAACATTCTAAAAACGATTCAAACATTCTAAAAAAGATTCAAACATTCTAAAAGGATTCAAACATTCTAAAAAAGATTCAAACATTCTAAAAACGATTCAAACATTCTAAAAAGATTCAAACATTCTAAAAACGATTCAAACATTCTAAAACGATTCAAACATTCTTAAAACGATTCAAACATTCTAAAAGGATTCAAACATTCTTAAAACGATTCAAACATTCTAAAAAGATTCAAACATTCTAAAAAAGATTCAAACATTCTAAAAGGATTCAAACATTCTAAAAAAGATTCAAACATTCTAAAAAAGATTCAAACATTCTAAAAGGATTCAAACATTCTAAAAAAGATTCAAACATTCTAAAAACGATTCAAACATTCTAAAAACGATTCAAACATTCTAAAAAATTCTAAAAAAGATTCAAACATTCTAAAAGGATTCAAACATTCTAAAAAAGATTCAAACATTCTAAAAACGATTCACACATTCTAAAAACGATTCAAACATTCTAAAAAATTCTAAAAAAGATTCAAACATTCTAAAAGGATTCAAACATTCTTAAAACGATTCAAACATTCTAAAAACGATTCAAACATTCTAAAACGATTCAAACATTCTTAAAACGATTCAAACATTCTAAAAACGATTCAAACATTCTAAAAACGATTCAAACATTCTAAAAAAGATTCAAACATTCTAAAAGGATTCAAACATTCTAAAACGATTCAAACATTCTTAAAACGATTCAAACATTCTAAAAGGATTCAAACATTCTTAAAACGATTCAAACATTCTAAAAACGATTCAAACATTCTAAAAACGATTCAAACATTCTAAAAACGATTCAAACATTCTAAAAAAGATTCAAACATTCTAAAAGGATTCAAACATTCTAAAAAAGATTCAAACATTCAAAAAACGATTCAAACATTCTAAAAAGATTCAAACATTCTAAAAACGATTCAAACATTCTAAAAGGATTCAAACATTCTAAAAACGATTCAAACATTCTAAAAAGATCAAACATTCTAAAAACGATTCAAACATTCTAAAACGATTCAAACATTCTTAAAACGATTCAAACATTCTAAAAGGATTCAAACATTCTTAAAACGATTCAAACATTCTAAAAACGATTCAAACATTCTAAAAACGATTCAAACATTCTAAAAACGATTCAAACATTCTAAAAAAGATTCAAACATTCTAAAAGGATTCAAACATTCTAAAAAATTCTAAAAAAGATTCAAACATTCTAAAAGGATTCAAACATTCTTAAAACGATTCAAACATTCTAAAAACGATTCAAACATTCTAAAAAAGATTCAAACATTCTAAAAGGATTCAAACATTCTTAAAACGATTCAAACATTCTAAAAACGATTCAAACATTCTAAAAACGATTCAAACATTCTAAAAACGATTCAAACATTCTAAAAAGATTCAAACATTCTAAAAACGATTCACACATTCTAAAAATGATTCAAACATTCTTAAAAATTCTGAAAAAGATTCAAACATTCTAAAAACGATTCACACATTCTAAAAACGATTCAAACATTCTAAAAAATTCTAAAAAAGATTCAAACATTCTAAAAGGATTCAAACATTCTTAAAACGATTCAAACATTCTAAAAACGATTCAAACATTCTAAAAAATTCTAAAAAAGATTCAAACATTCTAAAACGATTCAAACATTCTTAAAACGATTCAAACATTCTAAAAACGATTCAAACATTCTAAAAGGATTCAAACATTCTAAAACGATTCAAACATTCTTAAAACGATTCAAACATTCTAAAAGGATTCAAACATTCTTAAAACGATTCAAACATTCTAAAAACGATTCAAACATTCTAAAAACGATTCAAACATTCTAAAAACGATTCAAACATTCTAAAAAAGATTCAAACATTCTAAAAGGATTCAAACATTCTAAAAAAGATTCAAACATTCTAAAAACGATTCAAACATTCTAAAAAGATTCAAACATTCTAAAAACGATTCAAACATTCTAAAAGGATTCAAACATTCTAAAAACGATTCAAACATTCTAAAAAGATCAAACATTCTAAAAGGATTCAAACATTCTTAAAACGATTCAAACATTCTAAAAACGATTCAAACATTCTAAAAGGATTCAAACATTCTAAAAACGATTCAAACATTCTAAAAAGATTCAAACATTCTAAAAAAGATTCAAACATTCTAAAAGGATTCAAACATTCTAAAAAATTCTAAAAAAGATTCAAACATTCTAAAAGGATTCAAACATTCTTAAAACGATTCAAACATTCTAAAAACGATTCAAACATTCTAAAAAAGATTCAAACATTCTAAAAGGATTCAAACATTCTTAAAACGATTCAAACATTCTAAAAACGATTCAAACATTCTAAAAAGATTCAAACATTCTAAAAACGATTCAAACATTCTAAAACGATTCAAACATTCTTAAAACGATTCAAACATTCTAAAAGGATTCAAACATTCTTAAAACGATTCAAACATTCTAAAAACGATTCAAACATTCTAAAAACGATTCAAACATTCTAAAAACGATTCAAACATTCTAAAAAAGATTCAAACATTCTAAAAACGATTCAAACATTCTAAAAAGATTCAAACATTCTAAAAAAGATTCAAACATTCTAAAAGGATTCAAACATTCTAAAAAAGATTCAAACATTCTAAAAACGATTCAAACATTCTAAAAAGATTCAAACATTCTAAAAACGATTCAAACATTCTAAAACGATTCAAACATTCTTAAAACGATTCAAACATTCTAAAAGGATTCAAACATTCTTAAAACGATTCAAACATTCTAAAAACGATTCAAACATTCTAAAAACGATTCAAACATTCTAAAAACGATTCAAACATTCTAAAAAAGATTCAAACATTCTAAAAGGATTCAAACATTCTAAAAAATTCTAAAAAAGATTCAAACATTCTAAAAGGATTCAAACATTCTTAAAACGATTCAAACATTCTAAAAACGATTCAAACATTCTAAAAAAGATTCAAACATTCTAAAAGGATTCAAACATTCTTAAAACGATTCAAACATTCTAAAAACGATTCAAACATTCTAAAAACGATTCAAACATTCTAAAAACGATTCAAACATTCTAAAAAGATTCAAACATTCTAAAAACGATTCACACATTCTAAAAATGATTCAAACATTCTTAAAAATTCTGAAAAAGATTCAAATATTCTAAAAACGATTCACACATTCTAAAAACGATTCAAACATTCTAAAAAATTCTAAAAAAGATTCAAACATTCTAAAAGGATTCAAACATTCTAAAAAAGATTCAAACATTCTAAAAACGATTCAAACATTCTAAAAAGATTCAAACATTCTAAAAACGATTCAAACATTCTAAAACGATTCAAACATTCTAAAAGGATTCAAACATTCTTAAAACGATTCAAACATTCTAAAAAGATTCAAACATTCTAAAAAAGATTCAAACATTCTAAAAGGATTCAAACATTCTAAAAAAGATTCAAACATTCTAAAAGGATTCAAACATTCTAAAAAAGATTCAAACATTCTAAAAACGATTCAAACATTCTAAAAAGATTCAAACATTCTAAAAAAGATTCAAACATTCTAAAAGGATTCAAACATTCTAAAAAAGATTCAAACATTCTAAAAACGATTCAAACATTCTAAAAAGATTCAAACATTCTAAAAACGATTCAAACATTCTAAAACGATTCAAACATTCTTAAAACGATTCAAACATTCTAAAAGGATTCAAACATTCTTAAAACGATTCAAACATTCTAAAAACGATTCAAACATTCTAAAAGGATTCAAACATTCTAAAAAAGATTCAAACATTCTAAAAACGATTCAAACATTCTAAAAAGATTCAAACATTCTAAAAAAGATTCAAACATTCTAAAAGGATTCAAACATTCTAAAAAAGATTCAAACATTCTAAAAACGATTCAAACATTCTAAAAAGATTCAAACATTCTAAAAACGATTCAAACATTCTAAAACGATTCAAACATTCTTAAAACGATTCAAACATTCTAAAAGGATTCAAACATTCTTAAAACGATTCAAACATTCTAAAAACGATTCAAACATTCTAAAAACGATTCAAACATTCTAAAAACGATTCAAACATTCTAAAAAAGATTCAAACATTCTAAAAGGATTCAAACATTCTAAAAAATTCTAAAAAAGATTCAAACATTCTAAAAAAGATTCAAACATTCTAAAAGGATTCAAACATTCTTAAAACGATTCAAACATTCTAAAAACGATTCAAACATTCTAAAAACGATTCAAACATTCTAAAAACGATTCAAACATTCTAAAAAGATTCAAACATTCTAAAAACGATTCACACATTCTAAAAATGATTCAAACATTCTTAAAAATTCTGAAAAAGATTCAAACATTCTAAAAACGATTCACACATTCTAAAAACGATTCAAACATTCTAAAAGGATTCAAACATTCTAAAAAAGATTCAAACATTCTAAAAACGATTCAAACATTCTAAAAAGATTCAAACATTCTAAAAAAGATTCAAACATTCTAAAAGGATTCAAACATTCTAAAAAAGATTCAAACATTCTAAAAACGATTCAAACATTCTAAAAAGATTCAAACATTCTAAAAACGATTCAAACATTCTAAAACGATTCAAACATTCTTAAAACGATTCAAACATTCTAAAAGGATTCAAACATTCTTAAAACGATTCAAACATTCTAAAAACGATTCAAACATTCTAAAAACGATTCAAACATTCTAAAAACGATTCAAACATTCTAAAAAAGATTCAAACATTCTAAAAGGATTCAAACATTCTAAAAAATTCTAAAAAAGATTCAAACATTCTAAAAGGATTCAAACATTCTTAAAACGATTCAAACATTCTAAAAACGATTCAAACATTCTAAAAAAGATTCAAACATTCTAAAAGGATTCAAACATTCTTAAAACGATTCAAACATTCTAAAAACGATTCAAACATTCTAAAAACGATTCAAACATTCTAAAAACGATTCAAACATTCTAAAAAGATTCAAACATTCTAAAAACGATTCACACATTCTAAAAATGATTCAAACATTCTTAAAAATTCTGAAAAAGATTCAAACATTCTAAAAACGATTCACACATTCTAAAAACGATTCAAACATTCTAAAAAATTCTAAAAAAGATTCAAACATTCTAAAAGGATTCAAACATTCTTAAAACGATTCAAACATTCTAAAAACGATTCAAACATTCTAAAAAATTCTAAAAAAGATTCAAACATTCTAAAAGGATTCAAACATTCTTAAAACGATTCAAACATTCTAAAAACGATTCAAACATTCTAAAACGATTCAAACATTCTTAAAACGATTCAAACATTCTAAAAACGATTCAAACATTCTAAAAACGATTCAAACATTCTAAAAAAGATTCAAACATTCTAAAAGGATTCAAACATTCTAAAACGATTCAAACATTCTTAAAACGATTCAAACATTCTAAAAGGATTCAAACATTCTTAAAACGATTCAAACATTCTAAAAACGATTCAAACATTCTAAAAACGATTCAAACATTCTAAAAACGATTCAAACATTCTAAAAAAGATTCAAACATTCTAAAAGGATTCAAACATTCTAAAAAAGATTCAAACATTCTAAAAACGATTCAAACATTCTAAAAAGATTCAAACATTCTAAAAACGATTCAAACATTCTAAAAGGATTCAAACATTCTAAAAACGATTCAAACATTCTAAAAAGATCAAACATTCTAAAAACGATTCAAACATTCTAAAACGATTCAAACATTCTTAAAACGATTCAAACATTCTAAAAGGATTCAAACATTCTTAAAACGATTCAAACATTCTAAAAACGATTCAAACATTCTAAAAAATTCTAAAAAAGATTCAAACATTCTAAAAGGATTCAAACATTCTTAAAACGATTCAAACATTCTAAAAACGATTCAAACATTCTAAAACGATTCAAACATTCTTAAAACGATTCAAACATTCTAAAAACGATTCAAACATTCTAAAAACGATTCAAACATTCTAAAAAAGATTCAAACATTCTAAAAGGATTCAAACATTCTAAAACGATTCAAACATTCTTAAAACGATTCAAACATTCTAAAAGGATTCAAACATTCTTAAAACGATTCAAACATTCTAAAAACGATTCAAACATTCTAAAAACGATTCAAACATTCTAAAAACGATTCAAACATTCTAAAAAAGATTCAAACATTCTAAAAGGATTCAAACATTCTAAAAAAGATTCAAACATTCTAAAAACGATTCAAACATTCTAAAAAGATTCAAACATTCTAAAAACGATTCAAACATTCTAAAAGGATTCAAACATTCTAAAAACGATTCAAACATTCTAAAAAGATCAAACATTCTAAAAACGATTCAAACATTCTAAAACGATTCAAACATTCTTAAAACGATTCAAACATTCTAAAAGGATTCAAACATTCTTAAAACGATTCAAACATTCTAAAAACGATTCAAACATTCTAAAAACGATTCAAACATTCTAAAAAAGATTCAAACATTCTAAAACGATTCAAACATTCTAAAAAATTCTAAAAAAGATTCAAACATTCTAAAAGGATTCAAACATTCTTAAAACGATTCAAACATTCTAAAAACGATTCAAACATTCTAAAAAAGATTCAAACATTCTAAAAGGATTCAAACATTCTTAAAACGATTCAAACATTCTAAAAACGATTCAAACATTCTAAAAACGATTCAAACATTCTAAAAACGATTCAAACATTCTAAAAAGATTCAAACATTCTAAAAACGATTCACACATTCTAAAAATGATTCAAACATTCTTAAAAATTCTGAAAAAGATTCAAACATTCTAAAAACGATTCACACATTCTAAAAACGATTCAAACATTCTAAAAAATTCTAAAAAAGATTCAAACATTCTAAAAGGATTCAAACATTCTTAAAACGATTCAAACATTCTAAAAACGATTCAAACATTCTAAAAAATTCTAAAAAAGATTCAAACATTCTAAAAGGATTCAAACATTCTTAAAACGATTCAAACATTCTAAAAACGATTCAAACATTCTAAAACGATTCAAACATTCTTAAAACGATTCAAACATTCTAAAAACGATTCAAACATTCTAAAAACGATTCAAACATTCTAAAAAAGATTCAAACATTCTAAAAGGATTCAAACATTCTAAAACGATTCAAACATTCTTAAAACGATTCAAACATTCTAAAAGGATTCAAACATTCTTAAAACGATTCAAACATTCTAAAAACGATTCAAACATTCTAAAAACGATTCAAACATTCTAAAAGGATTCAAACATTCAAAAAACGATTCAAACATTCTAAAAAGATCAAACATTCTAAAAGGATTCAAACATTCTTAAAACGATTCAAACATTCTAAAAACGATTCAAACATTCTAAAAGGATTCAAACATTCTAAAAACGATTCAAACATTCTAAAAAGATTCAAACATTCTAAAAAAGATTCAAACATTCTAAAAGGATTCAAACATTCTAAAAAATTCTAAAAAAGATTCAAACATTCTAAAAGGATTCAAACATTCTTAAAACGATTCAAACATTCTAAAAACGATTCAAACATTCTAAAAAAGATTCAAACATTCTAAAAGGATTCAAACATTCTTAAAACGATTCAAACATTCTAATAACGATTCAAACATTCTAAAAACGATTCAAACATTCTAAAAAATTCTAAAAAAGATTCAAACATTCTAAAAGGATTCAAACATTCTAAAAACGATTCAAACATTCTAAAAACGATTCAAACATTCTAAAAACGATTCAAACATTCTAAAAAATTCTAAAAAAGATTCAAACATTCTAAAAGGATTCAAACATTCTAAAAAAGATTCAAACATTCTAAAAACGATTCAAACATTCTAAAAAGATTCAAACATTCTAAAAACGATTCAAACATTCTAAAACGATTCAAACATTCTTAAAACGATTCAAACATTCTAAAAGGATTCAAACATTCTTAAAACGATTCAAACATTCTAAAAAGATTCAAACATTCTAAAAAAGATTCAAACATTCTAAAAGGATTCAAACATTCTAAAAAAGATTCAAACATTCTAAAAACGATTCAAACATTCTAAAAAGATTCAAACATTCTAAAAACGATTCAAACATTCTAAAAAAGATTCAAACATTCTAAAAACGATTCAAACATTCTAAAAAGATTCAAACATTCTAAAAACGATTCAAACATTCTAAAACGATTCAAACATTCTAAAAAAGATTCAAACATTCTAAAAGGATTCAAACATTCTAAAAAAGATTCAAACATTCTAAAAACGATTCAAACATTCTAAAAAGATTCAAACATTCTAAAAAAGATTCAAACATTCTAAAAGGATTCAAACATTCTAAAAAAGATTCAAACATTCTAAAAACGATTCAAACATTCTAAAAACGATTCAAACATTCTAAAAAGATTCAAACATTCTAAAAACGATTCAAACATTCTAAAACGATTCAAACATTCTAAAAAAGATTCAAACATTCTAAAAGGATTCAAACATTCTAAAAAAGATTCAAACATTCTAAAAACGATTCAAACATTCTAAAAAGATTCAAACATTCTAAAAAAGATTCAAACATTCTAAAAGGATTCAAACATTCTAAAAAAGATTCAAACATTCTAAAAACGATTCAAACATTCTAAAAAAGATTCAAACATTCTAAAAACGATTCAAACATTCTAAAAAGATTCAAACATTCTAAAAACGATTCAAACATTCTAAAACGATTCAAACATTCTAAAAAAGATTCAAACATTCTAAAAGGATTCAAACATTCTAAAAAAGATTCAAACATTCTAAAAACGATTCAAACATTCTAAAAAGATTCAAACATTCTAAAAAAGATTCAAACATTCTAAAAGGATTCAAACATTCTAAAAAAGATTCAAACATTCTAAAAACGATTCAAACATTCTAAAAAATTCTAAAAAAGATTCAAACATTCTAAAAGGATTCAAACATTCTAAAAAAGATTCAAACATTCTAAAAACGATTCAAACATTCTAAAAAGATTCAAACATTCTAAAAAAGATTCAAACATTCTAAAAGGATTCAAACATTCTAAAAAAGATTCAAACATTCTAAAACGATTCAAACATTCTTAAAACGATTCAAACATTCTAAAAGGATTCAAACATTCTTAAAACGATTCAAACATTCTAAAAACGATTCAAACATTCTAAAAACGATTCAAACATTCTAAAAACGATTCAAACATTCTAAAAAAGATTCAAACATTCTAAAAACGATTCAAACATTCTAAAAGGATTCAAACATTCTTAAAACGATTCAAACATTCTAAAAACGATTCAAACATTCTAAAAACGATTCAAACATTCTAAAAACGATTCAAACATTCTAAAAAAGATTCAAACATTCTAAAAACGATTCAAACATTCTAAAAAATTCTAAAAAAGATTCAAACATTCTAAAAGGATTCAAACATTCTAAAAAAGATTCAAACATTCTAAAAACGATTCAAACATTCTAAAAAGATTCAAACATTCTAAAAAAGATTCAAACATTCTAAAAGGATTCAAACATTCTAAAAAAGATTCAAACATTCTAAAAACGATTCAAACATTCTAAAAAGATTCAAACATTCTAAAAACGATTCAAACATTCTAAAACGATTCAAACATTCTTAAAACGATTCAAACATTCTAAAAGGATTCAAACATTCTTAAAACGATTCAAACATTCTAAAAACGATTCAAACATTCTAAAAACGATTCAAACATTCTAAAAAAGATTCAAACATTCTAAAAAAGATTCAAACATTCTAAAAGGATTCAAACATTCTAAAAAATTCTAAAAAAGATTCAAACATTCTAAAAGGATTCAAACATTCTTAAAACGATTCAAACATTCTAAAAACGATTCAAACATTCTAAAAAAGATTCAAACATTCTAAAAGGATTCAAACATTCTTAAAACGATTCAAACATTCTAAAAACGATTCAAACATTCTAAAAACGATTCAAACATTCTAAAAACGATTCAAACATTCTAAAAAGATTCAAACATTCTAAAAACGATTCACACATTCTAAAAATGATTCAAACATTCTTAAAAATTCTGAAAAAGATTCAAACATTCTAAAAACGATTCACACATTCTAAAAACGATTCAAACATTCTAAAAAATTCTAAAAAAGATTCAAACATTCTAAAAGGATTCAAACATTCTTAAAACGATTCAAACATTCTAAAAACGATTCAAACATTCTAAAAAATTCTAAAAAAGATTCAAACATTCTAAAAGGATTCAAACATTCTTAAAACGATTCAAACATTCTAAAAACGATTCAAACATTCTAAAACGATTCAAACATTCTTAAAACGATTCAAACATTCTAAAAACGATTCAAACATTCTAAAAACGATTCAAACATTCTAAAAAAGATTCAAACATTCTAAAAGGATTCAAACATTCTAAAAGGATTCAAACATTCTAAAAACGATTCAAACATTCTAAAAAGATTCAAACATTCTAAAAAAGATTCAAACATTCTAAAAGGATTCAAACATTCTTAAAACGATTCAAACATTCTAAAAACGATTCAAACATTCTAAAAAGATTCAAACATTCTAAAAACGATTCAAACATTCTAAAACGATTCAAACATTCTTAAAACGATTCAAACATTCTAAAAGGATTCAAACATTCTTAAAACGATTCAAACATTCTAAAAACGATTCAAACATTCTAAAAACGATTCAAACATTCTAAAAACGATTCAAACATTCTAAAAAAGATTCAAACATTCTAAAAGGATTCAAACATTCTAAAAAATTCTAAAAAAGATTCAAACATTCTAAAAGGATTCAAACATTCTTAAAACGATTCAAACATTCTAAAAACGATTCAAACATTCTAAAAAAGATTCAAACATTCTAAAAACGATTCAAACATTCTAAAAACGATTCAAACATTCTAAAAAATTCTAAAAAAGATTCAAACATTCTAAAAGGATTCAAACATTCTAAAAAAGATTCAAACATTCTAAAAACGATTCAAACATTCTAAAAAGATTCAAACATTCTAAAAAAGATTCAAACATTCTAAAAGGATTCAAACATTCTAAAAAAGATTCAAACATTCTAAAAACGATTCAAACATTCTAAAAAGATTCAAACATTCTAAAAACGATTCAAACATTCTAAAACGATTCAAACATTCTTAAAACGATTCAAACATTCTAAAAGGATTCAAACATTCTTAAAACGATTCAAACATTCTAAAAACGATTCAAACATTCTAAAAACGATTCAAACATTCTAAAAACGATTCAAACATTCTAAAAAAGATTCAAACATTCTAAAAGGATTCAAACATTCTAAAAAATTCTAAAAAAGATTCAAACATTCTAAAAGGATTCAAACATTCTTAAAACGATTCAAACATTCTAAAAACGATTCAAACATTCTAAAAAAGATTCAAACATTCTAAAAGGATTCAAACATTCTTAAAACGATTCAAACATTCTAAAAACGATTCAAACATTCTAAAAACGATTCAAACATTCTAAAAACGATTCAAACATTCTAAAAACGATTCAAACATTCTAAAAAGATTCAAACATTCTAAAAACGATTCACACATTCTAAAAATGATTCAAACATTCTTAAAAATTCTGAAAAAGATTCAAACATTCTAAAAACGATTCACACATTCTAAAAACGATTCAAACATTCTAAAAAATTCTAAAAAAGATTCAAACATTCTAAAAGGATTCAAACATTCTTAAAACGATTCAAACATTCTAAAAACGATTCAAACATTCTAAAAAATTCTAAAAAAGATTCAAACATTCTAAAAGGATTCAAACATTCTTAAAACGATTCAAACATTCTAAAAACGATTCAAACATTCTAAAACGATTCAAACATTCTTAAAACGATTCAAACATTCTAAAAACGATTCAAACATTCTAAAAACGATTCAAACATTCTAAAAAAGATTCAAACATTCTAAAAGGATTCAAACATTCTAAAACGATTCAAACATTCTTAAAACGATTCAAACATTCTAAAAGGATTCAAACATTCTTAAAACGATTCAAACATTCTAAAAAAGATTCAAACATTCTAAAAGGATTCAAACATTCTAAAAAAGATTCAAACATTCTAAAAACGATTCAAACATTCTAAAAAGATTCAAACATTCTAAAAAAGATTCAAACATTCTAAAAGGATTCAAACATTCTAAAAAAGATTCAAACATTCTAAAAACGATTCAAACATTCTAAAAAGATTCAAACATTCTAAAAACGATTCAAACATTCTAAAACGATTCAAACATTCTTAAAACGATTCAAACATTCTAAAAGGATTCAAACATTCTTAAAACGATTCAAACATTCTAAAAACGATTCAAACATTCTAAAAACGATTCAAACATTCTAAAAACGATTCAAACATTCTAAAAAAGATTCAAACATTCTAAAAGGATTCAAACATTCTAAAAAATTCTAAAAAAGATTCAAACATTCTAAAAGGATTCAAACATTCTTAAAACGATTCAAACATTCTAAAAACGATTCAAACATTCTAAAAAAGATTCAAACATTCTAAAAGGATTCAAACATTCTTAAAACGATTCAAACATTCTAAAAACGATTCAAACATTCTAAAAACGATTCAAACATTCTAAAAACGATTCAAACATTCTAAAAACGATTCAAACATTCTAAAAAGATTCAAACATTCTAAAAACGATTCACACATTCTAAAAATGATTCAAACATTCTTAAAAATTCTGAAAAAGATTCAAACATTCTAAAAACGATTCACACATTCTAAAAACGATTCAAACATTCTAAAAAATTCTAAAAAAGATTCAAACATTCTAAAAGGATTCAAACATTCTTAAAACGATTCAAACATTCTAAAAACGATTCAAACATTCTAAAAAATTCTAAAAAAGATTCAAACATTCTAAAAGGATTCAAACATTCTTAAAACGATTCAAACATTCTAAAAACGATTCAAACATTCTAAAACGATTCAAACATTCTTAAAACGATTCAAACATTCTAAAAACGATTCAAACATTCTAAAAATGATTCAAACATTCTAAAAAAGATTCAAACATTCTAAAAGGATTCAAACATTCTAAAACGATTCAAACATTCTTAAAACGATTCAAACATTCTAAAAGGATTCAAACATTCTTAAAACGATTCAAACATTCTAAAAACGATTCAAACATTCTAAAAACGATTCAAACATTCTAAAAACGATTCAAACATTCTAAAAAAGATTCAAACATTCTAAAAGGATTCAAACATTCTAAAAAAGATTCAAACATTCTAAAAACGATTCAAACATTCTAAAAAGATTCAAACATTCTAAAAACGATTCAAACATTCTAAAAGGATTCAAACATTCTAAAAAATTCTAAAAAAGATTCAAACATTCTAAAAGGATTCAAACATTCTTAAAACGATTCAAACATTCTAAAAACGATTCAAACATTCTAAAAAAGATTCAAACATTCTAAAAGGATTCAAACATTCTTAAAACGATTCAAACATTCTAAAAACGATTCAAACATTCTAAAAAATTCTAAAAAAGATTCAAACATTCTAAAAGGATTCAAACATTCTAAAAACGATTCAAACATTCTAAAAACGATTCAAACATTCTAAAAACGATTCAAACATTCTAAAAAATTCTAAAAAAGATTCAAACATTCTAAAAGGATTCAAACATTCTAAAAAAGATTCAAACATTCTAAAAACGATTCAAACATTCTAAAAAGATTCAAACATTCTAAAAACGATTCAAACATTCTAAAACGATTCAAACATTCTTAAAACGATTCAAACATTCTAAAAGGATTCAAACATTCTTAAAACGATTCAAACATTCTAAAAAGATTCAAACATTCTAAAAAAGATTCAAACATTCTAAAAGGATTCAAACATTCTAAAAAAGATTCAAACATTCTAAAAACGATTCAAACATTCTAAAAAGATTCAAACATTCTAAAAACGATTCAAACATTCTAAAAGGATTCAAACATTCTAAAAAAGATTCAAACATTCTAAAAACGATTCAAACATTCTAAAAAGATTCAAACATTCTAAAAACGATTCAAACATTCTAAAAACGATTCAAACATTCTAAAAACGATTCAAACATTCTAAAAAAGATTCAAACATTCTAAAAACGATTCAAACATTCTAAAAAATTCTAAAAAAGATTCAAACATTCTAAAAGGATTCAAACATTCTAAAAAAGATTCAAACATTCTAAAAACGATTCAAACATTCTAAAAAGATTCAAACATTCTAAAAACGATTCAAACATTCTAAAACGATTCAAACATTCTTAAAACGATTCAAACATTCTAAAAGGATTCAAACATTCTTAAAAAGATTCAAACATTCTAAAAACGATTCAAACATTCTAAAAAATTCTAAAAAAGATTCAAACATTCTAAAAGGATTCAAACATTCTAAAAAAGATTCAAACATTCTAAAAACGATTCAAACATTCTAAAAAGATTCAAACATTCTAAAAAAGATTCAAACATTCTAAAAGGATTCAAACATTCTAAAAAAGATTCAAACATTCTAAAAACGATTCAAACATTCTAAAAAGATTCAAACATTCTAAAAACGATTCAAACATTCTAAAACGATTCAAACATTCTTAAAACGATTCAAACATTCTAAAAGGATTCAAACATTCTTAAAGGATTCAAACATTCTAAAAAAGATTCAAACATTCTAAAAACGATTCAAACATTCTAAAAAGATTCAAACATTCTAAAAAAGATTCAAACATTCTAAAAGGATTCAAACATTCTAAAAAAGATTCAAACATTCTAAAAACGATTCAAACATTCTAAAAAGATTCAAACATTCTAAAAACGATTCAAACATTCTAAAACGATTCAAACATTCTTAAAACGATTCAAACATTCTAAAAGGATTCAAACATTCTTAAAACGATTCAAACATTCTAAAAACGATTCAAACATTCTAAAAACGATTCAAACATTCTAAAAACGATTCAAACATTCTAAAAAAGATTCAAACATTCTAAAAGGATTCAAACATTCTAAAAAATTCTAAAAAAGATTCAAACATTCTAAAAGGATTCAAACATTCTTAAAACGATTCAAACATTCTAAAAACGATTCAAACATTCTAAAAAAGATTCAAACATTCTAAAAGGATTCAAACATTCTTAAAACGATTCAAACATTCTAAAAACGATTCAAACATTCTAAAAAATTCTAAAAAAGATTCAAACATTCTAAAAGGATTCAAACATTCTTAAAACGATTCAAACATTCTAAAAACGATTCAAACATTCTAAAACGATTCAAACATTCTTAAAACGATTCAAACATTCTAAAAACGATTCAAACATTCTAAAAACGATTCAAACATTCTAAAAAAGATTCAAACATTCTAAAAGGATTCAAACATTCTAAAACGATTCAAACATTCTTAAAACGATTCAAACATTCTAAAAGGATTCAAACATTCTTAAAACGATTCAAACATTCTAAAAACGATTCAAACATTCTAAAAACGATTCAAACATTCTAAAAACGATTCAAACATTCTAAAAAAGATTCAAACATTCTAAAAGGATTCAAACATTCTAAAAAAGATTCAAACATTCTAAAAACGATTCAAACATTCTAAAAAGATTCAAACATTCTAAAAACGATTCAAACATTCTAAAAGGATTCAAACATTCTAAAAACGATTCAAACATTCTAAAAAGATCAAACATTCTAAAAGGATTCAAACATTCTTAAAACGATTCAAACATTCTAAAAACGATTCAAACATTCTAAAAGGATTCAAACATTCTAAAAACGATTCAAACATTCTAAAAAGATTCAAACATTCTAAAAAAGATTCAAACATTCTAAAATGATTCAAACATTCTTAAAACGATTCAAACATTCTAAAAACGATTCAAACATTCTAAAAAGATTCAAACATTCTAAAAACGATTCAAACATTCTAAAACGATTCAAACATTCTTAAAACGATTCAAACATTCTAAAAACGATTCAAACATTCTAAAAAAGATTCAAACATTCTAAAAGGATTCAAACATTCTAAAAAATTCTAAAAAAGATTCAAACATTCTAAAAGGATTCAAACATTCTTAAAACGATTCAAACATTCTAAAAACGATTCAAACATTCTAAAAAAGATTCAAACATTCTAAAAGGATTCAAACATTCTTAAAACGATTCAAACATTCTAAAAACGATTCAAACATTCTAAAAACGATTCAAACATTCTAAAAAATTCTAAAAAAGATTCAAACATTCTTAAAAATTCTGAAAAAGATTCAAACATTCTAAAAACGATTCACACATTCTAAAAACGATTCAAACATTCTAAAAAATTCTAAAAAAGATTCAAACATTCTAAAAGGATTCAAACATTCTTAAAACGATTCAAACATTCTAAAAACGATTCAAACATTCTAAAAAATTCTAAAAA
Source organism: Anarhichas minor (assembly GCF_050575085.1). Lineage (NCBI taxonomy): Eukaryota > Metazoa > Chordata > Actinopteri > Perciformes > Anarhichadidae > Anarhichas > Anarhichas minor. The sequence goes on along the minus strand of NW_027466539.1, from coordinate 190,334 downwards.
AGATTCAAACATTCTAAAAGGATTCAAACATTCTTAAAACGATTCAAACATTCTAAAAACGATTCAAACATTCTAAAACGATTCAAACATTCTAAAAACGATTCAAACATTCTAAAAAAGATTCAAACATTCTAAAAGGATTCAAACATTCTAAAACGATTCAAACATTCTTAAAACGATTCAAACATTCTAAAAGGATTCAAACATTCTTAAAACGATTCAAACATTCTAAAAACGATTCAAACATTCTAAAAACGATTCAAACATTCTAAAAACGATTCAAACATTCTAAAAAAGATTCAAACATTCTAAAAGGATTCAAACATTCTAAAAAAGATTCAAACATTCTAAAAACGATTCAAACATTCTAAAAAGATTCAAACATTCTAAAAACGATTCAAACATTCTAAAAGGATTCAAACATTCTAAAAACGATTCAAACATTCTAAAAAGATCAAACATTCTAAAAGGATTCAAACATTCTTAAAACGATTCAAACATTCTAAAAACGATTCAAACATTCTAAAAGGATTCAAACATTCTAAAAACGATTCAAACATTCTAAAAAGATTCAAACATTCTAAAAAAGATTCAAACATTCTAAAAGGATTCAAACATTCTAAAAAATTCTAAAAAAGATTCAAACATTCTAAAAGGATTCAAACATTCTTAAAACGATTCAAACATTCTAAAAACGATTCAAACATTCTAAAAAAGATTCAAACATTCTAAAAGGATTCAAACATTCTTAAAACGATTCAAACATTCTAAAAACGATTCAAACATTCTAAAAACGATTCAAACATTCTAAAAAATTCTAAAAAAGATTCAAACATTCTAAAAGGATTCAAACATTCTAAAAAAGATTCAAACATTCTAAAAACGATTCAAACATTCTAAAAAGATTCAAACATTCTAAAAAAGATTCAAACATTCTAAAAGGATTCAAACATTCTAAAAAATTCTAAAAAAGATTCAAACATTCTAAAAAGATTCAAACATTCTAAAAACGATTCACACATTCTAAAAACGATTCAAACATTCTAAAAAATTCTAAAAAAGATTCAAACATTCTAAAAGGATTCAAACATTCTTAAAACGATTCAAACATTCTAAAAACGATTCAAACATTCTAAAAACGATTCAAACATTCTAAAAACGATTCAAACATTCTAAAAACGATTCAAACATTCTAAAAAATTCTAAAAAAGATTCAAACATTCTAAAAGGATTCAAACATTCTAAAAAAGATTCAAACATTCTAAAAGGATTCAAACATTCTAAAAAATTCTAAAAAAGATTCAAACATTCTAAAAGGATTCAAACATTCTTAAAACGATTCAAACATTCTAAAAACGATTCAAACATTCTAAAAAAGATTCAAACATTCTAAAAGGATTCAAACATTCTTAAAACGATTCAAACATTCTAAAAACGATTCAAACATTCTAAAAACGATTCAAACATTCTAAAAACGATTCAAACATTCTAAAAAGATTCAAACATTCTAAAAACGATTCACACATTCTAAAAATGATTCAAACATTCTTAAAAATTCTAAAAAAGATACAAACATTCTAAAAGGATTCAAACATTCTAAAAACGATTCAAACATTCTAAAAACGATTCAAACATTCTAAAAACGATTCAAACATTCTAAAAAGATTCAAACATTCTAAAAACGATTCACACATTCTAAAAATGATTCAAACATTCTTAAAAATTCTAAAAAAGATACAAACATTCTAAAAGGATTCACACATTCTAAAAACGATTCAAACATTCTAAAAAGATTCAAACATTCTAAAAACGATTCACACATTCTAAAAACGATTCAAACATTCTAAAAAATTCTAAAAAAGATTCAAACATTCTAAAAGGATTCAAACATTCTTAAAACGATTCAAACATTCTAAAAACGATTCAAACATTCTAAAAAAGATTCAAACATTCTAAAAGGATTCAAACATTCTTAAAACGATTCAAACATTCTAAAAACGATTCAAACATTCTAAAAACGATTCAAACATTCTAAAAACGATTCAAACATTCTAAAAAGATTCAAACATTCTAAAAACGATTCACACATTCTAAAAATGATTCAAACATTCTTAAAAATTCTGAAAAAGATTCAAACATTCTAAAAACGATTCACACATTCTAAAAGGATTCAAACATTCTTAAAACGATTCAAACATTCTAAAAAGATTCAAACATTCTAAAAAAGATTCAAACATTCTAAAAGGATTCAAACATTCTAAAAAAGATTCAAACATTCTAAAAACGATTCAAACATTCTAAAAAGATTCAAACATTCTAAAAAAGATTCAAACATTCTAAAAGGATTCAAACATTCTAAAAAAGATTCAAACATTCTAAAAACGATTCAAACATTCTAAAAAGATTCAAACATTCTAAAAACGATTCAAACATTCTAAAACGATTCAAACATTCTAAAAAAGATTCAAACATTCTAAAAGGATTCAAACATTCTAAAAAAGATTCAAACATTCTAAAAACGATTCAAACATTCTAAAAAGATTCAAACATTCTAAAAAAGATTCAAACATTCTAAAAGGATTCAAACATTCTAAAAAAGATTCAAACATTCTAAAAACGATTCAAACATTCTAAAAAGATTCAAACATTCTAAAAACGATTCAAACATTCTAAAACGATTCAAACATTCTTAAAACGATTCAAACATTCTAAAAGGATTCAAACATTCTTAAAACGATTCAAACATTCTAAAAACGATTCAAACATTCTAAAAACGATTCAAACATTCTAAAAACGATTCAAACATTCTAAAAAAGATTCAAACATTCTAAAAGGATTCAAACATTCTAAAAAATTCTAAAAAAGATTCAAACATTCTAAAAGGATTCAAACATTCTTAAAACGATTCAAACATTCTAAAAACGATTCAAACATTCTAAAAAAGATTCAAACATTCTAAAAGGATTCAAACATTCTTAAAACGATTCAAACATTCTAAAAACGATTCAAACATTCTAAAAACGATTCAAACATTCTAAAAACGATTCAAACATTCTAAAAAGATTCAAACATTCTAAAAACGATTCACACATTCTAAAAATGATTCAAACATTCTTAAAAATTCTGAAAAAGATTCAAACATTCTAAAAACGATTCACACATTCTAAAAACGATTCAAACATTCTAAAAAATTCTAAAAAAGATTCAAACATTCTAAAAGGATTCAAACATTCTTAAAACGATTCAAACATTCTAAAAACGATTCAAACATTCTAAAAAATTCTAAAAAAGATTCAAACATTCTAAAAGGATTCAAACATTCTTAAAACGATTCAAACATTCTAAAAACGATTCAAACATTCTAAAAACGATTCAAACATTCTAAAAAAGATTCAAACATTCTAAAAGGATTCAAACATTCTAAAACGATTCAAACATTCTTAAAACGATTCAAACATTCTAAAAGGATTCAAACATTCTTAAAACGATTCAAACATTCTAAAAACGATTCAAACATTCTAAAAACGATTCAAACATTCTAAAAACGATTCAAACATTCTAAAAAAGATTCAAACATTCTAAAAGGATTCAAACATTCTAAAAAAGATTCAAACATTCTAAAAACGATTCAAACATTCTAAAAAGATTCAAACATTCTAAAAACGATTCAAACATTCTAAAAGGATTCAAACATTCTAAAAACGATTCAAACATTCTAAAAAGATCAAACATTCTAAAAGGATTCAAACATTCTTAAAACGATTCAAACATTCTAAAAACGATTCAAACATTCTAAAAGGATTCAAACATTCTAAAAACGATTCAAACATTCTAAAAAGATTCAAACATTCTAAAAAAGATTCAAACATTCTAAAAGGATTCAAACATTCTAAAAAATTCTAAAAAAGATTCAAACATTCTAAAAGGATTCAAACATTCTTAAAACGATTCAAACATTCTAAAAACGATTCAAACATTCTAAAAAAGATTCAAACATTCTAAAAGGATTCAAACATTCTTAAAACGATTCAAACATTCTAAAAACGATTCAAACATTCTAAAAAATTCTAAAAAAGATTCAAACATTCTAAAAACGATTCAAACATTCTAAAAAGATTCAAACATTCTAAAAACGATTCAAACATTCTAAAACGATTCAAACATTCTTAAAACGATTCAAACATTCTAAAAGGATTCAAACATTCTTAAAACGATTCAAACATTCTAAAAACGATTCAAACATTCTAAAAACGATTCAAACATTCTAAAAACGATTCAAACATTCTAAAAAAGATTCAAACATTCTAAAAACGATTCAAACATTCTAAAAAATTCTAAAAAAGATTCAAACATTCTAAAAGGATTCAAACATTCTAAAAAAGATTCAAACATTCTAAAAACGATTCAAACATTCTAAAAACGATTCAAACATTCTAAAAAAGATTCAAACATTCTAAAAGGATTCAAACATTCTAAAAAAGATTCAAACATTCTAAAAACGATTCAAACATTCTAAAAAGATTCAAACATTCTAAAAACGATTCAAACATTCTAAAAGGATTCAAACATTCTAAAAACGATTCAAACATTCTAAAAAGATCAAACATTCTAAAAGGATTCAAACATTCTTAAAACGATTCAAACATTCTAAAAACGATTCAAACATTCTAAAAGGATTCAAACATTCTAAAAACGATTCAAACATTCTAAAAAGATTCAAACATTCTAAAAAAGATTCAAACATTCTAAAAGGATTCAAACATTCTAAAAAATTCTAAAAAAGATTCAAACATTCTAAAAGGATTCAAACATTCTTAAAACGATTCAAACATTCTAAAAACGATTCAAACATTCTAAAAAAGATTCAAACATTCTAAAAGGATTCAAACATTCTTAAAACGATTCAAACATTCTAAAAACGATTCAAACATTCTAAAAAATTCTAAAACGATTCAAACATTCTAAAAACGATTCAAACATTCTAAAAAGATTCAAACATTCTAAAAACGATTCAAACATTCTAAAACGATTCAAACATTCTTAAAACGATTCAAACATTCTAAAAGGATTCAAACATTCTTAAAACGATTCAAACATTCTAAAAACGATTCAAACATTCTAAAAACGATTCAAACATTCTAAAAACGATTCAAACATTCTAAAAAAGATTCAAACATTCTAAAAACGATTCAAACATTCTAAAAAATTCTAAAAAAGATTCAAACATTCTAAAAGGATTCAAACATTCTAAAAAAGATTCAAACATTCTAAAAACGATTCAAACATTCTAAAAAGATTCAAACATTCTAAAAAAGATTCAAACATTCTAAAAGGATTCAAACATTCTAAAAAAGATTCAAACATTCTAAAAACGATTCAAACATTCTAAAAAGATTCAAACATTCTAAAAACGATTCAAACATTCTAAAACGATTCAAACATTCTTAAAACGATTCAAACATTCTAAAAGGATTCAAACATTCTTAAAACGATTCAAACATTCTAAAAACGATTCAAACATTCTAAAAACGATTCAAACATTCTAAAAACGATTCAAACATTCTAAAAAAGATTCAAACATTCTAAAAGGATTCAAACATTCTAAAAAATTCTAAAAAAGATTCAAACATTCTAAAAGGATTCAAACATTCTTAAAACGATTCAAACATTCTAAAAACGATTCAAACATTCTAAAAAAGATTCAAACATTCTAAAAGGATTCAAACATTCTTAAAACGATTCAAACATTCTAAAAACGATTCAAACATTCTAAAAACGATTCAAACATTCTAAAAACGATTCAAACATTCTAAAAAGATTCAAACATTCTAAAAACGATTCACACATTCTAAAAATGATTCAAACATTCTTAAAAATTCTGAAAAAGATTCAAACATTCTAAAAACGATTCACACATTCTAAAAACGATTCAAACATTCTAAAAAATTCTAAAAAAGATTCAAACATTCTAAAAGGATTCAAACATTCTTAAAACGATTCAAACATTCTAAAAACGATTCAAACATTCTAAAAAATTCTAAAAAAGATTCAAACATTCTAAAAGGATTCAAACATTCTTAAAACGATTCAAACATTCTAAAAACGATTCAAACATTCTAAAACGATTCAAACATTCTTAAAACGATTCAAACATTCTAAAAACGATTCAAACATTCTAAAAACGATTCAAACATTCTAAAAAAGATTCAAACATTCTAAAAGGATTCAAACATTCTAAAACGATTCAAACATTCTAAAAACGATTCAAACATTCTAAAAAATTCTAAAAAAGATTCAAACATTCTAAAAGGATTCAAACATTCTTAAAACGATTCAAACATTCTAAAAACGATTCAAACATTCTAAAACGATTCAAACATTCTAAAAACGATTCAAACATTCTAAAAAAGATTCAAACATTCTAAAAGGATTCAAACATTCTAAAACGATTCAAACATTCTTAAAACGATTCAAACATTCTAAAAGGATTCAAACATTCTTAAAACGATTCAAACATTCTAAAAACGATTCAAACATTCTAAAAACGATTCAAACATTCTAAAAACGATTCAAACATTCTAAAAAAGATTCAAACATTCTAAAAGGATTCAAACATTCTAAAAAAGATTCAAACATTCTAAAAACGATTCAAACATTCTAAAAAGATTCAAACATTCTAAAAACGATTCAAACATTCTAAAAGGATTCAAACATTCTAAAAACGATTCAAACATTCTAAAAAGATCAAACATTCTAAAAGGATTCAAACATTCTTAAAACGATTCAAACATTCTAAAAACGATTCAAACATTCTAAAAGGATTCAAACATTCTAAAAACGATTCAAACATTCTAAAAAGATTCAAACATTCTAAAAAAGATTCAAACATTCTAAAAGGATTCAAACATTCTAAAAAATTCTAAAAAAGATTCAAACATTCTAAAAGGATTCAAACATTCTTAAAACGATTCAAACATTCTAAAAACGATTCAAACATTCTAAAAAAGATTCAAACATTCTAAAAGGATTCAAACATTCTTAAAACGATTCAAACATTCTAAAAACGATTCAAACATTCTAAAAACGATTCAAACATTCTAAAAAATTCTAAAAAAGATTCAAACATTCTAAAAGGATTCAAACATTCTAAAAAAGATTCAAACATTCTAAAAACGATTCAAACATTCTAAAAAGATTCAAACATTCTAAAAAAGATTCAAACATTCTAAAAGGATTCAAACATTCTAAAAAATTCTAAAAAAGATTCAAACATTCTAAAAAGATTCAAACATTCTAAAAACGATTCACACATTCTAAAAACGATTCAAACATTCTAAAAAATTCTAAAAAAGATTCAAACATTCTAAAAGGATTCAAACATTCTTAAAACGATTCAAACATTCTAAAAACGATTCAAACATTCTAAAAACGATTCAAACATTCTAAAAACGATTCAAACATTCTAAAAACGATTCAAACATTCTAAAAAATTCTAAAAAAGATTCAAACATTCTAAAAGGATTCAAACATTCTAAAAAAGATTCAAACATTCTAAAAGGATTCAAACATTCTAAAAAATTCTAAAAAAGATTCAAACATTCTAAAAGGATTCAAACATTCTTAAAACGATTCAAACATTCTAAAAACGATTCAAACATTCTAAAAAAGATTCAAACATTCTAAAAGGATTCAAACATTCTTAAAACGATTCAAACATTCTAAAAACGATTCAAACATTCTAAAAACGATTCAAACATTCTAAAAACGATTCAAACATTCTAAAAAGATTCAAACATTCTAAAAACGATTCACACATTCTAAAAATGATTCAAACATTCTTAAAAATTCTAAAAAAGATACAAACATTCTAAAAGGATTCAAACATTCTAAAAACGATTCAAACATTCTAAAAACGATTCAAACATTCTAAAAACGATTCAAACATTCTAAAAAGATTCAAACATTCTAAAAACGATTCACACATTCTAAAAATGATTCAAACATTCTTAAAAATTCTAAAAAAGATACAAACATTCTAAAAGGATTCACACATTCTAAAAACGATTCAAACATTCTAAAAAATTCTAAAAAAGATTCAAACATTCTAAAAGGATTCAAACATTCTTAAAACGATTCAAACATTCTAAAAACGATTCAAACATTCTAAAAAATTCTAAAAAAGATTCAAACATTCTAAAAGGATTCAAACATTCTAAAAACGATTCAATCATTCTAAAAACGATTCAAACATTCTAAAAGGATTCAAACATTCTTAAAACGATTCAAACATTCTAAAAAAGATTCAAACATTCTAAAAGGATTCAAACATTCTAAAAAAGATTCAAACATTCTAAAAACGATTCAAACATTCTAAAAAGATTCAAACATTCTAAAAACGATTCAAACATTCTAAAACGATTCAAACATTCTTAAAACGATTCAAACATTCTAAAACGATTCAAACATTCTTAAAACGATTCAAACATTCTAAAAACGATTCAAACATTCTAAAAACGATTCAAACATTCTAAAAACGATTCAAACATTCTAAAAACGATTCAAACATTCTAAAAAGATTCAAACATTCTAAAAACGATTCAAACATTCTAAAATGATTCAAACATTCTAAAAACGATTCAAACATTCTAAAAAGATCAAACATTCTAAAAACGATTCAAACATTCTAAAGACGATTCAAACATTCTAAAAAGATCAAACATTCTAAAAACGATTCAAACATTCTAAACAGATCAAACATTCTAAAAACGATTCAAACATTCTAAAAACGATTCAAACATTCTAAAAAATTCTAAAAAAGATTCAAACATTCTAAAAGGATTCAAACATTCTTAAAACGATTCAAACATTCTAAAAACGATTCAAACATTCTAAAAACGATTCAAACATTCTAAAAAGATTCAAACATTCTAAAAACGATTCACACATTCTAAAAATGATTCAAACATTCTTAAAAATTCTAAAAAAGATTCAAACATTCTAAAAGGATTCAAACATTCTAAAAACGATTCAAACATTCTAAAAAGATTCAAACATTCTAAAAACGATTCACACATTCTAAAAACGATTCAAACATTCTAAAAAATTCTAAAAAAGATTCAAACATTCTAAAAGGATTCAAACATTCTTAAAACGATTCAAACATTCTAAAAACGATTCAAACATTCTAAAAAATTCTAAAAAAGATTCAAACATTCTAAAAGGATTCAAACATTCTAAAAACGATTCAATCATTCTAAAAACGATTCAAACATTCTAAAAGGATTCAAACATTCTTAAAACGATTCAAACATTCTAAAAAAGATTCAAACATTCTAAAAGGATTCAAACATTCTAAAAAAGATTCAAACATTCTAAAAACGATTCAAACATTCTAAAAAGATTCAAACATTCTAAAAACGATTCAAACATTCTAAAACGATTCAAACATTCTTAAAACGATTCAAACATTCTAAAACGATTCAAACATTCTTAAAACGATTCAAACATTCTAAAACGATTCAAACATTCTTAAAACGATTCAAACATTCTAAAAACGATTCAAACATTCTAAAAACGATTCAAACATTCTAAAAACGATTCAAACATTCTAAAAACGATTCAAACATTCTAAAAAGATTCAAACATTCTAAAAACGATTCACACATTCTAAAAACGATTCAAACATTCTAAAAAATTCTAAAAAAGATTCAAACATTCTAAAAGGATTCAAACATTCTTAAAACGATTCAAACATTCTAAAAACGATTCAAACATTCTAAAAAATTCTAAAAAAGATTCAAACATTCTAAAAGGATTCAAACATTCTAAAAACGATTCAATCATTCTAAAAACGATTCAAACATTCTAAAAGGATTCAAACATTCTTAAAACGATTCAAACATTCTAAAAAAGATTCAAACATTCTAAAAGGATTCAAACATTCTAAAAAAGATTCAAACATTCTAAAAGGATTCAAACATTCTTAAAACGATTCAAACATTCTAAAAACGATTCAAACATTCTAAAAAAGATTCAAACATTCTAAAAGGATTCAAACATTCTTAAAACGATTCAAACATTCTAAAAACGATTCAAACATTCTAAAAACGATTCAAACATTCTAAAAACGATTCAAACATTCTAAAAAGATTCAAACATTCTAAAAACGATTCACACATTCTAAAAATGATTCAAACATTCTTAAAAATTCTAAAAAAGATTCAAACATTCTAAAAGGATTCAAACATTCTAAAAACGATTCAAACATTCTAAAAAGATTCAAACATTCTAAAAACGATTCACACATTCTAAAAACGATTCAAACATTCTAAAAAATTCTAAAAAAGATTCAAACATTCTAAAAGGATTCAAACATTCTTAAAACGATTCAAACATTCTAAAAACGATTCAAACATTCTAAAAAATTCTAAAAAAGATTCAAACATTCTAAAAGGATTCAAACATTCTAAAAACGATTCAATCATTCTAAAAACGATTCAAACATTCTAAAAGGATTCAAACATTCTTAAAACGATTCAAACATTCTAAAAAAGATTCAAACATTCTAAAAGGATTCAAACATTCTAAAAAAGATTCAAACATTCTAAAAACGATTCAAACATTCTAAAAACGATTCAAACATTCTAAAAACGATTCAAACATTCTAAAAAGATTCAAACATTCTAAAAACGATTCACACATTCTAAAAATGATTCAAACATTCTTAAAAATTCTAAAAAAGATACAAACATTCTAAAAGGATTCAAACATTCTAAAAACGATTCAAACATTCTAAAAACGATTCAAACATTCTAAAAACGATTCAAACATTCTAAAAAGATTCAAACATTCTAAAAACGATTCACACATTCTAAAAATGATTCAAACATTCTTAAAAATTCTAAAAAAGATACAAACATTCTAAAAGGATTCACACATTCTAAAAACGATTCAAACATTCTAAAAAATTCTAAAAAAGATTCAAACATTCTAAAAGGATTCAAACATTCTTAAAACGATTCAAACATTCTAAAAACGATTCAAACATTCTAAAAAATTCTAAAAAAGATTCAAACATTCTAAAAGGATTCAAACATTCTAAAAACGATTCAATCATTCTAAAAACGATTCAAACATTCTAAAAGGATTCAAACATTCTTAAAACGATTCAAACATTCTAAAAAAGATTCAAACATTCTAAAAGGATTCAAACATTCTAAAAAAGATTCAAACATTCTAAAAACGATTCAAACATTCTAAAAAGATTCAAACATTCTAAAAACGATTCAAACATTCTAAAACGATTCAAACATTCTTAAAACGATTCAAACATTCTAAAACGATTCAAACATTCTTAAAACGATTCAAACATTCTAAAAACGATTCAAACATTCTAAAAACGATTCAAACATTCTAAAAACGATTCAAACATTCTAAAAACGATTCAAACATTCTAAAAAGATTCAAACATTCTAAAAACGATTCAAACATTCTAAAATGATTCAAACATTCTAAAAACGATTCAAACATTCTAAAAAGATCAAACATTCTAAAAACGATTCAAACATTCTAAAGACGATTCAAACATTCTAAAAAGATCAAACATTCTAAAAACGATTCAAACATTCTAAACAGATCAAACATTCTAAAAACGATTCAAACATTCTAAAAACGATTCAAACATTCTAAAAAATTCTAAAAAAGATTCAAACATTCTAAAAGGATTCAAACATTCTTAAAACGATTCAAACATTCTAAAAACGATTCAAACATTCTAAAAACGATTCAAACATTCTAAAAAGATTCAAACATTCTAAAAACGATTCACACATTCTAAAAATGATTCAAACATTCTTAAAAATTCTAAAAAAGATTCAAACATTCTAAAAGGATTCAAACATTCTAAAAACGATTCAAACATTCTAAAAAGATTCAAACATTCTAAAAACGATTCACACATTCTAAAAACGATTCAAACATTCTAAAAAATTCTAAAAAAGATTCAAACATTCTAAAAGGATTCAAACATTCTTAAAACGATTCAAACATTCTAAAAACGATTCAAACATTCTAAAAAATTCTAAAAAAGATTCAAACATTCTAAAAGGATTCAAACATTCTAAAAACGATTCAATCATTCTAAAAACGATTCAAACATTCTAAAAGGATTCAAACATTCTTAAAACGATTCAAACATTCTAAAAAAGATTCAAACATTCTAAAAGGATTCAAACATTCTAAAAAAGATTCAAACATTCTAAAAACGATTCAAACATTCTAAAAAGATTCAAACATTCTAAAAACGATTCAAACATTCTAAAACGATTCAAACATTCTTAAAACGATTCAAACATTCTAAAACGATTCAAACATTCTTAAAACGATTCAAACATTCTAAAACGATTCAAACATTCTTAAAACGATTCAAACATTCTAAAAACGATTCAAACATTCTAAAAACGATTCAAACATTCTAAAAACGATTCAAACATTCTAAAAACGATTCAAACATTCTAAAAAGATTCAAACATTCTAAAAACGATTCACACATTCTAAAAACGATTCAAACATTCTAAAAAATTCTAAAAAAGATTCAAACATTCTAAAAGGATTCAAACATTCTTAAAACGATTCAAACATTCTAAAAACGATTCAAACATTCTAAAAAATTCTAAAAAAGATTCAAACATTCTAAAAGGATTCAAACATTCTAAAAACGATTCAATCATTCTAAAAACGATTCAAACATTCTAAAAGGATTCAAACATTCTTAAAACGATTCAAACATTCTAAAAAAGATTCAAACATTCTAAAAGGATTCAAACATTCTAAAAAAGATTCAAACATTCTAAAAGGATTCAAACATTCTTAAAACGATTCAAACATTCTAAAAACGATTCAAACATTCTAAAAAAGATTCAAACATTCTAAAAGGATTCAAACATTCTTAAAACGATTCAAACATTCTAAAAACGATTCAAACATTCTAAAAACGATTCAAACATTCTAAAAACGATTCAAACATTCTAAAAAGATTCAAACATTCTAAAAACGATTCACACATTCTAAAAATGATTCAAACATTCTTAAAAATTCTAAAAAAGATTCAAACATTCTAAAAGGATTCAAACATTCTAAAAACGATTCAAACATTCTAAAAAGATTCAAACATTCTAAAAACGATTCACACATTCTAAAAACGATTCAAACATTCTAAAAAATTCTAAAAAAGATTCAAACATTCTAAAAGGATTCAAACATTCTTAAAACGATTCAAACATTCTAAAAACGATTCAAACATTCTAAAAAATTCTAAAAAAGATTCAAACATTCTAAAAGGATTCAAACATTCTAAAAACGATTCAATCATTCTAAAAACGATTCAAACATTCTAAAAGGATTCAAACATTCTTAAAACGATTCAAACATTCTAAAAAAGATTCAAACATTCTAAAAGGATTCAAACATTCTAAAAAAGATTCAAACATTCTAAAAACGATTCAAACATTCTAAAAAGATTCAAACATTCTAAAAACGATTCAAACATTCTAAAACGATTCAAACATTCTTAAAACGATTCAAACATTCTAAAACGATTCAAACATTCTTAAAACGATTCAAACATTCTAAAAACGATTCAAACATTCTAAAAACGATTCAAACATTCTAAAAACGATTCAAACATTCTAAAATGATTCAAACATTCTAAAAACGATTCAAACATTCTAAAAAGATCAAACATTCTAAAAACGATTCAAACATTCTTAAAACGATTCAAACATTCTAAAAACGATTCAAACATTCTAAAAAATTCTAAAAACGATTCAAACATTCTAAAAACGATTCAAACATTCTAAAAACGATTCAAACATTCTAAAAAATTCTAAAAAAGATTCAAACATTCTAAAAGGATTCAAACATTCTTAAAACGATTCAAACATTCTAAAAACGATTCAAACATTCTAAAAAAGATTCAAACATTCTAAAAACGATTCAAACATTCTAAAAAGATTCAAACATTCTAAAAACGATTCAAACATTCTAAAACGATTCAAACATTCTTAAAACGATTCAAACATTCTAAAAGGATTCAAACATTCTTAAAACGATTCAAACATTCTAAAAACGATTCAAACATTCTAAAAACGATTCAAACATTCTAAAAACGATTCAAACATTCTAAAAAAGATTCAAACATTCTAAAAGGATTCAAACATTCTAAAAAAGATTCAAACATTCTAAAAAAGATTCAAACATTCTAAAAGGATTCAAACATTCTAAAAAATTCTAAAAAAGATTCAAACATTCTAAAAGGATTCAAACATTCTAAAAACGATTCAAACATTCTAAAAACGATTCAAACATTCTAAAAAGATTCAAACATTCTAAAAACGATTCAACCATTCTAAAATGATTCAAACATTCTAAAAACGATTCAAACATTCTAAAAAGATCAAACATTCTAAAAACGATTCAAACATTCTAAAGACGATTCAAACATTCTAAAAAGATCAAACATTCTAAAAACGATTCAAACATTCTAAACAGATCAAACATTCTAAAAACGATTCAAACATTCTAAAAACGATTCAAACATTCTAAAAAATTCTAAAAAAGATTCAAACATTCTAAAAGGATTCAAACATTCTAAAAAAGATTCAAATATTCAAAAAGGATTCAAACATTCTAAAAAATTCTAAAAAAGATTCAAACATTCTAAAAGGATTCAAACATTCTTAAAACGATTCAAACATTCTAAAAACGATTCAAACATTCTAAAAAAGATTCAAACATTCTAAAAGGATTCAAACATTCTTAAAACGATTCAAACATTCTAAAAACGATTCAAACATTCTAAAAACGATTCAAACATTCTAAAAAGATTCAAACATTCTAAAAACGATTCACACATTCTAAAAACGATTCAAACATTCTAAAAAATTCTAAAAAAGATTCAAACATTCTAAAAGGATTCAAACATTCTTAAAACGATTCAAACATTCTTAAAAATTCTGAAAACGATTCAAACATTCTAAAAACGATTCAAACATTCTAAAAACGATTCAAACATTCTAAAAAATTCTAAAAAAGATTCAAACATTCTAAAAGGATTCAAACATTCTAAAAACGATTCAATCATTCTAAAAACGATTCAAACATTCTAAAAGGATTCAAACATTCTTAAAACGATTCAAACATTCTAAAAAAGATTCAAACATTCTAAAAGGATTCAAACATTCTAAAAAAGATTCAAACATTCTAAAAACGATTCAAACATTCTAAAAAGATTCAAACATTCTAAAAACGATTCAAACATTCTAAAACGATTCAAACATTCTTAAAACGATTCAAACATTCTAAAACGATTCAAACATTCTTAAAACGATTCAAACATTCTAAAAACGATTCAAACATTCTAAAAACGATTCAAACATTCTAAAAACGATTCAAACATTCTAAAAACGATTCAAACATTCTAAAAAGATTCAAACATTCTAAAAACGATTCAAACATTCTAAAATGATTCAAACATTCTAAAAAATTCTAAAAAAGATTCAAACATTCTAAAAGGATTCAAACATTCTTAAAACGATTCAAACATTCTAAAAACGATTCAAACATTCTAAAAAAGATTCAAACATTCTAAAAGGATTCAAACATTCTTAAAACGATTCAAACATTCTAAAAACGATTCAAACATTCTAAAAACGATTCAAACATTCTAAAAACGATTCAAACATTCTAAAAAGATTCAAACATTCTAAAAACGATTCACACATTCTAAAAATGATTCAAACATTCTTAAAAATTCTAAAAAAGATTCAAACATTCTAAAAGGATTCAAACATTCTAAAAACGATTCAAACATTCTAAAAAGATTCAAACATTCTAAAAACGATTCACACATTCTAAAAACGATTCAAACATTCTAAAAAATTCTAAAAAAGATTCAAACATTCTAAAAGGATTCAAACATTCTTAAAACGATTCAAACATTCTAAAAACGATTCAAACATTCTAAAAAATTCTAAAAAAGATTCAAACATTCTAAAAGGATTCAAACATTCTAAAAACGATTCAATCATTCTAAAAATGATTCAAACATTCTAAAAGGATTCAAACATTCTTAAAACGATTCAAACATTCTAAAAAAGATTCAAACATTCTAAAAGGATTCAAACATTCTAAAAAAGATTCAAACATTCTAAAAACGATTCAAACATTCTAAAAAGATTCAAACATTCTAAAAACGATTCAAACATTCTAAAACGATTCAAACATTCTTAAAACGATTCAAACATTCTAAAACGATTCAAACATTCTTAAAACGATTCAAACATTCTAAAAACGATTCAAACATTCTAAAAACGATTCAAACATTCTAAAAACGATTCAAACATTCTAAAATGATTCAAACATTCTAAAAACGATTCAAACATTCTAAAAAGATCAAACATTCTAAAAACGATTCAAACATTCTTAAAACGATTCAAACATTCTAAAAACGATTCAAACATTCTAAAAAATTCTAAAAACGATTCAAACATTCTAAAAACGATTCAAACATTCTAAAAACGATTCAAACATTCTAAAAAATTCTAAAAAAGATTCAAACATTCTAAAAGGATTCAAACATTCTTAAAACGATTCAAACATTCTAAAAACGATTCAAACATTCTAAAAAAGATTCAAACATTCTAAAAACGATTCAAACATTCTAAAAAGATTCAAACATTCTAAAAACGATTCAAACATTCTAAAACGATTCAAACATTCTTAAAACGATTCAAACATTCTAAAAGGATTCAAACATTCTTAAAACGATTCAAACATTCTAAAAACGATTCAAACATTCTAAAAACGATTCAAACATTCTAAAAACGATTCAAACATTCTAAAAAAGATTCAAACATTCTAAAAGGATTCAAACATTCTAAAAAAGATTCAAACATTCTAAAAAAGATTCAAACATTCTAAAAGGATTCAAACATTCTAAAAAATTCTAAAAAAGATTCAAACATTCTAAAAGGATTCAAACATTCTAAAAACGATTCAAACATTCTAAAAACGATTCAAACATTCTAAAAAGATTCAAACATTCTAAAAACGATTCAACCATTCTAAAATGATTCAAACATTCTAAAAACGATTCAAACATTCTAAAAAGATCAAACATTCTAAAAACGATTCAAACATTCTAAAGACGATTCAAACATTCTAAAAAGATCAAACATTCTAAAAACGATTCAAACATTCTAAACAGATCAAACATTCTAAAAACGATTCAAACATTCTAAAAACGATTCAAACATTCTAAAAAATTCTAAAAAAGATTCAAACATTCTAAAAGGATTCAAACATTCTAAAAAAGATTCAAATATTCAAAAAGGATTCAAACATTCTAAAAAATTCTAAAAAAGATTCAAACATTCTAAAAGGATTCAAACATTCTTAAAACGATTCAAACATTCTAAAAACGATTCAAACATTCTAAAAAAGATTCAAACATTCTAAAAGGATTCAAACATTCTTAAAACGATTCAAACATTCTAAAAACGATTCAAACATTCTAAAAACGATTCAAACATTCTAAAAAGATTCAAACATTCTAAAAACGATTCACACATTCTAAAAACGATTCAAACATTCTAAAAAATTCTAAAAAAGATTCAAACATTCTAAAAGGATTCAAACATTCTTAAAACGATTCAAACATTCTTAAAAATTCTGAAAACGATTCAAACATTCTAAAAAATTCTAAAAACGATTCAAACATTCTAAAAACGATTCAAACATTCTAAAAAGGATTCAAACATTCTAAAAAATTCTAAAAAAGATTCAAACATTCTAAAAGGATTCAAACATTCTTAAAACGATTCAAACATTCTAAAAACGATTCAAACATTCTAAAAAAGATTCAAACATTCTAAAAACGATTCAAACATTCTAAAAAGATCAAACATTCTAAAAACGATTCAAACATTCTAAACAGATCAAACATTCTAAAAACGATTCAAACATTCTAAAAACGATTCAAACATTCTAAAAAATTCTAAAAAAGATTCAAACATTCTAAAAGGATTCAAACATTCTAAAAAAGATTCAAACATTCTAAAAGGATTCAAACATTCTAAAAAATTCTAAAAAAGATTCAAACATTCTAAAAGGATTCAAACATTCTTAAAACGATTCAAACATTCTAAAAACGATTCAAACATTCTAAAAACGATTCAAACATTCTAAAAAGATTCAAACATTCTAAAAACGATTCAAACATTCTAAAATGATTCAAACATTCTAAAAACGATTCAAACATTCTAAAAAGATCAAACATTCTAAAAACGATTCAAACATTCTAAACAGATCAAACATTCTAAAAACGATTCAAACATTCTAAAAACGATTCAAACATTCTAAAAAATTCTAAAAAAGATTCAAACATTCTAAAAGGATTCAAACATTCTAAAAAAGATTCAAACATTCAAAAAGGATTCAAACATTCTAAAAAATTCTAAAAAAGATTCAAACATTCTAAAAGGATTCAAACATTCTTAAAACGATTCAAACATTCTAAAAACGATTCAAACATTCTAAAAAAGATTCAAACATTCTAAAAGGATTCAAACATTCTTAAAACGATTCAAACATTCTAAAAACGATTCAAACATTCTAAAAACGATTCAAACATTCTAAAAAGATTCAAACATTCTAAAAACGATTCACACATTCTAAAAACGATTCAAACATTCTAAAAAATTCTAAAAAAGATTCAAACATTCTAAAAGGATTCAAACATTCTTAAAACGATTCAAACATTCTTAAAAATTCTGAAAAAGATTCAAACATTCTAAAAACGATTCACACATTCTAAAAACGATTCAAACATTCTAAAAAATTCTAAAAAAGATTCAAACATTCTAAAAGGATTCAAACATTCTTAAAACGATTCAAACATTCTAAAAACGATTCAAACATTCTAAAAAGATTCAAACATTCTAAAAAAGATTCAAACATTCTAAAAGGATTCAAACATTCTAAAAAATTCTAAAAAAGATTCAAACATTCTAAAAGGATTCAAACATTCTAAAAAAGATTCAAACATTCTAAAAGGATTCAAACATTCTAAAAAATTATAAAAAAGATTCAAACATTCTAAAAGGATTCAAACATTCTTAAAAATTCTAAAAAAGATTCAAACATTCTAAAAGGATTCAAACATTCTAAAAACGATTCAAACATTCTAAAAACGATTCAAACATTCTAAAAACGATTCAAACATTCTAAAAAAGATTCAAACATTCTAAAAGGATTCAAACATTCTAAAAAAGATTCAAACATTCTAAAAACGATTCAAACATTCTAAAAAGATTCAAACATTCTAAAAAAGATTCAAACATTCTAAAAAAGATTCAAACATTCTAAAAGGATTCAAACATTCTAAAAAATTCTAAAAAAGATTCAAACATTCTATAAGGATTCAAACATTCTAAAAAAGATTCAAACATTCTAAAAGGATTCAAACATTCTAAAAAATTATAAAAAAGATTCAAACATTCTAAAAGGATTCAAACATTCTTAAAACGATTCAAACATTCTAAAAAGATTCAAACATTCTAAAAACGATTCACACATTCTAAAAATGATTCAAACATTCTTAAAAATTCTAAAAAAGATTCAAACATTCTAAAACGATTCAAACATTCTAAAAACGATTCAAACATTCTAAAAACGATTCAAACATTCTAAAAACGATTCAAACATTCTAAAAAATTCTAAAAAAGATTCAAACATTCTAAAAGGATTCAAACATTCTAAAAAAGATTCAAACATTCTAAAAGAATTCAAACATTCTAAAAAATTCTAAAAAAGATTCAAACATTCTAAAAGGATTCAAACATTCTTAAAACGATTCAAACATTCTAAAAACGATTCAAACATTCTAAAAAAGATTCAAACATTCTAAAAGGATTCAAACATTCTAAAAACGATTCAAACATTCTAAAAAGATTCAAACATTCTAAAAACGATTCACACATTCTAAAAACGATTCAAACATTCTAAAGACGATTCAAACATTCTAAAAAGATCAAACATTCTAAAAACGATTCAAACATTCTAAACAGATCAAACATTCTAAAAACGATTCAAACATTCTAAAAACGATTCAAACATTCTAAAAAATTCTAAAAAAGATTCAAACATTCTAAAAGGATTCAAACATTCTAAAAACGATTCACACATTCTAAAAATGATTCAAACATTCTTAAAAATTCTAAAAACGATTCAAACATTCTAAAAAGATTCAAACATTCTAAAAAATTCTAAAAAAGATTCAAACATTCTAAAAGGATTCAAACATTCTAAAAAAGATTCAAACATTCTAAAAAATTCTAAAAAAGATTCAAACATTCTAAAAACGATTCAAACATTCTAAAAACGATTCAAACATTCTAAAAGGATTCAAACATTCTAAAAAAGATTCAAACATTCTAAAAACGATTCAAACATTCTAAAAAGATTCAAACATTCTAAAAAAGATTCAAACATTCTTAAAACGATTCAAACATTCTAAAAGGATTCAAACATTCTTAAAACGATTCAAACATTCTAAAAACGATTCAAACATTCTAAAAACGATTCAAACATTCTAAAAACGATTCAAACATTCTAAAAAAGATTCAAACATTCTAAAAGGATTCAAACATTCTAAAAACGATTCAAACATTCTAAAAAGATCAAACATTCTAAAAGGATTCAAACATTCTTAAAACGATTCAAACATTCTAAAAACGATTCAAACATTCTAAAAGGATTCAAACATTCTAAAAACGATTCAAACATTCTAAAGACGATTCAAACATTCTAAAAAGATCAAACATTCTAAAAACGATTCAAACATTCTAAAACGATTCAAACATTCTTAAAAAGATTCAAACATTCTAAAAGGATTCAAACATTCTTAAAACGATTCAAACATTCTAAAAACGATTCAAACATTCTAAAAACGATTCAAACATTCTAAAAAATTCTAAAAAAGATTCAAACATTCTAAAAGGATTCAAACATTCTAAAAAAGATTCAAACATTCTAAAAGGATTCAAACATTCTAAAAAATTATAAAAAAGATTCAAACATTCTAAAAGGATTCAAACATTCTTAAAACGATTCAAACATTCTAAAAACGATTCAAACATTCTAAAAACGATTCAAACATTCTAAAAACGATTCAAACATTCTAAAAAGATTCAAACATTCTAAAAACGATTCACACATTCTAAAAATGATTCAAACATTCTTAAAAATTCTAAAAAAGATTCAAACATTCTAAAAGGATTCAAACATTCTAAAAACGATTCAAACATTCTAAAAACGATTCAAACATTCTAAAAACGATTCAAACATTCTAAAAACGATTCAAACATTCTAAAAAAGATTCAAACATTCTAAAAGGATTCAAACATTCTAAAAAAGATTCAAACATTCTAAAAACGATTCAAACATTCTAAAAAGATTCAAACATTCTAAAAAAGATTCAAACATTCTAAAAGGATTCAAACATTCTAAAAAATTCTAAAAAAGATTCAAACATTCTAAAAGGATTCAAACATTCTTAAAACGATTCAAACATTCTAAAAACGATTCAAACATTCTAAAAACGATTCAAACATTCTAAAAAATTCTAAAAAAGATTCAAACATTCTAAAAGGATTCAAACATTCTTAAAACGATTCAAACATTCTAAAAACGATTCAAACATTCTAAAAAAGATTCAAACATTCTAAAAACGATTCAAACATTCTAAAAAGATCAAACATTCTAAAAACGATTCAAACATTCTAAACAGATCAAACATTCTAAAAACGATTCAAACATTCTAAAAACGATTCAAACATTCTAAAAAATTCTAAAAAAGATTCAAACATTCTAAAAGGATTCAAACATTCTAAAAAAGATTCAAACATTCTAAAAGGATTCAAACATTCTAAAAAATTCTAAAAAAGATTCAAACATTCTAAAAGGATTCAAACATTCTTAAAACGATTCAAACATTCTAAAAACGATTCAAACATTCTAAAAACGATTCAAACATTCTAAAAAGATTCAAACATTCTAAAAACGATTCAAACATTCTAAAATGATTCAAACATTCTAAAAACGATTCAAACATTCTAAAAAGATCAAACATTCTAAAAACGATTCAAACATTCTAAACAGATCAAACATTCTAAAAACGATTCAAACATTCTAAAAACGATTCAAACATTCTAAAAAATTCTAAAAAAGATTCAAACATTCTAAAAGGATTCAAACATTCTAAAAAAGATTCAAACATTCAAAAAGGATTCAAACATTCTAAAAAATTCTAAAAAAGATTCAAACATTCTAAAAGGATTCAAACATTCTTAAAACGATTCAAACATTCTAAAAACGATTCAAACATTCTAAAAAAGATTCAAACATTCTAAAAGGATTCAAACATTCTTAAAACGATTCAAACATTCTAAAAACGATTCAAACATTCTAAAAACGATTCAAACATTCTAAAAAGATTCAAACATTCTAAAAACGATTCACACATTCTAAAAACGATTCAAACATTCTAAAAAATTCTAAAAAAGATTCAAACATTCTAAAAGGATTCAAACATTCTTAAAACGATTCAAACATTCTTAAAAATTCTGAAAAAGATTCAAACATTCTAAAAACGATTCACACATTCTAAAAACGATTCAAACATTCTAAAAAATTCTAAAAAAGATTCAAACATTCTAAAAGGATTCAAACATTCTTAAAACGATTCAAACATTCTAAAAACGATTCAAACATTCTAAAAAGATTCAAACATTCTAAAAAAGATTCAAACATTCTAAAAGGATTCAAACATTCTAAAAAATTCTAAAAAAGATTCAAACATTCTAAAAGGATTCAAACATTCTAAAAAAGATTCAAACATTCTAAAAGGATTCAAACATTCTAAAAAATTATAAAAAAGATTCAAACATTCTAAAAGGATTCAAACATTCTTAAAAATTCTAAAAAAGATTCAAACATTCTAAAAGGATTCAAACATTCTAAAAACGATTCAAACATTCTAAAAACGATTCAAACATTCTAAAAACGATTCAAACATTCTAAAAAAGATTCAAACATTCTAAAAGGATTCAAACATTCTAAAAAAGATTCAAACATTCTAAAAACGATTCAAACATTCTAAAAAGATTCAAACATTCTAAAAAAGATTCAAACATTCTAAAAAAGATTCAAACATTCTAAAAGGATTCAAACATTCTAAAAAATTCTAAAAAAGATTCAAACATTCTATAAGGATTCAAACATTCTAAAAAAGATTCAAACATTCTAAAAGGATTCAAACATTCTAAAAAAGATTCAAACATTCTAAAAAATTCTAAAAAAGATTCAAACATTCTAAAAACGATTCAAACATTCTAAAAACGATTCAAACATTCTAAAAACGATTCAAACATTCTAAAAACGATTCAAACATTCTAAAAAAGATTCAAACATTCTAAAAGGATTCAAACATTCTAAAAAAGATTCAAACATTCTAAAAACGATTCAAACATTCTAAAAAGATTCAAACATTCTAAAAAAGATTCAAACATTCTAAAAAAGATTCAAACATTCTAAAAGGATTCAAACATTCTAAAAAATTCTAAAAAAGATTCAAACATTCTATAAGGATTCAAACATTCTAAAAAAGATTCAAACATTCTAAAAGGATTCAAACATTCTAAAAAAGATTCAAACATTCTAAAAAATTCTAAAAAAGATTCAAACATTCTAAAAACGATTCAAACATTCTAAAAACGATTCAAACATTCTAAAAGGATTCAAACATTCTAAAAAAGATTCAAACATTCTAAAAACGATTCAAACATTCTAAAAAGATTCAAACATTCTAAAAAAGATTCAAACATTCTTAAAACGATTCAAACATTCTAAAAGGATTCAAACATTCTTAAAACGATTCAAACATTCTAAAAACGATTCAAACATTCTAAAAACGATTCAAACATTCTAAAAACGATTCAAACATTCTAAAAAAGATTCAAACATTCTAAAAGGATTCAAACATTCTAAAAACGATTCAAACATTCTAAAAAGATCAAACATTCTAAAAGGATTCAAACATTCTTAAAACGATTCAAACATTCTAAAAACGATTCAAACATTCTAAAAGGATTCAAACATTCTAAAAACGATTCAAACATTCTAAAGACGATTCAAACATTCTAAAAAGATCAAACATTCTAAAAACGATTCAAACATTCTAAAACGATTCAAACATTCTTAAAAAGATTCAAACATTCTAAAAGTATTCAAACATTCTTAAAACGATTCAAACATTCTAAAAACGATTCAAACATTCTAAAAACGATTCAAACATTCTAAAAACGATTCAAACATTCTAAAAAGATTCAAACATTCTAAAAACGATTCAAACATTCTAAAATGATTCAAACATTCTTAAAACGATTCAAACATTCTAAAAACGATTCAAACATTCTAAAAACGATTCAAACATTCTAAAAACGATTCAAACATTCTAAAAAAGATTCAAACATTCTAAAAGGATTCAAACATTCTAAAAACGATTCAAACATTCTAAAAAGATCAAACATTCTAAAAGGATTCAAACATTCTTAAAACGATTCAAACATTCTAAAAACGATTCAAACATTCTAAAAGGATTCAAACATTCTAAAAACGATTCAAACATTCTAAAGACGATTCAAACATTCTAAAAAGATCAAACATTCTAAAAACGATTCAAACATTCTAAAACGATTCAAACATTCTTAAAAAGATTCAAACATTCTAAAAGTATTCAAACATTCTTAAAACGATTCAAACATTCTAAAAACGATTCAAACATTCTAAAAACGATTCAAACATTCTAAAAACGATTCAAACATTCTAAAAAGATTCAAACATTCTAAAAACGATTCAAACATTCTAAAATGATTCAAACATTCTAAAAACGATTCAAACATTCTAAAAAGATCAAACATTCTAAAAACGATTCAAACATTCTAAACAGATCAAACATTCTAAAAACGATTCAAACATTCTAAAAACGATTCAAACATTCTAAAAAATTCTAAAAAAGATTCAAACATTCTAAAAGGATTCAAACATTCTAAAAAAGATTCAAACATTCAAAAAGGATTCAAACATTCTAAAAAATTCTAAAAAAGATTCAAACATTCTAAAAGGATTCAAACATTCTTAAAACGATTCAAACATTCTAAAAACGATTCAAACATTCTAAAAAAGATTCAAACATTCTAAAAGGATTCAAACATTCTTAAAACGATTCAAACATTCTAAAAACGATTCAAACATTCTAAAAACGATTCAAACATTCTAAAAAGATTCAAACATTCTAAAAACGATTCACACATTCTAAAAACGATTCAAACATTCTAAAAAATTCTAAAAAAGATTCAAACATTCTAAAAGGATTCAAACATTCTTAAAACGATTCAAACATTCTTAAAAATTCTGAAAAAGATTCAAACATTCTAAAAACGATTCACACATTCTAAAAACGATTCAAACATTCTAAAAAATTCTAAAAAAGATTCAAACATTCTAAAAGGATTCAAACATTCTTAAAACGATTCAAACATTCTAAAAACGATTCAAACATTCTAAAAAGATTCAAACATTCTAAAAAAGATTCAAACATTCTAAAAGGATTCAAACATTCTAAAAAATTCTAAAAAAGATTCAAACATTCTAAAAGGATTCAAACATTCTAAAAAAGATTCAAACATTCTAAAAGGATTCAAACATTCTAAAAAATTATAAAAAAGATTCAAACATTCTAAAAGGATTCAAACATTCTTAAAAATTCTAAAAAAGATTCAAACATTCTAAAAGGATTCAAACATTCTAAAAACGATTCAAACATTCTAAAAACGATTCAAACATTCTAAAAACGATTCAAACATTCTAAAAAAGATTCAAACATTCTAAAAGGATTCAAACATTCTAAAAAAGATTCAAACATTCTAAAAACGATTCAAACATTCTAAAAAGATTCAAACATTCTAAAAAAGATTCAAACATTCTAAAAAAGATTCAAACATTCTAAAAGGATTCAAACATTCTAAAAAATTCTAAAAAAGATTCAAACATTCTATAAGGATTCAAACATTCTAAAAAAGATTCAAACATTCTAAAAGGATTCAAACATTCTAAAAAAGATTCAAACATTCTAAAAAATTCTAAAAAAGATTCAAACATTCTAAAAACGATTCAAACATTCTAAAAACGATTCAAACATTCTAAAAGGATTCAAACATTCTAAAAAAGATTCAAACATTCTAAAAACGATTCAAACATTCTAAAAAGATTCAAACATTCTAAAAAAGATTCAAACATTCTTAAAACGATTCAAACATTCTAAAAGGATTCAAACATTCTTAAAACGATTCAAACATTCTAAAAACGATTCAAACATTCTAAAAACGATTCAAACATTCTAAAAACGATTCAAACATTCTAAAAAAGATTCAAACATTCTAAAAGGATTCAAACATTCTAAAAACGATTCAAACATTCTAAAAAGATCAAACATTCTAAAAGGATTCAAACATTCTTAAAACGATTCAAACATTCTAAAAACGATTCAAACATTCTAAAAGGATTCAAACATTCTAAAAACGATTCAAACATTCTAAAGACGATTCAAACATTCTAAAAAGATCAAACATTCTAAAAACGATTCAAACATTCTAAAACGATTCAAACATTCTTAAAAAGATTCAAACATTCTAAAAGGATTCAAACATTCTTAAAACGATTCAAACATTCTAAAAACGATTCAAACATTCTAAAAACGATTCAAACATTCTAAAAAATTCTAAAAAAGATTCAAACATTCTAAAAGGATTCAAACATTCTAAAAAAGATTCAAACATTCTAAAAGGATTCAAACATTCTAAAAAATTATAAAAAAGATTCAAACATTCTAAAAGGATTCAAACATTCTTAAAACGATTCAAACATTCTAAAAACGATTCAAACATTCTAAAAACGATTCAAACATTCTAAAAACGATTCAAACATTCTAAAAAGATTCAAACATTCTAAAAACGATTCACACATTCTAAAAATGATTCAAACATTCTTAAAAATTCTAAAAAAGATTCAAACATTCTAAAAGGATTCAAACATTCTAAAAACGATTCAAACATTCTAAAAACGATTCAAACATTCTAAAAACGATTCAAACATTCTAAAAACGATTCAAACATTCTAAAAAAGACTCAAACATTCTAAAAGGATTCAAACATTCTAAAAAAGATTCAAACATTCTAAAAACGATTCAAACATTCTAAAAAGATTCAAACATTCTAAAAAAGATTCAAACATTCTAAAAGGATTCAAACATTCTAAAAAATTCTAAAAAAGATTCAAACATTCTAAAAGGATTCAAACATTCTTAAAACGATTCAAACATTCTAAAAACGATTCAAACATTCTAAAAACGATTCAAACATTCTAAAAAATTCTAAAAAAGATTCAAACATTCTAAAAGGATTCAAACATTCTAAACAGATCAAACATTCTAAAAACGATTCAAACATTCTAAACAGATCAAACATTCTAAAAACGATTCAAACATTCTAAAAAATTCTACAAACGATTCAAACATTCTAAAAAGATTCAAACATTCTAAAAACGATTCACACATTCTAAAAATGATTCAAACATTCTTAAAAATTCTAAAAACGATTCAAACATTCTAAAAAGATTCAAACATTCTAAAAAATTCTAAAAAAGATTCAAACATTCTAAAAGGATTCAAACATTCTAAAAAAGATTCAAACATTCTAAAAAATTCTAAAAAAGATTCAAACATTCTAAAAAATTCTAAAAAAGATTCAAACATTCTAAAAGGATTCAAACATTCTAAAAACGATTCAAACAGTCTAAAAACGATTCAAACATTCTAAAAAGATTCAAACATTCTAAAAACGATTCAAACAGTCTAAAAACGATTCAAACAGTCTAAAAACGATTCAAACATTCTAAAAACGATTCAAACATTCTAAAAACGATTCAAACATTCTAAAAATGATTCAAACATTCTTAAAAATTCTAAAAAAGATTCAAACATTCTAAAACGATTCAAACATTCTAAAAACGATTCAAACATTCTAAAAATGATTCAAACATTCTTAAAAATTCTAAAAAAGATTCAAACATTCTAAAAACGATTCACACATTCTAAAAAGATTCAAACATTCTAAAAACGATTCAAACATTCTAAAAATGATTCAAACATTCTTAAAAATTCTAAAAAAGATTCAAACATTCTAAAAATGATTCAAACATTCTTAAAAATTCTAAAAAAGATTCAAACATTCTAAAACGATTCAAACATTCTAAAAACGATTCAAACATTCTAAAAATGATTCAAACATTCTTAAAAATTCTAAAAAAGATTCAAACATTCTAAAAATGATTCAAACATTCTTAAAAATTCTAAAAAAGATTCAAACATTCTAAAACGATTCAAACATTCTAAAAACGATTCAAACATTCTAAAAACGATTCAAACATTCTAAAAAATTCTAAAAAAGATTCAAACATTCTAAAAGGATTCAAACATTCTAAAAAAGATTCAAACATTCTAAAAGAATTCAAACATTCTAAAAAATTCTAAAAAAGATTCAAACATTCTAAAAGGATTCAAACATTCTAAAAACGATTCAAACATTCTAAAAAGATTCAAACATTCTAAAAACGATTCACACATTCTAAAAACGATTCAAACATTCTAAAGACGATTCAAACATTCTAAAAAGATCAAACATTCTAAAAACGATTCAAACATTCTAAACAGATCAAACATTCTAAAAACGATTCAAACATTCTAAAAACGATTCAAACATTCTAAAAAATTCTAAAAAAGATTCAAACATTCTAAAAGGATTCAAACATTCTAAAAACGATTCACACATTCTAAAAATGATTCAAACATTCTAAAAAATTCTAAAAAAGATTCAAACATTCTAAAAGGATTCAAACATTCTAAAAAAGATTCAAACATTCTAAAAAATTCTAAAAAAGATTCAAACATTCTAAAAACGATTCAAACATTCTAAAAACGATTCAAACATTCTAAAAGGATTCAAACATTCTAAAAAAGATTCAAACATTCTAAAAAGATTCAAACATTCTAAAAAAGATTCAAACATTCTTAAAACGATTCAAACATTCTAAAAGGATTCAAACATTCTTAAAACGATTCAAACATTCTAAAAACGATTCAAACATTCTAAAAACGATTCAAACATTCTAAAAACGATTCAAACATTCTAAAAAAGATTCAAACATTCTAAAAGGATTCAAACATTCTAAAAACGATTCAAACATTCTAAAAAGATCAAACATTCTAAAAGGATTCAAACATTCTTAAAACGATTCAAACATTCTAAAAACGATTCAAACATTCTAAAAGGATTCAAACATTCTAAAAACGATTCAAACATTCTAAAGACGATTCAAACATTCTAAAAAGATCAAACATTCTAAAAACGATTCAAACATTCTAAAACGATTCAAACATTCTTAAAAAGATTCAAACATTCTAAAAGGATTCAAACATTCTTAAAACGATTCAAACATTCTAAAAACGATTCAAACATTCTAAAAACGATTCAAACATTCTAAAAAATTCTAAAAAAGATTCAAACATTCTAAAAGGATTCAAACATTCTAAAAAAGATTCAAACATTCTAAAAGGATTCAAACATTCTAAAAAATTATAAAAAAGATTCAAACATTCTAAAAGGATTCAAACATTCTTAAAACGATTCAAACATTCTAAAAACGATTCAAACATTCTAAAAACGATTCAAACATTCTAAAAACGATTCAAACATTCTAAAAAGATTCAAACATTCTAAAAACGATTCACACATTCTAAAAATGATTCAAACATTCTTAAAAATTCTAAAAAAGATTCAAACATTCTAAAAGGATTCAAACATTCTAAAAACGATTCAAACATTCTAAAAACGATTCAAACATTCTAAAAACGATTCAAACATTCTAAAAACGATTCAAACATTCTAAAAAAGATTCAAACATTCTAAAAGGATTCAAACATTCTAAAAAAGATTCAAACATTCTAAAAACGATTCAAACATTCTAAAAAGATTCAAACATTCTAAAAAAGATTCAAACATTCTAAAAGGATTCAAACATTCTAAAAAATTCTAAAAAAGATTCAAACATTCTAAAAGGATTCAAACATTCTTAAAACGATTCAAACATTCTAAAAACGATTCAAACATTCTAAAAACGATTCAAACATTCTAAAAAATTCTAAAAAAGATTCAAACATTCTAAAAGGATTCAAACATTCTAAACAGATCAAACATTCTAAAAACGATTCAAACATTCTAAACAGATCAAACATTCTAAAAACGATTCAAACATTCTAAAAACGATTCAAACATTCTAAAAAATTCTACAAACGATTCAAACATTCTAAAAAGATTCAAACATTCTAAAAACGATTCACACATTCTAAAAATGATTCAAACATTCTTAAAAATTCTAAAAACGATTCAAACATTCTAAAAAGATTCAAACATTCTAAAAAATTCTAAAAAAGATTCAAACATTCTAAAAGGATTCAAACATTCTAAAAAAGATTCAAACATTCTAAAAAATTCTAAAAAAGATTCAAACATTCTAAAAAATTCTAAAAAAGATTCAAACATTCTAAAAGGATTCAAACATTCTAAAAACGATTCAAACAGTCTAAAAACGATTCAAACATTCTAAAAAGATTCAAACATTCTAAAAACGATTCAAACAGTCTAAAAACGATTCAAACAGTCTAAAAACGATTCAAACATTCTAAAAACGATTCAAACATTCTAAAAACGATTCAAACATTCTAAAAATGATTCAAACATTCTTAAAAATTCTAAAAAAGATTCAAACATTCTAAAACGATTCAAACATTCTAAAAACGATTCAAACATTCTAAAAATGATTCAAACATTCTTAAAAATTCTAAAAAAGATTCAAACATTCTAAAAACGATTCACACATTCTAAAAAGATTCAAACATTCTAAAAACGATTCAAACATTCTAAAAATGATTCAAACATTCTTAAAAATTCTAAAAAAGATTCAAACATTCTAAAAATGATTCAAACATTCTTAAAAATTCTAAAAAAGATTCAAACATTCTAAAACGATTCAAACATTCTAAAAACGATTCAAACATTCTAAAAATGATTCAAACATTCTTAAAAATTCTAAAAAAGATTCAAACATTCTAAAAATGATTCAAACATTCTTAAAAATTCTAAAAAAGATTCAAACATTCTAAAACGATTCAAACATTCTAAAAACGATTCAAACATTCTAAAAATGATTCAAACATTCTAAAAAAGATTCAAACATTCTAAAAATGATTCAAACATTCTTAAAAATTCTAAAAATGATTCAAACATTCTAAAACGATTCAAACATTCTAAAAACGATTCAAACATTCTAAAAGGATTCAAACATTCTTAAAACGATTCAAACATTCTAAAAACGATTCAAACATTCTAAAAACGATTCAAACATTCTAAAAACGATTCAAACATTCTAAAAAAGATTCAAACATTCTAAAAGGATTCAAACATTCTAAAAACGATTCAAACATTCTAAAAAGATCAAACATTCTAAAAGGATT
Organism: Anarhichas minor; assembly: GCF_050575085.1. Classification (NCBI taxonomy): domain Eukaryota; kingdom Metazoa; phylum Chordata; class Actinopteri; order Perciformes; family Anarhichadidae; genus Anarhichas; species Anarhichas minor. Next base: position 158,593 of record NW_027466539.1, on the reverse strand, counting down.
CAAACATTCTTAAAACGATTCAAACATTCTAAAAACGATTCAAACATTCTAAAAGGATTCAAACATTCTAAAAACGATTCAAACATTCTAAAACGATTCAAACATTCTTAAAAAGATTCAAACATTCTAAAAGGATTCAAACATTCTTAAAACGATTCAAACATTCTAAAAACGATTCAAACATTCTAAAAACGATTCAAACATTCTAAAAAATTCTAAAAAAGATTCAAACATTCTAAAAGGATTCAAACATTCTAAAAAAGATTCAAACATTCTAAAAGGATTCAAACATTCTAAAAAATTATAAAAAAGATTCAAACATTCTAAAAGGATTCAAACATTCTAAAAGGATTCAAACATTCTAAAAACGATTCAAACATTCTAAAAACGATTCAAACATTCTAAAAACGATTCAAACATTCTAAAAACGATTCAAACATTCTAAAAAAGATTCAAACATTCTAAAAGGATTCAAACATTCTAAAAAAGATTCAAACATTCTAAAAACGATTCAAACATTCTAAAAAGATTCAAACATTCTAAAAAAGATTCAAACATTCTAAAAGGATTCAAACATTCTAAAAAATTCTAAAAAAGATTCAAACATTCTAAAAGGATTCAAACATTCTTAAAACGATTCAAACATTCTAAAAACGATTCAAACATTCTAAAAACGATTCAAACATTCTAAAAAATTCTAAAAAAGATTCAAACATTCTAAAAGGATTCAAACATTCTAAACAGATCAAACATTCTAAAAACGATTCAAACATTCTAAACAGATCAAACATTCTAAAAACGATTCAAACATTCTAAAAACGATTCAAACATTCTAAAAAATTCTACAAACGATTCAAACATTCTAAAAAGATTCAAACATTCTAAAAACGATTCACACATTCTAAAAATGATTCAAACATTCTTAAAAATTCTAAAAACGATTCAAACATTCTAAAAAGATTCAAACATTCTAAAAAATTCTAAAAAAGATTCAAACATTCTAAAAGGATTCAAACATTCTAAAAAAGATTCAAACATTCTAAAAAATTCTAAAAAAGATTCAAACATTCTAAAAAATTCTAAAAAAGATTCAAACATTCTAAAAGGATTCAAACATTCTAAAAACGATTCAAACAGTCTAAAAACGATTCAAACATTCTAAAAAGATTCAAACATTCTAAAAACGATTCAAACAGTCTAAAAACGATTCAAACAGTCTAAAAACGATTCAAACATTCTAAACAGATCAAACATTCTAAAAACGATTCAAACATTCTAAAAACGATTCAAACATTCTAAAAAATTCTACAAACGATTCAAACATTCTAAAAAGATTCAAACATTCTAAAAACGATTCACACATTCTAAAAATGATTCAAACATTCTTAAAAATTCTAAAAACGATTCAAACATTCTAAAAATATTCAAACATTCTAAAAAATTCTAAAAAAGATTCAAACATTCTAAAAGGATTCAAACATTCTAAAAAAGATTCAAACATTCTAAAAAATTCTAAAAAAGATTCAAACATTCTAAAAAATTCTAAAAAAGATTCAAACATTCTAAAAGGATTCAAACATTCTAAAAACGATTCAAACAGTCTAAAAACGATTCAAACATTCTAAAAAGATTCAAACATTCTAAAAACGATTCAAACAGTCTAAAAACGATTCAAACAGTCTAAAAACGATTCAAACATTCTAAAAACGATTCAAACATTCTAAAAACGATTCAAACATTCTAAAAATGATTCAAACATTCTTAAAAATTCTAAAAAAGATTCAAACATTCTAAAACGATTCAAACATTCTAAAAACGATTCAAACATTCTAAAAATGATTCAAACATTCTTAAAAATTCTAAAAAAGATTCAAACATTCTAAAAACGATTCACACATTCTAAAAAGATTCAAACATTCTAAAAACGATTCAAACATTCTAAAAATGATTCAAACATTCTTAAAAATTCTAAAAAAGATTCAAACATTCTAAAAATGATTCAAACATTCTTAAAAATTCTAAAAAAGATTCAAACATTCTAAAAGGATTCAAACATTCTAAAAACGATTCAAACATTCTAAAAACGATTCAAACATTCTAAAAACGATTCAAACATTCTAAAAAAGATTCAAACATTCTAAAAGGATTCAAACATTCTAAAAAAGATTCAAACATTCTAAAAACGATTCAAACATTCTAAAAAGATTCAAACATTCTAAAAAAGATTCAAACATTCTAAAAGGATTCAAACATTCTAAAAAATTCTAAAAAAGATTCAAACATTCTAAAAGGATTCAAACATTCTTAAAACGATTCAAACATTCTAAAAACGATTCAAACATTCTAAAAAATTCTAAAAAAGATTCAAACATTCTAAAAGGATTCAAACATTCTAAACAGATCAAACATTCTAAAAACGATTCAAACATTCTAAACAGATCAAACATTCTAAAAACGATTCAAACATTCTAAAAAATTCTACAAACGATTCAAACATTCTAAAAAGATTCAAACATTCTAAAAACGATTCACACATTCTAAAAATGATTCAAACATTCTTAAAAATTCTAAAAACGATTCAAACATTCTAAAAAGATTCAAACATTCTAAAAAATTCTAAAAAAGATTCAAACATTCTAAAAGGATTCAAACATTCTAAAAAAGATTCAAACATTCTAAAAAATTCTAAAAAAGATTCAAACATTCTAAAAAATTCTAAAAAAGATTCAAACATTCTAAAAGGATTCAAACATTCTAAAAACGATTCAAACAGTCTAAAAACGATTCAAACATTCTAAAAAGATTCAAACATTCTAAAAACGATTCAAACAGTCTAAAAACGATTCAAACAGTCTAAAAACGATTCAAACATTCTAAAAACGATTCAAACATTCTAAAAATGATTCAAACATTCTTAAAAATTCTAAAAAAGATTCAAACATTCTAAAACGATTCAAACATTCTAAAAACGATTCAAACATTCTAAAAATGATTCAAACATTCTTAAAAATTCTAAAAAAGATTCAAACATTCTAAAAACGATTCACACATTCTAAAAAGATTCAAACATTCTAAAAACGATTCAAACATTCTAAAAATGATTCAAACATTCTTAAAAATTCTAAAAAAGATTCAAACATTCTAAAACGATTCAAACATTCTAAAAACGATTCAAACATTCTAAAAATGATTCAAACATTCTAAAAAAGATTCAAACATTCTAAAAATGATTCAAACATTCTTAAAAATTCTAAAAATGATTCAAACATTCTAAAAATGATTCAAACATTCTTAAAAATTCTAAAAAAGATTCAAACATTCTAAAACGATTCAAACATTCTAAAAACGATTCAAACATTCTAAAAATGATTCAAACATTCTAAAAAAGATTCAAACATTCTAAAAATGATTCAAACATTCTTAAAAATTCTAAAAATGATTCAAACATTCTAAAACGATTCAAACATTCTAAAAATGATTCAAACATTCTTAAAAATTCTAAAAAAGATTCAAACATTCTAAAACGATTCAAACATTCTAAAAACGATTCAAACATTCTAAAAATGATTCAAACATTCTTAAAAATTCTAAAAAAGATTCAAACATTCTAAAAATGATTCAAACATTCTTAAAAATTCTAAAAAAGATTCAAACATTCTAAAACGATTCAAACATTCTAAAAACGATTCAAACATTCTAAAAATGATTCAAACATTCTAAAAAAGATTCAAACATTCTAAAAATGATTCAAACATTCTTAAAAATTCTAAAAATGATTCAAACATTCTAAAACGATTCAAACATTCTAAAACGATTCAAACATTCTAAAAAGATTCAAACATTCTAAAACGATTCAAACATTCTAAAAACGATTCAAACATTCTAAAAATGATTCAAACATTCTTAAAAATTCTAAAAAAGATTCAAACATTCTAAAAATGATTCAAACATTCTTAAAAATTCTAAAAAAGATTCAAACATTCTAAAACGATTCAAACATTCTAAAAACGATTCAAACATTCTAAAAATGATTCAAACATTCTAAAAAAGATTCAAACATTCTAAAAATGATTCAAACATTCTTAAAAATTCTAAAAATGATTCAAACATTCTAAAACGATTCAAACATTCTAAAAACGATTCAAACATTCTAAAAACGATTCAAACATTCTAAAAAGATTCAAACATTCTAAAAACGATTCAAACAGTCTAAAAACGATTCAAACAGTCTAAAAACGATTCAAACATTCTAAAAACGATTCAAACATTCTAAAAACGATTCAAACATTCTAAAAATGATTCAAACATTCTTAAAAATTCTAAAAAAGATTCAAACATTCTAAAACGATTCAAACATTCTAAAAACGATTCAAACATTCTAAAAATGATTCAAACATTCTTAAAAATTCTAAAAAAGATTCAAACATTCTAAAAACGATTCACACATTCTAAAAAGATTCAAACATTCTAAAAACGATTCAAACATTCTAAAAATGATTCAAACATTCTTAAAAATTCTAAAAAAGATTCAAACATTCTAAAAATGATTCAAACATTCTTAAAAATTCTAAAAAAGATTCAAACATTCTAAAACGATTCAAACATTCTAAAAACGATTCAAACATTCTAAAAATGATTCAAACATTCTTAAAAATTCTAAAAAAGATTCAAACATTCTAAAAATGATTCAAACATTCTTAAAAATTCTAAAAAAGATTCAAACATTCTAAAACGATTCAAACATTCTAAAAACGATTCAAACATTCTAAAAATGATTCAAACATTCTAAAAAAGATTCAAACATTCTAAAAATGATTCAAACATTCTTAAAAATTCTAAAAATGATTCAAACATTCTAAAACGATTCAAACATTCTAAAAACGATTCAAACATTCTAAAAGGATTCAAACATTCTTAAAACGATTCAAACATTCTAAAAACGATTCAAACATTCTAAAAACGATTCAAACATTCTAAAAACGATTCAAACATTCTAAAAAAGATTCAAACATTCTAAAAGGATTCAAACATTCTAAAAACGATTCAAACATTCTAAAAAGATCAAACATTCTAAAAGGATTCAAACATTCTTAAAACGATTCAAACATTCTAAAAACGATTCAAACATTCTAAAAGGATTCAAACATTCTAAAAACGATTCAAACATTCTAAAACGATTCAAACATTCTTAAAAAGATTCAAACATTCTAAAAGGATTCAAACATTCTTAAAACGATTCAAACATTCTAAAAACGATTCAAACATTCTAAAAACGATTCAAACATTCTAAAAAATTCTAAAAAAGATTCAAACATTCTAAAAGGATTCAAACATTCTAAAAAAGATTCAAACATTCTAAAAGGATTCAAACATTCTAAAAAATTATAAAAAAGATTCAAACATTCTAAAAGGATTCAAACATTCTAAAAGGATTCAAACATTCTAAAAACGATTCAAACATTCTAAAAAAGATTCAAACATTCTAAAAGGATTCAAACATTCTAAAAAAGATTCAAACATTCTAAAAACGATTCAAACATTCTAAAAAGATTCAAACATTCTAAAAAAGATTCAAACATTCTAAAAGGATTCAAACATTCTAAAAAATTCTAAAAAAGATTCAAACATTCTAAAAGGATTCAAACATTCTTAAAACGATTCAAACATTCTAAAAACGATTCAAACATTCTAAAAACGATTCAAACATTCTAAAAAATTCTAAAAAAGATTCAAACATTCTAAAAGGATTCAAACATTCTAAACAGATCAAACATTCTAAAAACGATTCAAACATTCTAAACAGATCAAACATTCTAAAAACGATTCAAACATTCTAAAAACGATTCAAACATTCTAAAAAATTCTACAAACGATTCAAACATTCTAAAAAGATTCAAACATTCTAAAAACGATTCACACATTCTAAAAATGATTCAAACATTCTTAAAAATTCTAAAAACGATTCAAACATTCTAAAAAGATTCAAACATTCTAAAAAATTCTAAAAAAGATTCAAACATTCTAAAAGGATTCAAACATTCTAAAAAAGATTCAAACATTCTAAAAAATTCTAAAAAAGATTCAAACATTCTAAAAAATTCTAAAAAAGATTCAAACATTCTAAAAGGATTCAAACATTCTAAAAACGATTCAAACAGTCTAAAAACGATTCAAACATTCTAAAAAGATTCAAACATTCTAAAAACGATTCAAACAGTCTAAAAACGATTCAAACAGTCTAAAAACGATTCAAACATTCTAAAAACGATTCAAACATTCTAAAAACGATTCAAACATTCTAAAAATGATTCAAACATTCTTAAAAATTCTAAAAAAGATTCAAACATTCTAAAACGATTCAAACATTCTAAAAACGATTCAAACATTCTAAAAATGATTCAAACATTCTTAAAAATTCTAAAAAAGATTCAAACATTCTAAAAACGATTCACACATTCTAAAAAGATTCAAACATTCTAAAAACGATTCAAACATTCTAAAAATGATTCAAACATTCTTAAAAATTCTAAAAAAGATTCAAACATTCTAAAAATGATTCAAACATTCTTAAAAATTCTAAAAAAGATTCAAACATTCTAAAAGGATTCAAACATTCTAAAAACGATTCAAACATTCTAAAAACGATTCAAACATTCTAAAAACGATTCAAACATTCTAAAAAAGATTCAAACATTCTAAAAGGATTCAAACATTCTAAAAAAGATTCAAACATTCTAAAAACGATTCAAACATTCTAAAAAGATTCAAACATTCTAAAAAAGATTCAAACATTCTAAAAGGATTCAAACATTCTAAAAAATTCTAAAAAAGATTCAAACATTCTAAAAGGATTCAAACATTCTTAAAACGATTCAAACATTCTAAAAACGATTCAAACATTCTAAAAAATTCTAAAAAAGATTCAAACATTCTAAAAGGATTCAAACATTCTAAACAGATCAAACATTCTAAAAACGATTCAAACATTCTAAACAGATCAAACATTCTAAAAACGATTCAAACATTCTAAAAAATTCTACAAACGATTCAAACATTCTAAAAAGATTCAAACATTCTAAAAACGATTCACACATTCTAAAAATGATTCAAACATTCTTAAAAATTCTAAAAACGATTCAAACATTCTAAAAAGATTCAAACATTCTAAAAAATTCTAAAAAAGATTCAAACATTCTAAAAGGATTCAAACATTCTAAAAAAGATTCAAACATTCTAAAAAATTCTAAAAAAGATTCAAACATTCTAAAAAATTCTAAAAAAGATTCAAACATTCTAAAAGGATTCAAACATTCTAAAAACGATTCAAACAGTCTAAAAACGATTCAAACATTCTAAAAAGATTCAAACATTCTAAAAACGATTCAAACAGTCTAAAAACGATTCAAACAGTCTAAAAACGATTCAAACATTCTAAAAACGATTCAAACATTCTAAAAATGATTCAAACATTCTTAAAAATTCTAAAAAAGATTCAAACATTCTAAAACGATTCAAACATTCTAAAAACGATTCAAACATTCTAAAAATGATTCAAACATTCTTAAAAATTCTAAAAAAGATTCAAACATTCTAAAAACGATTCACACATTCTAAAAAGATTCAAACATTCTAAAAACGATTCAAACATTCTAAAAATGATTCAAACATTCTTAAAAATTCTAAAAAAGATTCAAACATTCTAAAAATGATTCAAACATTCTTAAAAATTCTAAAAAAGATTCAAACATTCTAAAACGATTCAAACATTCTAAAAACGATTCAAACATTCTAAAAATGATTCAAACATTCTAAAAAAGATTCAAACATTCTAAAAATGATTCAAACATTCTTAAAAATTCTAAAAATGATTCAAACATTCTAAAACGATTCAAACATTCTAAAAATGATTCAAACATTCTTAAAAATTCTAAAAAAGATTCAAACATTCTAAAACGATTCAAACATTCTAAAAACGATTCAAACATTCTAAAAATGATTCAAACATTCTTAAAAATTCTAAAAAAGATTCAAACATTCTAAAAATGATTCAAACATTCTTAAAAATTCTAAAAAAGATTCAAACATTCTAAAACGATTCAAACATTCTAAAAACGATTCAAACATTCTAAAAATGATTCAAACATTCTAAAAAAGATTCAAACATTCTAAAAATGATTCAAACATTCTTAAAAATTCTAAAAATGATTCAAACATTCTAAAACGATTCAAACATTCTAAAACGATTCAAACATTCTAAAAAGATTCAAACATTCTAAAAAAGATTCAAACATTCTAAAAACGATTCAAACATTCTAAAAAATTCTAAAAAAGATTCAAACATTCTAAAAAGATTCAAACATTCTAAAAAAGATTCAAACATTCTAAAAAGATTCAAACATTCTAAAACGATTCAAACATTCTAAAAACGATTCAAACATTCTAAAAATGATTCAAACATTCTTAAAAATTCTAAAAAAGATTCAAACATTCTAAAAATGATTCAAACATTCTTAAAAATTCTAAAAAAGATTCAAACATTCTAAAACGATTCAAACATTCTAAAAACGATTCAAACATTCTAAAAATGATTCAAACATTCTAAAAAAGATTCAAACATTCTAAAAATGATTCAAACATTCTTAAAAATTCTAAAAATGATTCAAACATTCTAAAACGATTCAAACATTCTAAAAACGATTCAAACATTCTAAAAACGATTCAAACATTCTAAAAAGATTCAAACATTCTAAAAAAGATTCAAACATTCTAAAAACGATTCAAACATTCTAAAAAATTCTAAAAAAGATTCAAACATTCTAAAAAGATTCAAACATTCTAAAAAAGATTCAAACATTCTAAAAAGATTCAAACATTCTAAAAAAGATTCAAACATTCTAAAAATGATTCAAACATTCTTAAAAATTCTAAAAATGATTCAAACATTCTAAAAAAGATTCAAACATTCTAAAAATGATTCAAACATTCTTAAAAATTCTAAAAAAGATTCAAACATTCTAAAAAGATTCAAACATTCTACAAATGTTTCTAATTTTTTTTAGAATGTTTGAATCTTTTTAGAATGTTTGAATCTTTTTTAGAATTTTTTATAATGTTTGAATCTTTTTTATAATGTTTGAATCGTTTTTAGAATGTTTGAATCTTTTTTAGAATTTTTTGGAATGTTTGAATCTTATTTTAGAATGTTTGAATCTTATTTTAGAATGTTTGAATCTTATTTTAGAATGTTTGAATCTTATTTTAGAATGTTTGAATCTTTTTAGAATGTTTGAATCGTTTTTAGAATGTTTGAATCGTTTTTAGAATGTTTGAATCTTTTTTAGAATGTTTGAATCGTTTTTAGAATGTTTGAATCTTTTTAGAATGTTTGAATCTTTTTTAGAATTTTTTAGAATGTTTGAATCTTTTTTAGAATGTTTGAATCTTTTTTAGAATGTTTGAATCGTTTTTAGAATAATTGAATCGTTTTTAGAATTTTTTAGAATGTTTGAATCATTTTTAGAATGTTTGAATCTTTTTAGAATGTTTGAATCGTTTTAGAATGTTTGAATCGTTTTTAGAATGTTTGAAATGTTTTTAGAATGTTTGAATCTTTTTAGAATGTTTGAATCGTTTTTAGAATGTTTGAATCGTTTTTAGAATGTTTGAATCGTTTTTAGAATGTTTGAATCTTTTTTAGAATGTTTGAATCTTTTTTAGAATTTTTTAGAATGTTTGAATCTTTTTTAGACTGTTTGAATCTTTTTAGAATGTTTGAATCGTTTTTAGAATGTTTGAATTGTTTTAGAATGTTTGAATCGTTTTTAGAATTTTTGAATCTTTTTAGAATGTTTGAATCGTTTTTAGAATGTTTGAATCTTTTTAGAATGTTTGAATCGTTTTTAGAATGTTTGAATGTTTTTTAGAATGTTTGAATCGTTTTTAGAATGTTTGAATCTTTTTTAGAATTTTTTAGAATGTTTGAATCTTTTTTAGAATTTTTTAGAATGTTTGAATCGTTTTTAGAATGTTTGAATCTTTTTAGAATGTTTGAATCTTTTAAGAATGTTTGAATCGTTTTTAGAATGTTTGAATGTTTTTTAGAATGTTTGAATCGTTTTTAGAATGTTTGAATCTTTTTTAGAATGTTTGAATTGTTTTTAGAATGTTTGAATCGTGAAGAGAGCGTGAACAGATAGAGCGAGCATGAAGAGAGCGTGAACAGGAAGAGCGATTCAATCATTCTAACGAAACTAAACCAGTTCATTAATTAACATTCCAATAATAAGAAAATATTGATATATTGATTGATTCTGTTTCCCTTTTTACCGTTACCCACATCTTTGTATGCATCTCTTCTTCAATCTTGCCTGTTTCTCATATTTCTCAAGTGAAAAAGCAGCAGTGTCCTCTGCCTTTTGGAGAGAGAAGTGAAAAAACTTACAGGACCTGGTATTCCCAGGCGGTCTCCCATCCAAGTACTAACCAGGCCCGACTCTTAAAAGTACCAGTAACTAAAAGTACGAGTAGCAGAAACCAAAAGTACCAGTAGCAGTAACTAAAAGTAGCAGTAGCAGTAACTGAAAGTACCAGCAGCAGTAACTGAAAGTACCAGTAGTAGTAACCAAAAGTGCCAGTAGCAGTAACTAAAAGTACCAGCAGTAGTAACCAAAAGTACCAGTAGCAGTAACTAAAAGTACCAGTAGTAGTAACCAAAAGTACCAGTAGTAGTAACTAAAAGTAGTAACTAAAAGTACCAGTAGCAGTAACCAAAAGTACCAGTAGCAGTAACTAAAAGTACCAGCAGCAGTAACTAAAAGTACCAGCAGCAGAAACTAAAAGTACCAGTAGTAGTAACCAAAAGTACCAGTAGTAGTAACTCAAAGTAGTAACTAAAAGTACTAGCAGCAGCAACCAAAAGTACCAGTAGCAGTAACTAAAAGTACCAGTAGTAGTAACCAAAAGTACCAGTAGTAGTAACTAAAAGTACCAGCAGCAGTAACTAAAAGTACCAGTAGCAGTAACTAAAAGTACCAGTAGAAGTAACTAAAAGTACCAGTAGCAAGAACTAAAAGTGCCAGTAGAAGTAACCAAAAGTAGTAACTAAAAGTACCAGTAGCAGTAACCAAAAGCACCAGTAGCAGTAACTAAAAGTACCAGTAGTAGTAACCAAAAGTACCAGTAGCAGTAACTAAAAGTACCAGCAGCAGTAACTAAAAGTGCCAGTAGCAGTAACTAAAAGTACCAGTAGCAGTAACCAAAATTACTAGTAGTAGTATCTAAAAGTACCAGCAATAGTAATCAAAAGTACCAGTAGCAGTAACCAAAAGTACCGAGGAGTAACCAAAAGTACCAGTAGTAGTAACCAAAAGTACCAGTAGCAGTAACTAAAAGTACCAGAAGTAGTAACTAAAAGTACCAGTAGTAGTAACTAAAAGTACCAGTAGCAGTAACTAAAAGTACCAGTAGTAGTAACTAAAAGTACCAGAAGTAGTAACTAAAAGTCCAGCAGTAGTAACTAAAAGTACCAGCAGCATTAACTAAAAGTACCAGTAGTAGTAACTAAAAGTACCAGTAGCAGTAATTAAAAATACCAGTAGCAGTAAGTAAAAGTACCATTAGCAGTAACCAAAAGTCCCAATAGTAGAAACTAAAAGTACCAGTAGCAGTAACTAAAAGTACCAGCAGCAGTAACTGAAAGTACCAGTAGCAGTAACTAAAAGCACCAGTAGTAGTAACCAAAAATACCAGTAGTAGTAACCAAAAGTACCAGTAGTAGTAACTAAAAGTACCAGCAGCAGTAACCACAAGTACCAGTAGCAGTAACTATAAGTACCAGTAGCAGTAACTAAAAGAACTAGGAGCAGTAACTAAAAGTACCATGCAGCAGTAACTAAAAGTACCAGTAGCAGTAACCAAAAGTACCAGTAGCAGTAACTAAAAGTACCAGTAGCAGTAACCAAAAGTACCAGTAGCAGTAACTAAAAGTACCAGCAGCAGTAACCAAAAGTACCAGTAGCAGTAACCAAAAGTACCAGTAGTAGTGGTAACTAAAAGTACCAGTAGTAGTAATTAAAAGTACCAGTAGTAGTAACTAAAAGCAGTAACTAAAAGTACTAGTAGCAGTAACTGAAAGTACCAGTAGCAGTAACTAAAAGCACCAGTAGTAGTAACCAAAAATACCAGTAGTAGTAACCAAAAGTACCAGTAGTAGTAACTAAAAGTACCAGCAGCAGTAACCACAAGTACCAGTAGCAGTAACTATAAGTACCAGTAGGAGTAACTAAAAGTACCAGCAGCAGTAACTAAAAGTACCAGTAGCAGTAACTAAAAGAACTAGGAGCAGTAACTAAAAGTACCAGCAGCAGTAACTAAAAGTACCAGCAGCAGTAACTAAAAGTGCCAGTAGCAGTAGCTAAAAGTGCCAGCAGCAGTAACTAAACGTAGCAGTAACTAAAAGTACCAGCAGCAGTAACTAAAAGTACCAGCAGCAGTAACTAAAAGTACCAGTAGTAGTAACCAAAAGTACCAGTAGTAGTAACTAAAAGTAGTAACTAAAAGTACTAGTAGCAGTAACCAAAAGTACCAGTAGCAGTAACTAAAAGTACCAGAAGCAGTAACTGAAAGTACCACTAGCAGTAACTAAAAGCACCAGTAGTAGTAACCAAAAATACCAGTAGTAGTGACTAAAAGTACCAGTAGTAGTAACCAAAAGTACCAGTAGTAGTAACTAAAAGCAGTAACTAAAAGTACCAGTAGTAGTAACCAAAAGTACCAGTAGCAGTAACTAAAAGTACCAGAAGCAGTAACTGAAAGTACCACTAGCAGTAACTAAAAGCACCAGTAGTAGTAACCAAAAATACCAGTAGTAGTGACTAAAAGTACCAGTAGTAGTAACCAAAAGTACCAGTAGTAGTAACTAAAAGCAGTAACTAAAAGTACCAGTAGTAGTAACCAAAAGTACCAGTAGTAGTAACGAAAAGTACCAGCAGCAGTAACTAAAAGTACCTGTAGCAGTAACTAAACGTACCAGTCGCACTAACCAAAAGTACCAGTAGTAGTAACTAAAAATACCAGTAGCAGTAACTAAAAGTACCTGTAGCAGTAACTAAAAGTACCAGTAGTAGTAACCAAAAGTACCAGTAGCAGTTACTAAAAATACCAGTAGCAGTAACTAAAAGTACCAGTAGCAGTAACTAAAAGTACCAGCAGCAGTAACCAAAAGTACCAGTAGTATTAACCAAAAGTACCAGTAGCAGTAACTAAAAGTACCAGTCGTGACCAAAAGTACCAGTAGTAGTAACCAAAAGTACCAGTAGTAGTAACCAAAAGTACCAGTAACAGTAACTTAAAGTAGCAGTAGCAGTAACTAAAAGTGCCAGTAGCAGTAACTTAAAGTACCAGCAGCAGTATCTAAAAGTACCAGTAGTAGTAACCAAAAGTACCAGTAGTAGTAGTAACTAAAAGTACCAGTAGCAGCAACCAAAAGTACCAGTAGCAGTAACTAAAAGTACCAGTAGCAGTAACCAAAAGTACCAGTAGTAGTAACTAAAAGTACGAGTAGTAGTAACCAAACATACCAGCAGCAGTAACTAACAGTACCAGCAGCAGTAACTAAAACTACCAGTAGCAGTAACCAAAAGAACCAGTAGCAGTAACTAAAAGTACCAGTAGCAGTAACTAAAAGTGCCAGCAGCAGTAACCAAAATAACCAGTAGCAGTAACTAAAAGTACCAGTAGCAGTAACTAAAAGTGCCAGCAGCAGTAACTAAAAGTGCCAGTAGCAGTAACTAAAAGTACGAGTAGTAGTAACCAAACATACCAGCAGCAGTAACCAAAAGAACCAGTAGCAGTAACTAAAAGTACCAGTAGCAGTAACTAAAAGTGCCAGCAGCAGTAACCAAAAGAACCAGTAGCAGTAACTAAAAGTACCAGTAGCAGTAACTAAAAGTGCCAGCAGCAGCAACTAAAAGTGCCAGTAGCAGTAGCTAAAAGTACCAGTAACTAAAAGTACCAGTAGCAGTAACTATAATTACCAGTAGCAGTAACTAAACGTACCACTTGCACTAACTAAAAGTACCAGCAGCAGTAACTAAAAGTACCAGTAGCAGTAACTAAAAAGTACCAGTTGCAGTAACTAAAAGTACCAGCAGCAGTAACTAAAAAGTACCAGTTGCAGTAACTAAAAGTACCAGCAGCAGTAACTAAAAGTGCCAGTAGCAGTAACTAAAAATACCAGTAGCAGTAACTAACAATAACAGCAGCAGTAACTAAAAGTACCAGTAGAAGTAACCAAAAGTACCAGTAGTAGTAACTAAAAGTACCAGTAGCAGTAACTAAAAGTATCAGTAGCAGTAACCAAAAGTACCAGTAGCAGTAACTTAAAGTACCAGCAGCAGTATCTAAAAGTACCAGTAGTAGTAACCAAAAGTACCAGTAGCAGTAACCAAAAGTACCAGTAGTAGTAACTAAAAGTACGAGTAGTAGTAACCAAACATACCAGCAGCAGTAACTAACAGTACCAGCAGCAGTAACTAAAACTACCAGTAGCAGTAACCAAAAGAACCAGTAGCAGTAACTAAAAGTACCAGTAGCAGTAACTAAAAGTGCCAGCAGCAGTAACTAAAAGTGCCAGTAGCAGTAACTAAAAGTACCAGTAGTAGTAACTAAAAGTACCAGCAGCAGTAACCAAAAGCACCAGTAGTAGTAACTAAAAGTACCAGTAGCAGTAACTAAAACTACCAGTAGCAGTAACCAAAAGAACCAGTAGCAGTAACTAAAAGTACCAGTAGTAGTAACCAAAAGTACCAGTAGCAGTTACTAAAAATACCAGTAGCAGTAACTAAAAGTACCAGTAGCAGTAACTAAAAGTACCAGCAGCAGTAACCAAAAGTACCAGTAGTATTAACCAACAGTACCATTAGCAGTAAATAAAAATACCAGAAGCAGTAACTAAAAGTACCAGTAGCAGTAACTAAAAGTACCAGCAGCAGTAACTAAAAGTACCAGCAGCAGTAACCAAAAGTACCAGTAGTATTAACCAAAAGTACCAGAAGTATTAACTAAAAATATCAGCAGCAGTAACTAAAAGTACTAGTAGCAGTAACCAAAAGTGCCAGTAGCAGTAACTAAAAGTATCAGCAACAGTAACTAAAAGTACCAGTAGTATTAACCAAAAGTACCAGTAGCAGTAACTAAAAGTACCAGTCGTGACCAAAAGTACCAGTAGTAGTAACCAAAAGTACCAGTAGTAGTAACCAAAAGTACCAGTAACAGTAACTTAAAGTAGCATTAGCAGTAACTAAAAGTGCCAGTAGCAGTAACTAAAAGTACCAGTAGTAGTAACTAAAAGTACCAGCAGCAGTAACCAAAAGCACCAGTAGTAGTAGTAACTAAAAGTACCAGTAGCAGCAACCAAAAGTACCAGTAGTAGTAACCAAAAGTACCAGTAGTAGTAACCAAAAGTACCAGTAACAGTAACTTAAAGTAGCAGTAGCAGTAACTAAAAGTGCCAGTAGCAGTAACTTAAAGTACCAGCAGCAGTATCTAAAAGTACCAGTAGTAGTAACCAAAAGTACCAGTAGTAGTAGTAACTAAAAGTACCAGTAGCAGCAACCAAAAGTACCAGTAGCAGTAACTAAAAGTACCAGTAGCAGTAACCAAAAGTACCAGTAGTAGTAACTAAAAGTACGAGTAGTAGTAACCAAACATACCAGCAGCAGTAACTAACAGTACCAGCAGCAGTAACTAAAACTACCAGTAGCAGTAACCAAAATAACCAGTAGCAGTAACTAAAAGTACCAGTAGCAGTAACTAAAAGTGCCAGCAGCAGTAACCAAAAGAACCAGTAGCAGTAACTAAAAGTACCAGTAGCAGTAACTAAAAGTGCCAGCAGCAGTAACTAAAAGTGCCAGTAGCAGTAGCTAAAAGTACCAGTTACTAAAAGTACCAGTAGCAGTAACTAAAATTACCAGTAGCAGTAACTAAACGTACCACTTGCACTAACTAAAAGTACCAGCAGCAGTAACTAAAAGTACCAGTAGCAGTAACTAAAAAGTACCAGTTGCAGTAACTAAAAGTACCAGCAGCAGTAACTAAAAAGTACCAGTAGCAGTAACTAAAAGTGCCAGTAGCAGTAACTAAAAATACCAGTCGCAGTAACTAAAAATAACAGCAGCAGTAACTAAAAGTACCAGTAGAAATAACCAAAAGTACCAGTAGTAGTAACTAAAAGTACCAGTAGCAGTAACTAAAAGTGCCAGCAGCAGTAACTAAAAGTGCCAGTAGCAGTAACTAAAAGTACGAGTAGTAGTAACCAAACATACCAGCAGCATTAACTAACAGTACCAGTAGCAGTAACTAAAAGTGCCAGCAGCAGTAACCAAAAGAACCAGTAGCAGTAACCAAAAGTACCAGTAGCAGTAACTAAAAGTACCAGTAGCAGTAACCAAAAGTACCAGTAGTAGTAACTAAAAGTACGAGTAGTAGTAACCAAACATACCAGCAGCAGTAACTAACAGTACCAGCAGCAGTAACTAAAACTACCAGTAGCAGTAACCAAAAGAACCAGTAGCAGTAACTAAAAGTACCAGTAGCAGTAACTAAAAGTGCCAGCAGCAGTAACCAAAAGAACCAGTAGCAGTAACTAAAAGTACCAGTAGCAGTAACTAAAAGTGCCAGCAGCAGTAACTAAAAGTGCCAGTAGCAGTAGCTAAAAGTACCAGTTACTAAAAGTACCAGTAGCAGTAACTAAAATTACCAGTAGCAGTAACTAAACGTACCACTTGCACTAACTAAAAGTACCAGCAGCAGTAACTAAAAGTACCAGTAGCAGTAACTAAAAGTGCCAGCAGCAGTAACTAAAAGTGCCAGTAGCAGTAACTAAAAGTGCCAGCAGCAGTAACTAAAAGTGCCAGTAGCAGTAACTAAAAGTACGAGTAGTAGTAACCAAACATACCAGCAGCATTAACTAACAGTACCAGTAGCAGTAACTAAAAGTGCCAGCAGCAGTAACCAAAAGAACCAGTAGCAGTAACCAAAAGTACCAGTAGCAGTAACTAAAAGTACCAGTAGCAGTAACCAAAAGTACCAGTAGCAGTTACTAAAAGTACCAGTAGCAGTAACTAAAAGTACCAGTAGCAGTAACTAAAAAGTACCAGTTGCAGTAACTAAAAGTACCAGCAGCAGTAACTAAAAAGTACCAGTAGCAGTAACTAAAAGTACCAGTAGCAGTAACCAAAAGTACCAGTAGCAGTAACTAAAAGTACCAGCAGCAGTAATTAAAAATACCAGTTGCAGTAAGTAAAAGTACCAGTAGCAGTAACCAAAAGTACCAGTAGCAGTAACTTAAAGTACCAGCAGCAGTATCTAAAAGTACCAGTAGTAGTAACCAAAAGTACCAGTAGCAGTAACCAAAAGTACCAGTAGTAGTAACTAAAAGTACGAGTAGTAGTAACCAAACATACCAGCAGCAGTAACTAACAGTACCAGCAGCAGTAACTAAAAGTACCAGTAGCAGTAACTAAAAGTACCAGCAGCAGTAATTAAAAGTACCAGCAGCAGTAACTAAACGTACCAGTCGCACTAACCAAAAGTACCAGTAGTAGTAACTAAAAATACCAGTAGCAGTAACTAAAAGTACATGTAGCAGTAACTAAAAGTACCAGTAGTAGTAACCAAACGTACCAGTAGCAGTAACTAAAAATACCAGTAGCAGTAACTAAAAGTACCAGTAGCAGTAACTAAAAGTACCAGCAGCAGTAACCAAAAGTACCAGTAGTATTAACCAAAAGTACCATTAGCAGTAAATAAAAATACCAGTAGCAGTAACCAAAAGTACCAGTAGCAGTAACTAAAAGTATCAGCAACAGTAACTAAAAGTACCAGTAGTATTAACCAAAAGTACCAGTAGCAGTAACTAAAAGTACCAGTCATGACCAAAAGTACCAGTAGCAGTAACTACAAGTACCAGTAGTAGTAACTAAAAGTACCATTAGCAGTAACTACAAGTACCAGTAGTAGTAACCACAAGTACCAGTAGTAGTAACCAAAAGTACCATTAGCAGTAACCAAAAGTACCAGTAGCAGTAACTAAAAGTACCAGTAGTAGTAACTACAATTACCAGTAGTAGTAACTAAAAGTACCATTTGCAGGAACTAAAAGTACCAGTAGTAGTAACCAAAAGTACTAGTAATAGTAACTAAAAGTACCAGTAGCAGTAACTAAAAGTAGCAGTAGCAGTAACTTAAAGTACCAGCAGCAGAAACTTAAAGTACCAGTAGCAGTAACCAAATGTACCAGTAGCAGTAACTAAAAGTACCAGTAGCAGTAACCAAAAGTACCAGTAGCAGTAACCAAAAGTACCAGTAGTAGTAACCAAAAGTACCAGTAGTAGTGGTAACTAAAAGTACCAGCAGCAGTAACTAAAAGTACCAGTAGCAGTAACCAAAAGTACCACTAGTAGTGACCAAAAGTACCAGTAGCAGTAACTAAAAGTACCAGCAGCAGTAATTAAAAGTACCAGCAGCAGTAACTAAACGTACCAGTCGCACTAACCAAAAGTACCAGTAGTAGTAACTAAAAATACCAGTAGCAGTAACTAAAAGTACATGTAGCAGTAACTAAAAGTACCAGTAGTAGTAACCAAAATTACCAGTAGCAGTAACTAAAAATACCAGTAGCAGTAACTAAAAGTACCAGTAGCAGTAACTAAAAGTACCAGCAGCAGTAACCAAAAGTACCAGTAGTAGTAACCAAAAGTACCAGTAGCAGTAACTAAAAATACCAGTAGCAGTAACCAAAAGTACCAGTAGCAGTAACTAAAAGTACCAGCAGCAGTAACCAAAAGTACCAGTAGTAGTAACCAAAAGTACCAGTAGCAGTAACCAAAAGTACCAGTAGTAGTAACCAAAAGTACCAGTAGCAGTAACTAAAAGTACCAGTAGGAGTAACCAAAAGTACCAGTAGCAGTAACCAAAAGTACCAATAGTATTAACTAAAAGTACCAGTAGTAGTAAATAAAAGTACCAGTAGTAGTAACTAAAAGTACCATTAGCAGTAACCAAAAGTACCAGTAGCAGTAACTACAAGTACCAGTAGTAGTAACTAAAAGTACCATTAGCAGTAACTACAAGTACCAGTAGTAGTAACCACAAGTACCAGTAGTAGTAACCAAAAGTACCATTAGCAGTAACCAAAAGTACCAGTAGCAGTAACTACAAGTACCAGTAGTAGTAACTACAATTACCAGTAGTAGTAACTAAAAGTACCATTAGCAGGAACTAAAAGTACCAGTAGTAGTAACCAAAAGTACTAGTAATAGTAACTAAAAGTACCAGTAGCAGTAACTAAAAGTAGCAGTAGCAGTAACTTAAAGTACCAGCAGCAGTAACTTAAAGTACCAGTAGCAGTAACCAAATGTACCAGTAGCAGTAACTAAAAGTACCAGTAGCAGTAACCAAAAGTACCAGTAGCAGTAACCAAAAGTACCAGTAGTAGTAACCAAAAGTACCAGTAGTAGTGGTAACTAAAAGTACCAGCAGCAGTAACTAAAAGTACCAGTAGCAGTAACCAAAAGTACCAGTAGTCGTGACCAAAAGTACCAGTAGCAGTAACTAAAAGTACCAGCAGCAGTAATTAAAAGTACCAGCAGCAGTAACTAAACGTACCAGTCGCACTAACCAAAAGTACCAGTAGTAGTAACCAAAATTACCAGTAGCAGTAACTAAAAATACCAGTAGCAGTAACTAAAAGTACCAGTAGCAGTAACTAAAAGTACCAGCAGCAGTAACCAAAAGTACCAGTAGTAGTAACCAAAAGTACCAGTAGCAGTAACTAAAAATACCAGTAGCAGTAACCAAAAGTACCAGTAGCAGTAACTAAAAATATCAGCAGCAGTAACTAAAAGTACTAGTAGCAGTAACCAAAAGTACCAGTAGCAGTAACTAAAAGTATCAGCAACAGTAACTAAAAGTACCAGTAGTATTAACCAAAAGTACCAGTAGCAGTAACTAAAAGTACCAGTCGTGACCAAAAGTAGCAGTAGTAGTAACCAAAAGTAGCAGTAGCAGTAACTAAAAGTGCCAGTAGCAGTAACTAAAAGTACCAGCAGCAGTAACTAAAAGTACCAGCAGCAGTAACCAAAAGTACCAGTAGTATTAACCAAAAGTACCAGCAGCAGTAACTAAAAGTACCAGTAGCAGTAACTAAAAGTACCAATAGTAGTAACTAAAAGTACCAGTAGCAGTAACTAAAAGTACCAGCAGCAGTAACTACAAGTGCCAGTAGAATTAACTAAAAATACCAGTAGCAGTAACTAAACGTACCACTTGCACTAACTAAAAGTACCAGCAGCAGTAACTAAAAGTACCAGTAGCAGTAACCAAAAGTACCAGTAGCAGTAACTTAAAGTACCAGCAGCAGTATCTAAAAGTACCAGTAGTAGTAACCAAAAGTACCAGTAGTAGTAACTAAAAGTACCAGTAGCAGTAACTAAAAGTACCAGTAGCAGTAACCAAAAGTACCAGTAGCAGTAACTTAAAGTACCAGCAGCAGTATCTAAAAGTACCAGTAGTAGTAACCAAAAGTACCAGTAGTAGTAGTAGTAACTAAAAGTACCAGTAGCAGCAACCAAAAGTACCAGTAGCAGTAACTAAAAGTACCAGCAGCATTAACTACAAGTGCCAGTAGAATTAACTAAAAATACCAGTAGCAGTAACTAAACGTACCACTTGCACTAACTAAAAGTACCAGCAGCAGTAACTAAAAGTACCAGTAGCAGTAACCAAAAGTACCAGTAGCAGTAACTTAAAGTACCAGCAGCAGTATCTAAAAGTACCAGTAGTAGTAACCAAAAGTACCAGTAGTAGTAGTAACTAAAAGTACCAGTAGCAGCAACCAAAAGTACCAGTAGCAGTAACTAAAAGTACCAGTAGCAGTAACCAAAAGTACCAGTAGTAGGAACTAAAAGTACGAGTAGTAGTAACCAAACATACCAGCAGCAGTAACTAACAGTACCAGCAGCAGTAACTAAAACTACCAGTTGCAGTAACCAAAAGAACCAGTAGCAGTAACTAAAAGTACCAGTAGCAGTAACTAAAAGTGCCAGCAGCAGTAACCAAAAGAACCAGTAGCAGTAACTAAAAGTACCAGTGGCAGTAACTAAAAGTGCCAGCAGCAGTAACTAAAAGTGACAGTGGCAGTAACTAAAAGTACCAGTTACTAAAAGTACCAGTAGCAGTAACTAAAATTACCAGCAGCAGTAACTAAAAGTATCAGTAGTAGTAACCAAAAGTACCTGTAGTAATAGTAACTAAAAGTACCAGTAGCAGTAACCAAAAGTACCAGTAGTAGTAACTAAAAATACCAGTAGCAGTAACTAAACATACCACTTGCACTAACTAAAAGTACCAGTAGCAGTAACTAAAAAGTACCAGTTGCAGTAACTAAAAGTACCAGCAGCAGTAACTAAAAAGTACCAGTTGCAGTAACTAAAAGTACCAGCAGCAGTAACTAAAAGTACCAGTAGCAGTAACTTAAAATACCACTAGCAGTAACTAAAACTACCAGTAGTAGTAACTAAAAGTACCAGTAGCAGGAACAAAAAGTACCAGCAGCAGTAACTAAAAGTACCTGTAGCAGTAACTAAAAGTACCAGGAGCAGTAACTAAAAGTATCAGCAGCAGTAACCAAAAGTACCAGTTGTATTAACCAAAAGAACCATTAGCAGTAAATAAAAATACCAGTAGCAGTAACTAAAAGTACCTGTAGCAGTAACTAAAAGTACCAGCAGCAGTAACTAAAAGTACCAGCAGCAGTAACCAAAAGTACCAGTAGTATTAACCAAAAGTTCCAGCAGCAGTAACTAAAAGTACCAGTAGCAGTAACTAAAAGTACCAGTAGCAGTAACTAAAAGTACCAATAGTAGTAACTAAAAGTACCAGCAGCAGTAACTACAAGTGCCAGTAGTAGTAACTAAAAGTACCATTAGCAGTAACTACAAGTACCAGTAGTAGTAACCACAAGTACCAGTAGTAGTAACTAAAAGTACCATTAGCAGAAACCAAAAGTACCAGTAGCAGTAACTAAAAGTACCATTAGCAGTAACTACAAGTACCAGTAGTAGTAACTACAATTACCAGTAGTAGTAACTAAAAGTACCATTAGCAGGAACTAAAAGTACCAGTAGTAGTAACCAAAAGTACTAGTAATAGTAACTAAAAGTAGCAGTAACTAAAAGTAGCAGTAGCAGTAACTTAAAGTACCAGCAGCAGTAACTTAAAGTACCAGTAGCAGTAACAAAATGTACCAGTAGCAGTAACTAAAAGTACCAGTAGCAGTAACCAAAAGTACCAGTAGCAGTAACCAAAAGTACCAATAGTACTAACTAAAAGTACCAGTAGTAGTAAATAAAAGTACCATTAGCAGTAACCAAAAGTACCAGTAGCAGTAACTACAAGTACCAGTAGTAGTAACTAAAAGTACCATTAGCAGTAACTACAAGTACCAGTAGTAGTAACCACAAGTACCAGTAGTAGTAACTAAAAGTACCATTAGCAGTAACCAAAAGTACCAGTAGTAGTAACCACAAGTACCAGTAGTAGTAACTAAAAGTACCATTAGCAGTAACTACAAGTACCAGTAGTAGTAACCACAAGTACCAGTAGCAGTAACTAAAAGTACCAGTAGCAGTAACCAAAAGTACCAGTAGCAGTAACCAAAAGTACCAATAGTACTAACTAAAAGTACCAGTAGTAGTAAATAAAAGTACCATTAGCAGTAACCAAAAGTACCAGTAGCAGTAACTACAAGTACCAGTAGTAGTAACTAAAAGTACCATTAGCAGTAACTACAAGTACCAGTAGTAGTAACCACAAGTACCAGTAGTAGTAACTAAAAGTACCATTAGCAGTAACCAAAAGTACCAGAAGCAGTAACTAAAAGTACCATTAGCAGTAACTACAAGTACCAGTAGTAGTAACTACAATTACCAGTAGTAGTAACTAAAAGTACCATTAGCAGGAACTAAAAGTACCAGTAGTAGTAACCAAAAGTACTAGTAATAGTAACTAAAAGTAGCAGTAACTAAAAGTAGCAGTAGCAGTAACTTAAAGTACCAGTAGCAGTAACAAAATGTACCAGTAGCAGTAACTAAAAGTACCAGTAGCAGTAACCAAAAGTACCAGTAGCAGTAACCAAAAGTACCAGTAGTAGTAACCAAAAGTACCAGTAGTAGTGGTAACTAAAAGTACCAGCAGCAGTAACTAAAAGTACCAGTAACTAAAAGTACCAGTAGCAGTAACCAAAAGTACCAGTAGTAGTGACCAAAAGTACCAGTAGCAGTAACTAAAAGTACCAGCAGCAGTAATTAAAAGTACCAGCAGCAGTAACTAAACGTACCAGTCGCACTAACCAAAAGTACCAGTAGTAGTAACTAAAAATACCAGTAGCAGTAACTAAAAGTACATGTAGCAGTAACTAAAAGTACCAGTAGTAGTAACCAAACGTACCAGTAGCAGTAACTAAAAATACCAGTAGCAGTAACTAAAAGTACCAGTAGCAGTAACTAAAAGTACCAGCAGCAGTAACCAAAAGTACCAGTAGTATTAACCAAAAGTACCATTAGCAGCAAATAAAAATACCAGTAGCAGAAACCAAAAGTACCAGTAGCAGTAACTAAAAATATCAGCAGCAGTAACTAAAAGTACTAGTAGCAGTAACCAAAAGTACCAGTAGCAGTAACTAAAAGTATCAGCAACAGTAACTAAAAGTACCAGTAGTATTAACCAAAAGTACCAGTAGCAGTAACTAAAAGTACCAGTCGTGACCAAAAGTACCAGTAGTAGTAACCAAAAGTACCAGTAGTAGTAACCAAAAGTACCAGTAACAGTAACTTAAAGTAGCAGTAGCAGTAACTAAAAGTACCATTAGCAGTAACCAAAAGTACCAATAGTAGTAACTAAAAGTACCAGCAGCATTAACTAAAAGTACCAGTAGTAGTAACTAAAAGTACCAGTAGCAGTAATTAAAAATATCAGTAGCAGAAACTAAAAGTACCATTAGCAGTAACCAAAAGTACCAATAGCAGTAACTAAAAGTACCAGCAGCAGTAACTAAAAGTACCAGTAGCAGTAATTAAAGATACCAGTAGCAGTAAGTAAAAGTACCATTAGCAGTAACCAAAAGTACCAATAGTAGAAACTAAAAGCCCAGTAGCAGTAATTAAAAGTACCATTAGCAGTAACTAAAAGTACAGCAGCAGTAATTAAAAATACCAGTTGCAGTAAGTAAAAGTACCATTAGCAGTAACTAAAAGTACCATTAGCAGTAACCAAAAGTACCAATAGCAGTAACTAAAAGTACCAGCAGCAGTATCTAAAAGTACCAGCAATAGTAACCAAAAGTACCAGTAGCAGTAACCAAAAGTACCTAGGAGTAACAAAAAGTACCAGCAGCAGTAACTAAAAGTACCAGTAGCAGTAATTAAAAATACCAGTTGCAGTAAGTAAAAGTACCATTAGCAGTAACTAAAAGTACCAGTAGCAGTAATTAAAAATACCAGTTGCAGTAAGTAAAAGTACCATTAGCAGTAACCAAAAGTACCAATAGTAGAAACTAAAAGTACCAGCAGCAGTAACTAAAAGTACCAGTAGTAGTAACCAAAATGACTACTAGTAGTAGTAACTAAAAGTACCAGCAGCATTAACTAAAAGTACCAGTAGCAGTAATTAAAAATACCAGTTGCAGTAAGTAAAAGTACCATTAGCAGTAACTAAAAGTACCAGTAGCAGTAATTAAAAATACCAGTTGCAGTAAGTAAAAGTACCATTAGCAGTAACCTAAAGTACCAATAGTAGAAACTAAAAGTACCAGCAGCAGTAACTAAAAGTACCAGTAGTAGTAACCAAAATGACTACTAGTAGTAGTAACTAAAAGTACCAGCAGCATTAACTAAAAGTACCAGTAGTAGAAACTAAAAGTACCAGTAGCAGTAATTAAAAATACCAGTAGCAGTAACTAAAAGTACCATTAGCAGTAACCAAAAGTACCAATAGCAGTAACTAAAAGTACCAGCAGCAGTAACTAAAAGTACCAGAAGGAGTAACCAAAATGACTAGTAGTAGTAACTAAAAGTACCAGTAGGAGTAACCAAAAGTACCAGTAGCAGTAACCAAAAGTACCAATAGTACTAACTAAAAGTACCAGTAGTAGTAAATAAAAGTACCATTAGCAGTAACCAAAAGTACCAGTAGCAGTAACTACAAGTACCAGTAGTAGTAACTAAAAGTACCATTAGCAGTAACTACAAGTACCAGTAGTAGTAACCACAAGTACCAGTAGTAGTAACTAAAAGTACCATTAGCAGTAACCAAAAGTACCAGTAGCAGTAACTAAAAGTACCATTAGCAGTAACTACAAGTACCAGTAGTAGTAACTACAATTACCAGTAGTAGTAACTAAAAGTACCATTAGCAGGAACTAAAAGTACCAGTAGTAGTAACCAAAAGTACTCGTAATAGTAACTAAAAGTACCAGTAGCAGTAACTAAAAGTAGCAGTAGCAGTAACTTAAAGTACCAGTAGCAGTAACCAAAAGTACCAGTAGCAGTAACCAAAAGTACCAGTAGTAGTAACCAAAAGTACCAGTAGTAGTGGTAACTAAAAGTACCAGCAGCAGTAACTAAAAGTACCAGTAACTAAAAGTACCAGTAGCAGTAACCAAAAGTACCAGTAGTAGTGACCAAAAGTACCAGTAGCAGTAACTAAAAGTACCAGCAGTAGTAACCAAAAGTACCAGCAGCATTAACTAAAAGTACCAGTAGTAGAAACTAAAAGTACCAGTAGCAGTAATTAAAAATACCAGTAGCAGTAACTAAAAGTACCATTAGCAGTAACCAAAAGTACCAATAGCAGTAACTAAAAGTACCAGCAGCAGTAACTAAAAGTACCAGAAGGAGTAACCAAAATGACTAGTAGTAGTAACTAAAAGTACCAGTAGGAGTAACCAAAAGTACCAGTAGCAGTAACCAAAAGTACCAATAGTACTAACTAAAAGTACCAGTAGTAGTAAATAAAAGTACCATTAGCAGTAACCAAAAGTACCAGTAGCAGTAACTACAAGTACCAGTAGTAGTAACTAAAAGTACCATTAGCAGTAACTACAAGTACCAGTAGTAGTAACCACAAGTACCAGTAGTAGTAACTAAAAGTACCATTAGCAGTAACCAAAAGTACCATTAGCAGTAACCAAAAGTACCAATAGCAGTAACTAAAAGTACCAGCAGCAGTAACTAAAAGTACCAGAAGGAGTAACCAAAATGACTAGTAGTAGTAACTAAAAGTACCAGTAGGAGTAACCAAAAGTACCAGTAGCAGTAACCAAAAGTACCAATAGTACTAACTAAAAGTACCAGTAGTAGTAAATAAAAGTACCATTAGCAGTAACCAAAAGTACCAGTAGCAGTAACTACAAGTACCAGTAGTAGTAACTAAAAGTACCATTAGCAGTAACTACAAGTACCAGTAGTAGTAACCACAAGTACCAGTAGTAGTAACTAAAAGTACCATTAGCAGTAACCAAAAGTACCAGTAGCAGTAACTAAAAGTACCATTAGCAGTAACTACAAGTACCAGTAGTAGTAACTACAATTACCAGTAGTAGTAACTAAAAGTACCATTAGCAGGAACTAAAAGTACCAGTAGTAGTAACCAAAAGTACTCGTAATAGTAACTAAAAGTACCAGTAGCAGTAACTAAAAGTAGCAGTAGCAGTAACTTAAAGTACCAGTAGCAGTAACCAAAAGTACCAGTAGCAGTAACCAAAAGTACCAGTAGTAGTAACCAAAAGTACCAGTAGTAGTGGTAACTAAAAGTACCAGCAGCAGTAACTAAAAGTACCAGTAACTAAAAGTACCAGTAGCAGTAACCAAAAGTACCAGTAGTAGTGACCAAAAGTACCAGTAGCAGTAACTAAAAGTACCAGCAGTAGTAACCAAAAGTACCAGTAGCAGTAACTAAAAGTACCAGCAGCAGTAACTGAAAATACCAGCAGCAGTAACTAAAAGTAGCAGTTGTAGTAACTAAAAGTACCAGTAGCAGTAACTAAAAGTACCAGTAGCAGTAACTGAAAATACCAGCAGCAGTAACTAAAAGTACCAGTAGTAGTAACTAAAAGTACCAGCAGCAGTAACTAAAAGTACCAGTAGCAGTAACTGAAAATACCAGCAGCAGTAACTAAAAGTACCAGTAACAGTAACTAAAAGTATGAGAAGCCGTAACCAAAAGTACCAGTAGCAGTAACTAAAAGTACCAGTAACAGTAACTAAAAGTACCAGTAGCTGTAACTAAAAGTACCAGTTGTAGTAACCAAAAGTACCAGTAGCAGTAACTAAAAGTACCAGTAGAAGTAACCAAAAGTACCAGTAGTAGTAACTAAAAGTACCAGTAGTAGTAACTAAAAGTACCAGTAGTAGTAACTAAAAGTACCAGTAGCAGTAACTAAAAGTACCAGTAACCAAAAGTACAAGTAGTAGTAACTAAAAGTACCAGTAGCAGTAACTAAAAGTACCAGTAGCAGTAACTGAAAATAACAGCAGCAGTAACTAAAAGTACCAGTAACCAAAAGTACCAGAAGCAGTAACTAAAAGTACCAGCAGTAGTAACTAACAGTACCAGTAGCAGTAACTGAAAGTACCAGCAGCAGTAACTAAAAGTACCAGTAACCAAAAGTACCAGTAGCAGTAACTAAAAGTACCAGTAACCAAAAGTACCAGTAGCAGTAACTAAAAGTACCAGCAGTAGTAACCAAAAGTACCAGTAGTAGTAACCAAAAGTACCAGTAGTAACCAAAAGTACCAGTAGCAGTAACTAAAAGTACCAGTAGCAGTAACCAAAAGTACCAGTAGCAGTAACTAAAAGTACCAGCAGTAGTAACCAAAAGTACCAGTAGCAGTAACTAAAAGTACCAGTAACAGTAACTAAAAGTACCAGCAGCAGTAACTAAAAGTACCAGGAGTAGTAACCAAATGTACCAGTAGCAGGAACTAAAAGTACCAGTAGCAGTAACTAAAAGTACCAGTAGAAGTAACCAAAAGTACCAGTAGCAGTAACTACAAGTACCAGTAGTATTAACTACAAGAACTAAGAGTAGTAACCAAAAGTACCAGTAGCAGTAACTAAAAGTATCAGTAGTAGTAACTAAAAGTACCAGTAGTAGTAACTAAAAGTACCAGCAGTAGTAACTAACAGTCCAGCAGTAGTAACTAAAAGTACCAGCAGCATTAACTAAAAGTACCAGAAGTAGTAACTAAAAGTACCAGTAGCAGTAATTAAAAATACCAGCAGCAGTAACTAAAAGTACCATTAGCAGTAACCAAAAGTACCAATAGTAGAAACTAAAAGTACCAGCAGCAGTAACTAAAAGTACCAGTAGTAGTAACCAAAATGATTAGTAGTAGTAACTAAAAGTACCAGTAGTAGTAACCAAAAGTACCAGTAGCAGTTACTAAAAGTATCAGCAGCAGTAACCAAAAGTACCAGTATTAGTAACCAAAAGTACCAGTAGCAGTAACTAAAAGTACCAGCAGCAGTAACTAAAAGTACCAGTAGTAGTAACCAAAATGATTAGTAGTAGTCACTAAAAGTACCAGTAGTAGTAACCAAAAGTACCAGTAGCAGTTACTAAAAGTATCAGCAGCAGTAACCAAAAGTACCAGTATTAGTAACCAAAAGTACCAGTAGCAGTAACTAAAAATACCAGTAGCAGTAACTAAAAGTACATGTAGCAGTAACTAAAAGTACCAGTAGTAGTAACCAAACGTACCAGTAGCAGTAACTAAAAATACCAGTAGCAGTAACTAAAAGTACCAGTAGCAGTAACTAAAAGTACCAGCAGCAGTAACCAAAAGTACCAGTAGTATTAACCAAAAGTACCATTAGCAGCAAATAAAAATACCAGTAGCAGAAACCAAAAGTACCAGTAGCAGTAACTAAAAATATCAGCAGCAGTAACTAAAAGTACTAGTAGCAGTAACCAAAAGTACCAGTAGCAGTAACTAAAAGTATCAGCAACAGTAACTAAAAGTACCAGTAGTATTAACCAAAAGTACCAGTAGCAGTAACTAAAAGTACCAGTCGTGACCAAAAGTACCAGTAGTAGTAACCAAAAGTACCAGTAGTAGTAACCAAAAGTACCAGTAACAGTAACTTAAAGTAGCAGTAGCAGTAACTAAAAGTGCCAGTAGCAGTAACTAAAAGTACCAGTAGTAGTAACTAAAAGTACCATTAGCAGTAACCAAAAGTACCAATAGTAGTAACTAAAAGTACCAGCAGCATTAACTAAAAGTACCAGTAGTAGTAACTAAAAGTACCAGTAGCAGTAATTAAAAATATCAGTAGCAGAAACTAAAAGTACCATTAGCAGTAACCAAAAGTACCAATAGCAGTAACTAAAAGTACCAGCAGCAGTAACTAAAAGTACCAGTAGCAGTAATTAAAGATACCAGTAGCAGTAAGTAAAAGTACCATTAGCAGTAACCAAAAGTACCAATAGTAGAAACTAAAAGCCCAGTAGCAGTAATTAAAAGTACCATTAGCAGTAACTAAAAGTACAGCAGCAGTAATTAAAAATACCAGTTGCAGTAAGTAAAAGTACCATTAGCAGTAACTAAAAGTACCATTAGCAGTAACCAAAAGTACCAATAGCAGTAACTAAAAGTACCAGCAGCAGTATCTAAAAGTACCAGCAATAGTAACCAAAAGTACCAGTAGCAGTAACCAAAAGTACCTAGGAGTAACAAAAAGTACCAGCAGCAGTAACTAAAAGTACCAGTAGCAGTAATTAAAAATACCAGTTGCAGTAAGTAAAAGTACCATTAGCAGTAACTAAAAGTACCAGTAGCAGTAATTAAAAATACCAGTTGCAGTAAGTAAAAGTACCATTAGCAGTAACCAAAAGTACCAATAGTAGAAACTAAAAGTACCAGCAGCAGTAACTAAAAGTACCAGTAGTAGTAACCAAAATGACTACTAGTAGTAGTAACTAAAAGTACCAGCAGCATTAACTAAAAGTACCAGTAGCAGTAATTAAAAATACCAGTTGCAGTAAGTAAAAGTACCATTAGCAGTAACTAAAAGTACCAGTAGCAGTAATTAAAAATACCAGTTGCAGTAAGTAAAAGTACCATTAGCAGTAACCAAAAGTACCAATAGTAGAAACTAAAAGTACCAGCAGCAGTAACTAAAAGTACCAGTAGTAGTAACCAAAATGACTACTAGTAGTAGTAACTAAAAGTACCAGCAGCATTAACTAAAAGTACCAGTAGTAGAAACTAAAAGTACCAGTAGCAGTAATTAAAAATACCAGTAGCAGTAACTAAAAGTACCATTAGCAGTAACCAAAAGTACCAATAGCAGTAACTAAAAGTACCAGCAGCAGTAACTAAAAGTACCAGAAGGAGTAACCAAAATGACTAGTAGTAGTAACTAAAAGTACCAGTAGGAGTAACCAAAAGTACCAGTAGCAGTAACCAAAAGTACCAATAGTACTAACTAAAAGTACCAGTAGTAGTAAATAAAAGTACCATTAGCAGTAACCAAAAGTACCAGTAGCAGTAACTACAAGTACCAGTAGTAGTAACTAAAAGTACCATTAGCAGTAACTACAAGTACCAGTAGTAGTAACCACAAGTACCAGTAGTAGTAACTAAAAGTACCATTAGCAGTAACCAAAAGTACCAGTAGCAGTAACTAAAAGTACCATTAGCAGTAACTACAAGTACCAGTAGTAGTAACTACAATTACCAGTAGTAGTAACTAAAAGTACCATTAGCAGGAACTAAAAGTACCAGTAGTAGTAACCAAAAGTACTCGTAATAGTAACTAAAAGTACCAGTAGCAGTAACTAAAAGTAGCAGTAGCAGTAACTTAAAGTACCAGTAGCAGTAACCAAAAGTACCAGTAGCAGTAACCAAAAGTACCAGTAGTAGTAACCAAAAGTACCAGTAGTAGTGGTAACTAAAAGTACCAGCAGCAGTAACTAAAAGTACCAGTAACTAAAAGTACCAGTAGCAGTAACCAAAAGTACCAGTAGTAGTGACCAAAAGTACCAGTAGCAGTAACTAAAAGTACCAGCAGTAGTAACCAAAAGTACCAGCAGCATTAACTAAAAGTACCAGTAGTAGAAACTAAAAGTACCAGTAGCAGTAATTAAAAATACCAGTAGCAGTAACTAAAAGTACCATTAGCAGTAACCAAAAGTACCAATAGCAGTAACTAAAAGTACCAGCAGCAGTAACTAAAAGTACCAGAAGGAGTAACCAAAATGACTAGTAGTAGTAACTAAAAGTACCAGTAGGAGTAACCAAAAGTACCAGTAGCAGTAACCAAAAGTACCAATAGTACTAACTAAAAGTACCAGTAGTAGTAAATAAAAGTACCATTAGCAGTAACCAAAAGTACCAGTAGCAGTAACTACAAGTACCAGTAGTAGTAACTAAAAGTACCATTAGCAGTAACTACAAGTACCAGTAGTAGTAACCACAAGTACCAGTAGTAGTAACTAAAAGTACCATTAGCAGTAACCAAAAGTACCATTAGCAGTAACCAAAAGTACCAATAGCAGTAACTAAAAGTACCAGCAGCAGTAACTAAAAGTACCAGAAGGAGTAACCAAAATGACTAGTAGTAGTAACTAAAAGTACCAGTAGGAGTAACCAAAAGTACCAGTAGCAGTAACCAAATGTACCAATAGTACTAACTAAAAGTACCAGTAGTAGTAAATAAAAGTACCATTAGCAGTAACCAAAAGTACCAGTAGCAGTAACTACAAGTACCAGTAGTAGTAACTAAAAGTACCATTAGCAGTAACTACAAGTACCAGTAGTAGTAACCACAAGTACCAGTAGTAGTAACTAAAAGTACCATTAGCAGTAACCAAAAGTACCAGTAGCAGTAACTAAAAGTACCATTAGCAGTAACTACAAGTACCAGTAGTAGTAACTACAATTACCAGTAGTAGTAACTAAAAGTACCATTAGCAGGAACTAAAAGTACCAGTAGTAGTAACCAAAAGTACTCGTAATAGTAACTAAAAGTACCAGTAGCAGTAACTAAAAGTAGCAGTAGCAGTAACTTAAAGTACCAGTAGCAGTAACCAAAAGTACCAGTAGCAGTAACCAAAAGTACCAGTAGTAGTAACCAAAAGTACCAGTAGTAGTGGTAACTAAAAGTACCAGCAGCAGTAACTAAAAGTACCAGTAACTAAAAGTACCAGTAGCAGTAACCAAAAGTACCAGTAGTAGTGACCAAAAGTACCAGTAGCAGTAACTAAAAGTACCAGCAGTAGTAACCAAAAGTACCAGTAGCAGTAACTAAAAGTACCAGCAGCAGTAACTGAAAATACCAGCAGCAGTAACTAAAAGTAGCAGTTGTAGTAACTAAAAGTACCAGTAGCAGTAACTAAAAGTACCAGTAGCAGTAACTGAAAATACCAGCAGCAGTAACTAAAAGTACCAGTAGTAGTAACTAAAAGTACCAGCAGCAGTAACTAAAAGTACCAGTAGCAGTAACTGAAAATACCAGCAGCAGTAACTAAAAGTACCAGTAACAGTAACTAAAAGTATGAGAAGCCGTAACCAAAAGTACCAGTAGCAGTAACTAAAAGTACCAGTAACAGTAACTAAAAGTACCAGTAGCTGTAACTAAAAGTACCAGTTGTAGTAACCAAAAGTACCAGTAGCAGTAACTAAAAGTACCAGTAGAAGTAACCAAAAGTACCAGTAGTAGTAACTAAAAGTACCAGTAGTAGTAACTAAAAGTACCAGTAGTAGTAACTAAAAGTACCAGTAGCAGTAACTAAAAGTACCAGTAACCAAAAGTACAAGTAGTAGTAACTAAAAGTACCAGTAGCAGTAACTAAAAGTACCAGTAGCAGTAACTGAAAATAACAGCAGCAGTAACTAAAAGTACCAGTAACCAAAAGTACCAGAAGCAGTAACTAAAAGTACCAGCAGTAGTAACTAACAGTACCAGTAGCAGTAACTGAAAGTACCAGCAGCAGTAACTAAAAGTACCAGTAACCAAAAGAACCAGTAGCAGTAACTAAAAGTACCAGTAACCAAAAGTACCAGTAGCAGTAACTAAAAGTACCAGCAGTAGTAACCAAAAGTACCAGTAGTAGTAACCAAAAGTACCAGTAGTAACCAAAAGTACCAGTAGCAGTAACTAAAAGTACCAGTAGCAGTAACCAAAAGTACCAGTAGCAGTAACTAAAAGTACCAGCAGTAGTAACCAAAAGTACCAGTAGCAGTAACTAAAAGTACCAGTAACAGTAACTAAAAGTACCAGCAGCAGTAACTAAAAGTACCAGGAGTAGTAACCAAATGTACCAGTAGCAGGAACTAAAAGTACCAGTAGCAGTAACTAAAAGTACCAGTAGAAGTAACCAAAAGTACCAGTAGTAGTAACTAAAAGTACCAGTAGCAGTAACCAAAAGTACCTAGGAGTAACAAAACGTACCAGTAGCAAGAACTAATAGTACCAGTAGAAGTAACCAAAAGTACCAGTAGCAGTAACTACAAGTACCAGTAGTATTAACTACAAGAACTAAGAGTAGTAACCAAAAGTACCAGTAGCAGTAACTAAAAGTATCAGTAGTAGTAACTAAAAGTACCAGTAGTAGTAACTAAAAGTACCAGCAGTAGTAACTAACAGTCCAGCAGTAGTAACTAAAAGTACCAGCAGCATTAACTAAAAGTACCAGAAGTAGTAACTAAAAGTACCAGTAGCAGTAATTAAAAATACCAGCAGCAGTAACTAAAAGTACCATTAGCAGTAACCAAAAGTACCAATAGTAGAAACTAAAAGTACCAGCAGCAGTAACTAAAAGTACCAGTAGTAGTAACCAAAATGATTAGTAGTAGTAACTAAAAGTACCAGTAGTAGTAACCAAAAGTACCAGTAGCAGTTACTAAAAGTATCAGCAGCAGTAACCAAAAGTACCAGTATTAGTAACCAAAAGTACCAGTAGCAGTAACTAAAAGTACCAGCAGCAGTAACTAAAAGTACCAGTAGTAGTAACCAAAATGATTAGTAGTAGTAACTAAAAGTACCAGTAGTAGTAACCAAAAGTACCAGTAGCAGTTACTAAAAGTATCAGCAGCAGTAACCAAAAGTACCAGTATTAGTAACCAAAAGTACCAGTAGCAGTAACTAAAAGTACCAGCAGCAGTAACCAAAAGTACCAGTGGTAGTAACCAAAAGTACCTGTAGCAGTAACTAAAAGTACCAGTAGCAGTAACTAAAAGTACCAGTAGTAGTAACCAAGAGTACCAGTAGCAGTAACTAAAAGTACCTGTAGCAGTCACTAAAAGTACCAGTAGCAGTAACTGAAAGTACCAGTAGCAGTAACTAAAAGTACCAGTAGCAGTAACTGAAAGTACCAGCAGCAGTAACTGAAAGTACCAGCAGCAGTAACTAAAAGTACCAGTAACCAAAAGTACCAGTAGCAGTAACTAACAGTACCAGCAGTAGTAACCAAAAGTACCAGTAGTAGTAACCAAAAGTACCAGTAGTAACCAAAAGTACCAGTAGCAGTAACTAAAAGTACCAGTAGCAGTAACTAAAAGTACCAGCAGCAGTAACTAAAAGTACCAGTAGTAGTAACCAAATGTACCAGTAGCAGTAACTAAAAGTACCAGTTGCAGTAACTAAAAGTACCAGTAGCAGTAACCAAAAGTACCAGTAGCAGTAACTAAAAGTACCAGTAGTAGTAACTACAAGTACCAGTAGTAGTAACCAAAATGACTAGTAGTAGTAACTAAAAGTACCAGTAGTAGTAACCAAAAGTACCAGTAGCAGTAACTAAAAGTATCAGCAGCAGTAACCAAAAGTACCAGTGTTAGTAACCAAAAGTACCAGTAGCAGTAACCAAAAGTACCAGTAGCAGTAACTAAAAGTACCAGTAGCAGTAACTAAAAGTACCAGTAGCAGTAACCAAAAGTACCAGTAGCAGTAACTAAAAGTACGAGTAGCAGTAACCAAAAGTATCAGTAGTAGTAACAAAAAGTACCAGTCGCAGTAACTAAAAGTACCAGTAGCAGTCACTAAAAGTACCAGCAGCAGTAACCAAAAGTACCAGTAACTAAAAGTACCAGTAGCAGTCACTAAAAGTACCAGTAACAGTAACTAAAAGTACGAGAAGCCGTAACCAAATGTACTAGTAGCAGTAACTAAAAGTACCAGTAACAGTAACTAAAAGTACGAGAAGCCGTAACCAAAAGTACCAGAAGCAGTAACTAAAAGTACCAGTAGTAGTAACTAAAAGTACCAGTAGCAGTAACTAAAAGTACCAGTAGCAGTAACCAAAAGTACCAGTAGCTGTAACTAAAAGTACCAGTAGTAGTAACCAAAAGTACCAGTAGTAGTTGTAACTAAAAGTACCAGTAGCAGTAACTAAAAGTACCAGTAGTAGTAACTAAAAGTACCAGTAGCAGTAACTAAAAGTACCAGTAGCAGTAACCAAAAGTACCAGTAGCAGTAACTAAAAGTACGAGTAGCAGTAACCAAAAGTATCAGTAGTAGTAACAAAAAGTACCAGTCGCAGTAACTAAAAGTACCAGTAGCAGTCACTAAAAGTACCAGCAGCAGTAACCAAAAGTACTAGTAGTAGTAACTAAAAGTACCAGTAGCATTAAGTAAAAGTACCAGTAGCAGTAACCAAAAGTATCAGTAGTAGTAACAAAAAGTACCAGTCGCAGTAACTAAAAGTACCAGTAGCAGTAACTAAAAGTACCAGTAGAAGTAACCAAAAGTACCAGTAGTAGTAGTAACTAAAAGTACCAGTAGTAGTAACTAAAAGTACCAGTAGTAGTAACTTAAAGTAGCAGTAGCAGAAACTAAAAGTGCCAGTAGAAGTAACTAAAAGTACCAGTAGCAGTAACTAAAAGTACCAGTAACCAAAAGTACCAGTAGTAGTAACTAAAAGTACCAGCAGTAGTAACCAAAAGTACCAGTAGCAGTAACTAAAAGTACCAGTAACAATAACTAAAAGTACCAGCAGCAGTAACTAAAAGTACCAGGAGTAGTAACCAAATGTACCAGTAGCAGGAACTAAAAGTACCAGTAGCAGTAACTAAAAGTACCAGTAGAAGTAACCAAAAGTACCAGTAGTAGTAACTAAAAGTACCAGTAGCAGTAACTAAAAGTACCTAGGAGTAACAAAACATACCAGTAGCAAGAACTAATAGTACCAGTAGTAGAAACCAAAAGTACCAGTAGCAGTTACTAAAAGTATCAGCAGCAGTAACCAAAAGTACCAGTATTAGTAACCAAAAGTACCAGTAGCAGTAACTAAAAGTACCAGCAGCAGTAACTAAAAGTACCAGTAGTAGTAACCAAAATGATTAGTAGTAGTAACTAAAAGTACCAGTAGTAGTAACCAAAAGTACCAGTAGCAGTTACTAAAAGTATCAGCAGCAGTAACCAAAAGTACCAGTATTAGTAACCAAAAGTACCAGTAGCAGTAACTAAAAGTACCAGCAGCAGTAACCAAAAGTACCAGTGGTAGTAACCAAAAGTACCTGTAGCAGTAACTAAAAGTACCAGTAGCAGTAACTAAAAGTACCAGTAGTAGTAACCAAAAGTACCAGTAGCAGTAACTAAAAGTACCTGTAGCAGTCACTAAAAGTACCAGTAGCAGTAACTGAAAGTACCAGTAGCAGTAACTAAAAGTACCAGTAGCAGTAACTGAAAGTACCAGCAGCAGTAACTGAAAGTACCAGCAGCAGTAACTAAAAGTACCAGTAACCAAAAGTACCAGTAGCAGTAACTAACAGTACCAGCAGTAGTAACCAAAAGTACCAGTAGTAGTAACCAAAAGTACCAGTAGTAACCAAAAGTACCAGTAGCAGTAACTAAAAGTACCAGTAGCAGTTACTAAAAGTACCAGCAGCAGTAACTAAAAGTACCAGTAGTAGTAACCAAATGTACCAGTAGCAGTAACTAAAAGTACCAGTAGCAGTAACTAAAAGTACCAGTAGCAGTAACCAAAAGTACCAGTAGCAGTAACTAAAAGTACCAGTAGTAGTAACTACAAGTACCAGTAGTAGTAACCAAAATGACTAGTAGTAGTAACTAAAAGTACCAGTAGTAGTAACCAAAAGTACCAGTAGCAGTAACTGAAAGTATCAGCAGCAGTAACCAAAAGTACCAGTATTAGTAACCAAAAGTACCAGTAGCAGTAACCAAAAGTACCAGTAGCAGTAACTAAAAGTACCAGTAGCAGTAACTAAAAGTACCAGTAGCAGTAACCAAAAGTACCAGTAGCAGTAACTAAAAGTACGAGTAGCAGTAACCAAAAGTATCAGTAGTAGTAACAAAAAGTACCAGTCGCAGTAACTAAAAGTACCAGTAGCAGTCACTAAAAGTACCAGCAGCAGTAACCAAAAGTACCAGTAACTAAAAGTACCAGTAGCAGTCACTAAAAGTACCAGTAACAGTAACTAAAAGTACGAGAAGCCGTAACCAAAAGTACCAGTAGCAGTAACTAAAAGTACCAGTAACAGTAACTAAAAGTACGAGAAGCCGTAACCAAAAGTACCAGTAGCAGTAACTAAAAGTAACAGTAGCTGTAACTAAAAGTACCAGTAGTAGTAACCAAAAGTACCAGTAGTAGTTGTAACTAAAAGTACCAGCAGCAGTAACCAAAAGTACTAGTAGTAGTAACTAAAAGTACCAGTAGCATTAAGTAAAAGTACCAGTAGCAGTAACCAAAAGTATCAGTAGTAGTAACAAAAAGTACCAGTCGCAGTAACTAAAAGTACCAGTAGCAGTAACTAAAAGTACCAGTAGAAGTAACCAAAAGTACCAGTAGTAGTAGTAACTAAAAGTACCAGTAGTAGTAACTAAAAGTACCAGTAGTAGTAACTTAAAGTAGCAGTAGCAGAAACTAAAAGTGCCAGTAGAAGTAACTAAAAGTACCAGTAGCAGTAACTAAAAGTACCAGTAACCAAAAGTACCAGTAGTAGTAACTAAAAGTACCAGCAGTAGTAACCAAAAGTACCAGTAGCAGTAACTAAAAGTACCAGTAACAATAACTAAAAGTACCAGCAGCAGTAACTAAAAGTACCAGGAGTAGTAACCAAATGTACCAGTAGCAGGAACTAAAAGTACCAGTAGCAGTAACTAAAAGTACCAGTAGAAGTAACCAAAAGTACCAGTAGTAGTAACTAAAAGTACCAGTAGCAGTAACTAAAAGTACCTAGGAGTAACAAAACATACCAGTAGCAAGAACTAATAGTACCAGTAGTAGAAACCAAAAGTACCAGTAGCAGTTACTAAAAGTATCAGCAGCAGTAACCAAAAGTACCAGTATTAGTAACCAAAAGTACCAGTAGCAGTAACTAAAAGTACCAGCAGCAGTAACTAAAAGTACCAGTAGTAGTAACCAAAATGATTAGTAGTAGTAACTAAAAGTACCAGTAGTAGTAACCAAAAGTACCAGTAGCAGTTACTAAAAGTATCAGCAGCAGTAACCAAAAGTACCAGTATTAGTAACCAAAAGTACCAGTAGCAGTAACTAAAAGTACCAGCAGCAGTAACCAAAAGTACCAGTGGTAGTAACCAAAAGTACCTGTAGCAGTAACTAAAAGTACCAGTAGCAGTAACTAAAAGTACCAGTAGTAGTAACCAAAAGTACCAGTAGCAGTAACTAAAAGTACCTGTAGCAGTCACTAAAAGTACCAGTAGCAGTAACTGAAAGTACCAGTAGCAGTAACTAAAAGTACCAGTAGCAGTAACTGAAAGTACCAGCAGCAGTAACTGAAAGTACCAGCAGCAGTAACTAAAAGTACCAGTAACCAAAAGTACCAGTAGCAGTAACTAACAGTACCAGCAGTAGTAACCAAAAGTACCAGTAGTAGTAACCAAAAGTACCAGTAGTAACCAAAAGTACCAGTAGCAGTAACTAAAAGTACCAGTAGCAGTTACTAAAAGTACCAGCAGCAGTAACTAAAAGTACCAGTAGTAGTAACCAAATGTACCAGTAGCAGTAACTAAAAGTACCAGTAGCAGTAACTAAAAGTACCAGTAGCAGTAACCAAAAGTACCAGTAGCAGTAACTAAAAGTACCAGTAGTAGTAACTACAAGTACCAGTAGTAGTAACCAAAATGACTAGTAGTAGTAACTAAAAGTACCAGTAGTAGTAACCAAAAGTACCAGTAGCAGTAACTGAAAGTATCAGCAGCAGTAACCAAAAGTACCAGTATTAGTAACCAAAAGTACCAGTAGCAGTAACCAAAAGTACCAGTAGCAGTAACTAAAAGTACCAGTAGCAGTAACTAAAAGTACCAGTAGCAGTAACCAAAAGTACCAGTAGCAGTAACTAAAAGTACGAGTAGCAGTAACCAAAAGTATCAGTAGTAGTAACAAAAAGTACCAGTCGCAGTAACTAAAAGTACCAGTAGCAGTCACTAAAAGTACCAGCAGCAGTAACCAAAAGTACCAGTAACTAAAAGTACCAGTAGCAGTCACTAAAAGTACCAGTAACAG
This sequence comes from Anarhichas minor, assembly GCF_050575085.1. Classification (NCBI taxonomy): domain Eukaryota; kingdom Metazoa; phylum Chordata; class Actinopteri; order Perciformes; family Anarhichadidae; genus Anarhichas; species Anarhichas minor. The sequence continues at coordinate 119,052 of NW_027466539.1, read as the reverse complement.
TAACTAAAAGTACGAGAAGCCGTAACCAAAAGTACCAGTAGCAGTAACTAAAAGTACCAGTAACAGTAACTAAAAGTACGAGAAGCCGTAACCAAAAGTACCAGTAGCAGTAACTAAAAGTAACAGTAGCTGTAACTAAAAGTACCAGTAGTAGTAACCAAAAGTACCAGTAGTAGTTGTAACTAAAAGTACCAGTAGCAGTAACTAAAAGTACCAGTAGTAGTAACTAAAAGTACCAGCAGCAGTAACTAAAATTACCAGTAGCAGCAACCAAAAATACCAGTAGTAGTAACTTAAAGTAGCAGTAGCAGTAACTAAAAGTGCCAGTAGAAGTAACTAAAAGTACCAGTAGCAGTAACTAAAAGTACCAGTAACCAAAAGTACCAGTAGTAGTAACTAAAAGTACCAGTAGCAGTCACTAAAAGTACCAGTAGCAGTAACCAAAAGTACCAGTAGCAGTAACTAAAAGTACCAGTAGCAGTAACTAAAAGTACCAGTAGCAGTAACCAAAAGTACCAGTAGCAGTAACTAAAAGTACGAGTAGCAGTAACCAAAAGTATCAGTAGTAGTAACAAAAAGTACCAGTCGCAGTAACTAAAAGTACCAGTAGCAGTCACTAAAAGTACCAGCAGCAGTAACCAAAAGTACCAGTAACTAAAAGTACCAGTAGCAGTCACTAAAAGTACCAGTAACAGTAACTAAAAGTACGAGAAGCCGTAACCAAAAGTACCAGTAGCAGTAACTAAAAGTACCAGTAACAGTAACTAAAAGTACGAGAAGCCGTAACCAAAAGTACCAGTAGCAGTAACTAAAAGTCACAGTAGCTGTAACTAAAAGTACCAGTAGTAGTAACCAAAAGTACCAGTAGTAGTTGTAACTAAAAGTACCAGTAGCAGTAACTAAAAGTACCAGTAGTAGTAACTAAAAGTACCAGCAGCAGTAACTAAAATTACCAGTAGCAGCAACCAAAAATACCAGTAGTAGTAACTTAAAGTAGCAGTAGCAGTAACTAAAAGTGCCAGTAGAAGTAACTAAAAGTACCAGTAACCAAAAGTACCAGTAGTAGTAACTAAAAGTACCAGTAGCAGTCACTAAAAGTACCAGTAGCAGTAACCAAAAGTACCAGTAGCAGTAACTAAAAGTACCAGTAGCAGTAACTAAAAGTACCAGTAGCAGTAACCAAAAGTACCAGTAGCAGTAACTAAAAGTACGAGTAGCAGTAACCAAAAGTATCAGTAGTAGTAACAAAAAGTACCAGTCGCAGTAACTAAAAGTACCAGTAGCAGTCACTAAAAGTACCAGCAGCAGTAACCAAAAGTACCAGTAACTAAAAGTACCAGTAGCAGTCACTAAAAGTACCAGTAACAGTAACTACAAGTACGAGAAGCCGTAACCAAAAGTACCAGTAGCAGTAACTAAAAGTACCAGTAACAGTAACTAAAAGTACGAGAAGCCGTAACCAAAAGTACCAGTAGCAGTAACTAAAAGTAACAGTAGCTGTAACTAAAAGTACCAGTAGTAGTAACCAAAAGTACCAGTAGTAGTTGTAACTAAAAGTACCAGTAGCAGTAACTAAAAGTACCAGTAGTAGTAACTAAAAGTACCAGCAGCAGTAACTAAAATTACCAGTAGCAGCAACCAAAAATACCAGTAGTAGTAACTTAAAGTAGCAGTAGCAGTAACTAAAAGTGCCAGTAGAAGTAACTAAAAGTACCAGTAGCAGTAACTAAAAGTACCAGTAACCAAAAGTACCAGTAGTAGTAACTAAAAGTACCAGTAGCAGTCACTAAAAGTACCAGTAGCAATAACTGAAAGTACCAGTAGCAGTAACTAAAAGTACCAGTAGCAGTAACTAAAAGTACCAGTAGAAGTAACCAAAAGTACCAGTAGTAGTAGTAACTAAAAGTACCAGTAGTAGTAACTAAAATTACCAGTAGTAGTAACTTAAAGTAGCAGTAGCAGAAACTAAAAGTGCCAGTAGCAGTAACTGAAAATACCAGCAGCAGTAACTAAAAGTACCAGTAACCAAAAGTACCAGTAGCAGTAACTAAAAGTACCAGTAACAGTAACTAAAAGTACGAGAAGCCGTAACCAAAAGTACCAGTAGCAGTAACTAAAAGTACGAGAAGCCGTAACCAAAAGTACCAGTAGCAGTAACTAAAAGTAACAGTAGCTGTAACTAAAAGTACCAGTAGTAGTAACCAAAAGTACCAGTAGTAGTTGTAACTAAAAGTACCAGTAGCAGTAACTAAAAGTACCAGTAGTAGTAACTAAAAGTACCAGCAGCAGTAACTAAAATTACCAGTAGCAGCAACCAAAAATACCAGTAGTAGTAACTTAAAGTAGCAGTAGTAGTAACTAAAAGTGCCAGTAGAAGTAACTAAAAGTACCAGTAGCAGTAACTAAAAGTACCAGTAACCAAAAGTACCAGTAGTAGTAACTAAAAGTACCAGTAGCAGTCACTAAAAGTACCAGTAGCAGTAACCAAAAGTACCAGTAGCAGTAACTAAAAGTACCAGTAGCAGTAACTAAAAGTACCAGTAGCAGTAACCAAAAGTACCAGTAGCAGTAACTAAAAGTACGAGTAGCAGTAACCAAAAGTATCAGTAGTAGTAACAAAAAGTACCAGTCGCAGTAACTAAAAGTACCAGTAGCAGTCACTAAAAGTACCAGCAGCAGTAACCAAAAGTACCAGTAACTAAAAGTACCAGTAGCAGTCACTAAAAGTACCAGTAACAGTAACTAAAAGTACGAGAAGCCGTAACCAAAAGTACCAGTAGCAGTAACTAAAAGTACCAGTAACAGTAACTAAAAGTACGAGAAGCCGTAACCAAAAGTACCAGTAGCAGTAACTAAAAGTAACAGTAGCTGTAACTAAAAGTACCAGTAGTAGTAACCAAAAGTACCAGTAGTAGTTGTAACTAAAAGTACCAGTAGCAGTAACTAAAAGTACCAGTAGTAGTAACTAAAAGTACCAGCAGCAGTAACTAAAATTACCAGTAGCAGCAACCAAAAATACCAGTAGTAGTAACTTAAAGTAGCAGTAGCAGTAACTAAAAGTGCCAGTAGAAGTAACTAAAAGTACCAGTAACCAAAAGTACCAGTAGTAGTAACTAAAAGTACCAGTAGCAGTCACTAAAAGTACCAGTAGCAGTAACCAAAAGTACCAGTAGCAGTAACTAAAAGTACCAGTAGCAGTAACTAAAAGTACCAGTAGCAGTAACCAAAAGTACCAGTAGCAGTAACTAAAAGTACGAGTAGCAGTAACCAAAAGTATCAGTAGTAGTAACAAAAAGTACCAGTCGCAGTAACTAAAAGTACCAGTAGCAGTCACTAAAAGTACCAGCAGCAGTAACCAAAAGTACCAGTAACTAAAAGTACCAGTAGCAGTCACTAAAAGTACCAGTAACAGTAACTAAAAGTACGAGAAGCCGTAACCAAAAGTACCAGTAGCAGTAACTAAAAGTACCAGTAACAGTAACTAAAAGTACGAGAAGCCGTAACCAAAAGTACCAGTAGCAGTAACTAAAAGTAACAGTAGCTGTAACTAAAAGTACCAGTAGTAGTAACCAAAAGTACCAGTAGTAGTTGTAACTAAAAGTACCAGTAGCAGTAACTAAAAGTACCAGTAGTAGTAACTAAAAGTACCAGCAGCAGTAACTAAAATTACCAGTAGCAGCAACCAAAAATACCAGTAGTAGTAACTTAAAGTAGCAGTAGCAGTAACTAAAAGTGCCAGTAGAAGTAACTAAAAGTACCAGTAACCAAAAGTACCAGTAGTAGTAACTAAAAGTACCAGTAGCAGTCACTAAAAGTACCAGTAGCAGTAACCAAAAGTACCAGTAGCAGTAACTAAAAGTACCAGTAGCAGTAACTAAAAGTACCAGTAGCAGTAACCAAAAGTACCAGTAGCAGTAACTAAAAGTACGAGTAGCAGTAACCAAAAGTATCAGTAGTAGTAACAAAAAGTACCAGTCGCAGTAACTAAAAGTACCAGTAGCAGTCACTAAAAGTACCAGCAGCAGTAACCAAAAGTACCAGTAACTAAAAGTACCAGTAGCAGTCACTAAAAGTACCAGTAACAGTAACTACAAGTACGAGAAGCCGTAACCAAAAGTACCAGTAGCAGTAACTAAAAGTACCAGTAACAGTAACTAAAAGTACGAGAAGCCGTAACCAAAAGTACCAGTAGCAGTAACTAAAAGTAACAGTAGCTGTAACTAAAAGTACCAGTAGTAGTAACCAAAAGTACCAGTAGTAGTTGTAACTAAAAGTACCAGTAGCAGTAACTAAAAGTACCAGTAGTAGTAACTAAAAGTACCAGCAGCAGTAACTAAAATTACCAGTAGCAGCAACCAAAAATACCAGTAGTAGTAACTTAAAGTAGCAGTAGCAGTAACTAAAAGTACCAGTAACTAAAAGTACCAGTAGCAGTAACCAAAAGTACCAGTAGTAGTGACCAAAAGTACCAGTAGCAGTAACTAAAAGTACCAGCAGTAGTAACCAAAAGTACCAGCAGCATTAACTAAAAGTACCAGTAGTAGAAACTAAAAGTACCAGTAGCAGTAATTAAAAATACCAGTAGCAGTAACTAAAAGTACCATTAGCAGTAACCAAAAGTACCAATAGCAGTAACTAAAAGTACCAGCAGCAGTAACTAAAAGTACCAGAAGGAGTAACCAAAATGACTAGTAGTAGTAACTAAAAGTACCAGTAGGAGTAACCAAAAGTACCAGTAGCAGTAACCAAAAGTACCAATAGTACTAACTAAAAGTACCAGTAGTAGTAACTAAAAGTACCATTAGCAGTAACCAAAAGTACCATTAGCAGTAACCAAAAGTACCAATAGCAGTAACTAAAAGTACCAGCAGCAGTAACTAAAAGTACCAGAAGGAGTAACCAAAATGACTAGTAGTAGTAACTAAAAGTACCAGTAGGAGTAACCAAAAGTACCAGTAGCAGTAACCAAAAGTACCAATAGTACTAACTAAAAGTACCAGTAGTAGTAAATAAAAGTACCATTAGCAGTAACCAAAAGTACCAGTAGCAGTAACTACAAGTACCAGTAGTAGTAACTAAAAGTACCATTAGCAGTAACTACAAGTACCAGTAGTAGTAACCACAAGTACCAGTAGTAGTAACTAAAAGTACCATTAGCAGTAACCAAAAGTACCAGTAGCAGTAACTAAAAGTACCATTAGCAGTAACTACAAGTACCAGTAGTAGTAACTACAATTACCAGTAGTAGTAACTAAAAGTACCATTAGCAGGAACTAAAAGTACCAGTAGTAGTAACCAAAAGTACTCGTAATAGTAACTAAAAGTACCAGTAGCAGTAACTAAAAGTAGCAGTAGCAGTAACTTAAAGTACCAGTAGCAGTAACCAAAAGTACCAGTAGCAGTAACCAAAAGTACCAGTAGTAGTAACCAAAAGTACCAGTAGTAGTGGTAACTAAAAGTACCAGCAGCAGTAACTAAAAGTACCAGTAACTAAAAGTACCAGTAGCAGTAACCAAAAGTACCAGTAGTAGTGACCAAAAGTACCAGTAGCAGTAACTAAAAGTACCAGCAGTAGTAACCAAAAGTACCAGTAGCAGTAACTAAAAGTACCAGCAGCAGTAACTGAAAATACCAGCAGCAGTAACTAAAAGTAGCAGTTGTAGTAACTAAAAGTACCAGTAGCAGTAACTAAAAGTACCAGTAGCAGTAACTGAAAATACCAGCAGCAGTAACTAAAAGTACCAGTAGTAGTAACTAAAAGTACCAGCAGCAGTAACTAAAAGTACCAGTAGCAGTAACTGAAAATACCAGCAGCAGTAACTAAAAGTACCAGTAACAGTAACTAAAAGTATGAGAAGCCGTAACCAAAAGTACCAGTAGCAGTAACTAAAAGTACCAGTAACAGTAACTAAAAGTACCAGTAGCTGTAACTAAAAGTACCAGTTGTAGTAACCAAAAGTACCAGTAGCAGTAACTAAAAGTACCAGTAGAAGTAACCAAAAGTACCAGTAGTAGTAACTAAAAGTACCAGTAGTAGTAACTAAAAGTACCAGTAGTAGTAACTAAAAGTACCAGTAGCAGTAACTAAAAGTACCAGTAACCAAAAGTACAAGTAGTAGTAACTAAAAGTACCAGTAGCAGTAACTAAAAGTACCAGTAGCAGTAACTGAAAATAACAGCAGCAGTAACTAAAAGTACCAGTAACCAAAAGTACCAGAAGCAGTAACTAAAAGTACCAGCAGTAGTAACTAACAGTACCAGTAGCAGTAACTGAAAGTACCAGCAGCAGTAACTAAAAGTACCAGTAACCAAAAGTACCAGTAGCAGTAACTAAAAGTACCAGTAACCAAAAGTACCAGTAGCAGTAACTAAAAGTACCAGCAGTAGTAACCAAAAGTACCAGTAGTAGTAACCAAAAGTACCAGTAGTAACCAAAAGTACCAGTAGCAGTAACTAAAAGTACCAGTAGCAGTAACCAAAAGTACCAGTAGCAGTAACTAAAAGTACCAGCAGTAGTAACCAAAAGTACCAGTAGCAGTAACTAAAAGTACCAGTAACAGTAACTAAAAGTACCAGCAGCAGTAACTAAAAGTACCAGGAGTAGTAACCAAATGTACCAGTAGCAGGAACTAAAAGTACCAGTAGCAGTAACTAAAAGTACCAGTAGAAGTAACCAAAAGTACCAGTAGTAGTAACTAAAAGTACCAGTAGCAGTAACCAAAAGTACCTAGGAGTAACAAAACGTACCAGTAGCAAGAACTAATAGTACCAGTAGAAGTAACCAAAAGTACCAGTAGCAGTAACTACAAGTACCAGTAGTATTAACTACAAGAACTAAGAGTAGTAACCAAAAGTACCAGTAGCAGTAACTAAAAGTATCAGTAGTAGTAACTAAAAGTACCAGTAGTAGTAACTAAAAGTACCAGCAGTAGTAACTAACAGTCCAGCAGTAGTAACTAAAAGTACCAGCAGCATTAACTAAAAGTACCAGAAGTAGTAACTAAAAGTACCAGTAGCAGTAATTAAAAATACCAGCAGCAGTAACTAAAAGTACCATTAGCAGTAACCAAAAGTACCAATAGTAGAAACTAAAAGTACCAGCAGCAGTAACTAAAAGTACCAGTAGTAGTAACCAAAATGATTAGTAGTAGTAACTAAAAGTACCAGTAGTAGTAACCAAAAGTACCAGTAGCAGTTACTAAAAGTATCAGCAGCAGTAACCAAAAGTACCAGTATTAGTAACCAAAAGTACCAGTAGCAGTAACTAAAAGTACCAGCAGCAGTAACTAAAAGTACCAGTAGTAGTAACCAAAATGATTAGTAGTAGTAACTAAAAGTACCAGTAGTAGTAACCAAAAGTACCAGTAGCAGTTACTAAAAGTATCAGCAGCAGTAACCAAAAGTACCAGTATTAGTAACCAAAAGTACCAGTAGCAGTAACTAAAAGTACCAGCAGCAGTAACCAAAAGTACCAGTGGTAGTAACCAAAAGTACCTGTAGCAGTAACTAAAAGTACCAGTAGCAGTAACTAAAAGTACCAGTAGTAGTAACCAAAAGTACCAGTAGCAGTAACTAAAAGTACCTGTAGCAGTCACTAAAAGTACCAGTAGCAGTAACTGAAAGTACCAGTAGCAGTAACTAAAAGTACCAGTAGCAGTAACTGAAAGTACCAGCAGCAGTAACTGAAAGTACCAGCAGCAGTAACTAAAAGTACCAGTAACCAAAAGTACCAGTAGCAGTAACTAACAGTACCAGCAGTAGTAACCAAAAGTACCAGTAGTAGTAACCAAAAGTACCAGTAGTAACCAAAAGTACCAGTAGCAGTAACTAAAAGTACCAGTAGCAGTAACTAAAAGTACCAGCAGCAGTAACTAAAAGTACCAGTAGTAGTAACCAAATGTACCAGTAGCAGTAACTAAAAGTACCAGTTGCAGTAACTAAAAGTACCAGTAGCAGTAACCAAAAGTACCAGTAGCAGTAACTAAAAGTACCAGTAGTAGTAACTACAAGTACCAGTAGTAGTAACCAAAATGACTAGTAGTAGTAACTAAAAGTACCAGTAGAAGTAACCAAAAGTACCAGTAGCAGTAACTAAAAGTATCAGCAGCAGTAACCAAAAGTACCAGTGTTAGTAACCAAAAGTACCAGTAGCAGTAACCAAAAGTACCAGTAGCAGTAACTAAAAGTACCAGTAGCAGTAACTAAAAGTACCAGTAGCAGTAACCAAAAGTACCAGTAGCAGTAACTAAAAGTACGAGTAGCAGTAACCAAAAGTATCAGTAGTAGTAACAAAAAGTACCAGTCGCAGTAACTAAAAGTACCAGTAGCAGTCACTAAAAGTACCAGCAGCAGTAACCAAAAGTACCAGTAACTAAAAGTACCAGTAGCAGTCACTAAAAGTACCAGTAACAGTAACTAAAAGTACGAGAAGCCGTAACCAAATGTACCAGTAGCAGTAACTAAAAGTACCAGTAACAGTAACTAAAAGTACGAGAAGCCGTAACCAAAAGTACCAGAAGCAGTAACTAAAAGTACCAGTAGTAGTAACTAAAAGTACCAGTAGCAGTAACTAAAAGTACCAGTAGCAGTAACCAAAAGTACCAGTAGCTGTAACTAAAAGTACCAGTAGTAGTAACCAAAAGTACCAGTAGTAGTTGTAACTAAAAGTACCAGTAGCAGTAACTAAAAGTACCAGTAGTAGTAACTAAAAGTACCAGTAGCAGTAACTAAAAGTACCAGTAGCAGTAACCAAAAGTACCAGTAGCAGTAACTAAAAGTACGAGTAGCAGTAACCAAAAGTATCAGTAGTAGTAACAAAAAGTACCAGTCGCAGTAACTAAAAGTACCAGTAGCAGTCACTAAAAGTACCAGCAGCAGTAACCAAAAGTACTAGTAGTAGTAACTAAAAGTACCAGTAGCATTAAGTAAAAGTACCAGTAGCAGTAACCAAAAGTATCAGTAGTAGTAACAAAAAGTACCAGTCGCAGTAACTAAAAGTACCAGTAGCAGTAACTAAAAGTACCAGTAGAAGTAACCAAAAGTACCAGTAGTAGTAGTAACTAAAAGTACCAGTAGTAGTAACTAAAAGTACCAGTAGTAGTAACTTAAAGTAGCAGTAGCAGAAACTAAAAGTGCCAGTAGAAGTAACTAAAAGTACCAGTAGCAGTAACTAAAAGTACCAGTAACCAAAAGTACCAGTAGTAGTAACTAAAAGTACCAGCAGTAGTAACCAAAAGTACCAGTAGCAGTAACTAAAAGTACCAGTAACAATAACTAAAAGTACCAGCAGCAGTAACTAAAAGTACCAGGAGTAGTAACCAAATGTACCAGTAGCAGGAACTAAAAGTACCAGTAGCAGTAACTAAAAGTACCAGTAGAAGTAACCAAAAGTACCAGTAGTAGTAACTAAAAGTACCAGTAGCAGTAACTAAAAGTACCTAGGAGTAACAAAACATACCAGTAGCAAGAACTAATAGTACCAGTAGTAGAAACCAAAAGTACCAGTAGCAGTTACTAAAAGTATCAGCAGCAGTAACCAAAAGTACCAGTATTAGTAACCAAAAGTACCAGTAGCAGTAACTAAAAGTACCAGCAGCAGTAACTAAAAGTACCAGTAGTAGTAACCAAAATGATTAGTAGTAGTAACTAAAAGTACCAGTAGTAGTAACCAAAAGTACCAGTAGCAGTTACTAAAAGTATCAGCAGCAGTAACCAAAAGTACCAGTATTAGTAACCAAAAGTACCAGTAGCAGTAACTAAAAGTACCAGCAGCAGTAACCAAAAGTACCAGTGGTAGTAACCAAAAGTACCTGTAGCAGTAACTAAAAGTACCAGTAGCAGTAACTAAAAGTACCAGTAGTAGTAACCAAAAGTACCAGTAGCAGTAACTAAAAGTACCTGTAGCAGTCACTAAAAGTACCAGTAGCAGTAACTGAAAGTACCAGTAGCAGTAACTAAAAGTACCAGTAGCAGTAACTGAAAGTACCAGCAGCAGTAACTGAAAGTACCAGCAGCAGTAACTAAAAGTACCAGTAACCAAAAGTACCAGTAGCAGTAACTAACAGTACCAGCAGTAGTAACCAAAAGTACCAGTAGTAGTAACCAAAAGTACCAGTAGTAACCAAAAGTACCAGTAGCAGTAACTAAAAGTACCAGTAGCAGTTACTAAAAGTACCAGCAGCAGTAACTAAAAGTACCAGTAGTAGTAACCAAATGTACCAGTAGCAGTAACTAAAAGTACCAGTAGCAGTAACTAAAAGTACCAGTAGCAGTAACCAAAAGTACCAGTAGCAGTAACTAAAAGTACCAGTAGTAGTAACTACAAGTACCAGTAGTAGTAACCAAAATGACTAGTAGTAGTAACTAAAAGTACCAGTAGTAGTAACCAAAAGTACCAGTAGCAGTAACTGAAAGTATCAGCAGCAGTAACCAAAAGTACCAGTATTAGTAACCAAAAGTACCAGTAGCAGTAACCAAAAGTACCAGTAGCAGTAACTAAAAGTACCAGTAGCAGTAACTAAAAGTACCAGTAGCAGTAACCAAAAGTACCAGTAGCAGTAACTAAAAGTACGAGTAGCAGTAACCAAAAGTATCAGTAGTAGTAACAAAAAGTACCAGTCGCAGTAACTAAAAGTACCAGTAGCAGTCACTAAAAGTACCAGCAGCAGTAACCAAAAGTACCAGTAACTAAAAGTACCAGTAGCAGTCACTAAAAGTACCAGTAACAGTAACTAAAAGTACGAGAAGCCGTAACCAAAAGTACCAGTAGCAGTAACTAAAAGTACCAGTAACAGTAACTAAAAGTACGAGAAGCCGTAACCAAAAGTACCAGTAGCAGTAACTAAAAGTAACAGTAGCTGTAACTAAAAGTACCAGTAGTAGTAACCAAAAGTACCAGTAGTAGTTGTAACTAAAAGTACCAGTAGCAGTAACTAAAAGTACCAGTAGTAGTAACTAAAAGTACCAGCAGCAGTAACTAAAATTACCAGTAGCAGCAACCAAAAATACCAGTAGTAGTAACTTAAAGTAGCAGTAGCAGTAACTAAAAGTGCCAGTAGAAGTAACTAAAAGTACCAGTAGCAGTAACTAAAAGTACCAGTAACCAAAAGTACCAGTAGTAGTAACTAAAAGTACCAGTAGCAGTCACTAAAAGTACCAGTAGCAGTAACCAAAAGTACCAGTAGCAGTAACTAAAAGTACCAGTAGCAGTAACTAAAAGTACCAGTAGCAGTAACCAAAAGTACCAGTAGCAGTAACTAAAAGTACGAGTAGCAGTAACCAAAAGTATCAGTAGTAGTAACAAAAAGTACCAGTCGCAGTAACTAAAAGTACCAGTAGCAGTCACTAAAAGTACCAGCAGCAGTAACCAAAAGTACCAGTAACTAAAAGTACCAGTAGCAGTCACTAAAAGTACCAGTAACAGTAACTAAAAGTACGAGAAGCCGTAACCAAAAGTACCAGTAGCAGTAACTAAAAGTACCAGTAACAGTAACTAAAAGTACGAGAAGCCGTAACCAAAAGTACCAGTAGCAGTAACTAAAAGTAACAGTAGCTGTAACTAAAAGTACCAGTAGTAGTAACCAAAAGTACCAGTAGTAGTTGTAACTAAAAGTACCAGTAGCAGTAACTAAAAGTACCAGTAGTAGTAACTAAAAGTACCAGCAGCAGTAACTAAAATTACCAGTAGCAGCAACCAAAAATACCAGTAGTAGTAACTTAAAGTAGCAGTAGCAGTAACTAAAAGTGCCAGTAGAAGTAACTAAAAGTACCAGTAACCAAAAGTACCAGTAGTAGTAACTAAAAGTACCAGTAGCAGTCACTAAAAGTACCAGTAGCAGTAACCAAAAGTACCAGTAGCAGTAACTAAAAGTACCAGTAGCAGTAACTAAAAGTACCAGTCGCAGTAACTAAAAGTACCAGTAGCAGTCACTAAAAGTACCAGCAGCAGTAACCAAAAGTACCAGTAACTAAAAGTACCAGTAGCAGTCACTAAAAGTACCAGTAACAGTAACTACAAGTACGAGAAGCCGTAACCAAAAGTACCAGTAGCAGTAACTAAAAGTACCAGTAACAGTAACTAAAAGTACGAGAAGCCGTAACCAAAAGTACCAGTAGCAGTAACTAAAAGTAACAGTAGCTGTAACTAAAAGTACCAGTAGTAGTAACCAAAAGTACCAGTAGTAGTTGTAACTAAAAGTACCAGTAGCAGTAACTAAAAGTACCAGTAGTAGTAACTAAAAGTACCAGCAGCAGTAACTAAAATTACCAGTAGCAGCAACCAAAAATACCAGTAGTAGTAACTTAAAGTAGCAGTAGCAGTAACTAAAAGTGCCAGTAGAAGTAACTAAAAGTACCAGTAGCAGTAACTAAAAGTACCAGTAACCAAAAGTACCAGTAGTAGTAACTAAAAGTACCAGTAGCAGTCACTAAAAGTACCAGTAGCAATAACTGAAAGTACCAGTAGCAGTAACTAAAAGTACCAGTAGCAGTAACTAAAAGTACCAGTAGAAGTAACCAAAAGTACCAGTAGTAGTAGTAACTAAAAGTACCAGTAGTAGTAACTAAAATTACCAGTAGTAGTAACTTAAAGTAGCAGTAGCAGAAACTAAAAGTGCCAGTAGCAGTAACTGAAAATACCAGCAGCAGTAACTAAAAGTACCAGTAACCAAAAGTACCAGTAGCAGTAACTAAAAGTACCAGTAACAGTAACTAAAAGTACGAGAAGCCGTAACCAAAAGTACCAGTAGCAGTAACTAAAAGTACGAGAAGCCGTAACCAAAAGTACCAGTAGCAGTAACTAAAAGTAACAGTAGCTGTAACTAAAAGTACCAGTAGTAGTAACCAAAAGTACCAGTAGTAGTTGTAACTAAAAGTACCAGTAGCAGTAACTAAAAGTACCAGTAGTAGTAACTAAAAGTACCAGCAGCAGTAACTAAAATTACCAGTAGCAGCAACCAAAAATACCAGTAGTAGTAACTTAAAGTAGCAGTAGCAGTAACTAAAAGTGCCAGTAGAAGTAACTAAAAGTACCAGTAGCAGTAACTAAAAGTACCAGTAACCAAAAGTACCAGTAGTAGTAACTAAAAGTACCAGTAGCAGCAACCAAAAATACCAGTAGTAGTAACTTAAAGTAGCAGTAGCAGTAACTAAAAGTGCCAGTAGAAGTAACTAAAAGTACCAGTAACCAAAAGTACCAGTAGTAGTAACTAAAAGTACCAGTAGCAGTCACTAAAAGTACCAGTAGCAGTAACCAAAAGTACCAGTAGCAGTAACTAAAAGTACCAGTAGCAGTAACTAAAAGTACCAGTAGCAGTAACCAAAAGTACCAGTAGCAGTAACTAAAAGTACGAGTAGCAGTAACCAAAAGTATCAGTAGTAGTAACAAAAAGTACCAGTCGCAGTAACTAAAAGTACCAGTAGCAGTCACTAAAAGTACCAGCAGCAGTAACCAAAAGTACCAGTAACTAAAAGTACCAGTAGCAGTCACTAAAAGTACCAGTAACAGTAACTACAAGTACGAGAAGCCGTAACCAAAAGTACCAGTAGCAGTAACTAAAAGTACCAGTAACAGTAACTAAAAGTACGAGAAGCCGTAACCAAAAGTACCAGTAGCAGTAACTAAAAGTAACAGTAGCTGTAACTAAAAGTACCAGTAGTAGTAACCAAAAGTACCAGTAGTAGTTGTAACTAAAAGTACCAGTAGCAGTAACTAAAAGTACCAGTAGTAGTAACTAAAAGTACCAGCAGCAGTAACTAAAATTACCAGTAGCAGCAACCAAAAATACCAGTAGTAGTAACTTAAAGTAGCAGTAGCAGTAACTAAAAGTGCCAGTAGAAGTAACTAAAAGTACCAGTAGCAGTAACTAAAAGTACCAGTAACCAAAAGTACCAGTAGTAGTAACTAAAAGTACCAGTAGCAGTCACTAAAAGTACCAGTAGCAATAACTGAAAGTACCAGTAGCAGTAACTAAAAGTACCAGTAGCAGTAACTAAAAGTACCAGTAGAAGTAACCAAAAGTACCAGTAGTAGTAGTAACTAAAAGTACCAGTAGTAGTAACTAAAATTACCAGTAGTAGTAACTTAAAGTAGCAGTAGCAGAAACTAAAAGTGCCAGTAGCAGTAACTGAAAATACCAGCAGCAGTAACTAAAAGTACCAGTAACCAAAAGTACCAGTAGCAGTAACTAAAAGTACCAGCAGTAGTAACTAACAGTACCAGTAGCAGTAACTAAAAGTACCAGTAGTAGTAACTAAAAGTACCAGCAGCAGTAACTAAAATTACCAGTAGCAGCAACCAAAAATACCAGTAGTAGTAACTTAAAGTAGCAGTAGCAGTAACTAAAAGTGCCAGTAGAAGTAACTAAAAGTACCAGTAGCAGTAACTAAAAGTACCAGTAACCAAAAGTACCAGTAGTAGTAACTAAAAGTACCAGTAGCAGTCACTAAAAGTACCAGTAGCAATAACTGAAAGTACCAGTAGCAGTAACTAAAAGTACCAGTAGCAGTAACTAAAAGTACCAGTAGAAGTAACCAAAAGTACCAGTAGTAGTAGTAACTAAAAGTACCAGTAGTAGTAACTAAAATTACCAGTAGTAGTAACTTAAAGTAGCAGTAGCAGAAACTAAAAGTGCCAGTAGCAGTAACTGAAAATACCAGCAGCAGTAACTAAAAGTACCAGTAACCAAAAGTACCAGTAGCAGTAACTAAAAGTACCAGCAGTAGTAACTAACAGTACCAGTAGCAGTAACTGAAAGTACCAGCAGCAGTAACCAAAAGTACCAGTAGCAGTAACTAAAAGTACCAGTAGCAGTAACTAAAAGTACCAGTAGCAGTAACTAAAAGTACCAGTAGAAGTAACCAAAAGTACTAGTAGTAGTAACTAAAAGTAACAGTAGCATTAACTAAAAGTACCAGTAGCAGTAACTAAAAGTACCAGTAGAAGTAACCAAAAGTACCAGTAGTAGTAACTAAAAGTACCAGTAGCTTTAACTAAAAGTACCAGTAGCAGTAACCAAAAGTATCAGTAGTAGTAACAAAAAGTACCAGTCGCAGTAACTAAAAGTACCAGTAGCAGTAACTAAAAGTACCAGTAGAAGTAACCAAAAGTACCAGTAGTAGTAGGAACTAAAAGTACCAGTAGTAGTAACTAAAAGTACCAGTAGTAGTAACTTAAAGTAGCAGTAGCAGAAACTAAAAGTGCCAGTAGAAGTAACTAAAAGTACCAGTAGCAGTAACTAAAAGTACCAGTAACCAAAAGTACCAGTAGTAGTAACTAAAAGTACCAGCAGTAGTAACCAAAAGTACCAGTAGCAGTAACTAAAAGTACCAGTAACAGTAACTAAAAGTACCAGCAGCAGTAACTAAAAGTACCAGGAGTAGTAACCAAATGTACCAGTAGCAGGAACTAAAAGTACCAGTAGCAGTAACTAAAAGTACCAGTAGAAGTAACCAAAAGTACCAGTAGTAGTAACTAAAAGTACCAGTAGCATGTAACCAAAAGTACCTAGGAGTAACAAAACGTACCAGTAGCAAGAACTAATAGTACCAGTAGAAGTAACCAAAAGTACCAGTAGCAGTAACTACAAGTACCAGTAGTAGTAACCAAAAGTACCAGTAGCAGTTACTAAAAGTATCAGCAGCAGTAACCAAAAGTACCAGTATTAGTAACCAAAAGTACCAGTAGCAGTAACTAAAAGTACCAGCAGCAGTAACCAAAAGTACCAGTGGTAGTAACCAAAAGTACCTGTAGCAGTAACTAAAAGTACCAGTAGCAGTAACTAAAAGTACCAGTAGTAGTAACCAAAAGTACCAGTAGCAGAAACTAAAAGTACCTGTAGCAGTCACTAAAAGTACCAGTAGCAGTAACTGAAAGTACCAGTAGCAGTAACTAAAAGTACCAGTAGCAGTAACTGAAAGTACCAGCAGCAGTAACTGAAAGTACCAGCAGCAGTAACTAAAAGTACCAGTAACCAAAAGTACCAGTAGCAGTAACTAACAGTACCAGCAGTAGTAACCAAAAGTACCAGTAGTAGTAACCAAAAGTACCAGTAGTAACCAAAAGTACCAGTAGCAGTAACTAAAAGTACCAGTAGCAGTAACTAAAAGTACCAGCAGCAGTAACTAAAAGTACCAGTAGTAGTAACCAAATGTACCAGTAGCAGTAACTAAAAGTACCAGTAGCAGTAACTAAAAGTACCAGTAGCAGTAACCAAAAGTACCAGTAGCAGTAACTAAAAGTACGAGTAGCAGTAACCAAAAGTATCAGTAGTAGTAACAAAAAGTACCAGTCGCAGTAACTAAAAGTACCAGTAGCAGTCACTAAAAGTACCAGCAGCAGTAACCAAAAGTACCAGTAACTAAAAGTACCAGTAGCAGTCACTAAAAGTACCAGTAACAGTAACTAAAAGTACGAGAAGCCGTAACCAAAAGTACCAGTAGCAGTAACTAAAAGTACCAGTAACAGTAACTAAAAGTACGAGAAGCCGTAACCAAAAGTACCAGTAGCAGTAACTAAAAGTAACAGTAGCTGTAACTAAAAGTACCAGTAGTAGTAACCAAAAGTACCAGTAGCAGTAACTAAAAGTACCAGTAGAAGTAACTAAAAGTACCAGTAGCAGTAACTAAAAGTACCAGTAGTAGTAACTAAAAGTACCAGCAGCAGTAACTAAAATTACCAGTAGCAGCAACCAAAAATACCAGTAGTAGTAACTTAAAGTAGCAGTAGCAGTAACTAAAAGTGCCAGTAGAAGTAACTAAAAGTACCAGTAGCAGTAACTAAAAGTACCAGTAACCAAAAGTACCAGTAGTAGTAACTAAAAGTACCAGTAGCAGTCACTAAAAGTACCAGTAGCAGTAACTGAAAGTACCAGTAGCAGTAACTAAATGTACCAGTAGCAGTAACTAAAAGTACCAGTAGAAGTAACCAAAAGTACCAGTAGTAGTAGTAACTAAAAGTACCAGTAGTAGTAACTAAAAGTACCAGTAGTAGTAACTTAAAGTAGCAGTAGCAGAAACTAAAAGTGCCAGTAGCAGTAACTGAAAATACTAGCAGCAGTAACTAAAAGTACCAGTAACCAAAAGTACCAGCAGTAGTAACTAACAGTACCAGTAGCAGTAACTGAAAGTACCAGCAGCAGTAACTAAAAGTACCAGTAACCAAAAGTACCAGTAGCAGTAACTAAAAGTACCAGTCGCAGTAGTAACCAAAAGTACCAGTAGTAGTAACCAAAAGTACCAGTAGCAGTAACTAAAAGTACCAGTAGCAGTAACTAAAAGTACCAGTAGCAGTAACTAAAAGTACCACTGGAAGTAACCAAAAGTACTAGTAGTAGTAACTAAAAGTAACAGTAGCATTAACTAAAAGTACCAGTAGCAGTAACTAAAAGTACCAGTAGAAGTAACCAAAAGTACCAGTAGTAGTAACTAAAAGTACCAGTAGCATTAACTAAAAGTACCAGTAGCAGTAACCAAAAGTATCAGTAGTAGTAACAAAAAGTACCAGTCGCAGTAACTAAAAGTACCAGTAGCAGTAACTAAAAGTACCAGTAGAAGTAACCAAAAGTACCAGTAGTAGTAACTAAAAGTACCAGTAACCTAAAGTACCAGTAGCAGTAACTAAAAGTACCAGTAGCAGTAACTGAAAATACCAGCAGCAGTAACTAAAAGTACCAGTAACCAAAAGTACCAGTAGCAGTAACTAAAAGTACCAGCAGTAGTAACTAACAGTACCAGTAGCAGTAACTGAAAGTACCAGCAGCAGTAACTAAAAGTACCAGTAACCAAAACTACCAGTAGCAGTAACTAAAAGTACCAGCAGTAGTAACCAAAAGTACCAGTAGTAGTAACCAAAAGTACCAGTAGCAGTAACTAAAAGTACCAGTAACAGTAACTAAAAGTACCAGCAGCAGTAACTAAAAGTACCAGGAGTAGTAACCAAATGTACCAGTAACTAAAAGTACCAGTAGCAGTCACTAAAAGTACCAGTAACAGTAACTAAAAGTACGAGAAGCCGTAACCAAAAGTACCAGTAGCAGTAACTAAAAGTACCAGTAACAGTAACTAAAAGTACGAGAAGCCGTAACCAAAAGTACCAGTAGCAGTAACTAAAAGTAACAGTAGCTGTAACTAAAAGTACCAGTAGTAGTAACCAAAAGTACCAGTAGCAGTAACTAAAAGTACCAGTAGAAGTAACCAAAAGTACCAGTAGTAGTTGTAACTAAAAGTACCAGTAGCAGTAACTAAAAGTACCAGTAGTAGTAACTAAAAGTACCAGCAGCAGTAACTAAAATGACCAGTAGCAGCAACCAAAAATACCAGTAGTAGTAACTTAAAGTAGCAGTAGCAGTAACTAAAAGTGCCAGTAGAAGTAACTAAAAGTACCAGTAGCAGTAACTAAAAGTACCAGTAACCAAAAGTACCAGTAGTAGTAACTAAAAGTACCAGTAGCAGTCACTAAAAGTACCAGTAGCAGTAACTGAAAGTACCAGTAGCAGTAACTAAAAGTACCAGTAACAGTAACTAAAAGTACCAGTAGAAGTAACCAAAAGTACCAGTAGTAGTAGTAACTAAAAGTACCAGTAGTAGTAACTAAAAGTACCAGTAGTAGTAACTTAAAGTAGCAGTAGCAGAAACTAAAAGTGCCAGTAGCAGTAACTGAAAATACTAGCAGCAGTAACTAAAAGTACCAGTAACCAAAAGTACCAGTAGCAGTAACTAAAAGTACCAGCAGTAGTAACTAACAGTACCAGTAGCAGTAACTGAAAGTACCAGCAGCAGTAACTAAAAGTACCAGTAACCAAAAGTACCAGTAGCAGTAACTAAAAGTACCAGTCGCAGTAGTAACCAAAAGTACCAGTAGTAGTAACCAAAAGTACCAGTAGCAGTAACTAAAAGTACCAGTAGCAGTAACTAAAAGTACCAGTAGCAGTAACTAAAATTACCACTGGAAGTAACCAAAAGTACTAGTAGTAGTAACTAAAAGTAACAGTAGCATTAACTAAAAGTACCAGTAGCAGTAACTAAAAGTACCAGTAGAAGTAACCAAAAGTACCAGTAGTAGTAACTAAAAGTACCAGTCGCAGTAACTAAAAGTACCAGTAGCAGTAACTAAAAGTACCAGTAGAAGTAACCAAAAGTACCAGTAGTAGTAGTAACTAAAAGTACCAGTAGTAGTAACTAAAAGTACCAGTAACCAAAAGTACCAGTAGTAGTAGTAACTAAAAGTACCAGTAGTAGTAACTAAAAGTACCAGTAACCAAAAGTACCAGTAGTAGTAACTAAAAGTACCAGTAACCAAAAGTACCAGTAGCAGTAACTAAAAGTACCAGTAGAAGTAACCAAAAGTACCAGTAGTAGTAGTAACTAAAAGTACCAGTAGTAGTAACTAAAAGTACCAGTAACCAAAAGTACCAGTAGCAGTAACTAAAAGTACCAGTAGCAGTAACTGAAAATACCAGCAGCAGTAACTAAAAGTACCAGTAACCAAAAGTACCAGTAGCAGTAACTAAAAGTACCAGCAGCAGTAACTAAAAGTACCAGTAACCAAAAGTACCAGTAGCAGTAACTAAAAGTACCAGCAGTAGTAACCAAAAGTACCAGTAGTAGTAACCAAAAGTACCAGTAGCAGTTACTAAAAGTATCAGCAGCAGTAACCAAAAGTACCAGTATTAGTAACCAAAAGTACCAGTAGCAGTAACTAAAAGTACCAGCAGCAGTAACCAAAAGTACCAGTGGTAGTAACTAAAAGTACCAGTCGCAGTAACTAAAAGTACCAGTAGCAGTAACTAAAAGTACCAGTAGAAGTAACCAAAAGTACCAGTAGTAGTAGTAACTAAAAGTACCAGTAGTAGTAACTAAAAGTACCAGTAACCAAAAGTACCAGTAGCAGTAACTAAAAGTACCAGTAGCAGTAACTGAAAATACCAGCAGCAGTAACTAAAAGTACCAGTAACCAAAAGTACCAGTAGCAGTAACTAAAAGTACCAGCAGCAGTAACTAAAAGTACCAGTAACCAAAAGTACCAGTAGCAGTAACTAAAAGTACCAGCAGTAGTAACCAAAAGTACCAGTAGTAGTAACCAAAAGTACCAGTAGCAGTAACTAAAAGTACCAGTAACAGTAACTAAAAGTACCAGCAGCAGTAACTAAAAGTACCAGGAGTAGTAACCAAATGTACCAGTAGCAGGAACTAAAAGTACCAGTAGCAAGAACTAATAGTACCAGTAGAAGTAACCAAAAGTACCAGTAGCAGTAACTACAAGTACCAGTAGTAGTAACTACAAGAACTAAGAGTAGTAACCAAAAGTACCAGTAGCAGTAACTAAAAGTATCAGTAGTAGTAACTAAAAGTACCAGTAGTAGTAACTAAAAGTACCAGCAGTAGTAACTAACAGTCCAGCAGTAGTAACTAAAAGTACCAGCAGCATTAACTTAAAGTACCAGAAGTAGTAACTAAAAGTACCAGTAGCAGTAATTAAAAATACCAGCAGCAGTAACTAAAAGTACCATTAGCAGTAACCAAAAGTACCAATAGTAGAAACTAAAAGTACCAGCAGCAGTAACTAAAAGTACCAGTAGTAGTAACCAAAATGATTAGTAGTAGTAACTAAAAGTACCAGTAGTAGTAACCAAAAGTACCAGTAGCAGTTACTAAAAGTATCAGCAGCAGTAACCAAAAGTACCAGTATTAGTAACCAAAAGTACCAGTAGCAGTAACTAAAAGTACCAGCAGCAGTAACCAAAAGTACCAGTGGTAGTAACCAAAAGTACCAGTAGCAGTAACTAAAAGTACCTGTAGCAGTCACTAAAAGTACCATTAGCAGTAACTGAAAGTACCAGTAGCAGTAACTAAAAGTACCAGTAGCAGTAACTGAAAGTACCAGCAGCAGTAACTGAAAGTACCAGCAGCAGAAACTAAAAGTACCAGTAACCAAAAGTACCAGTAGCAGTAACTAACAGTACCAGCAGTAGTAACCAAAAGTACCAGTAGTAGTAACCAAAAGTACCAGTAGTAACCAAAAGTACCAGTAGCAGTAACTAAAAGTACCAGTAGCAGTAACTAAAAGTACCAGCAGCAGTAACTAAAAGTACCAGTAGTAGTAACCAAATGTACCAGTAGCAGTAACTAAAAGTACCAGTAGCAGTAACTAAAAGTACCAGTAGCAGTAACTAAAAGTACGAGTAGCAGTAACCAAAAGTATCAGTAGTAGTAACAAAAAGTACCAGTCGCAGTAACTAAAAGTACCAGTAGCAGTCACTAAAAGTACCAGCAGCAGTAACCAAAAGTACCAGTAACTAAAAGTACCAGTAGCAGTCACTAAAAGTACCAGTAACAGTAACTAAAAGTACGAGAAGCCGTAACCAAAAGTACCAGTAGCAGTAACTAAAAGTACCAGCAGTAGTAACTAACAGTACCAGTAGCAGTAACTGAAAGTACCAGCAGCAGTAACTAAAATTACCAGTAGCAGCAACCAAAAATACCAGTAGTAGTAACTTAAAGTAGCAGTAGCAGTAACTAAAAGTGCCAGTAGAAGTAACTAAAAGTACCAGTAGCAGTAACTAAAAGTACCAGTAACCAAAAGTACCAGTAGTAGTAACTAAAAGTACCAGTAGCAGTCACTAAAAGTACCAGTAGCAATAACTGAAAGTACCAGTAGCAGTAACTAAAAGTACCAGTAGAAGTAACCAAAAGTACCAGTAGTAGTAGTAACTAAAAGTACCAGTAGTAGTAACTAAAATTACCAGTAGTAGTAACTTAAAGTAGCAGTAGCAGAAACTAAAAGTGCCAGTAGCAGTAACTGAAAATACCAGCAGCAGTAACTAAAAGTACCAGTAACCAAAAGTACCAGTAGCAGTAACTAAAAGTACCAGTAACAGTAACTAAAAGTACGAGAAGCCGTAACCAAAAGTACCAGTAGCAGTAACTAAAAGTACGAGAAGCCGTAACCAAAAGTACCAGTAGCAGTAACTAAAAGTAACAGTAGCTGTAACTAAAAGTACCAGTAGTAGTAACCAAAAGTACCAGTAGTAGTTGTAACTAAAAGTACCAGTAGCAGTAACTAAAAGTACCAGTAGTAGTAACTAAAAGTACCAGCAGCAGTAACTAAAATTACCAGTAGCAGCAACCAAAAATACCAGTAGTAGTAACTTAAAGTAGCAGTAGCAGTAACTAAAAGTGCCAGTAGAAGTAACTAAAAGTACCAGTAGCAGTAACTAAAAGTACCAGTAACCAAAAGTACCAGTAGTAGTAACTAAAAGTACCAGTAGCAGTCACTAAAAGTACCAGTAGCAGTAACTGAAAGTACCAGTAGCAGTAACTAAAAGTACCAGTAGCAGTAACTAAAAGTACCAGTAGAAGTAACCAAAAGTACCAGTAGTAGTAACTAAAAGTGCCAGTAGCAGTAACTGAAAATACTAGCAGCAGTAACTAAAATTACCAGTAACCAAAAGTACCAGTAGCAGTAACTAAAAGTACCAGCAGTAGTAACTAACAGTACCAGTAGCAGTAACTGAAAGTACCAGCAGCAGTAACTAAAATTACCAGTAGCAGCAACCAAAAATACCAGTAGTAGTAACTTAAAGTAGCAGTAGCAGTAACTAAAAGTGCCAGTAGAAGTAACTAAAAGTACCAGTAGCAGTAACTAAAAGTACCAGTAACCAAAAGTACCAGTAGTAGTAACTAAAAGTACCAGTAGCAGTCACTAAAAGTACCAGTAGCAATAACTGAAAGTACCAGTAGCAGTAACTAAAAGTACCAGTAGAAGTAACCAAAAGTACCAGTAGTAGTAGTAACTAAAAGTACCAGTAGTAGTAACTAAAATTACCAGTAGTAGTAACTTAAAGTAGCAGTAGCAGAAACTAAAAGTGCCAGTAGCAGTAACTGAAAATACCAGCAGCAGTAACTAAAAGTACCAGTAACCAAAAGTACCAGTAGCAGTAACTAAAAGTACCAGTAACAGTAACTAAAAGTACGAGAAGCCGTAACCAAAAGTACCAGTAGCAGTAACTAAAAGTACGAGAAGCCGTAACCAAAAGTACCAGTAGCAGTAACTAAAAGTAACAGTAGCTGTAACTAAAAGTACCAGTAGTAGTAACCAAAAGTACCAGTAGTAGTTGTAACTAAAAGTTCCAGTAGCAGTAACTAAAAGTACCAGTAGTAGTAACTAAAAGTACCAGCAGCAGTAACTAAAATTACCAGTAGCAGCAACCAAAAATACCAGTAGTAGTAACTTAAAGTAGCAGTAGCAGTAACTAAAAGTGCCAGTAGAAGTAACTAAAAGTACCAGTAGCAGTAACTAAAAGTACCAGTAACCAAAAGTACCAGTAGTAGTAACTAAAAGTACCAGTAGCAGTCACTAAAAGTACCAGTAGCAGTAACCAAAAGTACCAGTAGCAGTAACTAAAAGTACCAGTAGCAGTAACTAAAAGTACCAGTAGCAGTAACCAAAAGTACCAGTAGCAGTAACTAAAAGTACGAGTAGCAGTAACCAAAAGTATCAGTAGTAGTAACAAAAAGTACCAGTCGCAGTAACTAAAAGTACCAGTAGCAGTCACTAAAAGTACCAGCAGCAGTAACCAAAAGTACCAGTAACTAAAAGTACCAGTAGCAGTCACTAAAAGTACCAGTAACAGTAACTAAAAGTACGAGAAGCCGTAACCAAAAGTACCAGTAGCAGTAACTAAAAGTACCAGTAACAGTAACTAAAAGTACGAGAAGCCGTAACCAAAAGTACCAGTAGCAGTAACTAAAAGTAACAGTAGCTGTAACTAAAAGTACCAGTAGTAGTAACCAAAAGTACCAGTAGTAGTTGTAACTAAAAGTACCAGTAGCAGTAACTAAAAGTACCAGTAGTAGTAACTAAAAGTACCAGCAGCAGTAACTAAAATTACCAGTAGCAGCAACCAAAAATACCAGTAGTAGTAACTTAAAGTAGCAGTAGCAGTAACTAAAAGTGCCAGTAGAAGTAACTAAAAGTACCAGTAACCAAAAGTACCAGTAGTAGTAACTAAAAGTACCAGTAGCAGTCACTAAAAGTACCAGTAGCAGTAACCAAAAGTACCAGTAGCAGTAACTAAAAGTACCAGTAGCAGTAACTAAAAGTACCAGTAGCAGTAACCAAAAGTACCAGTAGCAGTAACTAAAAGTACGAGTAGCAGTAACCAAAAGTATCAGTAGTAGTAACAAAAAGTACCAGTCGCAGTAACTAAAAGTACCAGTAGCAGTCACTAAAAGTACCAGCAGCAGTAACCAAAAGTACCAGTAACTAAAAGTACCAGTAGCAGTCACTAAAAGTACCAGTAACAGTAACTACAAGTACGAGAAGCCGTAACCAAAAGTACCAGTAGCAGTAACTAAAAGTACCAGTAACAGTAACTAAAGGTACGAGAAGCCGTAACCAAAAGTACCAGTAGCAGTAACTAAAAGTAACAGTAGCTGTAACTAAAAGTACCAGTAGTAGTAACCAAAAGTACCAGTAGTAGTTGTAACTAAAAGTACCAGTAGCAGTAACTAAAAGTACCAGTAGTAGTAACTAAAAGTACCAGCAGCAGTAACTAAAATTACCAGTAGCAGCAACCAAAAATACCAGTAGTAGTAACTTAAAGTAGCAGTAGCAGTAACTAAAAGTGCCAGTAGAAGTAACTAAAAGTACCAGTAGCAGTAACTAAAAGTACCAGTAACCAAAAGTACCAGTAGTAGTAACTAAAAGTACCAGTAGCAGTCACTAAAAGTACCAGTAGCAATAACTGAAAGTACCAGTAGCAGTAACTAAAAGTACCAGTAGCAGTAACTAAAAGTACCAGTAGAAGTAACCAAAAGTACCAGTAGTAGTAGTAACTAAAAGTACCAGTAGTAGTAACTAAAATTACCAGTAGTAGTAACTTAAAGTAGCAGTAGCAGAAACTAAAAGTGCCAGTAGCAGTAACTGAAAATACCAGCAGCAGTAACTAAAAGTACCAGTAACCAAAAGTACCAGTAGCAGTAACTAAAAGTACCAGCAGTAGTAACTAACAGTACCAGTAGCAGTAACTAAAAGTACCAGTAGTAGTAACTAAAAGTACCAGCAGCAGTAACTAAAATTACCAGTAGCAGCAACCAAAAATACCAGTAGTAGTAACTTAAAGTAGCAGTAGCAGTAACTAAAAGTGCCAGTAGAAGTAACTAAAAGTACCAGTAGCAGTAACTAAAAGTACCAGTAACAGTAACTAAAAGTACCAGCAGCAGGAACTAAAAGTACCAGTAGCAGTAACTAAAAGTACCAGTAGAAGTAACCAAAAGTACCAGTAGTAGTAACTAAAAGTACCAGTAGCATGTAACCAAAAGTACCTAGGAGTAACAAAACGTACCAGTAGCAAGAACTAATAGTACCAGTAGAAGTAACCAAAAGTACCAGTAGCAGTAACTACAAGTACCAGTAGTAGTAACCAAAAGTACCAGTAGCAGTTACTAAAAGTATCAGCAGCAGTAACCAAAAGTACCAGTATTAGTAACCAAAAGTACCAGTAGCAGTAACTAAAAGTACCAGCAGCAGTAACCAAAAGTACCAGTGGTAGTAACCAAAAGTACCTGTAGCAGTAACTAAAAGTACCAGTAGCAGTAACTAAAAGTACCAGTAGTAGTAACCAAAAGTACCAGTAGCAGTAACTAAAAGTACCTGTAGCAGTCACTAAAAGTACCAGTAGCAGTAACTGAAAGTACCAGTAGCAGTAACTAAAAGTACCAGTAGCAGTAACTGAAAGTACCAGCAGCAGTAACTGAAAGTACCAGCAGCAGTAACTAAAAGTACCAGTAACCAAAAGTACCAGTAGCAGTAACTAACAGTACCAGCAGTAGTAACCAAAAGTACCAGTAGTAGTAACCAAAAGTACCAGTAGTAACCAAAAGTACCAGTAGCAGTAACTAAAAGTACCAGTAGCAGTAACTAAAAGTACCAGCAGCAGTAACTAAAAGTACCAGTAGTAGTAACCAAATGTACCAGTAGCAGTAACTAAAAGTACCAGTAGCAGTAACTAAAAGTACCAGTAGCAGTAACCAAAAGTACCAGTAGCAGTAACTAAAAGTACGAGTAGCAGTAACCAAAAGTATCAGTAGTAGTAACAAAAAGTACCAGTCGCAGTAACTAAAAGTACCAGTAGCAGTCACTAAAAGTACCAGCAGCAGTAACCAAAAGTACCAGTACCTAAAAGTACCAGTAGCAGTCACTAAAAGTACCAGTAACAGTAACTAAAAGTACGAGAAGCCGTAACCAAAAGTACCAGTAGCAGTAACTAAAAGTACCAGTAACAGTAACTAAAAGTACGAGAAGCCGTAACCAAAAGTACCAGTAGCAGTAACTAAAAGTAACAGTAGCTGTAACTAAAAGTACCAGTAGTAGTAACCAAAAGTACCAGTAGCAGTAACTAAAAGTACCAGTAGAAGTAACCAAAAGTACCAGTAGTAGTTGTAACTAAAAGTACCAGTAGCAGTAACTAAAAGTACCAGTAGTAGTAACTAAAAGTACCAGCAGCAGTAACTAAAATTACCAGTAGCAGCAACCAAAAATACCAGTAGTAGTAACTTAAAGCAGCAGTAGCAGTAACTAAAAGTGCCAGTAGAAGTAACTAAAAGTACCAGTAGCAGTAACTAAAAGTACCAGTAACCAAAAGTACCAGTAGTAGTAACTAAAAGTACCAGTAGCAGTCACTAAAAGTACCAGTAGCAGTAACTGAAAGTACCAGTAGCAGTAACTAAATGTACCAGTAGCAGTAACTAAAAGTACCAGTAGAAGTAACCAAAAGTACCAGTAGTAGTAGTAACTAAAAGTACCAGTAGTAGTAACTAAAAGTACCAGTAGTAGTAACTTAAAGTAGCAGTAGCAGAAACTAAAAGTGCCAGTAGCAGTAACTGAAAATACTAGCAGCAGTAACTAAAAGTACCAGTAACCAAAAGTACCAGCAGTAGTAACTAACAGTACCAGTAGCAGTAACTGAAAGTACCAGCAGCAGTAACTAAAAGTACCAGTAACCAAAAGTACCAGTAGCAGTAACTAAAAGTACCAGTCGCAGTAGTAACCAAAAGTACCAGTAGTAGTAACCAAAAGTACCAGTAGCAGTAACTAAAAGTACCAGTAGCAGTAACTAAAAGTACCAGTAGCAGTAACTAAAAGTACCACTGGAAGTAACCAAAAGTACTAGTAGTAGTAACTAAAAGTAACAGTAGCATTAACTAAAAGTACCAGTAGCAGTAACTAAAAGTACCAGTAGAAGTAACCAAAAGTACCAGTAGTAGTAACTAAAAGTACCAGTAGCATTAACTAAAAGTACCAGTAGCAGTAACCAAAAGTATCAGTAGTAGTAACAAAAAGTACCAGTCGCAGTAACTAAAAGTACCAGTAGCAGTAACTAAAAGTACCAGTAGAAGTAACCAAAAGTACCAGTAGTAGTAACTAAAAGTACCAGTAACCTAAAGTACCAGTAGCAGTAACTAAAAGTACCAGTAGCAGTAACTGAAAATACCAGCAGCAGTAACTAAAAGTACCAGTAACCAAAAGTACCAGTAGCAGTAACTAAAAGTACCAGCAGTAGTAACTAACAGTACCAGTAGCAGTAACTGAAAGTACCAGCAGCAGTAACTAAAAGTACCAGTAACCAAAAGTACCAGTAGCAGTAACTAAAAGTACCAGCAGTAGTAACCAAAAGTACCAGTAGTAGTAACCAAAAGTACCAGTAGCAGTAACTAAAAGTACCAGTAACAGTAACTAAAAGTACCAGCAGCAGTAACTAAAAGTACCAGGAGTAGTAACCAAATGTACCAGTAACTAAAAGTACCAGTAGCAGTCACTAAAAGTACCAGTAACAGTAACTAAAAGTACCAGTCGCAGTAGTAACCAAAAGTACCAGTAGTAGTAACCAAAAGTACCAGTAGCAGTAACTAAAAGTACCAGTAGCAGTAACTAAAAGTACCAGTAGCAGTAACTAAAATTACCACTGGAAGTAACCAAAAGTACTAGTAGTAGTAACTAAAAGTAACAGTAGCATTAACTAAAAGTACCAGTAGCAGTAACTAAAAGTACCAGTAGAAGTAACCAAAAGTACCAGTAGTAGTAACTAAAAGTACCAGTCGCAGTAACTAAAAGTACCAGTAGCAGTAACTAAAAGTACCAGTAGAAGTAACCAAAAGTACCAGTAGTAGTAGTAACTAAAAGTACCAGTAGTAGTAACTAAAAGTACCAGTAACCAAAAGTACCAGTAGCAGTAACTAAAAGTACCAGTAGCAGTAACTGAAAATACCAGCAGCAGTAACTAAAAGTACCAGTAACCAAAAGTACCAGTAGCAGTAACTAAAAGTACCAGCAGCAGTAACTAAAAGTACCAGTAACCAAAAGTACCAGTAGCAGTAACTAAAAGTACCAGCAGTAGTAACCAAAAGTACCAGTAGTAGTAACCAAAAGTACCAGTAGCAGTAACTAAAAGTACCAGTAACAGTAACTAAAAGTACCAGCAGCAGTAACTAAAAGTACCAGGAGTAGTAACCAAATGTACCAGTAGCAGGAACTAAAAGTACCAGTAGCAGTAACTAAAAGTACCAGTAGAAGTAACCAAAAGTACCAGTAGTAGTAACTAAAAGTACCAGTAGCAGTAACCAAAAGTACCTAGGAGTAACAAAACGTACCAGTAGCAAGAACTAATAGTACCAGTAGAAGTAACCAAAAGTACCAGTAGCAGTAACTACAAGTACCAGTAGTAGTAACTACAAGAACTAAGAGTAGTAACCAAAAGTACCAGTAGCAGTAACTAAAAGTATCAGTAGTAGTAACTAAAAGTACCAGTAGTAGTAACTAAAAGTACCAGCAGTAGTAACTAACAGTCCAGCAGTAGTAACTAAAAGTACCAGCAGCATTAACTTAAAGTACCAGAAGTAGTAACTAAAAGTACCAGTAGCAGTAATTAAAAATACCAGCAGCAGTAACTAAAAGTACCATTAGCAGTAACCAAAAGTACCAATAGTAGAAACTAAAAGTACCAGCAGCAGTAACTAAAAGTACCAGTAGTAGTAACCAAAATGATTAGTAGTAGTAACTAAAAGTACCAGTAGTAGTAACCAAAAGTACCAGTAGCAGTTACTAAAAGTATCAGCAGCAGTAACCAAAAGTACCAGTATTAGTAACCAAAAGTACCAGTAGCAGTAACTAAAAGTACCAGCAGCAGTAACCAAAAGTACCAGTGGTAGTAACCAAAAGTACCTGTAGCAGTAACTAAAAGTACCAGTAGCAGTAACTAAAAGTACCAGTAGTAGTAACCAAAAGTACCAGTAGCAGTAACTAAAAGTACCTGTAGCAGTCACTAAAAGTACCATTAGCAGTAACTGAAAGTACCAGTAGCAGTAACTAAAAGTACCAGTAGCAGTAACTGAAAGTACCAGCAGCAGTAACTGAAAGTACCAGCAGCAGTAACTAAAAGTACCAGTAACCAAAAGTACCAGTAGCAGTAACTAACAGTACCAGCAGTAGTAACCAAAAGTACCAGTAGTAGTAACCAAAAGTACCAGTAGTAACCAAAAGTACCAGTAGCAGTAACTAAAAGTACCAGTAGCAGTAACTAAAAGTACCAGCAGCAGTAACTAAAAGTACCAGTAGTAGTAACCAAATGCACCAGTAGCAGTAACTAAAAGTACCAGTAGCAGTAACTAAAAGTACCAGTAGCAGTAACTAAAAGTACGAGTAGCAGTAACCAAAAGTATCAGTAGTAGTAACAAAAACTACCAGTCGCAGTAACTAAAAGTACCAGTAGCAGTCACTAAAAGTACCAGCAGCAGTAACCAAAAGTACCAGTAACTAAAAGTACCAGTAGCAGTCACTAAAAGTACCAGTAACAGTAACTAAAAGTACGAGAAGCCGTAACCAAAAGTACCAGTAGCAGTAACTAAAAGTACCAGTAACAGTAACTAAAAGTACGAGAAGCCGTAACCAAAAGTACCAGTAGCAGTAACTAAAAGTAACAGTAGCTGTAACTAAAAGTACCAGTAGTAGTAACCAAAAGTACCAGTAGCAGTAACTAAAAGTACCAGTAGAAGTAACCAAAAGTACCAGTAGTAGTTGTAACCAAAAGTACCAGCAGCAGTAACTAAAATTACCAGTAGCAGCAACCAAAAATACCAGTAGTAGTAACTTAAAGTAGCAGTAGCAGTAACTAAAAGTGCCAGTAGAAGTAACTAAAAGTACCAGTAGTAGTAACTAAAAGTGCCAGTAGCAGTAACTGAAAATACTAGCAGCAGTAACTAAAAGTACCAGTAACCAAAAGTACCAGTAGCAGTAACTAAAAGTACCAGCAGTAGTAACTAACAGTACCAGTAGCAGTAACTGAAAGTACCAGCAGCAGTAACTAAAAGTACCAGTAACCAAAAGTACCAGTAGCAGTAACTAAAAGTACCAGTCGCAGTAGTAACCAAAAGTACCAGTAGTAGTAACCAAAAGTACCAGTAGCAGTAACTAAAAGTACCAGTAGCAGTAACTAAAAGTACCAGTAGCAGTAACTAAAAGTACCACTGGAAGTAACCAAAAGTACTAGTAGTAGTAACTAAAAGTAACAGTAGCATTAACTAAAAGTACCAGTAGCAGTAACTAAAAGTACCAGTCGTGACCAAAAGTACCAGTAGCAGTAACTACAAGTACCAGTAGTAGTAACTAAAAGTACCATTAGCAGTAACTACAAGTACCAGTAGTAGTAACCACAAGTACCAGTAGTAGTAACCAAAAGTACCATTAGCAGTAACCAAAAGTACCAGTAGCAGTAACTAAAAGTACCAGTAGTAGTAACTACAATTACCAGTAGTAGTAACTAAAAGTACCATTAGCAGGAACTAAAAGTACCAGTAGTAGTAACCAAAAGTACTAGTAATAGTAACTAAAAGTACCAGTAGCAGTAACTAAAAGTAGCAGTAGCAGTAACTTAAAGTACCAGCAGCAGTAACTTAAAGTACCAGTAGCAGTAACCAAATGTACCAGTAGCAGTAACTAAAAGTACCAGTAGCAGTAACCAAAAGTACCAGTAGCAGTAACCAAAAGTACCAGTAGTAGTAACCAAAAGTACCAGTAGTAGTGGTAACTAAAAGTACCAGCAGCAGTAACTAAAAGTACCAGTAGCAGTAACCAAAAGTACCAGTAGTAGTGACCAAAAGTACCAGTAGCAGTAACTAAAAGTACCAGCAGCAGTAATTAAAAGTACCAGCAGCAGTAACTAAACGTACCAGTCGCACTAACCAAAAGTACCAGTAGTAGTAACTAAAAATACCAGTAGCAGTAACTAAAAGTACATGTAGCAGTAACTAAAAGTACCAGTAGTAGTAACCAAAATTACCAGTAGCAGTAACTAAAAATACCAGTAGCAGTAACCAAAAGTACCAGTAGCAGTAACTAAAAGTACCAGCAGCAGTAACCAAAAGTACCAGTAGTAGTAACCAAAAGTACCAGTAGCAGTAACCAAAAGTACCAGTAGTAGTAACCAAAAGTACCAGTAGCAGTAACTAAAAGTACCAGTAGGAGTAACCAAAAGTACCAGTAGCAGTAACCAAAAGTACCAATAGTATTAACTAAAAGTACCAGTAGTAGTAAATAAAAGTACCAGTAGTAGTAACTAAAAGTACCATTAGCAGTAACCAAAAGTACCAGTAGCAGTAACTACAAGTACCAGTAGTAGTAACTAAAAGTACCATTAGCAGTAACTACAAGTACCAGTAGTAGTAACCACAAGTACCAGTAGTAGTAACCAAAAGTACCATTAGCAGTAACCAAAAGTACCAGTAGCAGTAACTACAAGTACCAGTAGTAGTAACTACAATTACCAGTAGTAGTAACTAAAAGTACCATTAGCAGGAACTAAAAGTACCAGTAGTAGTAACCAAAAGTACTAGTAATAGTAACTAAAAGTACCAGTAGCAGTAACTAAAAGTAGCAGTAGCAGTAACTTAAAGTACCAGCAGCAGTAACTTAAAGTACCAGTAGCAGTAACCAAATGTACCAGTAGCAGTAACTAAAAGTACCAGTAGCAGTAACCAAAAGTACCAGTAGCAGTAACCAAAAGTACCAGTAGCAGTAACCAAAAGTACCAGTAGTAGTGGTAACTAAAAGTACCAGCAGCAGTAACTAAAAGTACCAGTAGCAGTAACCAAAAGTACCAGTAGTCGTGACCAAAAGTACCAGTAGCAGTAACTAAAAGTACCAGCAGCAGTAATTAAAAGTACCAGCAGCAGTAACTAAACGTACCAGTCGCACTAACCAAAAGTACCAGTAGTAGTAACCAAAATTACCAGTAGCAGTAACTAAAAATACCAGTAGCAGTAACTAAAAGTACCAGTAGCAGTAACTAAAAGTACCAGCAGCAGTAACCAAAAGTACCAGTAGTAGTAACCAAAAGTACCAGTAGCAGTAACTAAAAATACCAGTAGCAGTAACCAAAAGTACCAGTAGCAGTAACTAAAAATATCAGCAGCAGTAACTAAAAGTACTAGTAGCAGTAACCAAAAGTACCAGTAGCAGTAACTAAAAGTATCAGCAACAGTAACTAAAAGTACCAGTAGTATTAACCAAAAGTACCAGTAGCAGTAACTAAAAGTACCAGTCGTGACCAAAAGTACCAGTAGTAGTAACCAAAAGTAGCAGTAGCAGTAACTAAAAGTGCCAGTAGCAGTAACTAAAAGTACCAGCAGCAGTAACTAAAAGTACCAGTAATAGTAACAAAAAGTACAAGCAATAGTAACTAAAGGTATCAGCAGCAGTAACTAAAAGTACCAGTAGCAGTAACTAAAAGTACCAGCAGCAGTAACTAAAAGTACCAGCAGCAGTAACCAAAAGTACCAGTAGTATTAACCAAAAGTACCAGCAGCAGTAACTAAAAGTACCAGTAGCAGTAACTAAAAGTACCAATAGTAGTAACTAAAAGTACCAGTAGCAGTAACTAAAAGTACCAGCAGCAGTAACTACAAGTGCCAGTAGAATTAACTAAAAATACCAGTAGCAGTAACTAAACGTACCACTTGCACTAACTAAAAGTACCAGCAGCAGTAACTAAAAGTACCAGTAGCAGTAACCAAAAGTACCAGTAGCAGTAACTTAAAGTACCAGCAGCAGTATCTAAAAGTACCAGTAGCAGTAACCAAAAGTACCAATAGTATTAACTAAAAGTACCAGTAGTAGTAAATAAAAGTACCAGTAGTAGTAACTAAAAGTACCATTAGCAGTAACCAAAAGTACCAGTAGCAGTAACTACAAGTACCAGTAGTAGTAACTAAAAGTACCATTAGCAGTAACTACAAGTACCAGTAGTAGTAACCACAAGTACCAGTAGTAGTAACCAAAAGTACCATTAGCAGTAACCAAAAGTACCAGTAGCAGTAACTACAAGTACCAGTAGTAGTAACTACAATTACCAGTAGTAGTAACTAAAAGTACCATTAGCAGGAACTAAAAGTACCAGTAGTAGTAACCAAAAGTACTAGTAATAGTAACTAAAAGTACCAGTAGCAGTAACTAAAAGTAGCAGTAGCAGTAACTTAAAGTACCAGCAGCAGTAACTTAAAGTACCAGTAGCAGTAACCAAATGTACCAGTAGCAGTAACTAAAAGTACCAGTAGCAGTAACCAAAAGTACCAGTAGCAGTAACCAAAAGTACCAGTAGCAGTAACCAAAAGTACCAGTAGTAGTGGTAACTAAAAGTACCAGCAGCAGTAACTAAAAGTACCAGTAGCAGTAACCAAAAGTACCAGTAGTCGTGACCAAAAGTACCAGTAGCAGTAACTAAAAGTACCAGCAGCAGTAATTAAAAGTACCAGCAGCAGTAACTAAACGTACCAGTCGCACTAACCAAAAGTACCAGTAGTAGTAACCAAAATTACCAGTAGCAGTAACTAAAAATACCAGTAGCAGTAACTAAAAGTACCAGTAGCAGTAACTAAAAGTACCAGCAGCAGTAACCAAAAGTACCAGTAGTAGTAACCAAAAGTACCAGTAGCAGTAACTAAAAATACCAGTAGCAGTAACCAAAAGTACCAGTAGCAGTAACTAAAAATATCAGCAGCAGTAACTAAAAGTACTAGTAGCAGTAACCAAAAGTACCAGTAGCAGTAACTAAAAGTATCAGCAACAGTAACTAAAAGTACCAGTAGTATTAACCAAAAGTACCAGTAGCAGTAACTAAAAGTACCAGTCGTGACCAAAAGTACCAGTAGTAGTAACCAAAAGTAGCAGTAGCAGTAACTAAAAGTGCCAGTAGCAGTAACTAAAAGTACCAGCAGCAGTAACTAAAAGTACCAGTAATAGTAACAAAAAGTACAAGCAATAGTAACTAAAGGTATCAGCAGCAGTAACTAAAAGTACCAGTAGCAGTAACTAAAAGTACCAGCAGCAGTAACTAAAAGTACCAGCAGCAGTAACCAAAAGTACCAGTAGTATTAACCAAAAGTACCAGCAGCAGTAACTAAAAGTACCAGTAGCAGTAACTAAAAGTACCAATAGTAGTAACTAAAAGTACCAGTAGCAGTAACTAAAAGTACCAGCAGCAGTAA
This sequence comes from Anarhichas minor, assembly GCF_050575085.1. Lineage (NCBI taxonomy): Eukaryota > Metazoa > Chordata > Actinopteri > Perciformes > Anarhichadidae > Anarhichas > Anarhichas minor. The sequence goes on along the minus strand of NW_027466539.1, from coordinate 84,522 downwards.
CTACAAGTGCCAGTAGAATTAACTAAAAATACCAGTAGCAGTAACTAAACGTACCACTTGCACTAACTAAAAGTACCAGCAGCAGTAACTAAAAGTACCAGTAGCAGTAACCAAAAGTACCAGTAGCAGTAACTTAAAGTACCAGCAGCAGTATCTAAAAGTACCAGTAGTAGTAACCAAAAGTACCAGTAGTAGTAACTAAAAGTACCAGTAGCAGTAACTAAAAGTACCAGTAGCAGTAACCAAAAGTACCAGTAGCAGTAACTTAAAGTACCAGCAGCAGTATCTAAAAGTACCAGTAGTAGTAACCAAAAGTACCAGTAGTAGTAGTAGTAACTAAAAGTACCAGTAGCAGCAACCAAAAGTACCAGTAGCAGTAACTAAAAGTACCAGCAGCATTAACTACAAGTGCCAGTAGAATTAACTAAAAATACCAGTAGCAGTAACTAAACGTACCACTTGCACTAACTAAAAGTACCAGCAGCAGTAACTAAAAGTACCAGTAGCAGTAACCAAAAGTACCAGTAGCAGTAACTTAAAGTACCAGCAGCAGTATCTAAAAGTACCAGTAGTAGTAACCAAAAGTACCAGTAGTAGTAGTAACTAAAAGTACCAGTAGCAGCAACCAAAAGTACCAGTAGCAGTAACTAAAAGTACCAGTAGCAGTAACCAAAAGTACCAGTAGTAGGAACTAAAAGTACGAGTAGTAGTAACCAAACATACCAGCAGCAGTAACTAACAGTACCAGCAGCAGTAACTAAAACTACCAGTTGCAGTAACCAAAAGAACCAGTAGCAGTAACTAAAAGTACCAGTAGCAGTAACTAAAAGTGCCAGCAGCAGTAACCAAAAGAACCAGTAGCAGTAACTAAAAGTACCAGTGGCAGTAACTAAAAGTGCCAGCAGCAGTAACTAAAAGTGACAGTGGCAGTAACTAAAAGTACCAGTTACTAAAAGTACCAGTAGCAGTAACTAAAATTACCAGCAGCAGTAACTAAAAGTATCAGTAGTAGTAACCAAAAGTACCTATAGTAATAGTAACTAAAAGTACCAGTAGCAGTAACCAAAAGTACCAGTAGTAGTAACTAAAAATACCAGTAGCAGTAACTAAACATACCACTTGCACTAACTAAAAGTACCAGCAGCAGTAACTAAAAGTACCAGTAGCAGTAACTAAAAAGTACCAGTTGCAGTAACTAAAAGTACCAGCAGCAGTAACTAAAAAGTACCAGTTGCAGTAACTAAAAGTACCAGTCGTGACCAAAAGTACCAGTAGTAGTAACCAAAAGTAGCAGTAGCAGTAACTAAAAGTGCCAGTAGCAGTAACTAAAAGTACCAGCAGCAGTAACTAAAAGTACCAGTAATAGTAACAAAAAGTACAAGCAATAGTAACTAAAGGTATCAGCAGCAGTAACTAAAAGTACCAGTAGCAGTAACTAAAAGTACCAGCAGCAGTAACTAAAAGTACCAGCAGCAGTAACCAAAAGTACCAGTAGTATTAACCAAAAGTACCAGCAGCAGTAACTAAAAGTACCAGTAGCAGTAACTAAAAGTACCAATAGTAGTAACTAAAAGTACCAGTAGCAGTAACTAAAAGTACCAGCAGCAGTAACTACAAGTGCCAGTAGAATTAACTAAAAATACCAGTAGCAGTAACTAAACGTACCACTTGCACTAACTAAAAGTACCAGCAGCAGTAACTAAAAGTACCAGTAGCAGTAACCAAAAGTACCAGTAGCAGTAACTTAAAGTACCAGCAGCAGTATCTAAAAGTACCAGTAGCAGTAACCAAAAGTACCAATAGTATTAACTAAAAGTACCAGTAGTAGTAAATAAAAGTACCAGTAGTAGTAACTAAAAGTACCATTAGCAGTAACCAAAAGTACCAGTAGCAGTAACTACAAGTACCAGTAGTAGTAACTAAAAGTACCATTAGCAGTAACTACAAGTACCAGTAGTAGTAACCACAAGTACCAGTAGTAGTAACCAAAAGTACCATTAGCAGTAACCAAAAGTACCAGTAGCAGTAACTACAAGTACCAGTAGTAGTAACTACAATTACCAGTAGTAGTAACTAAAAGTACCATTAGCAGGAACTAAAAGTACCAGTAGTAGTAACCAAAAGTACTAGTAATAGTAACTAAAAGTACCAGTAGCAGTAACTAAAAGTAGCAGTAGCAGTAACTTAAAGTACCAGCAGCAGTAACTTAAAGTACCAGTAGCAGTAACCAAATGTACCAGTAGCAGTAACTAAAAGTACCAGTAGCAGTAACCAAAAGTACCAGTAGCAGTAACCAAAAGTACCAGTAGCAGTAACCAAAAGTACCAGTAGTAGTGGTAACTAAAAGTACCAGCAGCAGTAACTAAAAGTACCAGTAGCAGTAACCAAAAGTACCAGTAGTCGTGACCAAAAGTACCAGTAGCAGTAACTAAAAGTACCAGCAGCAGTAATTAAAAGTACCAGCAGCAGTAACTAAACGTACCAGTCGCACTAACCAAAAGTACCAGTAGTAGTAACCAAAATTACCAGTAGCAGTAACTAAAAATACCAGTAGCAGTAACTAAAAGTACCAGTAGCAGTAACTAAAAGTACCAGCAGCAGTAACCAAAAGTACCAGTAGTAGTAACCAAAAGTACCAGTAGCAGTAACTAAAAATACCAGTAGCAGTAACCAAAAGTACCAGTAGCAGTAACTAAAAATATCAGCAGCAGTAACTAAAAGTACTAGTAGCAGTAACCAAAAGTACCAGTAGCAGTAACTAAAAGTATCAGCAACAGTAACTAAAAGTACCAGTAGTATTAACCAAAAGTACCAGTAGCAGTAACTAAAAGTACCAGTCGTGACCAAAAGTACCAGTAGTAGTAACCAAAAGTAGCAGTAGCAGTAACTAAAAGTGCCAGTAGCAGTAACTAAAAGTACCAGCAGCAGTAACTAAAAGTACCAGTAATAGTAACAAAAAGTACAAGCAATAGTAACTAAAGGTATCAGCAGCAGTAACTAAAAGTACCAGTAGCAGTAACTAAAAGTACCAGCAGCAGTAACTAAAAGTACCAGCAGCAGTAACCAAAAGTACCAGTAGTATTAACCAAAAGTACCAGCAGCAGTAACTAAAAGTACCAGTAGCAGTAACTAAAAGTACCAATAGTAGTAACTAAAAGTACCAGTAGCAGTAACTAAAAGTACCAGCAGCAGTAACTACAAGTGCCAGTAGAATTAACTAAAAATACCAGTAGCAGTAACTAAACGTACCACTTGCACTAACTAAAAGTACCAGCAGCAGTAACTAAAAGTACCAGTAGCAGTAACCAAAAGTACCAGTAGCAGTAACTTAAAGTACCAGCAGCAGTATCTAAAAGTACCAGTAGTAGTAACCAAAAGTACCAGTAGTAGTAACTAAAAGTACCAGTAGCAGTAACTAAAAGTACCAGTAGCAGTAACCAAAAGTACCAGTAGCAGTAACTTAAAGTACCAGCAGCAGTATCTAAAAGTACCAGTAGTAGTAACCAAAAGTACCAGTAGTAGTAGTAGTAACTAAAAGTACCAGTAGCAGCAACCAAAAGTACCAGTAGCAGTAACTAAAAGTACCAGCAGCATTAACTACAAGTGCCAGTAGAATTAACTAAAAATACCAGTAGCAGTAACTAAACGTACCACTTGCACTAACTAAAAGTACCAGCAGCAGTAACTAAAAGTACCAGTAGCAGTAACCAAAAGTACCAGTAGCAGTAACTTAAAGTACCAGCAGCAGTATCTAAAAGTACCAGTAGTAGTAACCAAAAGTACCAGTAGTAGTAGTAACTAAAAGTACCAGTAGCAGCAACCAAAAGTACCAGTAGCAGTAACTAAAAGTACCAGTAGCAGTAACCAAAAGTACCAGTAGTAGGAACTAAAAGTACGAGTAGTAGTAACCAAACATACCAGCAGCAGTAACTAACAGTACCAGCAGCAGTAACTAAAACTACCAGTTGCAGTAACCAAAAGAACCAGTAGCAGTAACTAAAAGTACCAGTAGCAGTAACTAAAAGTGCCAGCAGCAGTAACCAAAAGAACCAGTAGCAGTAACTAAAAGTACCAGTGGCAGTAACTAAAAGTGCCAGCAGCAGTAACTAAAAGTGACAGTGGCAGTAACTAAAAGTACCAGTTACTAAAAGTACCAGTAGCAGTAACTAAAATTACCAGCAGCAGTAACTAAAAGTATCAGTAGTAGTAACCAAAAGTACCTATAGTAATAGTAACTAAAAGTACCAGTAGCAGTAACCAAAAGTACCAGTAGTAGTAACTAAAAATACCAGTAGCAGTAACTAAACATACCACTTGCACTAACTAAAAGTACCAGCAGCAGTAACTAAAAGTACCAGTAGCAGTAACTAAAAAGTACCAGTTGCAGTAACTAAAAGTACCAGCAGCAGTAACTAAAAAGTACCAGTTGCAGTAACTAAAAGTACCAGCAGCAGTAACTAAAAGTACCAGTAGCAGTAACTTAAAATACCACTAGCAGTAACTAAAACTACCAGTAGTAGTAACTAAAAGTACCAGTAGCAGGAACAAAAAGTACCAGCAGCAGTAACTAAAAGTACCTGTAGCAGTAACTAAAAGTACCAGGAGCAGTAACTAAAAGTATCAGCAGCAGTAACCAAAAGTACCAGTTGTATTAACCAAAAGAACCATTAGCAGTAAATAAAAATACCAGTAGCAGTAACTAAAAGTACCTGTAGCAGTAACTAAAAGTACCAGCAGCAGTAACTAAAAGTACCAGTAGCAGTAACTAAAAGTACCAGTAGCAGTAACTAAAAGTACCAATAGTAGTAACTAAAAGTACCAGCAGCAGTAACTACAAGTGCCAGTAGTAGTAACTAAAAGTACCATTAGCAGTAACTACAAGTACCAGTAGTAGTAACCACAAGTACCAGTAGTAGTAACTAAAAGTACCATTAGCAGAAACCAAAAGTACCAGTAGCAGTAACTAAAAGTACCATTAGCAGTAACTACAAGTACCAGTAGTAGTAACTACAATTACCAGTAGTAGTAACTAAAAGTACCATTAGCAGGAACTAAAAGTACCAGTAGTAGTAACCAAAAGTACTAGTAATAGTAACTAAAAGTAGCAGTAACTAAAAGTAGCAGTAGCAGTAACTTAAAGTACCAGCAGCAGTAACTTAAAGTACCAGTAGCAGTAACAAAATGTACCAGTAGCAGTAACTAAAAGTACCAGTAGCAGTAACCAAAAGTACCAGTAGCAGTAACCAAAAGTACCAATAGTACTAACTAAAAGTACCAGTAGTAGTAAATAAAAGTACCATTAGCAGTAACCAAAAGTACCAGTAGCAGTAACTACAAGTACCAGTAGTAGTAACTAAAAGTACCATTAGCAGTAACTACAAGTACCAGTAGTAGTAACCACAAGTACCAGTAGTAGTAACTAAAAGTACCATTAGCAGTAACCAAAAGTACCAGTAGTAGTAACCACAAGTACCAGTAGTAGTAACTAAAAGTACCATTAGCAGTAACTACAAGTACCAGTAGTAGTAACCACAAGTACCAGTAGCAGTAACTAAAAGTACCAGTAGCAGTAACCAAAAGTACCAGTAGCAGTAACCAAAAGTACCAATAGTACTAACTAAAAGTACCAGTAGTAGTAAATAAAAGTACCATTAGCAGTAACCAAAAGTACCAGTAGCAGTAACTACAAGTACCAGTAGTAGTAACTAAAAGTACCATTAGCAGTAACTACAAGTACCAGTAGTAGTAACCACAAGTACCAGTAGTAGTAACTAAAAGTACCATTAGCAGTAACCAAAAGTACCAGAAGCAGTAACTAAAAGTACCATTAGCAGTAACTACAAGTACCAGTAGTAGTAACTACAATTACCAGTAGTAGTAACTAAAAGTACCATTAGCAGGAACTAAAAGTACCAGTAGTAGTAACCAAAAGTACTAGTAATAGTAACTAAAAGTAGCAGTAACTAAAAGTAGCAGTAGCAGTAACTTAAAGTACCAGTAGCAGTAACAAAATGTACCAGTAGCAGTAACTAAAAGTACCAGTAGCAGTAACCAAAAGTACCAGTAGCAGTAACCAAAAGTACCAGTAGTAGTAACCAAAAGTACCAGTAGTAGTGGTAACTAAAAGTACCAGCAGCAGTAACTAAAAGTACCAGTAACTAAAAGTACCAGTAGCAGTAACCAAAAGTACCAGTAGTAGTGACCAAAAGTACCAGTAGCAGTAACTAAAAGTACCAGCAGCAGTAATTAAAAGTACCAGCAGCAGTAACTAAACGTACCAGTCGCACTAACCAAAAGTACCAGTAGTAGTAACTAAAAATACCAGTAGCAGTAACTAAAAGTACATGTAGCAGTAACTAAAAGTACCAGTAGTAGTAACCAAACGTACCAGTAGCAGTAACTAAAAATACCAGTAGCAGTAACTAAAAGTACCAGTAGCAGTAACTAAAAGTACCAGCAGCAGTAACCAAAAGTACCAGTAGTATTAACCAAAAGTACCATTAGCAGCAAATAAAAATACCAGTAGCAGAAACCAAAAGTACCAGTAGCAGTAACTAAAAATATCAGCAGCAGTAACTAAAAGTACTAGTAGCAGTAACCAAAAGTACCAGTAGCAGTAACTAAAAGTGCCAGTAGCAGTAACTAAAAGTACCAGTAGTAGTAACTAAAAGTACCATTAGCAGTAACCAAAAGTACCAATAGTAGTAACTAAAAGTACCAGCAGCATTAACTAAAAGTACCAGTAGTAGTAACTAAAAGTACCAGTAGCAGTAATTAAAAATATCAGTAGCAGAAACTAAAAGTACCATTAGCAGTAACCAAAAGTACCAATAGCAGTAACTAAAAGTACCAGCAGCAGTAACTAAAAGTACCAGTAGCAGTAATTAAAGATACCAGTAGCAGTAAGTAAAAGTACCATTAGCAGTAACCAAAAGTACCAATAGTAGAAACTAAAAGCCCAGTAGCAGTAATTAAAAGTACCATTAGCAGTAACTAAAAGTACAGCAGCAGTAATTAAAAATACCAGTTGCAGTAAGTAAAAGTACCATTAGCAGTAACTAAAAGTACCATTAGCAGTAACCAAAAGTACCAATAGCAGTAACTAAAAGTACCAGCAGCAGTATCTAAAAGTACCAGCAATAGTAACCAAAAGTACCAGTAGCAGTAACCAAAAGTACCTAGGAGTAACAAAAAGTACCAGTAGCAAGAACTAAAAGTACCAGTAGAAGTAACCAAAAGTACCAGTAGTAGTAACTATAAGTACCAATAGTAGTAATTAAGTACCAGTAGCAGTAATTAAAGATACCAGTAGCAGTAAGTAAAAGTACCATTAGCAGTAACCAAAAGTACCAATAGTAGAAACTAAAAGTACCAGTAGCAGTAATTAAAAGTACCAGCAGCAGTAACTAAAAGTACCAGTAGCAGTAATTAAAAATACCAGTTGCAGTAAGTAAAAGTACCATTAGCAGTAACTAAAAGTACCAGTAGCAGTAATTAAAAATACCAGTTGCAGTAAGTAAAAGTACCATTAGCAGTAACCAAAAGTACCAATAGTAGAAACTAAAAGTACCAGCAGCAGTAACTAAAAGTACCAGTAGTAGTAACCAAAATGACTACTAGTAGTAGTAACTAAAAGTACCAGCAGCATTAACTAAAAGTACCAGTAGTAGAAACTAAAAGTACCAGTAGCAGTAATTAAAAATACCAGTAGCAGTAACTAAAAGTACCATTAGCAGTAACCAAAAGTACCAGTAGCAGTAACCAAAAGTACCAATAGTACTAACTACAAGTACCAGTAGTAGTAACTAAAAGTACCATTAGCAGTAACCAAAAGTACCAGTAGTAGTAACCACAAGTACCAGTAGTAGTAACTAAAAGTACCATTAGCAGTAACCAAAAGTACCAGTAGCAGTAACTAAAAGTACCATTAGCAGTAACTACAAGTACCAGTAGTAGTAACTACAATTACCAGTAGTAGTAACTAAAAGTACCAGTAGCAGTAACTAAAAGTAGCAGTAGCAGTAACTTAAAGTACCAGTAGCAGTAACCAAAAGTACCAGTAGCAGTAACCAAAAGTACCAGTAGTAGTAACCAAAAGTACCAGTAGTAGTGGTAACTAAAAGTACCAGCAGCAGTAACTAAAAGTACCAGTAACTAAAAGTACCAGTAGCAGTAACCAAAAGTACCAGTAGTAGTGACCAAAAGTACCAGTAGCAGTAACTAAAAGTACCAGCAGTAGTAACCAAAAGTACCAGTAGCAGTAACTAAAAGTACCAGCAGCAGTAACTGAAAATACCAGCAGCAGTAACTAAAAGTAGCAGTTGTAGTAACTAAAAGTACCAGTAGCAGTAACTAAAAGTACCAGTAGCAGTAACTGAAAATACCAGCAGCAGTAACTAAAAGTACCAGTAGTAGTAACTAAAAGTACCAGCAGCAGTAACTAAAAGTACCAGTAGCAGTAACTGAAAATACCAGCAGCAGTAACTAAAAGTACCAGTAACAGTAACTAAAAGTATGAGAAGCCGTAACCAAAAGTACCAGTAGCAGTAACTAAAAGTACCAGTAACAGTAACTAAAAGTACCAGTAGCTGTAACTAAAAGTACCAGTTGTAGTAACCAAAAGTACCAGTAGCAGTAACTAAAAGTACCAGTAGAAGTAACCAAAAGTACCAGTAGTAGTAACTAAAAGTACCAGTAGTAGTAACTAAAAGTACCAGTAGTAGTAACTAAAAGTACCAGTAGCAGTAACTAAAAGTACCAGTAACCAAAAGTACAAGTAGTAGTAACTAAAAGTACCAGTAGCAGTAACTAAAAGTACCAGTAGCAGTAACTGAAAATAACAGCAGCAGTAACTAAAAGTACCAGTAACCAAAAGTACCAGAAGCAGTAACTAAAAGTACCAGCAGTAGTAACTAACAGTACCAGTAGCAGTAACTGAAAGTACCAGCAGCAGTAACTAAAAGTACCAGTAACCAAAAGTACCAGTAGCAGTAACTAAAAGTACCAGTAACCAAAAGTACCAGTAGCAGTAACTAAAAGTACCAGCAGTAGTAACCAAAAGTACCAGTAGTAGTAACCAAAAGTACCAGTAGTAACCAAAAGTACCAGTAGCAGTAACTAAAAGTACCAGTAGCAGTAACCAAAAGTACCAGTAGCAGTAACTAAAAGTACCAGCAGTAGTAACCAAAAGTACCAGTAGCAGTAACTAAAAGTACCAGGAGTAGTAACCAAATGTACCAGTAGTAGTAACTAAAAGTACCAGTAGCAGTAACCAAAAGTACCTAGGAGTAACAAAACGTACCAGTAGCAAGAACTAATAGTACCAGTAGAAGTAACCAAAAGTACCAGTAGCAGTAACTACAAGTACCAGTAGTATTAACTACAAGAACTAAGAGTAGTAACCAAAAGTACCAGTAGCAGTAACTAAAAGTATCAGTAGTAGTAACTAAAAGTACCAGTAGTAGTAACTAAAAGTACCAGCAGTAGTAACTAACAGTCCAGCAGTAGTAACTAAAAGTACCAGCAGCATTAACTAAAAGTACCAGAAGTAGTAACTAAAAGTACCAGTAGCAGTAATTAAAAATACCAGCAGCAGTAACTAAAAGTACCATTAGCAGTAACCAAAAGTACCAATAGTAGAAACTAAAAGTACCAGTAGCAGTAATTAAAAGTACCAGCAGCAGTAACTAAAAGTACCAGTAGCAGTAATTAAAAATACCAGTTGCAGTAAGTAAAAGTACCATTAGCAGTAACTAAAAGTACCAGTAGCAGTAATTAAAAATACCAGTTGCAGTAAGTAAAAGTACCATTAGCAGTAACCAAAAGTACCAATAGTAGAAACTAAAAGTACCAGCAGCAGTAACTAAAAGTACCAGTAGTAGTAACCAAAATGACTACTAGTAGTAGTAACTAAAAGTACCAGCAGCATTAACTAAAAGTACCAGTAGTAGAAACTAAAAGTACCAGTAGCAGTAATTAAAAATACCAGTAGCAGTAACTAAAAGTACCATTAGCAGTAACCAAAAGTACCAGTAGCAGTAACCAAAAGTACCAATAGTACTAACTACAAGTACCAGTAGTAGTAACTAAAAGTACCATTAGCAGTAACCAAAAGTACCAGTAGTAGTAACCACAAGTACCAGTAGTAGTAACTAAAAGTACCATTAGCAGTAACCAAAAGTACCAGTAGCAGTAACTAAAAGTACCATTAGCAGTAACTACAAGTACCAGTAGTAGTAACTACAATTACCAGTAGTAGTAACTAAAAGTACCAGTAGCAGTAACTAAAAGTAGCAGTAGCAGTAACTTAAAGTACCAGTAGCAGTAACCAAAAGTACCAGTAGCAGTAACCAAAAGTACCAGTAGTAGTAACCAAAAGTACCAGTAGTAGTGGTAACTAAAAGTACCAGCAGCAGTAACTAAAAGTACCAGTAACTAAAAGTACCAGTAGCAGTAACCAAAAGTACCAGTAGTAGTGACCAAAAGTACCAGTAGCAGTAACTAAAAGTACCAGCAGTAGTAACCAAAAGTACCAGTAGCAGTAACTAAAAGTACCAGCAGCAGTAACTGAAAATACCAGCAGCAGTAACTAAAAGTAGCAGTTGTAGTAACTAAAAGTACCAGTAGCAGTAACTAAAAGTACCAGTAGCAGTAACTGAAAATACCAGCAGCAGTAACTAAAAGTACCAGTAGTAGTAACTAAAAGTACCAGCAGCAGTAACTAAAAGTACCAGTAGCAGTAACTGAAAATACCAGCAGCAGTAACTAAAAGTACCAGTAACAGTAACTAAAAGTATGAGAAGCCGTAACCAAAAGTACCAGTAGCAGTAACTAAAAGTACCAGTAACAGTAACTAAAAGTACCAGTAGCTGTAACTAAAAGTACCAGTTGTAGTAACCAAAAGTACCAGTAGCAGTAACTAAAAGTACCAGTAGAAGTAACCAAAAGTACCAGTAGTAGTAACTAAAAGTACCAGTAGTAGTAACTAAAAGTACCAGTAGTAGTAACTAAAAGTACCAGTAGCAGTAACTAAAAGTACCAGTAACCAAAAGTACAAGTAGTAGTAACTAAAAGTACCAGTAGCAGTAACTAAAAGTACCAGTAGCAGTAACTGAAAATAACAGCAGCAGTAACTAAAAGTACCAGTAACCAAAAGTACCAGAAGCAGTAACTAAAAGTACCAGCAGTAGTAACTAACAGTACCAGTAGCAGTAACTGAAAGTACCAGCAGCAGTAACTAAAAGTACCAGTAACCAAAAGTACCAGTAGCAGTAACTAAAAGTACCAGTAACCAAAAGTACCAGTAGCAGTAACTAAAAGTACCAGCAGTAGTAACCAAAAGTACCAGTAGTAGTAACCAAAAGTACCAGTAGTAACCAAAAGTACCAGTAGCAGTAACTAAAAGTACCAGTAGCAGTAACCAAAAGTACCAGTAGCAGTAACTAAAAGTACCAGCAGTAGTAACCAAAAGTACCAGTAGCAGTAACTAAAAGTACCAGGAGTAGTAACCAAATGTACCAGTAGTAGTAACTAAAAGTACCAGTAGCAGTAACCAAAAGTACCTAGGAGTAACAAAACGTACCAGTAGCAAGAACTAATAGTACCAGTAGAAGTAACCAAAAGTACCAGTAGCAGTAACTACAAGTACCAGTAGTATTAACTACAAGAACTAAGAGTAGTAACCAAAAGTACCAGTAGCAGTAACTAAAAGTATCAGTAGTAGTAACTAAAAGTACCAGTAGTAGTAACTAAAAGTACCAGCAGTAGTAACTAACAGTCCAGCAGTAGTAACTAAAAGTACCAGCAGCATTAACTAAAAGTACCAGAAGTAGTAACTAAAAGTACCAGTAGCAGTAATTAAAAATACCAGCAGCAGTAACTAAAAGTACCATTAGCAGTAACCAAAAGTACCAATAGTAGAAACTAAAAGTACCAGCAGCAGTAACTAAAAGTACCAGTAGTAGTAACCAAAATGATTAGTAGTAGTAACTAAAAGTACCAGTAGTAGTAACCAAAAGTACCAGTAGCAGTTACTAAAAGTATCAGCAGCAGTAACCAAAAGTACCAGTATTAGTAACCAAAAGTACCAGTAGCAGTAACTAAAAGTACCAGCAGCAGTAACTAAAAGTACCAGTAGTAGTAACCAAAATGATTAGTAGTAGTAACTAAAAGTACCAGTAGTAGTAACCAAAAGTACCAGTAGCAGTTACTAAAAGTATCAGCAGCAGTAACCAAAAGTACCAGTATTAGTAACCAAAAGTACCAGTAGCAGTAACTAAAAGTACCAGCAGCAGTAACCAAAAGTACCAGTGGTAGTAACCAAAAGTACCTGTAGCAGTAACTAAAAGTACCAGTAGCAGTAACTAAAAGTACCAGTAGTAGTAACTAAAAGTACCTGTAGCAGTCACTAAAAGTACCAGTAGCAGTAACTGAAAGTACCAGTAGCAGTAACTAAAAGTACCAGTAGCAGTAACTGAAAGTACCAGCAGCAGTAACTGAAAGTACCAGCAGCAGTAACTAAAAGTACCAGTAACCAAAAGTACCAGTAGCAGTAACTAACAGTACCAGCAGTAGTAACCAAAAGTACCAGTAGTAGTAACCAAAAGTACCAGTAGTAACCAAAAGTACCAGTAGCAGTAACTAAAAGTACCAGTAGCAGTAACTAAAAGTACCAGCAGCAGTAACTAAAAGTACCAGTAGTAGTAACCAAATGTACCAGTAGCAGTAACTAAAAGTACCAGTTGCAGTAACTAAAAGTACCAGTAGCAGTAACCAAAAGTACCAGTAGCAGTAACTAAAAGTACCAGTAGTAGTAACTACAAGTACCAGTAGTAGTAACCAAAATGACTAGTAGTAGTAACTAAAAGTACCAGTAGTAGTAACCAAAAGTACCAGTAGCAGTAACTAAAAGTATCAGCAGCAGTAACCAAAAGTACCAGTGTTAGTAACCAAAAGTACCAGTAGCAGTAACCAAAAGTACCAGTAGCAGTAACTAAAAGTACCAGTAGCAGTAACTAAAAGTACCAGTAGCAGTAACCAAAAGTACCAGTAGCAGTAACTAAAAGTACGAGTAGCAGTAACCAAAAGTATCAGTAGTAGTAACAAAAAGTACCAGTCGCAGTAACTAAAAGTACCAGTAGCAGTCACTAAAAGTACCAGCAGCAGTAACCAAAAGTACCAGTAACTAAAAGTACCAGTAGCAGTCACTAAAAGTACCAGTAACAGTAACTAAAAGTACGAGAAGCCGTAACCAAATGTACCAGTAGCAGTAACTAAAAGTACCAGTAACAGTAACTAAAAGTACGAGAAGCCGTAACCAAAAGTACCAGAAGCAGTAACTAAAAGTACCAGTAGTAGTAACTAAAAGTACCAGTAGCAGTAACTAAAAGTACCAGTAGCAGTAACCAAAAGTACCAGTAGCTGTAACTAAAAGTACCAGTAGTAGTAACCAAAAGTACCAGTAGTAGTAGTAACTAAAAGTACCAGTAGCAGTAACTAAAAGTACCAGTAGTAGTAACTAAAAGTACCAGTAGCAGTAACTAAAAGTACCAGTAGCAGTAACCAAAAGTACCAGTAGCAGTAACTAAAAGTACGAGTAGCAGTAACCAAAAGTATCAGTAGTAGTAACAAAAAGTACCAGTCGCAGTAACTAAAAGTACCAGTAGCAGTCACTAAAAGTACCAGCAGCAGTAACCAAAAGTACTAGTAGTAGTAACTAAAAGTACCAGTAGCATTAAGTAAAAGTACCAGTAGCAGTAACCAAAAGTATCAGTAGTAGTAACAAAAAGTACCAGTCGCAGTAACTAAAAGTACCAGTAGCAGTAACTAAAAGTACCAGTAGAAGTAACCAAAAGTACCAGTAGTAGTAGTAACTAAAAGTACCAGTAGTAGTAACTAAAAGTACCAGTAGTAGTAACTTAAAGTAGCAGTAGCAGAAACTAAAAGTGCCAGTAGAAGTAACTAAAAGTACCAGTAGCAGTAACTAAAAGTACCAGTAACCAAAAGTACCAGTAGTAGTAACTAAAAGTACCAGCAGTAGTAACCAAAAGTACCAGTAGCAGTAACTAAAAGTACCAGTAACAATAACTAAAAGTACCAGCAGCAGTAACTAAAAGTACCAGGAGTAGTAACCAAATGTACCAGTAGCAGGAACTAAAAGTACCAGTAGCAGTAACTAAAAGTACCAGTAGAAGTAACCAAAAGTACCAGTAGTAGTAACTAAAAGTACCAGTAGCAGTAACTAAAAGTACCTAGGAGTAACAAAACATACCAGTAGCAAGAACTAATAGTACCAGTAGTAGAAACCAAAAGTACCAGTAGCAGTTACTAAAAGTATCAGCAGCAGTAACCAAAAGTACCAGTATTAGTAACCAAAAGTACCAGTAGCAGTAACTAAAAGTACCAGCAGCAGTAACTAAAAGTACCAGTAGTAGTAACCAAAATGATTAGTAGTAGTAACTAAAAGTACCAGTAGTAGTAACCAAAAGTACCAGTAGCAGTTACTAAAAGTATCAGCAGCAGTAACCAAAAGTACCAGTATTAGTAACCAAAAGTACCAGTAGCAGTAACTAAAAGTACCAGCAGCAGTAACCAAAAGTACCAGTGGTAGTAACCAAAAGTACCTGTAGCAGTAACTAAAAGTACCAGTAGCAGTAACTAAAAGTACCAGTAGTAGTAACCAAAAGTACCAGTAGCAGTAACTAAAAGTACCTGTAGCAGTCACTAAAAGTACCAGTAGCAGTAACTGAAAGTACCAGTAGCAGTAACTAAAAGTACCAGTAGCAGTAACTGAAAGTACCAGCAGCAGTAACTGAAAGTACCAGCAGCAGTAACTAAAAGTACCAGTAACCAAAAGTACCAGTAGCAGTAACTAACAGTACCAGCAGTAGTAACCAAAAGTACCAGTAGTAGTAACCAAAAGTACCAGTAGTAACCAAAAGTACCAGTAGCAGTAACTAAAAGTACCAGTAGCAGTTACTAAAAGTACCAGCAGCAGTAACTAAAAGTACCAGTAGTAGTAACCAAATGTACCAGTAGCAGTAACTAAAAGTACCAGTAGCAGTAACTAAAAGTACCAGTAGCAGTAATCAAAAGTACCAGTAGCAGTAACTAAAAGTACCAGTAGTAGTAACTACAAGTACCAGTAGTAGTAACCAAAATGACTAGTAGTAGTAACTAAAAGTACCAGTAGTAGTAACCAAAAGTACCAGTAGCAGTAACTGAAAGTATCAGCAGCAGTAACCAAAAGTACCAGTATTAGTAACCAAAAGTACCAGTAGCAGTAACCAAAAGTACCAGTAGCAGTAACTAAAAGTACCAGTAGCAGTAACTAAAAGTACCAGTAGCAGTAACCAAAAGTACCAGTAGCAGTAACTAAAAGTACGAGTAGCAGTAACCAAAAGTATCAGTAGTAGTAACAAAAAGTACCAGTCGCAGTAACTAAAAGTACCAGTAGCAGTCACTAAAAGTACCAGCAGCAGTAACCAAAAGTACCAGTAACTAAAAGTACCAGTAGCAGTCACTAAAAGTACCAGTAACAGTAACTAAAAGTACGAGAAGCCGTAACCAAAAGTACCAGTAGCAGTAACTAAAAGTACCAGTAACAGTAACTAAAAGTACGAGAAGCCGTAACCAAAAGTACCAGTAGCAGTAACTAAAAGTAACAGTAGCTGTAACTAAAAGTACCAGTAGTAGTAACCAAAAGTACCAGTAGTAGTTGTAACTAAAAGTACCAGTAGCAGTAACTAAAAGTACCAGTAGTAGTAACTAAAAGTACCAGCAGCAGTAACTAAAATTACCAGTAGCAGCAACCAAAAATACCAGTAGTAGTAACTTAAAGTAGCAGTAGCAGTAACTAAAAGTGCCAGTAGAAGTAACTAAAAGTACCAGTAGCAGTAACTAAAAGTACCAGTAACCAAAAGTACCAGTAGTAGTAACTAAAAGTACCAGTAGCAGTCACTAAAAGTACCAGTAGCAGTAACCAAAAGTACCAGTAGCAGTAACTAAAAGTACCAGTAGCAGTAACTAAAAGTACCAGTAGCAGTAACCAAAAGTACCAGTAGCAGTAACTAAAAGTACGAGTAGCAGTAACCAAAAGTATCAGTAGTAGTAACAAAAAGTACCAGTCGCAGTAACTAAAAGTACCAGTAGCAGTCACTAAAAGTACCAGCAGCAGTAACCAAAAGTACCAGTAACTAAAAGTACCAGTAGCAGTCACTAAAAGTACCAGTAACAGTAACTAAAAGTACGAGAAGCCGTAACCAAAAGTACCAGTAGCAGTAACTAAAAGTAACAGTAGCTGTAACTAAAAGTACCAGTAGTAGTAACCAAAAGTACCAGTAGTAGTTGTAACTAAAAGTACCAGTAGCAGTAACTAAAAGTACCAGTAGTAGTAACTAAAAGTACCAGCAGCAGTAACTAAAATTACAAGTAGCAGCAACAAAAAATACCAGTAGTAGTAACTTAAAGTAGCAGTAGCAGTAACTAAAAGTGCCAGTAGAAGTAACTAAAAGTACCAGTAACCAAAAGTACCAGTAGTAGTAACTAAAAGTACCAGTAGCAGTCACTAAAAGTACCAGTAGCAGTAACCAAAAGTACCAGTAGCAGTAACTAAAAGTACCAGTAGCAGTAACTAAAAGTACCAGTAGCAGTAACCAAAAGTACCAGTAGCAGTAACTAAAAGTACGAGTAGCAATAACCAAAAGTATCAGTAGTAGTAACAAAAAGTACCAGTCGCAGTAACTAAAAGACCGAGAAGCCGTAACCAAAAGTACCAGTAGCAGTAACTAAAAGTACCAGTAACAGTAACTAAAAGTACGAGAAGCCGTAACCAAAAGTACCAGTAGCAGTAACTAAAAGTAACAGTAGCTGTAACTAAAAGTACCAGTAGTAGTAACCAAAAGTACCAGTAGTAGTTGTAACTAAAAGTACCAGTAGCAGTAACTAAAAGTACCAGTAGTAGTAACTAAAAGTACCAGCAGCAGTAACTAAAATTACCAGTAGCAGCAACCAAAAATACCAGTAGTAGTAACTTAAAGTAGCAGTAGCAGTAACTAAAAGTGCCAGTAGAAGTAACTAAAAGTACCAGTAGCAGTAACTAAAAGTACCAGTAACCAAAAGTACCAGTAGTAGTAACTAAAAGTACCAGTAGCAGTCACTAAAAGTACCAGTAGCAGTAACCAAAAGTACCAGTAGCAGTAACTAAAAGTACCAGTAGCAGTAACTAAAAGTACCAGTAGCAGTAACCAAAAGTACCAGTAGCAGTAACTAAAAGTACGAGTAGCAGTAACCAAAAGTATCAGTAGTAGTAACAAAAAGTACCAGTCGCAGTAACTAAAAGTACCAGTAGCAGTCACTAAAAGTACCAGCAGCAGTAACCAAAAGTACCAGTAACTAAAAGTACCAGTAGCAGTCACTAAAAGTACCAGTAACAGTAACTAAAAGTACGAGAAGCCGTAACCAAAAGTACCAGTAGCAGTAACTAAAAGTAACAGTAGCTGTAACTAAAAGTACCAGTAGTAGTAACCAAAAGTACCAGTAGTAGTTGTAACTAAAAGTACCAGTAGCAGTAACTAAAAGTACCAGTAGTAGTAACTAAAAGTACCAGCAGCAGTAACTAAAATTACAAGTAGCAGCAACAAAAAATACCAGTAGTAGTAACTTAAAGTAGCAGTAGCAGTAACTAAAAGTGCCAGTAGAAGTAACTAAAAGTACCAGTAACCAAAAGTACCAGTAGTAGTAACTAAAAGTACCAGTAGCAGTCACTAAAAGTACCAGTAGCAGTAACCAAAAGTACCAGTAGCAGTAACTAAAAGTACCAGTAGCAGTAACTAAAAGTACCAGTAGCAGTAACCAAAAGTACCAGTAGCAGTAACTAAAAGTACGAGTAGCAATAACCAAAAGTATCAGTAGTAGTAACAAAAAGTACCAGTCGCAGTAACTAAAAGTACCAGTAGCAGTCACTAAAAGTACCAGCAGCAGTAACCAAAAGTACCAGTAACTAAAAGTACCAGTAGCAGTCACTAAAAGTACCAGTAACAGTAACTACAAGTACGAGAAGCCGTAACCAAAAGTACCAGTAGCAGTAACTAAAAGTACCAGTAACAGTAACTAAAAGTACGAGAAGCCGTAACCAAAAGTACCAGTAGCAGTAACTAAAAGTAACAGTAGCTGTAACTAAAAGTACCAGTAGTAGTAACCAAAAGTACCAGTAGTAGTTGTAACTAAAAGTACCAGTAGCAGTAACTAAAAGTACCAGTAGTAGTAACTAAAAGTACCAGCAGCAGTAACTAAAATTACCAGTAGCAGCAACCAAAAATACCAGTAGTAGTAACTTAAAGTAGCAGTAGCAGTAACTAAAAGTGCCAGTAGAAGTAACTAAAAGTACCAGTAGCAGTAACTAAAAGTACCAGTAACCAAAAGTACCAGTAGTAGTAACTAAAAGTACCAGTAGCAGTCACTAAAAGTACCAGTAGCAATAACTGAAAGTACCAGTAGCAGTAACTAAAAGTACCAGTAGCAGTAACTAAAAGTACCAGTAGAAGTAACCAAAAGTACCAGTAGTAGTAGTAACTAAAAGTACCAGTAGTAGTAACTAAAATTACCAGTAGTAGTAACTTAAAGTAGCAGTAGCAGAAACTAAAAGTGCCAGTAGCAGTAACTGAAAATACCAGCAGCAGTAACTAAAAGTACCAGTAACCAAAAGTACCAGTAGCAGTAACTAAAAGTACCAGTAACAGTAACTAAAAGTACGAGAAGCCGTAACCAAAAGTACCAGAAGCAGTAACTAAAAGTACGAGAAGCCGTAACCAAAAGTACCAGTAGCAGTAACTAAAAGTAACAGTAGCTGTAACTAAAAGTACCAGTAGTAGTAACCAAAAGTACCAGTAGTAGTTGTAACTAAAAGTACCAGTAGCAGTAACTAAAAGTACCAGTAGTAGTAACTAAAAGTACCAGCAGCAGTAACTAAAATTACCAGTAGCAGCAACCAAAAATACCAGTAGTAGTAACTTAAAGTAGCAGTAGCAGTAACTAAAAGTGCCAGTAGAAGTAACTAAAAGTACCAGTAGCAGTAACTAAAAGTACCAGTAACCAAAAGTACCAGTAGTAGTAACTAAAAGTACCAGTAGCAGTCACTAAAAGTACCAGTAGCAGTAACCAAAAGTACCAGTAGCAGTAACTAAAAGTACCAGTAGCAGTAACTAAAAGTACCAGTAGCAGTAACCAAAAGTACCAGTAGCAGTAACTAAAAGTACCAGTAGCAGTAACCAAAAGTATCAGTAGTAGTAACAAAAAGTACCAGTCGCAGTAACTAAAAGTACCAGTAGCAGTCACTAAAAGTACCAGCAGCAGTAACCAAAAGTACCAGTAACTAAAAGTACCAGTAGCAGTCACTAAAAGTACCAGTAACAGTAACTAAAAGTACGAGAAGCCGTAACCAAAAGTACCAGTAGCAGTAACTAAAAGTACCAGTAACAGTAACTAAAAGTACGAGAAGCCGTAACCAAAAGTACCAGTAGCAGTAACTAAAAGTAACAGTAGCTGTAACTAAAAGTACCAGTAGTAGTAACCAAAAGTACCAGTAGTAATTGTAACTAAAAGTACCAGTAGCAGTAACTAAAAGTACCAGTAGTAGTAACTAAAAGTACCAGCAGCAGTAACTAAAATTACCAGTAGCAGCAACCAAAAATACCAGTAGTAGTAACTTAAAGTAGCAGTAGCAGTAACTAAAAGTGCCAGTAGAAGTAACTAAAAGTACCAGTAACCAAAAGTACCAGTAGTAGTAACTAAAAGTACCAGTAGCAGTCACTAAAAGTAACAGTAGCTGTAACTAAAAGTACCAGTAGTAGTAACCAAAAGTACCAGTAGCAGTAACTAAAAGTAACAGTAGCTGTAACTAAAAGTACCAGTAGTAGTAACCAAAAGTACCAGTAGTAGTTGTAACTAAAAGTACCAGTAGCAGTAACTAAAAGTACCAGTAGTAGTAACTAAAAGTACCAGCAGCAGTAACTAAAATTACCAGTAGCAGCAACCAAAAATACCAGTAGTAGTAACTTAAAGTAGCAGTAGCAGTAACTAAAAGTGCCAGTAGAAGTAACTAAAAGTACCAGTAGCAGTAACTAAAAGTACCAGTAACCAAAAGTACCAGTAGTAGTAACTAAAAGTACCAGTAGCAGTCACTAAAAGTACCAGTAGCAATAACTGAAAGTACCAGTAGCAGTAACTAAAAGTACCAGTAGCAGTAACTAAAAGTACCAGTAGAAGTAACCAAAAGTACCAGTAGTAGTAGTAACTAAAAGTACCAGTAGTAGTAACTAAAATTACCAGTAGTAGTAACTTAAAGTAGCAGTAGCAGAAACTAAAAGTGCCAGTAGCAGTAACTGAAAATACCAGCAGCAGTAACTAAAAGTACCAGTAACCAAAAGTACCAGTAGCAGTAACTAAAAGTACCAGCAGTAGTAACTAACAGTACCAGTAGCAGTAACTAAAAGTACCAGTAGTAGTAACTAAAAGTACCAGCAGCAGTAACTAAAATTACCAGTAGCAGCAACCAAAAATACCAGTAGTAGTAACTTAAAGTAGCAGTAGCAGTAACTAAAAGTGCCAGTAGAAGTAACTAAAACTACCAGTAGCAGTAACTAAAAGTACCAGTAACCAAAAGTACCAGTAGTAGTAACTAAAAGTACCAGTAGCAGTCACTAAAAGTACCAGTAGCAGTAACCAAAAGTACCAGTAGCAGTAACTAAAAGTACCAGTAGCAGTAACTAAAAGTACCAGTAGTAGTAACTAAAAGTACCAGCAGCAGTAACTAAAATTACCAGTAGCAGCAACCAAAAATACCAGTAGTAGTAACTTAAAGTAGCAGTAGCAGTAACTAAAAGTGCCAGTAGAAGTAACTAAAAGTACCAGTAGCAGTAACTAAAAGTACCAGTAACCAAAAGTACCAGTAGTAGTAACTAAAAGTACCAGTAGCAGTCACTAAAAGTACCAGTAGCAATAACTGAAAGTACCAGTAGCAGTAACTAAAAGTACCAGTAGCAGTAACTAAAAGTACCAGTAGAAGTAACCAAAAGTACCAGTAGTAGTAGTAACTAAAAGTACCAGTAGTAGTAACTAAAATTACCAGTAGTAGTAACTTAAAGTAGCAGTAGCAGAAACTAAAAGTGCCAGTAGCAGTAACTGAAAATACCAGCAGCAGTAACTAAAAGTACCAGTAACCAAAAGTACCAGTAGCAGTAACTAAAAGTACCAGTAACAGTAACTAAAAGTACGAGAAGCCGTAACCAAAAGTACCAGAAGCAGTAACTAAAAGTACGAGAAGCCGTAACCAAAAGTACCAGTAGCAGTAACTAAAAGTAACAGTAGCTGTAACTAAAAGTACCAGTAGTAGTAACCAAAAGTACCAGTAGTAGTTGTAACTAAAAGTACCAGTAGCAGTAACTAAAAGTACCAGTAGTAGTAACTAAAAGTACCAGCAGCAGTAACTAAAATTACCAGTAGCAGCAACCAAAAATACCAGTAGTAGTAACTTAAAGTAGCAGTAGCAGTAACTAAAAGTGCCAGTAGAAGTAACTAAAAGTACCAGTAGCAGTAACTAAAAGTACCAGTAACCAAAAGTACCAGTAGTAGTAACTAAAAGTACCAGTAGCAGTCACTAAAAGTACCAGTAGCAGTAACCAAAAGTACCAGTAGCAGTAACTAAAAGTACCAGTAGCAGTAACTAAAAGTACCAGTAGCAGTAACCAAAAGTACCAGTAGCAGTAACTAAAAGTACCAGTAGCAGTAACCAAAAGTATCAGTAGTAGTAACAAAAAGTACCAGTCGCAGTAACTAAAAGTACCAGTAGCAGTCACTAAAAGTACCAGCAGCAGTAACCAAAAGTACCAGTAACTAAAAGTACCAGTAGCAGTCACTAAAAGTACCAGTAACAGTAACTAAAAGTACGAGAAGCCGTAACCAAAAGTACCAGTAGCAGTAACTAAAAGTACCAGTAACAGTAACTAAAAGTACGAGAAGCCGTAACCAAAAGTACCAGTAGCAGTAACTAAAAGTAACAGTAGCTGTAACTAAAAGTACCAGTAGTAGTAACCAAAAGTACCAGTAGTAATTGTAACTAAAAGTACCAGTAGCAGTAACTAAAAGTACCAGTAGTAGTAACTAAAAGTACCAGCAGCAGTAACTAAAATTACCAGTAGCAGCAACCAAAAATACCAGTAGTAGTAACTTAAAGTAGCAGTAGCAGTAACTAAAAGTGCCAGTAGAAGTAACTAAAAGTACCAGTAACCAAAAGTACCAGTAGTAGTAACTAAAAGTACCAGTAGCAGTCACTAAAAGTAACAGTAGCTGTAACTAAAAGTACCAGTAGTAGTAACCAAAAGTACCAGTAGCAGTAACTAAAAGTAACAGTAGCTGTAACTAAAAGTACCAGTAGTAGTAACCAAAAGTACCAGTAGTAGTTGTAACTAAAAGTACCAGTAGCAGTAACTAAAAGTACCAGTAGTAGTAACTAAAAGTACCAGCAGCAGTAACTAAAATTACCAGTAGCAGCAACCAAAAATACCAGTAGTAGTAACTTAAAGTAGCAGTAGCAGTAACTAAAAGTGCCAGTAGAAGTAACTAAAAGTACCAGTAGCAGTAACTAAAAGTACCAGTAACCAAAAGTACCAGTAGTAGTAACTAAAAGTACCAGTAGCAGTCACTAAAAGTACCAGTAGCAATAACTGAAAGTACCAGTAGCAGTAACTAAAAGTACCAGTAGCAGTAACTAAAAGTACCAGTAGAAGTAACCAAAAGTACCAGTAGTAGTAGTAACTAAAAGTACCAGTAGTAGTAACTAAAATTACCAGTAGTAGTAACTTAAAGTAGCAGTAGCAGAAACTAAAAGTGCCAGTAGCAGTAACTGAAAATACCAGCAGCAGTAACTAAAAGTACCAGTAACCAAAAGTACCAGTAGCAGTAACTAAAAGTACCAGCAGTAGTAACTAACAGTACCAGTAGCAGTAACTAAAAGTACCAGTAGTAGTAACTAAAAGTACCAGCAGCAGTAACTAAAATTACCAGTAGCAGCAACCAAAAATACCAGTAGTAGTAACTTAAAGTAGCAGTAGCAGTAACTAAAAGTGCCAGTAGAAGTAACTAAAACTACCAGTAGCAGTAACTAAAAGTACCAGTAACCAAAAGTACCAGTAGTAGTAACTAAAAGTACCAGTAGCAGTCACTAAAAGTACCAGTAGCAGTAACCAAAAGTACCAGTAGCAGTAACTAAAAGTACCAGTAGCAGTAACTAAAAGTACCAGTAGCAGTAACCAAAAGTACCAGTAGCAGTAACTAAAAGTACGAGTAGCAGTAACCAAAAGTATCAGTAGTAGTAACAAAAAGTACCAGTCGCAGTAACTAAAAGTACCAGTAGCAGTCACTAAAAGTACCAGCAGCAGTAACCAAAAGTACCAGTAACTAAAAGTACCAGTAGCAGTCACTAAAAGTACCAGTAACAGTAACTAAAAGTACGAGAAGCCGTAACCAAAAGTACCAGTAGCAGTAACTAAAAGTACCAGTAACAGTAACTAAAAGTACGAGAAGCCGTAACCAAAAGTACCAGTAGCAGTAACTAAAAGTAACAGTAGCTATAACTAAAAGTACCAGTAGTAGTAACCAAAAGTACCAGTAGTAGTTGTAACTAAAAGTACCAGTAGCAGTAACTAAAATTACCAGTAGCAGCAACCAAAAATACCAGTAGTAGTAACTTAAAGTAGCAGTAGCAGTAACTAAAAGTGCCAGTAGAAGTAACTAAAAGTACCAGTAACCAAAAGTACCAGTAGTAGTAACTAAAAGTACCAGTAGCAGTCACTAAAAGTAACAGTAGCTGTAACTAAAAGTACCAGTAGTAGTAACCAAAAGTACCAGTAGCAGTAACTAAAAGTAACAGTAGCTGTAACTAAAAGTACCAGTAGTAGTAACCAAAAGTACCAGTAGTAGTTGTAACTAAAAGTACCAGTAGCAGTAACTAAAAGTACCAGTAGTAGTAACTAAAAGTACCAGCAGCAGTAACTAAAATTACCAGTAGCAGCAACCAAAAATACCAGTAGTAGTAACTTAAAGTAGCAGTAGCAGTAACTAAAAGTGCCAGTAGAAGTAACTAAAAGTACCAGTAGCAGTAACTAAAAGTACCAGTAACCAAAAGTACCAGTAGTAGTAACTAAAAGTACCAGTAGCAGTCACTAAAAGTACCAGTAGCAATAACTGAAAGTACCAGTAGCAGTAACTAAAAGTACCAGTAGCAGTAACTAAAAGTACCAGTAGAAGTAACCAAAAGTACCAGTAGTAGTAGTAACTAAAAGTACCAGTAGTAGTAACTAAAATTACCAGTAGTAGTAACTTAAAGTAGCAGTAGCAGAAACTAAAAGTGCCAGTAGCAGTAACTGAAAATACCAGCAGCAGTAACTAAAAGTACCATAAACCAAAAGTACCAGTAGCAGTAACTAAAAGTACCAGCAGTAGTAACTAACACTACCAGTAGCAGTAACTAAAAGTACCAGTAGTAGTAACTAAAAGTACCAGCAGCAGTAACTAAAATTACCAGTAGCAGCAACCAAAAATACCAGTAGTAGTAACTTAAAGTAGCAGTAGCAGTAACTAAAAGTGCCAGTAGAAGTAACTAAAAGTACCAGTAGCAGTAACTAAAAGTACCAGTAACCAAAAGTACCAGTAGTAGTAACTAAAAGTACCAGTAGCAGTCACTAAAAGTACCAGTAGCAATAACTGAAAGTACCAGTAGCAGTAACTAAAAGTACCAGTAGCAGTAACTAAAAGTACCAGTAGAAGTAACCAAAAGTACCAGTAGTAGTAGTAACTAAAAGTACCAGTAGTAGTAACTAAAATTACCAGTAGTAGTAACTTAAAGTAGCAGTAGCAGAAACTAAAAGTGCCAGTAGCAGTAACTGAAAATACCAGCAGCAGTAACTAAAAGTACCAGTAACCAAAAGTACCAGCAGTAGTAACTAACAGTACCAGTAGCAGTAACTGAAAGTACCAGCAGCAGTAACCAAAAGTACCAGTAGCAGTAACTAAAAGTACCAGTAGCAGTAACTAAAAGTACCAGTAGCAGTAACTAAAAGTACCAGTAGAAGTAACCAAAAGTACTAGTGGTAGTAACTAAAAGTAACAGTAGCATTAACTAAAAGTACCAGTAGCAGTAACTAAAAGTACCAGTAGAAGTAACCAAAAGTACCAGTAGTAGTAACTAAAAGTACCAGTAGCATTAACTAAAAGTACCAGTAGCAGTAACCAAAAGTATCAGTAGTAGTAACAAAAAGTACCAGTCGCAGTAACTAAAAGTACCAGTAGCAGTAACTAAAAGTACCAGTAGAAGTAACCAAAAGTACCAGTAGTAGTAGGAACTAAAAGTACCAGTAGTAGTAACTAAAAGTACCAGTAGTAGTAACTTAAAGTAGCAGTAGCAGAAACTAAAAGTGCCAGTAGAAGTAACTAAAAGTACCAGTAGCAGTAACTAAAAGTACCAGTAACCAAAAGTACCAGTAGTAGTAACTAAAAGTACCAGCAGTAGTAACCAAAAGTACCAGTAGCAGTAACTAAAAGTACCAGTAACAGTAACTAAAAGTACCAGCAGCAGTAACTAAAAGTACCAGGAGTAGTAACCAAATGTACCAGTAGCAGGAACTAAAAGTACCAGTAGCAGTAACTAAAAGTACCAGTAGAAGTAACCAAAAGTACCAGTAGTAGTAACTAAAAGTACCAGTAGCATGTAACCAAAAGTACCTAGGAGTAACAAAACGTACCAGTAGCAAGAACTAATAGTACCAGTAGAAGTAACCAAAAGTACCAGTAGCAGTAACTACAAGTACCAGTAGTAGTAACCAAAAGTACCAGTAGCAGTTACTAAAAGTATCAGCAGCAGTAACCAAAAGTACCAGTATTAGTAACCAAAAGTACCAGTAGCAGTAACTAAAAGTACCTGTAGCAGTCACTAAAAGTACCAGTAGCAGTAACTGAAAGTACCAGTAGCAGTAACTAAAAGTACCAGTAGCAGTAACTGAAAGTACCAGCAGCAGTAACTGAAAGTACCAGCAGCAGTAACTAAAAGTACCAGTAACCAAAAGTACCAGTAGCAGTAACTAACAGTACCAGCAGTAGTAACCAAAAGTACCAGTAGTAGTAACCAAAAGTACCAGTAGTAACCAAAAGTACCAGTAGCAGTAACTAAAAGTACCAGTAGCAGTAACTAAAAGTACCAGCAGCAGTAACTAAAAGTACCAGTAGTAGTAACCAAATGTACCAGTAGCAGTAACTAAAAGTACCAGTAGCAGTAACTAAAAGTACCAGTAGCAGTAACCAAAAGTACCAGTAGCAGTAACTAAAAGTACGAGTAGCAGTAACCAAAAGTATCAGTAGTAGTAACAAAAAGTACCAGTCGCAGTAACTAAAAGTACCAGTAGCAGTCACTAAAAGTACCAGCAGCAGTAACCAAAAGTACCAGTAACTAAAAGTACCAGTAGCAGTCACTAAAAGTACCAGTAACAGTAACTAAAAGTACGAGAAGCCGTAACCAAAAGTACCAGTAGCAGTAACTAAAAGTACCAGTAACAGTAACTAAAAGTACGAGAAGCCGTAACCAAAAGTACCAGTAGCAGTAACTAAAAGTAACAGTAGCTATAACTAAAAGTACCAGTAGTAGTAACCAAAAGTACCAGTAGTAGTTGTAACTAAAAGTACCAGTAGCAGTAACTAAAATTACCAGTAGCAGCAACCAAAAATACCAGTAGTAGTAACTTAAAGTAGCAGTAGCAGTAACTAAAAGTGCCAGTAGAAGTAACTAAAAGTACCAGTAACCAAAAGTACCAGTAGTAGTAACTAAAAGTACCAGTAGCAGTCACTAAAAGTAACAGTAGCTGTAACTAAAAGTACCAGTAGTAGTAACCAAAAGTACCAGTAGCAGTAACTAAAAGTAACAGTAGCTGTAACTAAAAGTACCAGTAGTAGTAACCAAAAGTACCAGTAGTAGTTGTAACTAAAAGTACCAGTAGCAGTAACTAAAAGTACCAGTAGTAGTAACTAAAAGTACCAGCAGCAGTAACTAAAATTACCAGTAGCAGCAACCAAAAATACCAGTAGTAGTAACTTAAAGTAGCAGTAGCAGTAACTAAAAGTGCCAGTAGAAGTAACTAAAAGTACCAGTAGCAGTAACTAAAAGTACCAGTAACCAAAAGTACCAGTAGTAGTAACTAAAAGTACCAGTAGCAGTCACTAAAAGTACCAGTAGCAATAACTGAAAGTACCAGTAGCAGTAACTAAAAGTACCAGTAGCAGTAACTAAAAGTACCAGTAGAAGTAACCAAAAGTACCAGTAGTAGTAGTAACTAAAAGTACCAGTAGTAGTAACTAAAATTACCAGTAGTAGTAACTTAAAGTAGCAGTAGCAGAAACTAAAAGTGCCAGTAGCAGTAACTGAAAATACCAGCAGCAGTAACTAAAAGTACCAGTAACCAAAAGTACCAGTAGCAGTAACTAAAAGTACCAGCAGTAGTAACTAACAGTACCAGTAGCAGTAACTAAAAGTACCAGTAGTAGTAACTAAAAGTACCAGCAGCAGTAACTAAAATTACCAGTAGCAGCAACCAAAAATACCAGTAGTAGTAACTTAAAGTAGCAGTAGCAGTAACTAAAAGTGCCAGTAGAAGTAACTAAAAGTACCAGTAGCAGTAACTAAAAGTACCAGTAACCAAAAGTACCAGTAGTAGTAACTAAAAGTACCAGTAGCAGTCACTAAAAGTACCAGTAGCAATAACTGAAAGTACCAGTAGCAGTAACTAAAAGTACCAGTAGCAGTAACTAAAAGTACCAGTAGAAGTAACCAAAAGTACCAGTAGTAGTAGTAACTAAAAGTACCAGTAGTAGTAACTAAAATTACCAGTAGTAGTAACTTAAAGTAGCAGTAGCAGAAACTAAAAGTGCCAGTAGCAGTAACTGAAAATACCAGCAGCAGTAACTAAAAGTACCAGTAACCAAAAGTACCAGCAGTAGTAACTAACAGTACCAGTAGCAGTAACTGAAAGTACCAGCAGCAGTAACCAAAAGTACCAGTAGCAGTAACTAAAAGTACCAGTAGCAGTAACTAAAAGTACCAGTAGCAGTAACTAAAAGTACCAGTAGAAGTAACCAAAAGTACTAGTGGTAGTAACTAAAAGTAACAGTAGCATTAACTAAAAGTACCAGTAGCAGTAACTAAAAGTACCAGTAGAAGTAACCAAAAGTACCAGTAGTAGTAACTAAAAGTACCAGTAGCATTAACTAAAAGTACCAGTAGCAGTAACCAAAAGTATCAGTAGTAGTAACAAAAAGTACCAGTCGCAGTAACTAAAAGTACCAGTAGCAGTAACTAAAAGTACCAGTAGAAGTAACCAAAAGTACCAGTAGTAGTAGGAACTAAAAGTACCAGTAGTAGTAACTAAAAGTACCAGTAGTAGTAACTTAAAGTAGCAGTAGCAGAAACTAAAAGTGCCAGTAGAAGTAACTAAAAGTACCAGTAGCAGTAACTAAAAGTACCAGTAACCAAAAGTACCAGTAGTAGTAACTAAAAGTACCAGCAGTAGTAACCAAAAGTACCAGTAGCAGTAACTAAAAGTACCAGTAACAGTAACTAAAAGTACCAGCAGCAGTAACTAAAAGTACCAGGAGTAGTAACCAAATGTACCAGTAGCAGGAACTAAAAGTACCAGTAGCAGTAACTAAAAGTACCAGTAGAAGTAACCAAAAGTACCAGTAGTAGTAACTAAAAGTACCAGTAGCATGTAACCAAAAGTACCTAGGAGTAACAAAACGTACCAGTAGCAAGAACTAATAGTACCAGTAGAAGTAACCAAAAGTACCAGTAGCAGTAACTACAAGTACCAGTAGTAGTAACCAAAAGTACCAGTAGCAGTTACTAAAAGTATCAGCAGCAGTAACCAAAAGTACCAGTATTAGTAACCAAAAGTACCAGTAGCAGTAACTAAAAGTACCAGCAGCAGTAACCAAAAGTACCAGTGGTAGTAACCAAAAGTACCTGTAGCAGTAACTAAAAGTACCAGTAGCAGTAACTAAAAGTACCAGTAGTAGTAACCAAAAGTACCAGTAGCAGAAACTAAAAGTACCTGTAGCAGTCACTAAAAGTACCAGTAGCAGTAACTGAAAGTACCAGTAGCAGTAACTAAAAGTACCAGTAGCAGTAACTGAAAGTACCAGCAGCAGTAACTGAAAGTACCAGCAGCAGTAACTAAAAGTACCAGTAACCAAAAGTACCAGTAGCAGTAACTAACAGTACCAGCAGTAGTAACCAAAAGTACCAGTAGTAGTAACCAAAAGTACCAGTAGTAACCAAAAGTACCAGTAGCAGTAACTAAAAGTACCAGTAGCAGTAACTAAAAGTACCAGCAGCAGTAACTAAAAGTACCAGTAGTAGTAACCAAATGTACCAGTAGCAGTAACTAAAAGTACCAGTAGCAGTAACTAAAAGTACCAGTAGCAGTAACCAAAAGTACCAGTAGCAGTAACTAAAAGTACGAGTAGCAGTAACCAAAAGTATCAGTAGTAGTAACAAAAAGTACCAGTCGCAGTAACTAAAAGTACCAGTAGCAGTCACTAAAAGTACCAGCAGCAGTAACCAAAAGTACCAGTAACTAAAAGTACCAGTAGCAGTCACTAAAAGTACCAGTAACAGTAACTAAAAGTACGAGAAGCCGTAACCAAAAGTACCAGTAGCAGTAACTAAAAGTAACAGTAGCTGTAACTAAAAGTACCAGTAGTAGTAACCAAAAGTACCAGTAGCAGTAACTAAAAGTACCAGTAGAAGTAACCAAAAGTACCAGTAGTAGTTGTAACTAAAAGTACCAGTAGCAGTAACTAAAAGTACCAGTAGTAGTAACTAAAAGTACCAGCAGCAGTAACTAAAATTACCAGTAGCAGCAACCAAAAATACCAGTAGTAGTAACTTAAAGTAGCAGTAGCAGTAACTAAAAGTGCCAGTAGAAGTAACTAAAAGTACCAGTAGCAGTAACTAAACGTACCAGTAACCAAAAGTACCAGTAGTAGTAACTAAAAGTACCAGTAGCAGTCACTAAAAGTACCAGTAGCAGTAACTGAAAGTACCAGTAGCAGTAACTAAATGTACCAGTAGCAGTAACTAAAAGTACCAGTAGAAGTAACCAAAAGTACCAGTAGTAGTAGTAACTAAAAGTACCAGTAGTAGTAACTAAAAGTACCAGTAGTAGTAACTTAAAGTAGCAGTAGCAGAAACTAAAAGTGCCAGTAGCAGTAACTGAAAATACTAGCAGCAGTAACTAAAAGTACCAGTAACCAAAAGTACCAGCAGTAGTAACTAACAGTACCAGTAGCAGTAACTGAAAGTACCAGCAGCAGTAACTAAAAGTACCAGTAACCAAAAGTACCAGTAGCAGTAACTAAAAGTACCAGTCGCAGTAGTAACCAAAAGTACCAGTAGTAGTAACCAAAAGTACCAGTAGCAGTAACTAAAAGTACCAGTAGCAGTAACTAAAAGTACCAGTAGCAGTAACTAAAAGTACCACTGGAAGTAACCAAAAGTACTAGTAGTAGTAACTAAAAGTAACAGTAGCATTAACTAAAAGTACCAGTAGCAGTAACTAAAAGTACCAGTAGAAGTAACCAAAAGTACCAGTAGTAGTAACTAAAAGTACCAGTAGCATTAACTAAAAGTACCAGTAGCAGTAACCAAAAGTATCAGTAGTAGTAACAAAAAGTACCAGTCGCAGTAACTAAAAGTACCAGTAGCAGTAACTAAAAGTACCAGTAGAAGTAACCAAAAGTACCAGTAGTAGTAACTAAAAGTACCAGTAACCTAAAGTACCAGTAGCAGTAACTAAAAGTACCAGTAGCAGTAACTGAAAATACCAGCAGCAGTAACTAAAAGTACCAGTAACCAAAAGTACCAGTAGCAGTAACTGAAAGTACCAGCAGCAGTAACTAAAAGTACCAGTAACCAAAAGTACCAGTAGCAGTAACTAAAAGTACCAGCAGTAGTAACCAAAAGTACCAGTAGTAGTAACCAAAAGTACCAGTAGCAGTAACTAAAAGTACCAGTAACAGTAACTAAAAGTACCAGCAGCAGTAACTAAAAGTACCAGGTGTAGTAACCAAATGTACCAGTAACTAAAAGTACCAGTAGCAGTCACTAAAAGTACCAGTAACAGTAACTAAAAGTACGAGAAGCCGTAACCAAAAGTACCAGTAGCAGTAACTAAAAGTACCAGTAACAGTAACTAAAAGTACGAGAAGCCGTAACCAAAAGTACCAGTAGCAGTAACTAAAAGTAACAGTAGCTGTAACTAAAAGTACCAGTAGTAGTAACCAAAAGTACCAGTAGCAGTAACTAAAAGTACCAGTAGAAGTAACCAAAAGTACCAGTAGTAGTTGTAACTAAAAGTACCAGTAGCAGTAACTAAAAGTACCAGTAGTAGTAACTAAAAGTACCAGCAGCAGTAACTAAAATGACCAGTAGCAGCAACCAAAAATACCAGTAGTAGTAACTTAAAGTAGCAGTAGCAGTAACTAAAAGTGCCAGTAGAAGTAACTAAAAGTACCAGTAGCAGTAACTAAAAGTACCAGTAACCAAAAGTACCAGTAGTAGTAACTAAAAGTACCAGTAGCAGTCACTAAAAGTACCATTAGCAGTAACTGAAAGTACCAGTAGCAGTAACTAAAAGTACCAGTAACAGTAACTAAAAGTACCAGTAGAAGTAACCAAAAGTACCAGTAGTAGTAGTAACTAAAAGTACCAGTAGTAGTAACTAAAAGTACCAGTAGTAGTAACTTAAAGTAGCAGTAGCAGAAACTAAAAGTGCCAGTAGCAGTAACTGAAAATACTAGCAGCAGTAACTAAAAGTACCAGTAACCAAAAGTACCAGTAGCAGTAACTAAAAGTACCAGCAGTAGTAACTAACAGTACCAGTAGCAGTAACTGAAAGTACCAGCAGCAGTAACTAAAAGTACCAGTAACCAAAAGTACCAGTAGCAGTAACTAAAAGTACCAGTCGCAGTAGTAACCAAAAGTACCAGTAGTAGTAACCAAAAGTACCAGTAGCAGTAACTAAAAGTACCAGTAGCAGTAACTAAAAGTACCAGTAGCAGTAACTAAAATTACCACTGGAAGTAACCAAAAGTACTAGTAGTAGTAACTAAAAGTAACAGTAGCATTAACTAAAAGTACCAGTAGCAGTAACTAAAAGTACCAGTAGAAGTAACCAAAAGTACCAGTAGTAGTAACTAAAAGTACCAGTCGCAGTAACTAAAAGTACCAGTAGCAGTAACTAAAAGTACCAGTAGAAGTAACCAAAAGTACCAGTAGTAGTAGTAACTAAAAGTACCAGTAGTAGTAACTAAAAGTACCAGTAACCAAAAGTACCAGTAGCAGTAACTAAAAGTACCAGTAGCAGTAACTGAAAATACCAGCAGCAGTAACTAAAAGTACCAGTAACCAAAAGTACCAGTAGCAGTAGCTAAAAGTACCAGCAGCAGTAACTAAAAGTACCAGTAACCAAAAGTACCAGTAGCAGTAACTAAAAGTACCAGCAGTAGTAACCAAAAGTACCAGTAGTAGTAACCAAAAGTACCAGTAGCAGTAACTAAAAGTACCAGTAACAGTAACTAAAAGTACCAGCAGCAGTAACTAAAAGTACCAGGAGTAGTAACCAAATGTACCAGTAGCAGGAACTAAAAGTACCAGTAGCAGTAACTAAAAGTACCAGTAGAAGTAACCAAAAGTACCAGTAGTAGTAACTAAAAGTACCAGTAGCAGTAACCAAAAGTACCTAGGAGTAACAAAACGTACCAGTAGCAAGAACTAATAGTACCAGTAGAAGTAACCAAAAGTACCAGTAGCAGTAACTACAAGTACCAGTAGTAGTAACTACAAGAACTAAGAGTAGTAACCAAAAGTACCAGTAGCAGTAACTAAAAGTATCAGTAGTAGTAACTAAAAGTACCAGTAGTAGTAACTAAAAGTACCAGCAGTAGTAACTAACAGTCCAGCAGTAGTAACTAAAAGTACCAGCAGCATTAACTTAAAGTACCAGAAGTAGTAACTAAAAGTACCAGTAGCAGTAATTAAAAATACCAGCAGCAGTAACTAAAAGTACCATTAGCAGTAACCAAAAGTACCAATAGTAGAAACTAAAAGTACCAGCAGCAGTAACTAAAAGTACCAGTAGTAGTAACCAAAATGATTAGTAGTAGTAACTAAAAGTACCAGTAGTAGTAACCAAAAGTACCAGTAGCAGTTACTAAAAGTATCAGCAGCAGTAACCAAAAGTACCAGTATTAGTAACCAAAAGTACCAGTAGCAGTAACTAAAAGTACCAGCAGCAGTAACCAAAAGTACCAGTGGTAGTAACCAAAAGTACCTGTAGCAGTAACTAAAAGTACCAGTAGCAGTAACTAAAAGTACCAGTAGCAGTAACCAAAAGTACCAGTAGCAGTAACTAAAAGTACGAGTAGCAGTAACCAAAAGTATCAGTAGTAGTAACAAAAAGTACCAGTCGCAGTAACTAAAAGTACCAGTAGCAGTCACTAAAAGTACCAGTAGAAGTAACCAAAAGTACCAGTAGTAGTAGTAACTAAAAGTACCAGTAGTAGTAACTAAAAGTACCAGTAACCAAAAGTACCAGTAGCAGTAACTAAAATTACCAGTAGTAGTAACTTAAAGTAGCAGTAGCAGAAACTAAAAGTGCCAGTAGCAGTAACTGAAAATACCAGCAGCAGTAACTAAAAGTACCAGTAACCAAAAGTACCAGCAGTAGTAACTAACAGTACCAGT
Organism: Anarhichas minor; assembly: GCF_050575085.1. Classification (NCBI taxonomy): domain Eukaryota; kingdom Metazoa; phylum Chordata; class Actinopteri; order Perciformes; family Anarhichadidae; genus Anarhichas; species Anarhichas minor. Next base: position 50,684 of record NW_027466539.1, on the reverse strand, counting down.
AGCAGTAACTGAAAGTACCAGCAGCAGTAACCAAAAGTACCAGTAGCAGTAACTAAAAGTACCAGTAGCAGTAACTAAAAGTACCAGTAGCAGTAACTAAAAGTATCAGTAGAAGTAACCAAAAGTACTAGTGGTAGTAACTAAAAGTAACAGTAGCATTAACTAAAAGTACCAGTAGCAGTAACTAAAAGTACCAGTAGAAGTAACCAAAAGTACCAGTAGTAGTAACTAAAAGTACCAGTAGCATTAACTAAAAGTACCAGTAGCAGTAACCAAAAGTATCAGTAGTAGTAACAAAAAGTACCAGTCGCAGTAACTAAAAGTACCAGTAGCAGTAACTAAAAGTACCAGTAGAAGTAACCAAAAGTACCAGTAGTAGTAGGAACTAAAAGTACCAGTAGTAGTAACTAAAAGTACCAGTAGTAGTAACTTAAAGTAGCAGTAGCAGAAACTAAAAGTGCCAGTAGAAGTAACTAAAAGTACCAGTAGCAGTAACTAAAAGTACCAGTAACCAAAAGTACCAGTAGTAGTAACTAAAAGTACCAGCAGTAGTAACCAAAAGTACCAGTAGCAGTAACTAAAAGTACCAGTAACAGTAACTAAAAGTACCAGCAGCAGTAACTAAAAGTACCAGGAGTAGTAACCAAATGTACCAGTAGCAGGAACTAAAAGTACCAGTAGCAGTAACTAAAAGTACCAGTAGAAGTAACCAAAAGTACCAGTAGTAGTAACTAAAAGTACCAGTAGCATGTAACCAAAAGTACCTAGGAGTAACAAAACGTACCAGTAGCAAGAACTAATAGTACCAGTAGAAGTAACCAAAAGTACCAGTAGCAGTAACTACAAGTACCAGTAGTAGTAACCAAAAGTACCAGTAGCAGTTACTAAAAGTATCAGCAGCAGTAACCAAAAGTACCAGTATTAGTAACCAAAAGTACCAGTAGCAGTAACTAAAAGTACCAGCAGCAGTAACCAAAAGTACCAGTGGTAGTAACCAAAAGTACCTGTAGCAGTAACTAAAAGTACCAGTAGCAGTAACTAAAAGTACCAGTAGTAGTAACCAAAAGTACCAGTAGCAGAAACTAAAAGTACCTGTAGCAGTCACTAAAAGTACCAGTAGCAGTAACTGAAAGTACCAGTAGCAGTAACTAAAAGTACCAGTAGCAGTAACTGAAAGTACCAGCAGCAGTAACTGAAAGTACCAGCAGCAGTAACTAAAAGTACCAGTAACCAAAAGTACCAGTAGCAGTAACTAACAGTACCAGCAGTAGTAACCAAAAGTACCAGTAGTAGTAACCAAAAGTACCAGTAGTAACCAAAAGTACCAGTAGCAGTAACTAAAAGTACCAGTAGCAGTAACTAAAAGTACCAGCAGCAGTAACTAAAAGTACCAGTAGTAGTAACCAAATGTACCAGTAGCAGTAACTAAAAGTACCAGTAGCAGTAACTAAAAGTACCAGTAGCAGTCACTAAAAGTACCAGTAACAGTAACTAAAAGTACGAGAAGCCGTAACCAAAAGTACCAGTAGCAGTAACTAAAAGTACCAGTAACAGTAACTAAAAGTACGAGAAGCCGTAACCAAAAGTACCAGTAGCAGTAACTAAAAGTACCAGTAGAAGTAACCAAAAGTACCAGTAGTAGTTGTAACTAAAAGTACCAGTAGCAGTAACTAAAAGTACCAGTAGTAGTAACTAAAAGTACCAGCAGCAGTAACTAAAATTACCAGTAGCAGCAACCAAAAATACCAGTAGTAGTAACTTAAAGTAGCAGTAGCAGTAACTAAAAGTGCCAGTAGAAGTAACTAAAAGTACCAGTAGCAGTAACTAAACGTACCAGTAACCAAAAGTACCAGTAGTAGTAACTAAAAGTACCAGTAGCAGTCACTAAAAGTACCAGTAGCAGTAACTGAAAGTACCAGTAGCAGTAACTAAATGTACCAGTAGCAGTAACTAAAAGTACCAGTAGAAGTAACCAAAAGTACCAGTAGTAGTAGTAACTAAAAGTACCAGTAGTAGTAACTAAAAGTACCAGTAGTAGTAACTTAAAGTAGCAGTAGCAGAAACTAAAAGTGCCAGTAGCAGTAACTGAAAATACTAGCAGCAGTAACTAAAAGTACCAGTAACCAAAAGTACCAGCAGTAGTAACTAACAGTACCAGTAGCAGTAACTGAAAGTACCAGCAGCAGTAACTAAAAGTACCAGTAACCAAAAGTACCAGTAGCAGTAACTAAAAGTACCAGTCGCAGTAGTAACCAAAAGTACCAGTAGTAGTAACCAAAAGTACCAGTAGCAGTAACTAAAAGTACCAGTAGCAGTAACTAAAAGTACCAGTAGCAGTAACTAAAAGTACCACTGGAAGTAACCAAAAGTACTAGTAGTAGTAACTAAAAGTAACAGTAGCATTAACTAAAAGTACCAGTAGCAGTAACTAAAAGTACCAGTAGAAGTAACCAAAAGTACCAGTAGTAGTAACTAAAAGTACCAGTAGCATTAACTAAAAGTACCAGTAGCAGTAACCAAAAGTATCAGTAGTAGTAACAAAAAGTACCAGTCGCAGTAACTAAAAGTACCAGTAGCAGTAACTAAAAGTACCAGTAGAAGTAACCAAAAGTACCAGTAGTAGTAACTAAAAGTACCAGTAACCTAAAGTACCAGTAGCAGTAACTAAAAGTACCAGTAGCAGTAACTGAAAATACCAGCAGCAGTAACTAAAAGTACCAGTAACCAAAAGTACCAGTAGCAGTAACTGAAAGTACCAGCAGCAGTAACTAAAAGTACCAGTAACCAAAAGTACCAGTAGCAGTAACTAAAAGTACCAGCAGTAGTAACCAAAAGTACCAGTAGTAGTAACCAAAAGTACCAGTAGCAGTAACTAAAAGTACCAGTAACAGTAACTAAAAGTACCAGCAGCAGTAACTAAAAGTACCAGGTGTAGTAACCAAATGTACCAGTAACTAAAAGTACCAGTAGCAGTCACTAAAAGTACCAGTAACAGTAACTAAAAGTACGAGAAGCCGTAACCAAAAGTACCAGTAGCAGTAACTAAAAGTACCAGTAACAGTAACTAAAAGTACGAGAAGCCGTAACCAAAAGTACCAGTAGCAGTAACTAAAAGTAACAGTAGCTGTAACTAAAAGTACCAGTAGTAGTAACCAAAAGTACCAGTAGCAGTAACTAAAAGTACCAGTAGAAGTAACCAAAAGTACCAGTAGTAGTTGTAACTAAAAGTACCAGTAGCAGTAACTAAAAGTACCAGTAGTAGTAACTAAAAGTACCAGCAGCAGTAACTAAAATGACCAGTAGCAGCAACCAAAAATACCAGTAGTAGTAACTTAAAGTAGCAGTAGCAGTAACTAAAAGTGCCAGTAGAAGTAACTAAAAGTACCAGTAGCAGTAACTAAAAGTACCAGTAACCAAAAGTACCAGTAGTAGTAACTAAAAGTACCAGTAGCAGTCACTAAAAGTACCAGTAGCAGTAACTGAAAGTACCAGTAGCAGTAACTAAAAGTACCAGTAACAGTAACTAAAAGTACCAGTAGAAGTAACCAAAAGTACCAGTAGTAGTAGTAACTAAAAGTACCAGTAGTAGTAACTAAAAGTACCAGTAGTAGTAACTTAAAGTAGCAGTAGCAGAAACTAAAAGTGCCAGTAGCAGTAACTGAAAATACTAGCAGCAGTAACTAAAAGTACCAGTAACCAAAAGTACCAGTAGCAGTAACTAAAAGTACCAGCAGTAGTAACTAACAGTACCAGTAGCAGTAACTGAAAGTACCAGCAGCAGTAACTAAAAGTACCAGTAACCAAAAGTACCAGTAGCAGTAACTAAAAGTACCAGTCGCAGTAGTAACCAAAAGTACCAGTAGTAGTAACCAAAAGTACCAGTAGCAGTAACTAAAAGTACCAGTAGCAGTAACTAAAAGTACCAGTAGCAGTAACTAAAATTACCACTGGAAGTAACCAAAAGTACTAGTAGTAGTAACTAAAAGTAACAGTAGCATTAACTAAAAGTACCAGTAGCAGTAACTAAAAGTACCAGTAGAAGTAACCAAAAGTACCAGTAGTAGTAACTAAAAGTACCAGTCGCAGTAACTAAAAGTACCAGTAGCAGTAACTAAAAGTACCAGTAGAAGTAACCAAAAGTACCAGTAGTAGTAGTAACTAAAAGTACCAGTAGTAGTAACTAAAAGTACCAGTAACCAAAAGTACCAGTAGCAGTAACTAAAAGTACCAGTAGCAGTAACTGAAAATACCAGCAGCAGTAACTAAAAGTACCAGTAACCAAAAGTACCAGTAGCAGTAGCTAAAAGTACCAGCAGCAGTAACTAAAAGTACCAGTAACCAAAAGTACCAGTAGCAGTAACTAAAAGTACCAGCAGTAGTAACCAAAAGTACCAGTAGTAGTAACCAAAAGTACCAGTAGCAGTAACTAAAAGTACCAGTAACAGTAACTAAAAGTACCAGCAGCAGTAACTAAAAGTACCAGGAGTAGTAACCAAATGTACCAGTAGCAGGAACTAAAAGTACCAGTAGCAGTAACTAAAAGTACCAGTAGAAGTAACCAAAAGTACCAGTAGTAGTAACTAAAAGTACCAGTAGCAGTAACCAAAAGTACCTAGGAGTAACAAAACGTACCAGTAGCAAGAACTAATAGTACCAGTAGAAGTAACCAAAAGTACCAGTAGCAGTAACTACAAGTACCAGTAGTAGTAACTACAAGAACTAAGAGTAGTAACCAAAAGTACCAGTAGCAGTAACTAAAAGTATCAGTAGTAGTAACTAAAAGTACCAGTAGTAGTAACTAAAAGTACCAGCAGTAGTAACTAACAGTCCAGCAGTAGTAACTAAAAGTACCAGCAGCATTAACTTAAAGTACCAGAAGTAGTAACTAAAAGTACCAGTAGCAGTAATTAAAAATACCAGCAGCAGTAACTAAAAGTACCATTAGCAGTAACCAAAAGTACCAGTAGTAGTAACCAAAATGATTAGTAGTAGTAACTAAAAGTACCAGTAGTAGTAACCAAAAGTACCAGTAGCAGTTACTAAAAGTATCAGCAGCAGTAACCAAAAGTACCAGTATTAGTAACCAAAAGTACCAGTAGCAGTAACTAAAAGTACCAGCAGCAGTAACCAAAAGTACCAGTGGTAGTAACCAAAAGTACCTGTAGCAGTAACTAAAAGTACCAGTAGCAGTAACTAAAAGTACCAGTAGTAGTAACCAAAAGTACCAGTAGCAGTAACTAAAAGTACCTGTAGCAGTCACTAAAAGTACCATTAGCAGTAACTGAAAGTACCAGTAGCAGTAACTAAAAGTACCAGTAGCAGTAACTGAAAGTACCAGCAGCAGTAACTGAAAGTACCAGCAGCAGTAACTAAAAGTACCAGTAACCAAAAGTACCAGTAGCAGTAACTAACAGTACCAGCAGTAGTAACCAAAAGTACCAGTAGTAGTAACCAAAAGTACCAGTAGTAACCAAAAGTACCAGTAGCAGTAACTAAAAGTACCAGTAGCAGTAACTAAAAGTACCAGCAGCAGTAACTAAAAGTACCAGTAGTAGTAACCAAATGTACCAGTAGCAGTAACTAAAAGTACCAGTAGCAGTAACTAAAAGTACCAGTAGCAGTAACTAAAAGTACGAGTAGCAGTAACCAAAAGTATCAGTAGTAGTAACAAAAGGTACCAGTCGCAGTAACTAAAAGTACCAGTAGCAGTCACTAAAAGTACCAGCAGCAGTAACCAAAAGTACCAGTAACTAAAAGTACCAGTAGCAGTCACTAAAAGTACCAGTAACAGTAACTAAAAGTACGAGAAGCCGTAACCAAAAGTACCAGTAGCAGTAACTAAAAGTACCAGTAACAGTAACTAAAAGTACGAGAAGCCGTAACCAAAAGTACCAGTAGCAGTAACTAAAAGTAACAGTAGCTGTAACTAAAAGTACCAGTAGTAGTAACCAAAAGTACCAGTAGCAGTAACTAAAAGTACCAGTAGAAGTAACCAAAAGTACCAGTAGTAGTTGTAACCAAAAGTACCAGCAGCAGTAACTAAAATTACCAGTAGCAGCAACCAAAAATACCAGTAGTAGTAACTTAAAGTAGCAGTAGCAGTCACTAAAAGTACCAGTAGCAGTAACTGAAAGTACCAGTAGCAGTAACTAAAAGTACCAGTAGCAGTAACTAAAAGTACCAGTAGAAGTAACCAAAAGTACCAGTAGTAGTAACTAAAAGTGCCAGTAGCAGTAACTGAAAATACTAGCAGCAGTAACTAAAAGTACCAGTAACCAAAAGTACCAGTAGCAGTAACTAAAAGTACCAGCAGTAGTAACTAACAGTACCAGTAGCAGTAACTGAAAGTACCAGCAGCAGTAACTAAAATTACCAGTAGCAGCAACCAAAAATACCAGTAGTAGTAACTTAAAGTAGCAGTAGCAGTAACTAAAAGTGCCAGTAGAAGTAACTAAAAGTACCAGTAGCAGTAACTAAAAGTACCAGTAACCAAAAGTACCAGTAGTAGTAACTAAAAGTACCAGTAGCAGTCACTAAAAGTACCAGTAGCAATAACTGAAAGTACCAGTAGCAGTAACTAAAAGTACCAGTAGCAGTAACTAAAAGTACCAGTAGAAGTAACCAAAAGTACCAGTAGTAGTAACTAAAAGTGCCAGTAGCAGTAACTGAAAATACTAGCAGCAGTAACTAAAATTACCAGTAACCAAAAGTACCAGTAGCAGTAACTAAAAGTACCAGCAGTAGTAACTAACAGTACCAGTAGCAGTAACTGAAAGTACCAGCAGCAGTAACTAAAAGTACGAGAAGCCGTAACCAAAAGTACCAGTAGCAGTAACTAAAAGTACGAGAAGCCGTAACCAAAAGTACCAGTAGCAGTAACTAAAAGTAACAGTAGCTGTAACTAAAAGTACCAGTAGTAGTAACCAAAAGTACCAGTAGTAGTTGTAACTAAAAGTACCAGTAGCAGTAACTAAAAGTACCAGTAGTAGTAACTAAAAGTACCAGCAGCAGTAACTAAAATTACCAGTAGCAGCAACCAAAAATACCAGTAGTAGTAACTTAAAGTAGCAGTAGCAGTAACTAAAAGTGCCAGTAGAAGTAACTAAAAGTACCAGTAGCAGTAACTAAAAGTACCAGTAACCAAAAGTACCAGTAGTAGTAACTAAAAGTACCAGTAGCAGTCACTAAAAGTACCAGTAGCAGTAACCAAAAGTACCAGTAGCAGTAACTAAAAGTACCAGTTGCAGTAACTAAAAGTACCAGTAGCAGTAACCAAAAGTACCAGTAGCAGTAACTAAAAGTACGAGTAGCAGTAACCAAAAGTATCAGTAGTAGTAACAAAAAGTACCAGTCGCAGTAACTAAAAGTACCAGTAGCAGTCACTAAAAGTACCAGCAGCAGTAACCAAAAGTACCAGTAACTAAAAGTACCAGTAGCAGTCACTAAAAGTACCAGTAACAGTAACTAAAAGTACGAGAAGCCGTAACCAAAAGTACCAGTAGCAGTAACTAAAAGTACCAGTAACAGTAACTAAAAGTACGAGAAGCCGTAACCAAAAGTACCAGTAGCAGTAACTAAAAGTAACAGTAGCTGTAACTAAAAGTACCAGTAGTAGTAACCAAAAGTACCAGTAGTAGTTGTAACTAAAAGTACCAGTAGCAGTAACTAAAAGTACCAGTAGTAGTAACTAAAAGTACCAGCAGCAGTAACTAAAATTACCAGTAGCAGCAACCAAAAATACCAGTAGTAGTAACTTAAAGTAGCAGTAGCAGTAACTAAAAGTGCCAGTAGAAGTAACTAAAAGTACCAGTAACCAAAAGTACCAGTAGTAGTAACTAAAAGTACCAGTAGCAGTCACTAAAAGTACCAGTAGCAGTAACCAAAAGTACCAGTAGCAGTAACTAAAAGTACCAGTAGCAGTAACTAAAAGTACCAGTAGCAGTAACCAAAAGTACCAGTAGCAGTAACTAAAAGTACGAGTAGCAGTAACCAAAAGTATCAGTAGTAGTAACAAAAAGTACCAGTCGCAGTAACTAAAAGTACCAGTAGCAGTCACTAAAAGTACCAGCAGCAGTAACCAAAAGTACCAGTAACTAAAAGTACCAGTAGCAGTCACTAAAAGTACCAGTAACAGTAACTACAAGTACGAGAAGCCGTAACCAAAAGTACCAGTAGCAGTAACTAAAAGTACCAGTAACAGTAACTGAAAGTACGAGAAGCCGTAACCAAAAGTACCAGTAGCAGTAACTAAAAGTAACAGTAGCTGTAACTAAAAGTACCAGTAGTAGTAACCAAAAGTACCAGTAGTAGTTGTAACTAAAAGTACCAGTAGCAGTAACTAAAAGTACCAGTAGTAGTAACTAAAAGTACCAGCAGCAGTAACTAAAATTACCAGTAGCAGCAACCAAAAATACCAGTAGTAGTAACTTAAAGTAGCAGTAGCAGTAACTAAAAGTGCCAGTAGAAGTAACTAAAAGTACCAGTAGCAGTAACTAAAAGTACCAGTAACCAAAAGTACCAGTAGTAGTAACTAAAAGTACCAGTAGCAGTCACTAAAAGTACCAGTAGCAATAACTGAAAGTACCAGTAGCAGTAACTAAAAGTACCAGTAGCAGTAACTAAAAGTACCAGTAGAAGTAACCAAAAGTACCAGTAGTAGTAGTAACTAAAAGTACCAGTAGTAGTAACTAAAATTACCAGTAGTAGTAACTTAAAGTAGCAGTAGCAGAAACTAAAAGTGCCAGTAGCAGTAACTGAAAATACCAGCAGCAGTAACTAAAAGTACCAGTAACCAAAAGTACCAGTAGCAGTAACTAAAAGTACCAGCAGTAGTAACTAACAGTACCAGTAGCAGTAACTAAAAGTACCAGTAGTAGTAACTAAAAGTACCAGCAGCAGTAACTAAAATTACCAGTAGCAGCAACCAAAAATACCAGTAGTAGTAACTTAAAGTAGCAGTAGCAGTAACTAAAAGTGCCAGTAGAAGTAACTAAAAGTACCAGTAGCAGTAACTAAAAGTACCAGTAACCAAAAGTACCAGTAGTAGTAACTAAAAGTACCAGTAGCAGTCACTAAAAGTACCAGTAGCAATAACTGAAAGTACCAGTAGCAGTAACTAAAAGTACCAGTAGCAGTAACTAAAAGTACCAGTAGAAGTAACCAAAAGTACCAGTAGTAGTAGTAACTAAAAGTACCAGTAGTAGTAACTAAAATTACCAGTAGTAGTAACTTAAAGTAGCAGTAGCAGAAACTAAAAGTGCCAGTAGCAGTAACTGAAAATACCAGCAGCAGTAACTAAAAGTACCAGTAACCAAAAGTACCAGTAGCAGTAACTAAAAGTACCAGCAGTAGTAACTAACAGTACCAGTAGCAGTAACTGAAAGTACCAGCAGCAGTAACCAAAAGTACCAGTAGCAGTAACTAAAAGTACCAGTAGCAGTAACTAAAAGTACCAGTAGCATTAACTAAAAGTACCAGTAGCAGTAACCAAAAGTATCAGTAGTAGTAACAAAAAGTACCAGTCGCAGTAACTAAAAGTACCAGTAGCAGTAACTAAAAGTACCAGTAGAAGTAACCAAAAGTACCAGTAGTAGTAGGAACTAAAAGTACCAGTAGTAGTAACTAAAAGTACCAGTAGTAGTAACTTAAAGTAGCAGTAGCAGAAACTAAAAGTACCAGTAGTAGTAACCAAAAGTACCAGTAGCAGTTACTAAAAGTATCAGCAGCAGTAACCAAAAGTACCAGTATTAGTAACCAAAAGTACCAGTAGCAGTAACTAAAAGTACCAGCAGCAGTAACCAAAAGTACCAGTGGTAGTAACCAAAAGTACCTGTAGCAGTAACTAAAAGTACCAGTAGCAGTAACTAAAAGTACCAGTAGTAGTAACCAAAAGTACCAGTAGCAGTAACTAAAAGTACCTGTAGCAGTCACTAAAAGTACCAGTAGCAGTAACTGAAAGTACCAGTAGCAGTAACTAAAAGTACCAGTAGCAGTAACTGAAAGTACCAGCAGCAGTAACTGAAAGTACCAGCAGCAGTAACTAAAAGTACCAGTAACCAAAAGTACCAGTAGCAGTAACTAACAGTACCAGCAGTAGTAACCAAAAGTACCAGTAGTAGTAACCAAAAGTACCAGTAGTAACCAAAAGTACCAGTAGCAGTAACTAAAAGTACCAGTAGCAGTAACTAAAAGTACCAGCAGCAGTAACTAAAAGTACCAGTAGTAGTAACCAAATGTACCAGTAGCAGTAACTAAAAGTACCAGTAGCAGTAACTAAAAGTACCAGTAGCAGTCACTAAAAGTACCAGCAGCAGTAACCAAAAGTACCAGTAACTAAAAGTACCAGTAGCAGTCACTAAAAGTACCAGTAACAGTAACTAAAAGTACGAGAAACCGTAACCAAAAGTACCAGCAGCAGTAACTAAAATTACCAGTAGCAGCAACCAAAAATACCAGTAGTAGTAACTTAAAGTAGCAGTAGCAGTAACTAAAAGTGCCAGTAGAAGTAACTAAAAGTACCAGTAGCAGTAACTAAAAGTACCAGTAACCAAAAGTACCAGTAGTAGTAACTAAAAGTACCAGTAGCAGTCACTAAAAGTACCAGTAGCAATAACTGAAAGTACCAGTAGCAGTAACTAAAAGTACCAGTAGCAGTAACTAAAAGTACCAGTAGAAGTAACCAAAAGTACCAGTAGTAGTAACTAAAAGTGCCAGTAGCAGTAACTGAAAATACTAGCAGCAGTAACTAAAATTACCAGTAACCAAAAGTACCAGTAGCAGTAACTAAAAGTACCAGCAGTAGTAACTAACAGTACCAGTAGCAGTAACTGAAAGTACCAGCAGCAGTAACTAAAATTACCAGTAGCAGCAACCAAAAATACCAGTAGTAGTAACTTAAAGTAGCAGTAGCAGTAACTAAAAGTGCCAGTAGAAGTAACTAAAAGTACCAGTAGCAGTAACTAAAAGTACCAGTAACCAAAAGTACCAGTAGTAGTAACTAAAAGTACCAGTAGCAGTCACTAAAAGTACCAGTAGCAATAACTGAAAGTACCAGTAGCAGTAACTAAAAGTACCAGTAGAAGTAACCAAAAGTACCAGTAGTAGTAGTAACTAAAAGTACCAGTAGTAGTAACTAAAATTACCAGTAGTAGTAACTTAAAGTAGCAGTAGCAGAAACTAAAAGTGCCAGTAGCAGTAACTGAAAATACCAGCAGCAGTAACTAAAAGTACCAGTAACCAAAAGTACCAGTAGCAGTAACTAAAAGTACCAGTAACAGTAACTAAAAGTACGAGAAGCCGTAACCAAAAGTACCAGTAGCAGTAACTAAAAGTACGAGAAGCCGTAACCAAAAGTACCAGTAGCAGTAACTAAAAGTAACAGTAGCTGTAACTAAAAGTACCAGTAGTAGTAACCAAAAGTACCAGTAGTAGTTGTAACTAAAAGTACCAGTAGCAGTAACTAAAAGTACCAGTAGTAGTAACTAAAAGTACCAGCAGCAGTAACTAAAATTACCAGTAGCAGCAACCAAAAATACCAGTAGTAGTAACTTAAAGTAGCAGTAGCAGTAACTAAAAGTGCCAGTAGAAGTAACTAAAAGTACCAGTAGCAGTAACTAAAAGTACCAGTAACCAAAAGTACCAGTAGTAGTAACTAAAAGTACCAGTAGCAGTCACTAAAAGTACCAGTAGCAGTAACCAAAAGTACCAGTAGCAGTAACTAAAAGTACCAGTAGCAGTAACTAAAAGTACCAGTAGCAGTAACCAAAAGTACCAGTAGCAGTAACTAAAAGTACGAGTAGCAGTAACCAAAAGTATCAGTAGTAGTAACAAAAAGTACCAGTCGCAGTAACTAAAAGTACCAGTAGCAGTCACTAAAAGTACCAGCAGCAGTAACCAAAAGTACCAGTAACTAAAAGTACCAGTAGCAGTCACTAAAAGTACCAGTAACAGTAACTAAAAGTACGAGAAGCCGTAACCAAAAGTACCAGTAGCAGTAACTAAAAGTACCAGTAACAGTAACTAAAAGTACGAGAAGCCGTAACCAAAAGTACCAGTAGCAGTAACTAAAAGTAACAGTAGCTGTAACTAAAAGTACCAGTAGTAGTAACCAAAAGTACCAGTAGTAGTTGTAACTAAAAGTACCAGTAGCAGTAACTAAAAGTACCAGTAGTAGTAACTAAAAGTACCAGCAGCAGTAACTAAAATTACCAGTAGCAGCAACCAAAAATACCAGTAGTAGTAACTTAAAGTAGCAGTAGCAGTAACTAAAAGTGCCAGTAGAAGTAACTAAAAGTACCAGTAACCAAAAGTACCAGTAGTAGTAACTAAAAGTACCAGTAGCAGTCACTAAAAGTACCAGTAGCAGTAACCAAAAGTACCAGTAGCAGTAACTAAAAGTACCAGTAGCAGTAACTAAAAGTACCAGTAGCAGTAACCAAAAGTACCAGTAGCAGTAACTAAAAGTACGAGTAGCAGTAACCAAAAGTATCAGTAGTAGTAACAAAAAGTACCAGTCGCAGTAACTAAAAGTACCAGTAGCAGTCACTAAAAGTACCAGTAACAGTAACTACAAGTACGAGAAGCCGTAACCAAAAGTACCAGTAGCAGTAACTAAAAGTACCAGTAACAGTAACTGAAAGTACGAGAAGCCGTAACCAAAAGTACCAGTAGCAGTAACTAAAAGTAACAGTAGCTGTAACTAAAAGTACCAGTAGTAGTAACCAAAAGTACCAGTAGTAGTTGTAACTAAAAGTACCAGTAGCAGTAACTAAAAGTACCAGTAGTAGTAACTAAAAGTACCAGCAGCAGTAACTAAAATTACCAGTAGCAGCAACCAAAAATACCAGTAGTAGTAACTTAAAGTAGCAGTAGCAGTAACTAAAAGTGCCAGTAGAAGTAACTAAAAGTACCAGTAGCAGTAACTAAAAGTACCAGTAACCAAAAGTACCAGTAGTAGTAACTAAAAGTACCAGTAGCAGTCACTAAAAGTACCAGTAGCAATAACTGAAAGTACCAGTAGCAGTAACTAAAAGTACCAGTAGCAGTAACTAAAAGTACCAGTAGAAGTAACCAAAAGTACCAGTAGTAGTAGTAACTAAAAGTACCAGTAGTAGTAACTAAAATTACCAGTAGTAGTAACTTAAAGTAGCAGTAGCAGAAACTAAAAGTGCCAGTAGCAGTAACTGAAAATACCAGCAGCAGTAACTAAAAGTACCAGTAACCAAAAGTACCAGTAGCAGTAACTAAAAGTACCAGCAGTAGTAACTAACAGTACCAGTAGCAGTAACTAAAAGTACCAGTAGTAGTAACTAAAAGTACCAGCAGCAGTAACTAAAATTACCAGTAGCAGCAACCAAAAATACCAGTAGTAGTAACTTAAAGTAGCAGTAGCAGTAACTAAAAGTGCCAGTAGAAGTAACTAAAAGTACCAGTAGCAGTAACTAAAAGTACCAGTAACCAAAAGTACCAGTAGTAGTAACTAAAAGTACCAGTAGCAGTCACTAAAAGTACCAGTAGCAATAACTGAAAGTACCAGTAGCAGTAACTAAAAGTACCAGTAGCAGTAACTAAAAGTACCAGTAGAAGTAACCAAAAGTACCAGTAGTAGTAGTAACTAAAAGTACCAGTAGTAGTAACTAAAATTACCAGTAGTAGTAACTTAAAGTAGCAGTAGCAGAAACTAAAAGTGCCAGTAGCAGTAACTGAAAATACCAGCAGCAGTAACTAAAAGTACCAGTAACCAAAAGTACCAGTAGCAGTAACTAAAAGTACCAGCAGTAGTAACTAACAGTACCAGTAGCAGTAACTGAAAGTACCAGCAGCAGTAACCAAAAGTACCAGTAGCAGTAACTAAAAGTACCAGTAGCAGTAACTAAAAGTACCAGTAGCATTAACTAAAAGTACCAGTAGCAGTAACCAAAAGTATCAGTAGTAGTAACAAAAAGTACCAGTCGCAGTAACTAAAAGTACCAGTAGCAGTAACTAAAAGTACCAGTAGAAGTAACCAAAAGTACCAGTAGTAGTAGGAACTAAAAGTACCAGTAGTAGTAACTAAAAGTACCAGTAGTAGTAACTTAAAGTAGCAGTAGCAGAAACTAAAAGTACCAGTAGTAGTAACCAAAAGTACCAGTAGCAGTTACTAAAAGTATCAGCAGCAGTAACCAAAAGTACCAGTATTAGTAACCAAAAGTACCAGTAGCAGTAACTAAAAGTACCAGCAGCAGTAACCAAAAGTACCAGTGGTAGTAACCAAAAGTACCTGTAGCAGTAACTAAAAGTACCAGTAGCAGTAACTAAAAGTACCAGTAGTAGTAACCAAAAGTACCAGTAGCAGTAACTAAAAGTACCTGTAGCAGTCACTAAAAGTACCAGTAGCAGTAACTGAAAGTACCAGTAGCAGTAACTAAAAGTACCAGTAGCAGTAACTGAAAGTACCAGCAGCAGTAACTGAAAGTACCAGCAGCAGTAACTAAAAGTACCAGTAACCAAAAGTACCAGTAGCAGTAACTAACAGTACCAGCAGTAGTAACCAAAAGTACCAGTAGTAGTAACCAAAAGTACCAGTAGTAACCAAAAGTACCAGTAGCAGTAACTAAAAGTACCAGTAGCAGTAACTAAAAGTACCAGCAGCAGTAACTAAAAGTACCAGTAGTAGTAACCAAATGTACCAGTAGCAGTAACTAAAAGTACCAGTAGCAGTAACTAAAAGTACCAGTAGCAGTAACCAAAAGTACCAGTAGCAGTAACTAAAAGTACGAGTAGCAGTAACCAAAAGTATCAGTAGTAGTAACAAAAAGTACCAGTCGCAGTAACTAAAAGTACCAGTAGCAGTCACTAAAAGTACCAGCAGCAGTAACCAAAAGTACCAGTAACTAAAAGTACCAGTAGCAGTCACTAAAAGTACCAGTAACAGTAACTAAAAGTACGAGAAACCGTAACCAAAAGTACCAGTAGCAGTAACTAAAAGTACCAGTAACAGTAACTAAAAGTACGAGAAGCCGTAACCAAAAGTACCAGTAGCAGTAACTAAAAGTAACAGTAGCTGTAACTAAAAGTACCAGTAGTAGTAACCAAAAGTACCAGTAGCAGTAACTAAAAGTACCAGTAGAAGTAACCAAAAGTACCAGTAGTAGTTGTAACTAAAAGTACCAGTAGCAGTAACTAAAAGTACCAGTAGTAGTAACTAAAAGTACCAGCAGCAGTAACTAAAATTACCAGTAGCAGCAACCAAAAATACCAGTAGTAGTAACTTAAAGCAGCAGTAGCAGTAACTAAAAGTGCCAGTAGAAGTAACTAAAAGTACCAGTAGCAGTAACTAAAAGTACCAGTAACCAAAAGTACCAGTAGTAGTAACTAAAAGTACCAGTAGCAGTCACTAAAAGTACCAGTAGCAGTAACTGAAAGTACCAGTAGCAGTAACTAAATGTACCAGTAGCAGTAACTAAAAGTACCAGTAGAAGTAACCAAAAGTACCAGTAGTAGTAGTAACTAAAAGTACCAGTAGTAGTAACTAAAAGTACCAGTAGTAGTAACTTAAAGTAGCAGTAGCAGAAACTAAAAGTGCCAGTAGCAGTAACTGAAAATACTAGCAGCAGTAACTAAAAGTACCAGTAACCAAAAGTACCAGCAGTAGTAACTAACAGTACCAGTAGCAGTAACTGAAAGTACCAGCAGCAGTAACTAAAAGTACCAGTAACCAAAAGTACCAGTAGCAGTAACTAAAAGTACCAGTCGCAGTAGTAACCAAAAGTACCAGTAGTAGTAACCAAAAGTACCAGTAGCAGTAACTAAAAGTACCAGTAGCAGTAACTAAAAGTACCAGTAGCAGTAACTAAAAGTACCACTGGAAGTAACCAAAAGTACTAGTAGTAATAACTAAAAGTAACAGTAGCATTAACTAAAAGTACCAGTAGCAGTAACTAAAAGTACCAGTAGAAGTAACCAAAAGTACCAGTAGTAGTAACTAAAAGTACCAGTAGCATTAACTAAAAGTACCAGTAGCAGTAACCAAAAGTATCAGTAGTAGTAACAAAAAGTACCAGTCGCAGTAACTAAAAGTACCAGTAGCAGTAACTAAAAGTACCAGTAGAAGTAACCAAAAGTACCAGTAGTAGTAACTAAAAGTACCAGTAACCTAAAGTACCAGTAGCAGTAACTAAAAGTACCAGTAGCAGTAACTGAAAATACCAGCAGCAGTAACTAAAAGTACCAGTAACCAAAAGTACCAGTAGCAGTAACTAAAAGTACCAGCAGTAGTAACTAACAGTACCAGTAGCAGTAACTGAAAGTACCAGCAGCAGTAACTAAAAGTACCAGTAACCAAAAGTACCAGTAGCAGTAACTAAAAGTACCAGCAGTAGTAACCAAAAGTACCAGTAGTAGTAACCAAAAGTACCAGTAGCAGTAACTAAAAGTACCAGTAACAGTAACTAAAAGTACCAGCAGCAGTAACTAAAAGTATCAGGAGTAGTAACCAAATGTACCAGTAACTAAAAGTACCAGTAGCAGTCACTAAAAGTACCAGTAACAGTAACTAAAAGTACGAGAAGCCGTAACCAAAAGTACCAGTAGCAGTAACTAAAAGTACCAGTAACAGTAACTAAAAGTACGAGAAGCCGTAACCAAAAGTACCAGTAGCAGTAACTAAAAGTAACAGTAGCTGTAACTAAAAGTACCAGTAGTAGTAACCAAAAGTACCAGTAGCAGTAACTAAAAGTACCAGTAGAAGTAACCAAAAGTACCAGTAGTAGTTGTAACTAAAAGTACCAGTAGCAGTAACTAAAAGTACCAGTAGTAGTAACTAAAAGTACCAGCAGCAGTAACTAAAATTACCAGTAGCAGCAACCAAAAATACCAGTAGTAGTAACTTAAAGTAGCAGTAGCAGTAACTAAAAGTGCCAGTAGAAGTAACTAAAAGTACCAGTAGCAGTAACTAAAAGTACCAGTAACCAAAAGTACCAGTAGTAGTAACTAAAAGTACCAGTAGCAGTCACTAAAAGTACCAGTAGCAGTAACTGAAAGTACCAGTAGCAGTAACTAAAAGTACCAGTAACAGTAACTAAAAGTACCAGTAGAAGTAACCAAAAGTACCAGTAGTAGTAGTAACTAAAAGTACCAGTAGTAGTAACTAAAAGTACCAGTAGTAGTAACTTAAAGTAGCAGTAGCAGAAACTAAAAGTGCCAGTAGCAGTAACTGAAAATACTAGCAGCAGTAACTAAAAGTACCAGTAACCAAAAGTACCAGTAGCAGTAACTAAAAGTACCAGCAGTAGTAACTAACAGTACCAGTAGCAGTAACTGAAAGTACCAGCAGCAGTAACTAAAAGTACCAGTAACCAAAAGTACCAGTAGCAGTAACTAAAAGTACCAGTCGCAGTAGTAACCAAAAGTACCAGTAGTAGTAACCAAAAGTACCAGTAGCAGTAACTAAAAGTACCAGTAGCAGTAACTAAAATTACCACTGGAAGTAACCAAAAGTACTAGTAGTAGTAACTAAAAGTAACAGTAGCATTAACTAAAAGTACCAGTAGCAGTAACTAAAAGTACCAGTAGAAGTAACCAAAAGTACCAGTAGTAGTAACTAAAAGTACCAGTCGCAGTAACTAAAAGTACCAGTAGCAGTAACTAAAAGTACCAGTAGAAGTAACCAAAAGTACCAGTAGTAGTAGTAACTAAAAGTACCAGTAGTAGTAACTAAAAGTACCAGTAACCAAAAGTACCAGTAGCAGTAACTAAAAGTACCAGTAGCAGTAACTGAAAATACCAGCAGCAGTAACTAAAAGTACCAGTAACCAAAAGTACCAGTAGCAGTAGCTAAAAGTACCAGCAGCAGTAACTAAAAGTACCAGTAACCAAAAGTACCAGTAGCAGTAACTAAAAGTACCAGCAGTAGTAACCAAAAGTACCAGTAGTAGTAACCAAAAGTACCAGTAGCAGTAACTAAAAGTACCAGTAACAGTAACTAAAAGTACCAGCAGCAGTAACTAAAAGTACCAGGAGTAGTAACCAAATGTACCAGTAGCAGGAACTAAAAGTACCAGTAGCAGTAACTAAAAGTACCAGTAGAAGTAACCAAAAGTACCAGTAGTAGTAACTAAAAGTACCAGTAGCAGTAACCAAAAGTACCTAGGAGTAACAAAACGTACCAGTAGCAAGAACTAATAGTACCAGTAGAAGTAACCAAAAGTACCAGTAGCAGTAACTACAAGTACCAGTAGTAGTAACTACAAGAACTAAGAGTAGTAACCAAAAGTACCAGTAGCAGTAACTAAAAGTATCAGTAGTAGTAACTAAAAGTACCAGTAGTAGTAACTAAAAGTACCAGCAGTAGTAACTAACAGTCCAGCAGTAGTAACTAAAAGTACCAGCAGCATTAACTTAAAGTACCAGAAGTAGTAACTAAAAGTACCAGTAGCAGTAATTAAAAATACCAGCAGCAGTAACTAAAAGTACCATTAGCAGTAACCAAAAGTACCAATAGTAGAAACTAAAAGTACCAGCAGCAGTAACTAAAAGTACCAGTAGTAGTAACCAAAATGATTAGTAGTAGTAACTAAAAGTACCAGTAGTAGTAACCAAAAGTACCAGTAGCAGTTACTAAAAGTATCAGCAGCAGTAACCAAAAGTACCAGTATTAGTAACCAAAAGTACCAGTAGCAGTAACTAAAAGTACCAGCAGCAGTAACCAAAAGTACCAGTGGTAGTAACCAAAAGTACCTGTAGCAGTAACTAAAAGTACCAGTAGCAGTAACTAAAAGTACCAGTAGTAGTAACCAAAAGTACCAGTAGCAGTAACTAAAAGTACCTGTAGCAGTCACTAAAAGTACCATTAGCAGTAACTGAAAGTACCAGTAGCAGTAACTAAAAGTACCAGTAGCAGTAACTGAAAGTACCAGCAGCAGTAACTGAAAGTACCAGCAGCAGTAACTAAAAGTACCAGTAACCAAAAGTACCAGTAGCAGTAACTAACAGTACCAGCAGTAGTAACCAAAAGTACCAGTAGTAGTAACCAAAAGTACCAGTAGTAACCAAAAGTACCAGTAGCAGTAACTAAAAGTACCAGTAGCAGTAACTAAAAGTACCAGCAGCAGTAACTAAAAGTACCAGTAGTAGTAACCAAATGTACCAGTAGCAGTAACTAAAAGTACCAGTAGCAGTAACTAAAAGTACCAGTAGCAGTAACTAAAAGTACGAGTAGCAGTAACCAAAAGTATCAGTAGTAGTAACAAAAAGTACCAGTCGCAGTAACTAAAAGTACCAGTAGCAGTCACTAAAAGTACCAGCAGCAGTAACCAAAAGTACCAGTAACTAAAAGTACCAGTAGCAGTCACTAAAAGTACCAGTAACAGTAACTAAAAGTACGAGAAGCCGTAACCAAAAGTACCAGTAGCAGTAACTAAAAGTACCAGTAACAGTAACTAAAAGTACGAGAAGCCGTAACCAAAAGTACCAGTAGCAGTAACTAAAAGTAACAGTAGCTGTAACTAAAAGTACCAGTAGTAGTAACCAAAAGTACCAGTAGCAGTAACTAAAAGTACCAGTAGAAGTAACCAAAAGTACCAGTAGTAGTTGTAACCAAAAGTACCAGCAGCAGTAACTAAAATTACCAGTAGCAGCAACCAAAAATACCAGTAGTAGTAACTTAAAGTAGCAGTAGCAGTAACTAAAAGTGCCAGTAGAAGTAACTAAAAGTACCAGTAGCAGTAACTAAAAGTACCAGTTACCAAAAGTACCAGTAGTAGTAACTAAAAGTACCAGTAGCAGTCACTAAAAGTACCAGTAGCAGTAACTGAAAGTACCAGTAGCAGTAACTAAAAGTACCAGTAGCAGTAACTAAAAGTACCAGTAGAAGTAACCAAAAGTACCAGTAGTAGTAACTAAAAGTGCCAGTAGCAGTAACTGAAAATACTAGCAGCAGTAACTAAAAGTACCAGTAACCAAAAGTACCAGTAGCAGTAACTAAAAGTACCAGCAGTAGTAACTAACAGTACCAGTAGCAGTAACTGAAAGTACCAGCAGCAGTAACTAAAATTACCAGTAGCAGCAACCAAAAATACCAGTAGTAGTAACTTAAAGTAGCAGTAGCAGTAACTAAAAGTGCCAGTAGAAGTAACTAAAAGTACCAGTAGCAGTAACTAAAAGTACCAGTAACCAAAAGTACCAGTAGTAGTAACTAAAAGTACCAGTAGCAGTCACTAAAAGTACCAGTAGCAATAACTGAAAGTACCAGTAGCAGTAACTAAAAGTACCAGTAGCAGTAACTAAAAGTACCAGTAGAAGTAACCAAAAGTACCAGTAGTAGTAACTAAAAGTGCCAGTAGCAGTAACTGAAAATACTAGCAGCAGTAACTAAAATTACCAGTAACCAAAAGTACCAGTAGCAGTAACTAAAAGTACCAGCAGTAGTAACTAACAGTACCAGTAGCAGTAACTGAAAGTACCAGCAGCAGTAACTAAAATTACCAGTAGCAGCAACCAAAAATACCAGTAGTAGTAACTTAAAGTAGCAGTAGCAGTAACTAAAAGTGCCAGTAGAAGTAACTAAAAGTACCAGTAGCAGTAACTAAAAGTACCAGTAACCAAAAGTACCAGTAGTAGTAACTAAAAGTACCAGTAGCAGTCACTAAAAGTACCAGTAGCAATAACTGAAAGTACCAGTAGCAGTAACTAAAAGTACCAGTAGAAGTAACCAAAAGTACCAGTAGTAGTAGTAACTAAAAGTACCAGTAGTAGTAACTAAAATTACCAGTAGTAGTAACTTAAAGTAGCAGTAGCAGAAACTAAAAGTGCCAGTAGCAGTAACTGAAAATACCAGCAGCAGTAACTAAAAGTACCAGTAACCAAAAGTACCAGTAGCAGTAACTAAAAGTACCAGTAACAGTAACTAAAAGTACGAGAAGCCGTAACCAAAAGTACCAGTAGCAGTAACTAAAAGTACGAGAAGCCGTAACCAAAAGTACCAGTAGCAGTAACTAAAAGTAACAGTAGCTGTAACTAAAAGTACCAGTAGTAGTAACCAAAAGTACCAGTAGTAGTTGTAACTAAAAGTACCAGTAGCAGTAACTAAAAGTACCAGTAGTAGTAACTAAAAGTACCAGCAGCAGTAACTAAAATTACCAGTAGCAGCAACCAAAAATACCAGTAGTAGTAACTTAAAGTAGCAGTAGCAGTAACTAAAAGTGCCAGTAGAAGTAACTAAAAGTACCAGTAGCAGTAACTAAAAGTACCAGTAACCAAAAGTACCAGTAGTAGTAACTAAAAGTACCAGTAGCAGTCACTAAAAGTACCAGTAGCAGTAACCAAAAGTACCAGTAGCAGTAACTAAAAGTACCAGTAGCAGTAACTAAAAGTACCAGTAGCAGTAACCAAAAGTACCAGTAGCAGTAACTAAAAGTACGAGTAGCAGTAACCAAAAGTATCAGTAGTAGTAACAAAAAGTACCAGTCGCAGTAACTAAAAGTACCAGTAGCAGTCACTAAAAGTACCAGCAGCAGTAACCAAAAGTACCAGTAACTAAAAGTACCAGTAGCAGTCACTAAAAGTACCAGTAACAGTAACTAAAAGTACGAGAAGCCGTAACCAAAAGTACCAGTAGCAGTAACTAAAAGTACCAGTAACAGTAACTAAAAGTACGAGAAGCCGTAACCAAAAGTACCAGTAGCAGTAACTAAAAGTAACAGTAGCTGTAACTAAAAGTACCAGTAGTAGTAACCAAAAGTACCAGTAGTAGTTGTAACTAAAAGTACCAGTAGCAGTAACTAAAAGTACCAGTAGTAGTAACTAAAAGTACCAGCAGCAGTAACTAAAAGTACCAGTAGCAGTAACTAAAAGTACCAGTAACCAAAAGTACCAGTAGTAGTAACTAAAAGTACCAGTAGCAGTCACTAAAAGTACCAGTAGCAGTAACCAAAAGTACCAGTAGCAGTAACTAAAAGTACCAGTAGCAGTAACTAAAAGTACCAGTAGCAGTAACCAAAAGTACCAGTAGCAGTAACTAAAAGTACGAGTAGCAGTAACCAAAAGTATCAGTAGTAGTAACAAAAAGTACCAGTCGCAGTAACTAAAAGTACCAGTAGCAGTCACTAAAAGTACCAGCAGCAGTAACCAAAAGTACCAGTAACTAAAAGTACCAGTAGCAGTCACTAAAAGTACCAGTAACAGTAACTAAAAGTACGAGAAGCCGTAACCAAAAGTACCAGTAGCAGTAACTAAAAGTACCAGTAACAGTAACTAAAAGTACGAGAAGCCGTAACCAAAAGTACCAGTAGCAGTAACTAAAAGTAACAGTAGCTGTAACTAAAAGTACCAGTAGTAGTAACCAAAAGTACCAGTAGTAGTTGTAACTAAAAGTACCAGTAGCAGTAACTAAAAGTACCAGTAGTAGTAACTAAAAGTACCAGCAGCAGTAACTAAAATTACCAGTAGCAGCAACCAAAAATACCAGTAGTAGTAACTTAAAGTAGCAGTAGCAGTAACTAAAAGTGCCAGTAGAAGTAACTAAAAGTACCAGTAACCAAAAGTACCAGTAGTAGTAACTAAAAGTACCAGTAGCAGTCACTAAAAGTACCAGTAGCAGTAACCAAAAGTACCAGTAGCAGTAACTAAAAGTACCAGTAGCAGTAACTAAAAGTACCAGTAGCAGTAACCAAAAGTACCAGTAGCAGTAACTAAAAGTACGAGTAGCAGTAACCAAAAGTATCAGTAGTAGTAACAAAAAGTACCAGTCGCAGTAACTAAAAGTACCAGTAGCAGTCACTAAAAGTACCAGCAGCAGTAACCAAAAGTACCAGTAACTAAAAGTACCAGTAGCAGTCACTAAAAGTACCAGTAACAGTAACTACAAGTACGAGAAGCCGTAACCAAAAGTACCAGTAGCAGTAACTAAAAGTACCAGTAACAGTAACTAAAAGTACGAGAAGCCGTAACCAAAAGTACCAGTAGCAGTAACTAAAAGTAACAGTAGCTGTAACTAAAAGTACCAGTAGTAGTAACCAAAAGTACCAGTAGTAGTTGTAACTAAAAGTACCAGTAGCAGTAACTAAAAGTACCAGTAGTAGTAACTAAAAGTACCAGCAGCAGTAACTAAAATTACCAGTAGCAGCAACCAAAAATACCAGTAGTAGTAACTTAAAGTAGCAGTAGCAGTAACTAAAAGTGCCAGTAGAAGTAACTAAAAGTACCAGTAGCAGTAACTAAAAGTACCAGTAACCAAAAGTACCAGTAGTAGTAACTAAAAGTACCAGTAGCAGTCACTAAAAGTACCAGTAGCAATAACTGAAAGTACCAGTAGCAGTAACTAAAAGTACCAGTAGCAGTAACTAAAAGTACCAGTAGAAGTAACCAAAAGTACCAGTAGTAGTAGTAACTAAAAGTACCAGTAGTAGTAACTAAAATTACCAGTAGTAGTAACTTAAAGTAGCAGTAGCAGAAACTAAAAGTGCCAGTAGCAGTAACTGAAAATACCAGCAGCAGTAACTAAAAGTACCAGTAACCAAAAGTACCAGTAGCAGTAACTAAAAGTACCAGCAGTAGTAACTAACAGTACCAGTAGCAGTAACTAAAAGTACCAGTAGTAGTAACTAAAAGTACCAGCAGCAGTAACTAAAATTACCAGTAGCAGCAACCAAAAATACCAGTAGTAGTAACTTAAAGTAGCAGTAGCAGTAACTAAAAGTGCCAGTAGAAGTAACTAAAAGTACCAGTAGCAGTAACTAAAAGTACCAGTAACCAAAAGTACCAGTAGTAGTAACTAAAAGTACCAGTAGCAGTCACTAAAAGTACCAGTAGCAATAACTGAAAGTACCAGTAGCAGTAACTAAAAGTACCAGTAGCAGTAACTAAAAGTACCAGTAGAAGTAACCAAAAGTACCAGTAGTAGTAGTAACTAAAAGTACCAGTAGTAGTAACTAAAATTACCAGTAGTAGTAACTTAAAGTAGCAGTAGCAGAAACTAAAAGTGCCAGTAGCAGTAACTGAAAATACCAGCAGCAGTAACTAAAAGTACCAGTAACCAAAAGTACCAGTAGCAGTAACTAAAAGTACCAGCAGTAGTAACTAACAGTACCAGTAGCAGTAACTGAAAGTACCAGCAGCAGTAACCAAAAGTACCAGTAGCAGTAACTAAAAGTACCAGTAGCAGTAACTAAAAGTACCAGTAGCATTAACTAAAAGTACCAGTAGCAGTAACCAAAAGTATCAGTAGTAGTAACAAAAAGTACCAGTCGCAGTAACTAAAAGTACCAGTAGCAGTAACTAAAAGTACCAGTAGAAGTAACCAAAAGTACCAGTAGTAGTAGGAACTAAAAGTACCAGTAGTAGTAACTAAAAGTACCAGTAGTAGTAACTTAAAGTAGCAGTAGCAGAAACTAAAAGTACCAGTAGTAGTAACCAAAAGTACCAGTAGCAGTTACTAAAAGTATCAGCAGCAGTAACCAAAAGTACCAGTATTAGTAACCAAAAGTACCAGTAGCAGTAACTAAAAGTACCAGCAGCAGTAACCAAAAGTACCAGTGGTAGTAACCAAAAGTACCTGTAGCAGTAACTAAAAGTACCAGTAGCAGTAACTAAAAGTACCAGTAGTAGTAACCAAAAGTACCAGTAGCAGTAACTAAAAGTACCTGTAGCAGTCACTAAAAGTACCAGTAGCAGTAACTGAAAGTACCAGTAGCAGTAACTAAAAGTACCAGTAGCAGTAACTGAAAGTACCAGCAGCAGTAACTGAAAGTACCAGCAGCAGTAACTAAAAGTACCAGTAACCAAAAGTACCAGTAGCAGTAACTAACAGTACCAGCAGTAGTAACCAAAAGTACCAGTAGTAGTAACCAAAAGTACCAGTAGTAACCAAAAGTACCAGTAGCAGTAACTAAAAGTACCAGTAGCAGTAACTAAAAGTACCAGCAGCAGTAACTAAAAGTACCAGTAGTAGTAACCAAATGTACCAGTAGCAGTAACTAAAAGTACCAGTAGCAGTAACTAAAAGTACCAGTAGCAGTAACCAAAAGTACCAGTAGCAGTAACTAAAAGTACAAGTAGCAGTAACCAAAAGTATCAGTAGTAGTAACAAAAAGTACCAGTCGCAGTAACTAAAAGTACCAGTAGCAGTCACTAAAAGTACCAGCAGCAGTAACCAAAAGTACCAGTAACTAAAAGTACCAGTAGCAGTCACTAAAAGTACCAGTAACAGTAACTAAAAGTACGAGAAGCCGTAACCAAAAGTACCAGTAGCAGTAACTAAAAGTACCAGTAACAGTAACTAAAAGTACGAGAAGCCGTAACCAAAAGTACCAGTAGCAGTAACTAAAAGTAACAGTAGCTGTAACTAAAAGTACCAGTAGTAGTAACCAAAAGTACCAGTAGCAGTAACTAAAAGTACCAGTAGAAGTAACCAAAAGTACCAGTAGTAGTTGTAACTAAAAGTACCAGTAGCAGTAACTAAAAGTACCAGTAGTAGTAACTAAAAGTACCAGCAGCAGTAACTAAAATTACCAGTAGCAGCAACCAAAAATACCAGTAGTAGTAACTTAAAGCAGCAGTAGCAGTAACTAAAAGTGCCAGTAGAAGTAACTAAAAGTACCAGTAGCAGTAACTAAAAGTACCAGCAGCAGTAACTAAAATTACCAGTAGCAGCAACCAAAAATACCAGTAGTAGTAACTTAAAGTAGCAGTAGCAGTAACTAAAAGTGCCAGTAGAAGTAACTAAAAGTACCAGTAGCAGTAACTAAAAGTACCAGTAACCAAAAGTACCAGTAGTAGTAACTAAAAGTACCAGTAGCAGTCACTAAAAGTACCAGTAGCAGTAACCAAAAGTACCAGTAGCAGTAACTAAAAGTACCAGTAGCAGTAACTAAAAGTACCAGTAGCAGTAACCAAAAGTACCAGTAGCAGTAACTAAAAGTACGAGTAGCAGTAACCAAAAGTATCAGTAGTAGTAACAAAAAGTACCAGTCGCAGTAACTAAAAGTACCAGTAGCAGTCACTAAAAGTACCAGCAGCAGTAACCAAAAGTACCAGTAACTAAAAGTACCAGTAGCAGTCACTAAAAGTACCAGTAACAGTAACTAAAAGTACGAGAAGCCGTAACCAAAAGTACCAGTAGCAGTAACTAAAAGTACCAGTAACAGTAACTAAAAGTACGAGAAGCCGTAACCAAAAGTACCAGTAGCAGTAACTAAAAGTAACAGTAGCTGTAACTAAAAGTACCAGTAGTAGTAACCAAAAGTACCAGTAGTAGTTGTAACTAAAAGTACCAGTAGCAGTAACTAAAAGTACCAGTAGTAGTAACTAAAAGTACCAGCAGCAGTAACTAAAAGTACCAGTAGCAGTAACTAAAAGTACCAGTAACCAAAAGTACCAGTAGTAGTAACTAAAAGTACCAGTAGCAGTCACTAAAAGTACCAGTAGCAGTAACCAAAAGTACCAGTAGCAGTAACTAAAAGTACCAGTAGCAGTAACTAAAAGTACCAGTAGCAGTAACCAAAAGTACCAGTAGCAGTAACTAAAAGTACGAGTAGCAGTAACCAAAAGTATCAGTAGTAGTAACAAAAAGTACCAGTCGCAGTAACTAAAAGTACCAGTAGCAGTCACTAAAAGTACCAGCAGCAGTAACCAAAAGTACCAGTAACTAAAAGTACCAGTAGCAGTCACTAAAAGTACCAGTAACAGTAACTAAAAGTACGAGAAGCCGTAACCAAAAGTACCAGTAGCAGTAACTAAAAGTACCAGTAACAGTAACTAAAAGTACGAGAAGCCGTAACCAAAAGTACCAGTAGCAGTAACTAAAAGTAACAGTAGCTGTAACTAAAAGTACCAGTAGTAGTAACCAAAAGTACCAGTAGTAGTTGTAACTAAAAGTACCAGTAGCAGTAACTAAAAGTACCAGTAGTAGTAACTAAAAGTACCAGCAGCAGTAACTAAAATTACCAGTAGCAGCAACCAAAAATACCAGTAGTAGTAACTTAAAGTAGCAGTAGCAGTAACTAAAAGTGCCAGTAGAAGTAACTAAAAGTACCAGTAACCAAAAGTACCAGTAGTAGTAACTAAAAGTACCAGTAGCAGTCACTAAAAGTACCAGTAGCAGTAACCAAAAGTACCAGTAGCAGTAACTAAAAGTACCAGTAGCAGTAACTAAAAGTACCAGTAGCAGTAACCAAAAGTACCAGTAGCAGTAACTAAAAGTACGAGTAGCAGTAACCAAAAGTATCAGTAGTAGTAACAAAAAGTACCAGTCGCAGTAACTAAAAGTACCAGTAGCAGTCACTAAAAGTACCAGCAGCAGTAACCAAAAGTACCAGTAACTAAAAGTACCAGTAGCAGTCACTAAAAGTACCAGTAACAGTAACTACAAGTACGAGAAGCCGTAACCAAAAGTACCAGTAGCAGTAACTAAAAGTACCAGTAACAGTAACTAAAAGTACGAGAAGCCGTAACCAAAAGTACCAGTAGCAGTAACTAAAAGTAACAGTAGCTGTAACTAAAAGTACCAGTAGTAGTAACCAAAAGTACCAGTAGTAGTTGTAACTAAAAGTACCAGTAGCAGTAACTAAAAGTACCAGTAGTAGTAACTAAAAGTACCAGCAGCAGTAACTAAAATTACCAGTAGCAGCAACCAAAAATACCAGTAGTAGTAACTTAAAGTAGCAGTAGCAGTAACTAAAAGTGCCAGTAGAAGTAACTAAAAGTACCAGTAGCAGTAACTAAAAGTACCAGTAACCAAAAGTACCAGTAGTAGTAACTAAAAGTACCAGTAGCAGTCACTAAAAGTACCAGTAGCAATAACTGAAAGTACCAGTAGCAGTAACTAAAAGTACCAGTAGCAGTAACTAAAAGTACCAGTAGAAGTAACCAAAAGTACCAGTAGTAGTAGTAACTAAAAGTACCAGTAGTAGTAACTAAAATTACCAGTAGTAGTAACTTAAAGTAGCAGTAGCAGAAACTAAAAGTGCCAGTAGCAGTAACTGAAAATACCAGCAGCAGTAACTAAAAGTACCAGTAACCAAAAGTACCAGTAGCAGTAACTAAAAGTACCAGCAGTAGTAACTAACAGTACCAGTAGCAGTAACT
The DNA here is from genome assembly GCF_050575085.1 of Anarhichas minor. Classification (NCBI taxonomy): domain Eukaryota; kingdom Metazoa; phylum Chordata; class Actinopteri; order Perciformes; family Anarhichadidae; genus Anarhichas; species Anarhichas minor. The sequence continues at coordinate 22,628 of NW_027466539.1, read as the reverse complement.
AAAAGTACCAGTAGTAGTAACTAAAAGTACCAGCAGCAGTAACTAAAATTACCAGTAGCAGCAACCAAAAATACCAGTAGTAGTAACTTAAAGTAGCAGTAGCAGTAACTAAAAGTGCCAGTAGAAGTAACTAAAAGTACCAGTAGCAGTAACTAAAAGTACCAGTATTAGTAACCAAAAGTACCAGTAGCAGTAACTAAAAGTACCAGCAGCAGTAACCAAAAGTACCAGTGGTAGTAACCAAAAGTACCTGTAGCAGTAACTAAAAGTACCAGTAGCAGTAACTAAAAGTACCAGTAGTAGTAACCAAAAGTACCAGTAGCAGTAACTAAAAGTACCTGTAGCAGTCACTAAAAGTACCAGTAGCAGTAACTGAAAGTACCAGTAGCAGTAACTAAAAGTACCAGTAGCAGTAACTGAAAGTACCAGCAGCAGTAACTGAAAGTACCAGCAGCAGTAACTAAAAGTAACCAGTAACCAAAAGTACCAGTAGCAGTAACTAACAGTACCAGCAGTAGTAACCAAAAGTACCAGTAGTAGTAACCAAAAGTACCAGTAGTAACCAAAAGTACCAGTAGCAGTAACTAAAAGTACCAGTAGCAGTAACTAAAAGTACCAGCAGCAGTAACTAAAAGTACCAGTAGTAGTAACCAAATGTACCAGTAGCAGTAACTAAAAGTACCAGTAGCAGTAACTAAAAGTACCAGTAGCAGTAACCAAAAGTACCAGTAGCAGTAACTAAAAGTACGAGTAGCAGTAACCAAAAGTATCAGTAGTAGTAACAAAAAGTACCAGTCGCAGTAACTAAAAGTACCAGTAGCAGTCACTAAAAGTACCAGCAGCAGTAACCAAAAGTACCAGTAACTAAAAGTACCAGTAGCAGTCACTAAAAGTACCAGTAACAGTAACTAAAAGTACGAGAAGCCGTAACCAAAAGTACCAGTAGCAGTAACTAAAAGTACCAGTAACAGTAACTAAAAGTACGAGAAGCCGTAACCAAAAGTACCAGTAGCAGTAACTAAAAGTAACAGTAGCTGTAACTAAAAGTACCAGTAGTAGTAACCAAAAGTACCAGTAGCAGTAACTAAAAGTACCAGTAGAAGTAACCAAAAGTACCAGTAGTAGTTGTAACTAAAAGTACCAGTAGCAGTAACTAAAAGTACCAGTAGTAGTAACTAAAAGTACCAGCAGCAGTAACTAAAATTACCAGTAGCAGCAACCAAAAATACCAGTAGTAGTAACTTAAAGCAGCAGTAGCAGTAACTAAAAGTGCCAGTAGAAGTAACTAAAAGTACCAGTAGCAGTAACTAAAAGTACCAGTAACCAAAAGTACCAGTAGTAGTAACTAAAAGTACCAGTAGCAGTCACTAAAAGTACCAGTAGCAGTAACTGAAAGTACCAGTAGCAGTAACTAAATGTACCAGTATCAGTAACTAAAAGTACCAGTAGAAGTAACCAAAAGTACCAGTAGTAGTAGTAACTAAAAGTACCAGTAGTAGTAACTAAAAGTACCAGTAGTAGTAACTTAAAGTAGCAGTAGCAGAAACTAAAAGTGCCAGTAGCAGTAACTGAAAATACTAGCAGCAGTAACTAAAAGTACCAGTAACCAAAAGTACCAGCAGTAGTAACTAACAGTACCAGTAGCAGTAACTGAATGTACCAGCAGCAGTAACTAAAAGTACCAGTAACCAAAAGTACCAGTAGCAGTAACTAAAAGTACCAGTCGCAGTAGTAACCAAAAGTACCAGTAGTAGTAACCAAAAGTACCAGTAGCAGTAACTAAAAGTACCAGTAGCAGTAACTAAAAGTACCAGTAGCAGTAACTAAAAGTACCACTGGAAGTAACCAAAAGTACTAGTAGTAATAACTAAAAGTAACAGTAGCATTAACTAAAAGTACCAGTAGCAGTAACTAAAAGTACCAGTAGAAGTAACCAAAAGTACCAGTAGTAGTAACTAAAAGTACCAGTAGCATTAACTAAAAGTACCAGTAGCAGTAACCAAAAGTATCAGTAGTAGTAACAAAAAGTACCAGTCGCAGTAACTAAAAGTACCAGTAGCAGTAACTAAAAGTACCAGTAGAAGTAACCAAAAGTACCAGTAGTAGTAACTAAAAGTACCAGTAACCTAAAGTACCAGTAGCAGTAACTAAAAGTACCAGTAGCAGTAACTGAAAATACCAGCAGCAGTAACTAAAAGTACCAGTAACCAAAAGTACCAGTAGCAGTAACTAAAAGTACCAGCAGTAGTAACTAACAGTACCAGTAGCAGTAACTGAAAGTACCAGCAGCAGTAACTAAAAGTACCAGTAACCAAAAGTACCAGTAGCAGTAACTAAAAGTACCAGCAGTAGTAACCAAAAGTACCAGTAGTAGTAACCAAAAGTACCAGTAGCAGTAACTAAAAGTACCAGTAACAGTAACTAAAAGTACCAGCAGCAGTAACTAAAAGTATCAGGAGTAGTAACCAAATGTACCAGTAACTAAAAGTACCAGTAGCAGTCACTAAAAGTACCAGTAACAGTAACTAAAAGTACGAGAAGCCGTAACCAAAAGTACCAGTAGCAGTAACTAAAAGTACCAGTAACAGTAACTAAAAGTACGAGAAGCCGTAACCAAAAGTACCAGTAGCAGTAACTAAAAGTAACAGTAGCTGTAACTAAAAGTACCAGTAGTAGTAACCAAAAGTACCAGTAGCAGTAACTAAAAGTACCAGTAGAAGTAACCAAAAGTACCAGTAGTAGTAACTAAAAGTACCAGTAGCAGTAACCAAAAGTACCTAGGAGTAACAAAACGTACCAGTAGCAAGAACTAATAGTACCAGTAGAAGTAACCAAAAGTACCAGTAGCAGTAACTACAAGTACCAGTAGTAGTAACTACAAGAACTAAGAGTAGTAACCAAAAGTACCAGTAGCAGTAACTAAAAGTATCAGTAGTAGTAACTAAAAGTACCAGTAGTAGTAACTAAAAGTACCAGCAGTAGTAACTAACAGTCCAGCAGTAGTAACTAAAAGTACCAGCAGCATTAACTTAAAGTACCAGAAGTAGTAACTAAAAGTACCAGTAGCAGTAATTAAAAATACCAGCAGCAGTAACTAAAAGTACCATTAGCAGTAACCAAAAGTACCAATAGTAGAAACTAAAAGTACCAGCAGCAGTAACTAAAAGTACCAGTAGTAGTAACCAAAATGATTAGTAGTAGTAACTAAAAGTACCAGTAGTAGTAACCAAAAGTACCAGTAGCAGTTACTAAAAGTATCAGCAGCAGTAACCAAAAGTACCAGTATTAGTAACCAAAAGTACCAGTAGCAGTAACTAAAAGTACCAGCAGCAGTAACCAAAAGTACCAGTGGTAGTAACCAAAAGTACCTGTAGCAGTAACTAAAAGTACCAGTAGCAGTAACTAAAAGTACCAGTAGTAGTAACCAAAAGTACCAGTAGCAGTAACTAAAAGTACCTGTAGCAGTCACTAAAAGTACCATTAGCAGTAACTGAAAGTACCAGTAGCAGTAACTAAAAGTACCAGTAGCAGTAACTGAAAGTACCAGCAGCAGTAACTGAAAGTACCAGCAGCAGTAACTAAAAGTACCAGTAACCAAAAGTACCAGTAGCAGTAACTAACAGTACCAGCAGTAGTAACCAAAAGTACCAGTAGTAGTAACCAAAAGTACCAGTAGTAACCAAAAGTACCAGTAGCAGTAACTAAAAGTACCAGTAGCAGTAACTAAAAGTACCAGCAGCAGTAACTAAAAGTACCAGTAGTAGTAACCAAATGTACCAGTAGCAGTAACTAAAAGTACCAGTAGCAGTAACTAAAAGTACCAGTAGCAGTAACTAAAAGTACGAGTAGCAGTAACCAAAAGTATCAGTAGTAGTAACAAAAAGTACCAGTCGCAGTAACTAAAAGTACCAGTAGCAGTCACTAAAAGTACCAGCAGCAGTAACCAAAAGTACCAGTAACTAAAAGTACCAGTAGCAGTCACTAAAAGTACCAGTAACAGTAACTAAAAGTACGAGAAGCCGTAACCAAAAGTACCAGTAGCAGTAACTAAAAGTACCAGTAACAGTAACTAAAAGTACGAGAAGCCGTAACCAAAAGTACCAGTAGCAGTAACTAAAAGTAACAGTAGCTGTAACTAAAAGTACCAGTAGTAGTAACCAAAAGTACCAGTAGCAGTAACTAAAAGTACCAGTAGAAGTAACCAAAAGTACCAGTAGTAGTTGTAACCAAAAGTACCAGCAGCAGTAACTAAAATTACCAGTAGCAGCAACCAAAAATACCAGTAGTAGTAACTTAAAGTAGCAGTAGCAGTAACTAAAAGTGCCAGTAGAAGTAACTAAAAGTACCAGTAGCAGTAACTAAAAGTACCAGTTACCAAAAGTACCAGTAGTAGTAACTAAAAGTACCAGTAGCAGTCACTAAAAGTACCAGTAGCAGTAACTGAAAGTACCAGTAGCAGTAACTAAAAGTACCAGTAGCAGTAACTAAAAGTACCAGTAGAAGTAACCAAAAGTACCAGTAGTAGTAACTAAAAGTGCCAGTAGCAGTAACTGAAAATACTAGCAGCAGTAACTAAAAGTACCAGTAACCAAAAGTACCAGTAGCAGTAACTAAAAGTACCAGCAGTAGTAACTAACAGTACCAGTAGCAGTAACTGAAAGTACCAGCAGCAGTAACTAAAAGTACCAGTAACCAAAAGTACCAGTAGCAGTAACTAAAAGTACCAGTCGCAGTAGTAACCAAAAGTACCAGTAGTAGTAACCAAAAGTACCAGTAGCAGTAACTAAAAGTACCAGTAGCAGTAACTAAAAGTACCAGTAGCAGTAACTAAAAGTACCACTGGAAGTAACCAAAAGTACTAGTAGTAGTAACTAAAAGTAACAGTAGCATTAACTAAAAGTACCAGTAGCAGTAACTAAAAGTACCAGTCGTGACCAAAAGTACCAGTAGCAGTAACTACAAGTACCAGTAGTAGTAACTAAAAGTACCATTAGCAGTAACTACAAGTACCAGTAGTAGTAACCACAAGTACCAGTAGTAGTAACCAAAAGTACCATTAGCAGTAACCAAAAGTACCAGTAGCAGTAACTAAAAGTACCAGTAGTAGTAACTACAATTACCAGTAGTAGTAACTAAAAGTACCATTAGCAGGAACTAAAAGTACCAGTAGTAGTAACCAAAAGTACTAGTAATCGTAACTAAAAGTACCAGTAGCAGTAACTAAAAGTAGCAGTAGCAGTAACTTAAAGTACCAGCAGCAGTAACTTAAAGTACCAGTAGCAGTAACCAAATGTACCAGTAGCAGTAACTAAAAGTACCAGTAGCAGTAACCAAAAGTACCAGTAGCAGTAACCAAAAGTACCAGTAGTAGTAACCAAAAGTACCAGTAGTAGTGGTAACTAAAAGTACCAGCAGCAGTAACTAAAAGTACCAGTAGCAGTAACCAAAAGTACCAGTAGTAGTGACCAAAAGTACCAGTAGCAGTAACTAAAAGTACCAGCAGCAGTAATTAAAAGTACCAGCAGCAGTAACTAAACGTACCAGTCGCACTAACCAAAAGTACCAGTAGTAGTAACTAAAAATACCAGTAGCAGTAACTAAAAGTACATGTAGCAGTAACTAAAAGTACCAGTAGTAGTAACCAAAATTACCAGTAGCAGTAACTAAAAATACCAGTAGCAGTAACTAAAAGTACCAGTAGCAGTAACTAAAAGTACCAGCAGCAGTAACCAAAAGTACCAGTAGTAGTAACCAAAAGTACCAGTAGCAGTAACTAAAAATACCAGTAGCAGTAACCAAAAGTACCAGTAGCAGTAACTAAAAGTACCAGCAGCAGTAACCAAAAGTACCAGTAGTAGTAACCAAAAGTACCAGTAGCAGTAACCAAAAGTACCAGTAGTAGTAACCAAAAGTACCAGTAGCAGTAACTAAAAGTACCAGTAGGAGTAACCAAAAGTACCAGTAGCAGTAACCAAAAGTACCAATAGTATTAACTAAAAGTACCAGTAGTAGTAAATAAAAGTACCAGTAGTAGTAACTAAAAGTACCATTAGCAGTAACCAAAAGTACCAGTAGCAGTAACTACAAGTACCAGTAGTAGTAACTAAAAGTACCATTAGCAGTAACTACAAGTACCAGTAGTAGTAACCACAAGTACCAGTAGTAGTAACCAAAAGTACCATTAGCAGTAACCAAAAGTACCAGTAGCAGTAACTACAAGTACCAGTAGTAGTAACTACAATTACCAGTAGTAGTAACTAAAAGTACCATTAGCAGGAACTAAAAGTACCAGTAGTAGTAACCAAAAGTACTAGTAATAGTAACTAAAAGTACCAGTAGCAGTAACTAAAAGTAGCAGTAGCAGTAACTTAAAGTACCAGCAGCAGTAACTTAAAGTACCAGTAGCAGTAACCAAATGTACCAGTAGCAGTAACTAAAAGTACCAGTAGCAGTAACCAAAAGTACCAGTAGCAGTAACCAAAAGTACCAGTAGTAGTAACCAAAAGTACCAGTAGTAGTGGTAACTAAAAGTACCAGCAGCAGTAACTAAAAGTACCAGTAGCAGTAACCAAAAGTACCAGTAGTCGTGACCAAAAGTACCAGTAGCAGTAACTAAAAGTACCAGCAGCAGTAATTAAAAGTACCAGCAGCAGTAACTAAACGTACCAGTCGCACTAACCAAAAGTACCAGTAGTAGTAACCAAAATTACCAGTAGCAGTAACTAAAAATACCAGTAGCAGTAACTAAAAGTACCAGTAGCAGTAACTAAAAGTACCAGCAGCAGTAACCAAAAGTACCAGTAGTAGTAACTAAAAGTATCAGCAACAGTAACTAAAAGTACCAGTAGTATTAACCAAAAGTACCAGTAGCAGTAACTAAAAGTACCAGTCGTGACCAAAAGTACCAGTAGTAGTAACCAAAAGTAGCAGTAGCAGTAACTAAAAGTGCCAGTAGCAGTAACTAAAAGTACCAGCAGCAGTAACTAAAAGTACCAGTAATAGTAACAAAAAGTACAAGCAATAGTAACTAAAGGTATCAGCAGCAGTAACTAAAAGTACCAGTAGCAGTAACTAAAAGTACCAGCAGCAGTAACTAAAAGTACCAGCAGCAGTAACCAAAAGTACCAGTAGTATTAACCAAAAGTACCAGCAGCAGTAACTAAAAGTACCAGTAGCAGTAACTAAAAGTACCAATAGTAGTAACTAAAAGTACCAGTAGCAGTAACTAAAAGTACCAGCAGCAGTAACTACAAGTGCCAGTAGAATTAACTAAAAATACCAGTAGCAGTAACTAAACGTACCACTTGCACTAACTAAAAGTACCAGCAGCAGTAACTAAAAGTACCAGTAGCAGTAACCAAAAGTACCAGTAGCAGTAACTTAAAGTACCAGCAGCAGTATCTAAAAGTACCAGTAGTAGTAACCAAAAGTACCAGTAGTAGTAACTAAAAGTACCAGTAGCAGTAACTAAAAGTACCAGTAGCAGTAACCAAAAGTACCAGTAGCAGTAACTTAAAGTACCAGCAGCAGTATCTAAAAGTACCAGTAGTAGTAACCAAAAGTACCAGTAGTAGTAGTAGTAACTAAAAGTACCAGTAGCAGCAACCAAAAGTACCAGTAGCAGTAACTAAAAGTACCAGCAGCATTAACTACAAGTGCCAGTAGAATTAACTAAAAATACCAGTAGCAGTAACTAAACGTACCACTTGCACTAACTAAAAGTACCAGCAGCAGTAACTAAAAGTACCAGTAGCAGTAACCAAAAGTACCAGTAGCAGTAACTTAAAGTACCAGCAGCAGTATCTAAAAGTACCAGTAGTAGTAACCAAAAGTACCAGTAGTAGTAGTAACTAAAAGTACCAGTAGCAGCAACCAAAAGTACCAGTAGCAGTAACTAAAAGTACCAGTAGCAGTAACCAAAAGTACCAGTAGTAGGAACTAAAAGTACGAGTAGTAGTAACCAAACATACCAGCAGCAGTAACTAACAGTACCAGCAGCAGTAACTAAAACTACCAGTTGCAGTAACCAAAAGAACCAGTAGCAGTAACTAAAAGTACCAGTAGCAGTAACTAAAAGTGCCAGCAGCAGTAACCAAAAGAACCAGTAGCAGTAACTAAAAGTACCAGTGGCAGTAACTAAAAGTGCCAGCAGCAGTAACTAAAAGTGACAGTGGCAGTAACTAAAAGTACCAGTTACTAAAAGTACCAGTAGCAGTAACTAAAATTACCAGCAGCAGTAACTAAAAGTATCAGTAGTAGTAACCAAAAGTACCTGTAGTAATAGTAACTAAAAGTACCAGTAGCAGTAACCAAAAGTACCAGTAGTAGTAACTAAAAATACCAGTAGCAGTAACTAAACATACCACTTGCACTAACTAAAAGTACCAGCAGCAGTAACTAAAAGTACCAGTAGCAGTAACTAAAAAGAACCAGTTGCAGTAACTAAAAGTACCAGCAGCAGTAACTACAAAAGTACCAGTTGCAGTAACTAAAAGTACCAGCAGCAGTAACTAAAAGTACCAGTAGCAGTAACTTAAAATACCACTAGCAGTAACTAAAACTACCAGTAGTAGTAACTAAAAGTACCAGTAGCAGGAACAAAAAGTACCAGCAGCAGTAACTAAAAGTACCTGTAGCAGTAACTAAAAGTACCAGGAGCAGTAACTAAAAGTATCAGCAGCAGTAACCAAAAGTACCAGTTGTATTAACCAAAAGAACCATTAGCAGTAAATAAAAATACCAGTAGCAGTAACTAAAAGTACCTGTAGCAGTAACTAAAAGTACCAGCAGCAGTAACTAAAAGTACCAGCAGCAGTAACCAAAAGTACCAGTAGTATTAACCAAAAGTTCCAGCAGCAGTAACTAAAAGTACCAGTAGCAGTAACTAAAAGTACCAGTAGCAGTAACTAAAAGTACCAATAGTAGTAACTAAAAGTACCAGCAGCAGTAACTACAAGTGCCAGTAGTAGTAACTAAAAGTACCATTAGCAGTAACTACAAGTACCAGTAGTAGTAACCACAAGTACCAGTAGTAGTAACTAAAAGTACCATTAGCAGAAACCAAAAGTACCAGTAGCAGTAACTAAAAGTACCATTAGCAGTAACTACAAGTACCAGTAGTAGTAACTACAATTACCAGTAGTAGTAACTAAAAGTACCATTAGCAGGAACTAAAAGTACCAGTAGTAGTAACCAAAAGTACTAGTAATAGTAACTAAAAGTAGCAGTAACTAAAAGTAGCAGTAGCAGTAACTTAAAGTACCAGCAGCAGTAACTTAAAGTACCAGTAGCAGTAACAAAATGTACCAGTAGCAGTAACTAAAAGTACCAGTAGCAGTAACCAAAAGTACCAATAGTACTAACTAAAAGTACCAGTAGTAGTAAATAAAAGTACCATTAGCAGTAACCAAAAGTACCAGTAGCAGTAACTACAAGTACCAGTAGTAGTAACTAAAAGTACCATTAGCAGTAACTACAAGTACCAGTAGTAGTAACCACAAGTACCAGTAGTAGTAACTAAAAGTACCATTAGCAGTAACCAAAAGTACCAGTAGTAGTAACCACAAGTACCAGTAGTAGTAACTAAAAGTACCATTAGCAGTAACTACAAGTACCAGTAGTAGTAACCACAAGTACCAGTAGCAGTAACTAAAAGTACCAGTAGCAGTAACCAAAAGTACCAGTAGCAGTAACCAAAAGTACCAATAGTACTAACTAAAAGTACCAGTAGTAGTAAATAAAAGTACCATTAGCAGTAACCAAAAGTACCAGTAGCAGTAACTACAAGTACCAGTAGTAGTAACTAAAAGTACCATTAGCAGTAACTACAAGTACCAGTAGTAGTAACCACAAGTACCAGTAGTAGTAACTAAAAGTACCATTAGCAGTAACCAAAAGTACCAGAAGCAGTAACTAAAAGTACCATTAGCAGTAACTACAAGTACCAGTAGTAGTAACTACAATTACCAGTAGTAGTAACTAAAAGTACCATTAGCAGGAACTAAAAGTACCAGTAGTAGTAACCAAAAGTACTAGTAATAGTAACTAAAAGTAGCAGTAACTAAAAGTAGCAGTAGCAGTAACTTAAAGTACCAGTAGCAGTAACAAAATGTACCAGTAGCAGTAACTAAAAGTACCAGTAGCAGTAACCAAAAGTACCAGTAGCAGTAACCAAAAGTACCAGTAGTAGTAACCAAAAGTACCAGTAGTAGTGGTAACTAAAAGTACCAGCAGCAGTAACTAAAAGTACCAGTAACTAAAAGTACCAGTAGCAGTAACCAAAAGTACCAGTAGTAGTGACCAAAAGTACCAGTAGCAGTAACTAAAAGTACCAGCAGCAGTAATTAAAAGTACCAGCAGCAGTAACTAAACGTACCAGTCGCACTAACCAAAAGTACCAGTAGTAGTAACTAAAAATACCAGTAGCAGTAACTAAAAGTACATGTAGCAGTAACTAAAAGTACCAGTAGTAGTAACCAAACGTACCAGTAGCAGTAACTAAAAATACCAGTAGCAGTAACTAAAAGTACCAGTAGCAGTAACTAAAAGTACCAGCAGCAGTAACCAAAAGTACCAGTAGTATTAACCAAAAGTACCATTAGCAGCAAATAAAAATACCAGTAGCAGAAACCAAAAGTACCAGTAGCAGTAACTAAAAATATCACCAGCAGTAACTAAAAGTACTAGTAGCAGTAACCAAAAGTACCAGTAGCAGTAACTAAAAGTATCAGCAACAGTAACTAAAAGTACCAGTAGTATTAACCAAAAGTACCAGTAGCAGTAACTAAAAGTACCAGTCGTGACCAAAAGTACCAGTAGTAGTAACCAAAAGTACCAGTAGTAGTAACCAAAAGTACCAGTAACAGTAACTTAAAGTAGCAGTAGCAGTAACTAAAAGTGCCAGTAGCAGTAACTAAAAGTACCAGTAGTAGTAACTAAAAGTACCATTAGCAGTAACCAAAAGTACCAATAGTAGTAACTAAAAGTACCAGCAGCATTAACTAAAAGTACCAGTAGTAGTAACTAAAAGTACCAGTAGCAGTAATTAAAAATATCAGTAGCAGAAACTAAAAGTACCATTAGCAGTAACCAAAAGTACCAATAGCAGTAACTAAAAGTACCAGCAGCAGTAACTAAAAGTACCAGTAGCAGTAATTAAAGATACCAGTAGCAGTAAGTAAAAGTACCATTAGCAGTAACCAAAAGTACCAATAGTAGAAACTAAAAGCCCAGTAGCAGTAATTAAAAGTACCATTAGCAGTAACTAAAAGTACAGCAGCAGTAATTAAAAATACCAGTTGCAGTAAGTAAAAGTACCATTAGCAGTAACTAAAAGTACCATTAGCAGTAACCAAAAGTACCAATAGCAGTAACTAAAAGTACCAGCAGCAGTATCTAAAAGTACCAGCAATAGTAACCAAAAGTACCAGTAGCAGTAACCAAAAGTACCTAGGAGTAACAAAAAGTACCAGTAGCAAGAACTAAAAGTACCAGTAGAAGTAACCAAAAGTACCAGTAGTAGTAACTATAAGTACCAATAGTAGTAATTAAGTACCAGTAGCAGTAATTAAAGATACCAGTAGCAGTAAGTAAAAGTACCATTAGCAGTAACCAAAAGTACCAATAGTAGAAACTAAAAGTACCAGTAGCAGTAATTAAAAGTACCAGCAGCAGTAACTAAAAGTACCAGTAGTAGAAACTAAAAGTACCAGTAGCAGTAATTAAAAATACCAGTAGCAGTAACTAAAAGTACCATTAGCAGTAACCAAAAGTACCAATAGCAGTAACTAAAAGTACCAGCAGCAGTAACTAAAAGTACCAGAAGGAGTAACCAAAATGACTAGTAGTAGTAACTAAAAGTACCAGTAGGAGTAACCAAAAGTACCAGTAGCAGTAACCAAAAGTACCAATAGTACTAACTAAAAGTACCAGTAGTAGTAAATAAAAGTACCATTAGCAGTAACCAAAAGTACCAGTAGCAGTAACTACAAGTACCAGTAGTAGTAACTAAAAGTACCATTAGCAGTAACTACAAGTACCAGTAGTAGTAACCACAAGTACCAGTAGTAGTAACTAAAAGTACCATTAGCAGTAACCAAAAGTACCAGTAGCAGTAACTAAAAGTACCATTAGCAGTAACTACAAGTACCAGTAGTAGTAACTACAATTACCAGTAGTAGTAACTAAAAGTACCATTAGCAGGAACTAAAAGTACCAGTAGTAGTAACCAAAAGTACTCGTAATAGTAACTAAAAGTACCAGTAGCAGTAACTAAAAGTAGCAGTAGCAGTAACTTAAAGTACCAGTAGCAGTAACCAAAAGTACCAGTAGCAGTAACCAAAAGTACCAGTAGTAGTAACCAAAAGTACCAGTAGTAGTGGTAACTAAAAGTACCAGCAGCAGTAACTAAAAGTACCAGTAACTAAAAGTACCAGTAGCAGTAACCAAAAGTACCAGTAGTAGTGACCAAAAGTACCAGTAGCAGTAACTAAAAGTACCAGCAGTAGTAACCAAAAGTACCAGTAGCAGTAACTAAAAGTACCAGCAGCAGTAACTGAAAATACCAGCAGCAGTAACTAAAAGTAGCAGTTGTAGTAACTAAAAGTACCAGTAGCAGTAACTAAAAGTACCAGTAGCAGTAACTGAAAATACCAGCAGCAGTAACTAAAAGTACCAGTAGTAGTAACTAAAAGTACCAGCAGCAGTAACTAAAAGTACCAGTAGCAGTAACTGAAAATACCAGCAGCAGTAACTAAAAGTACCAGTAACAGTAACTAAAAGTATGAGAAGCCGTAACCAAAAGTACCAGTAGCAGTAACTAAAAGTACCAGTAACAGTAACTAAAAGTACCAGTAGCTGTAACTAAAAGTACCAGTTGTAGTAACCAAAAGTACCAGTAGCAGTAACTAAAAGTACCAGTAGAAGTAACCAGAAGTACCAGTAGTAGTAACTAAAAGTACCAGTAGTAGTAACTAAAAGTACCAGTAGTAGTAACTAAAAGTACCAGTAGCAGTAACTAAAAGTACCAGTAACCAAAAGTACAAGTAGTAGTAACTAAAAGTACCAGTAGCAGTAACTAAAAGTACCAGTAGCAGTAACTGAAAATAACAGCAGCAGTAACTAAAAGTACCAGTAACCAAAAGTACCAGAAGCAGTAACTAAAAGTACCAGCAGTAGTAACTAACAGTACCAGTAGCAGTAACTGAAAGTACCAGCAGCAGTAACTAAAAGTACCAGTAACCAAAAGTACCAGTAGCAGTAACTAAAAGTACCAGTAACCAAAAGTACCAGTAGCAGTAACTAAAAGTACCAGCAGTAGTAACCAAAAGTACCAGTAGTAGTAACCAAAAGTACCAGTAGTAACCAAAAGTACCAGTAGCAGTAACTAAAAGTACCAGTAGCAGTAACCAAAAGTACCAGTAGCAGTAACTAAAAGTACCAGCAGTAGTAACCAAAAGTACCAGTAGCAGTAACTAAAAGTACCAGGAGTAGTAACCAAATGTACCAGTAGCAGGAACTAAAAGTACCAGTAGCAGTAACTAAAAGTACCAGTAGAAGTAACCAAAAGTACCAGTAGTAGTAACTAAAAGTACCAGTAGCAGTAACCAAAAGTACCTAGGAGTAACAAAACGTACCAGTAGCAAGAACTAATAGTACCAGTAGAAGTAACCAAAAGTACCAGTAGCAGTAACTACAAGTACCAGTAGTATTAACTACAAGAACTAAGAGTAGTAACCAAAAGTACCAGTAGCAGTAACTAAAAGTATCAGTAGTAGTAACTAAAAGTACCAGTAGTAGTAACTAAAAGTACCAGCAGTAGTAACTAACAGTCCAGCAGTAGTAACTAAAAGTACCAGCAGCATTAACTAAAAGTACCAGAAGTAGTAACTAAAAGTACCAGTAGCAGTAATTAAAAATACCAGCAGCAGTAACTAAAAGTACCATTAGCAGTAACCAAAAGTACCAATAGTAGAAACTAAAAGTACCAGCAGCAGTAACTAAAAGTACCAGTAGTAGTAACCAAAATGATTAGTAGTAGTAACTAAAAGTACCAGTAGTAGTAACCAAAAGTACCAGTAGCAGTTACTAAAAGTATCAGCAGCAGTAACCAAAAGTACCAGTATTAGTAACCAAAAGTACCAGTAGCAGTAACTTAAAGGACCAGCAGCAGTAACTAAAAGTACCAGTAGTAGTAACCAAAATGATTAGTAGTAGTAACTAAAAGTACCAGTAGTAGTAACCAAAAGTACCAGTAGCAGTTACTAAAAGTATCAGCAGCAGTAACCAAAAGTACCAGTATTAGTAACCAAAAGTACCAGTAGCAGTAACTAAAAGTACCAGCAGCAGTAACCAAAAGTACCAGTGGTAGTAACCAAAAGTACCTGTAGCAGTAACTAAAAGTACCAGTAGCAGTAACTAAAAGTACCAGTAGTAGTAACCAAAAGTACCAGTAGCAGTAACTAAAAGTACCTGTAGCAGTCACTAAAAGTACCAGTAGCAGTAACTGAAAGTACCAGTAGCAGTAACTAAAAGTACCAGTAGCAGTAACTGAAAGTACCAGCAGCAGTAACTGAAAGTACCAGCAGCAGTAACTAAAAGTACCAGTAACCAAAAGTACCAGTAGCAGTAACTAACAGTACCAGCAGTAGTAACCAAAAGTACCAGTAGTAGTAACCAAAAGTACCAGTAGTAACCAAAAGTACCAGTAGCAGTAACTAAAAGTACCAGTAGCAGTAACTAAAAGTACCAGCAGCAGTAACTAAAAGTACCAGTAGTAGTAACCAAATGTACCAGTAGCAGTAACTAAAAGTACCAGTTGCAGTAACTAAAAGTACCAGTAGCAGTAACCAAAAGTACCAGTAGCAGTAACTAAAAGTACCAGTAGTAGTAACTACAAGTACCAGTAGTAGTAACCAAAATGACTAGTAGTAGTAACTAAAAGTACCAGTAGTAGTAACCAAAAGTACCAGTAGCAGTAACTAAAAGTATCAGCAGCAGTAACCAAAAGTACCAGTGTTAGTAACCAAAAGTACCAGTAGCAGTAACCAAAAGTACCAGTAGCAGTAACTAAAAGTACCAGTAGCAGTAACTAAAAGTACCAGTAGCAGTAACCAAAAGTACCAGTAGCAGTAACTAAAAGTACGAGTAGCAGTAACCAAAAGTATCAGTAGTAGTAACAAAAAGTACCAGTCGCAGTAACTAAAAGTACCAGTAGCAGTCACTAAAAGTACCAGCAGCAGTAACCAAAAGTACCAGTAACTAAAAGTACCAGTAGCAGTCACTAAAAGTACCAGTAACAGTAACTAAAAGTACGAGAAGCCGTAACCAAATGTACCAGTAGCAGTAACTAAAAGTACCAGTAACAGTAACTAAAAGTACGAGAAGCCGTAACCAAAAGTACCAGAAGCAGTAACTAAAAGTACCAGTAGTAGTAACTAAAAGTACCAGTAGCAGTAACTAAAAGTACCAGTAGCAGTAACCAAAAGTACCAGTAGCTGTAACTAAAAGTACCAGTAGTAGTAACCAAAAGTACCAGTAGTAGTTGTAACTAAAAGTACCAGTAGCAGTAACTAAAAGTACCAGTAGTAGTAACTAAAAGTACCAGTAGCAGTAACTAAAAGTACCAGTAGCAGTAACCAAAAGTACCAGTAGCAGTAACTAAAAGTACGAGTAGCAGTAACCAAAAGTATCAGTAGTAGTAACAAAAAGTACCAGTCGCAGTAACTAAAAGTACCAGTAGCAGTCACTAAAAGTACCAGCAGCAGTAACCAAAAGTACTAGTAGTAGTAACTAAAAGTACCAGTAGCATTAAGTAAAAGTACCAGTAGCAGTAACCAAAAGTATCAGTAGTAGTAACAAAAAGTACCAGTCGCAGTAACTAAAAGTACCAGTAGCAGTAACTAAAAGTACCAGTAGAAGTAACCAAAAGTACCAGTAGTAGTAGTAACTAAAAGTACCAGTAGTAGTAACTAAAAGTACCAGTAGTAGTAACTTAAAGTAGCAGTAGCAGAAACTAAAAGTGCCAGTAGAAGTAACTAAAAGTACCAGTAGCAGTAACTAAAAGTACCAGTAACCAAAAGTACCAGTAGTAGTAACTAAAAGTACCAGCAGTAGTAACCAAAAGTACCAGTAGCAGTAACTAAAAGTACCAGTAACAATAACTAAAAGTACCAGCAGCAGTAACTAAAAGTACCAGGAGTAGTAACCAAATGTACCAGTAGCAGGAACTAAAAGTACCAGTAGCAGTAACTAAAAGTACCAGTAGAAGTAACCAAAAGTACCAGTAGTAGTAACTAAAAGTACCAGTAGCAGTAACTAAAAGTACCTAGGAGTAACAAAACATACCAGTAGCAAGAACTAATAGTACCAGTAGTAGAAACCAAAAGTACCAGTAGCAGTTACTAAAAGTATCAGCAGCAGTAACCAAAAGTACCAGTATTAGTAACCAAAAGTACCAGTAGCAGTAACTAAAAGTACCAGCAGCAGTAACTAAAAGTACCAGTAGTAGTAACCAAAATGATTAGTAGTAGTAACTAAAAGTACCAGTAGTAGTAACCAAAAGTACCAGTAGCAGTTACTAAAAGTATCAGCAGCAGTAACCAAAAGTACCAGTATTAGTAACCAAAAGTACCAGTAGCAGTAACTAAAAGTACCAGCAGCAGTAACCAAAAGTACCAGTGGTAGTAACCAAAAGTACCTGTAGCAGTAACTAAAAGTACCAGTAGCAGTAACTAAAAGTACCAGTAGTAGTAACCAAAAGTACCAGTAGCAGTAACTAAAAGTACCTGTAGCAGTCACTAAAAGTACCAGTAGCAGTAACTGAAAGTACCAGTAGCAGTAACTAAAAGTACCAGTAGCAGTAACTGAAAGTACCAGCAGCAGTAACTGAAAGTACCAGCAGCAGTAACTAAAAGTACCAGTAACCAAAAGTACCAGTAGCAGTAACTAACAGTACCAGCAGTAGTAACCAAAAGTACCAGTAGTAGTAACCAAAAGTACCAGTAGTAACCAAAAGTACCAGTAGCAGTAACTAAAAGTACCAGTAGCAGTTACTAAAAGTACCAGCAGCAGTAACTAAAAGTACCAGTAGTAGTAACCAAATGTACCAGTAGCAGTAACTAAAAGTACCAGTAGCAGTAACTAAAAGTACCAGTAGCAGTAACCAAAAGTACCAGTAGCAGTAACTAAAAGTACCAGTAGTAGTAACTACAAGTACCAGTAGTAGTAACCAAAATGACTAGTAGTAGTAACTAAAAGTACCAGTAGTAGTAACCAAAAGTACCAGTAGCAGTAACTGAAAGTATCAGCAGCAGTAACCAAAAGTACCAGTATTAGTAACCAAAAGTACCAGTAGCAGTAACCAAAAGTACCAGTAGCAGTAACTAAAAGTACCAGTAGCAGTAACTAAAAGTACCAGTAGCAGTAACCAAAAGTACCAGTAGCAGTAACTAAAAGTACGAGTAGCAGTAACCAAAAGTATCAGTAGTAGTAACAAAAAGTACCAGTCGCAGTAACTAAAAGTACCAGTAGCAGTCACTAAAAGTACCAGCAGCAGTAACCAAAAGTACCAGTAACTAAAAGTACCAGTAGCAGTCACTAAAAGTACCAGTAACAGTAACTAAAAGTACGAGAAGCCGTAACCAAAAGTACCAGTAGCAGTAACTAAAAGTACCAGTAACAGTAACTAAAAGTACGAGAAGCCGTAACCAAAAGTACCAGTAGCTGTAACTAAAAGTACCAGTAGTAGTAACCAAAAGTACCAGTAGTAGTTGTAACTAAAAGTACCAGTAGCAGTAACTAAAAGTACCAGTAGTAGTAACTAAAAGTACCAGCAGCAGTAACTAAAATTACCAGTAGCAGCAACCAAAAATACCAGTAGTAGTAACTTAAAGTAGCAGTAGCAGTAACTAAAAGTGCCAGTAGAAGTAACTAAAAGTACCAGTAGCAGTAACTAAAAGTACCAGTAACCAAAAGTACCAGTAGTAGTAACTAAAAGTACCAGTAGCAGTCACTAAAAGTACCAGTAGCAGTAACCAAAAGTACCAGTAGCAGTAACTAAAAGTACCAGTAGCAGTAACTAAAAGTACCAGTAGCAGTAACCAAAAGTACCAGTAGCAGTAACTAAAAGTACGAGTAGCAGTAACCAAAAGTATCAGTAGTAGTAACAAAAAGTACCAGTCGCAGTAACTAAAAGTACCAGTAGCAGTCACTAAAAGTACCAGCAGCAGTAACCAAAAGTACCAGTAACTAAAAGTACCAGTAGCAGTCACTAAAAGTACCAGTAATAGTAACTAAAAGTACGAGAAGCCGTAACCAAAAGTACCAGTAGCAGTAACTAAAAGTACCAGTAACAGTAACTAAAAGTACGAGAAGCCGTAACCAAAAGTACCAGTAGCAGTAACTAAAAGTAACAGTAGCTGTAACTAAAAGTACCAGTAGTAGTAACCAAAAGTACCAGTAGTAGTTGTAACTAAAAGTACCAGTAGCAGTAACTAAAAGTACCAGTAGTAGTAACTAAAAGTACCAGCAGCAGTAACTAAAATTACCAGTAGCAGCAACAAAAAATACCAGTAGTAGTAACTTAAAGTAGCAGTAGCAGTAACTAAAAGTGCCAGTAGAAGTAACTAAAAGTACCAGTAACCAAAAGTACCAGTAGTAGTAACTAAAAGTACCAGTAGCAGTCACTAAAAGTACCAGTAGCAGTAACCAAAAGTACCAGTAGCAGTAACTAAAAGTACCAGTAGCAGTAACTAAAAGTACCAGTAGCAGTAACCAAAAGTACCAGTAGCAGTAACTAAAAGTACGAGTAGCAGTAACCAAAAGTATCAGTAGTAGTAACAAAAAGTACCAGTCGCAGTAACTAAAAGTACCAGTAGCAGTCACTAAAAGTACCAGCAGCAGTAACCAAAAGTACCAGTAACTAAAAGTACCAGTAGCAGTCACTAAAAGTACCAGTAACAGTAACTACAAGTACGAGAAGCCGTAACCAAAAGTACCAGTAGCAGTAACTAAAAGTACCAGTAACAGTAACTAAAAGTACGAGAAGCCGTAACCAAAAGTACCAGTAGCAGTAACTAAAAGTAACAGTAGCTGTAACTAAAAGTACCAGTAGTAGTAACCAAAAGTACCAGTAGTAGTTGTAACTAAAAGTACCAGTAGCAGTAACTAAAAGTACCAGTAGTAGTAACTAAAAGTACCAGCAGCAGTAACTAAAATTACCAGTAGCAGCAACCAAAAATACCAGTAGTAGTAACTTAAAGTAGCAGTAGCAGAAACTAAAAGTGCCAGTAGAAGTAACTAAAAGTACCAGTAGCAGTAACTAAAAGTACCAGTAACCAAAAGTACCAGTAGTAGTAACTAAAAGTACCAGTAGCAGTCACTAAAAGTACCAGTAGCAATAACTGAAAGTACCAGTAGCAGTAACTAAAAGTACCAGTAGCAGTAACTAAAAGTACCAGTAGAAGTAACCAAAAGTACCAGTAGTAGTAGTAACTAAAAGTACCAGTAGTAGTAACTAAAATTACCAGTAGTAGTAACTTAAAGTAGCAGTAGCAGAAACTAAAAGTGCCAGTAGCAGTAACTGAAAATACCAGCAGCAGTAACTAAAAGTACCAGTAACCAAAAGTACCAGTAGCAGTAACTAAAAGTACCAGTAACAGTAACTAAAAGTACGAGAAGCCGTAACCAAAAGTACCAGTAGCAGTAACTAAAAGTACGAGAAGCCGTAACCAAAAGTACCAGTAGCAGTAACTAAAGGTAACAGTAGCTGTAACTAAAAGTACCAGTAGTAGTAACCAAAAGTACCAGTAGTAGTTGTAACTAAAAGTACCAGTAGCAGTAACTAAAAGTACCAGTAGTAGTAACTAAAAGTACCAGCAGCAGTAACTAAAATTACCAGTAGCAGCAACCAAAAATACCAGTAGTAGTAACTTAAAGTAGCAGTAGCAGTAACTAAAAGTGCCAGTAGAAGTAACTAAAAGTACCAGTAGCAGTAACTAAAAGTACCAGTAACCAAAAGTACCAGTAGTAGTAACTAAAAGTACCAGTAGCAGTAACTAAAAGTACGAGTAGCAGTAACCAAAAGTATCAGTAGTAGTAACAAAAAGTACCAGTCGCAGTAACTAAAAGTACCAGTAGCAGTCACTAAAAGTACCAGCAGCAGTAACCAAAAGTACCAGTAACTAAAAGTACCAGTAGCAGTCACTAAAAGTACCAGTAACAGTAACTAAAAGTACGAGAAGCCGTAACCAAAAGTACCAGTAGCAGTAACTAAAAGTACCAGTAACAGTAACTAAAAGTACGAGAAGCCGTAACCAAAAGTACCAGTAGCAGTAACTAAAAGTAACAGTAGCTGTAACTAAAAGTACCAGTAGTAGTAACCAAAAGTACCAGTAGTAGTTGTAACTAAAAGTACCAGTAGCAGTAACTAAAAGTACCAGTAGTAGTAACTAAAAGTACCAGCAGCAGTAACTAAAATTACCAGTAGCAGCAACCAAAAATACCAGTAGTAGTAACTTAAAGTAGCAGTAGCAGTAACTAAAAGTGCCAGTAGAAGTAACTAAAAGTACCAGTAACCAAAAGTACCAGTAGTAGTAACTAAAAGTACCAGTAGCAGTCACTAAAAGTACCAGTAGCAGTAACCAAAAGTACCAGTAGCAGTAACTAAAAGTACCAGTAGCAGTAACTAAAAGTACCAGTAGCAGTAACCAAAAGTACCAGTAGCAGTAACTAAAAGTACGAGTAGCAGTAACCAAAAGTATCAGTAGTAGTAACAAAAAGTACCAGTCGCAGTAACTAAAAGTACCAGTAGCAGTCACTAAAAGTACCAGCAGCAGTAACCAAAAGTACCAGTAACTAAAAGTACCAGTAGCAGTCACTAAAAGTACCAGTAACAGTAACTACAAGTACAAGAAGCCGTAACCAAAAGTACCAGTAGCAGTAACTAAAAGTACCAGTAACAGTAACTAAAAGTACGAGAAGCCGTAACCAAAAGTACCAGTAGCAGTAACTAAAAGTAACAGTAGCTGTAACTAAAAGTACCAGTAGTAGTAACCAAAAGTACCAGTAGTAGTTGTAACTAAAAGTACCAGTAGCAGTAACTAAAAGTACCAGTAGTAGTAACTAAAAGTACCAGCAGCAGTAACTAAAATTACCAGTAGCAGCAACCAAAAATACCAGTAGTAGTAACTTAAAGTAGCAGTAGCAGTAACTAAAAGTGCCAGTAGAAGTAACTAAAAGTACCAGTAGCAGTAACTAAAAGTACCAGTAACCAAAAGTACCAGTAGTAGTAACTAAAAGTACCAGTAGCAGTCACTAAAAGTACCAGTAGCAATAACTGAAAGTACCAGTAGCAGTAACTAAAAGTACCAGTAGCAGTAACTAAAAGTACCAGTAGAAGTAACCAAAAGTACCAGTAGTAGTAGTAACTAAAAGTACCAGTAGTAGTAACTAAAATTACCAGTAGTAGTAACTTAAAGTAGCAGTAGCAGAAACTAAAAGTGCCAGTAGCAGTAACTGAAAATACCAGCAGCAGTAACTAAAAGTACCAGTAACCAAAAGTACCAGTAGCAGTAACTAAAAGTACCAGCAGTAGTAACTAACAGTACCAGTAGCAGTAACTAAAAGTACCAGTAGTAGTAACTAAAAGTACCAGCAGCAGTAACTAAAATTACCAGTAGCAGCAACCAAAAATACCAGTAGTAGTAACTTAAAGTAGCAGTAGCAGTAACTAAAAGTGCCAGTAGAAGTAACTAAAAGTACCAGTAGCAGTAACTAAAAGTACCAGTAACCAAAAGTACCAGTAGTAGTAACTAAAAGTACCAGTAGCAGTCACTAAAAGTACCAGTAGCAATAACTGAAAGTACCAGTAGCAGTAACTAAAAGTACCAGTAGCAGTAACTAAAAGTACCAGTAGAAGTAACCAAAAGTACCAGTAGTAGTAGTAACTAAAAGTACCAGTAGTAGTAACTAAAATTACCAGTAGTAGTAACTTAAAGTAGCAGTAGCAGAAACTAAAAGTGCCAGTAGCAGTAACTGAAAATACCAGCAGCAGTAACTAAAAGTACCAGTAACCAAAAGTACCAGTAGCAGTAACTAAAAGTACCAGCAGTAGTAACTAACAGTACCAGTAGCAGTAACTGAAAGTACCAGCAGCAGTAACCAAAAGTACCAGTAGCAGTAACTAAAAGTACCAGTAGCAGTAACTAAAAGTACCAGTAGCAGTAACTAAAAGTACCAGTAGAAGTAACCAAAAGTACTAGTAGTAGTAACTAAAAGTAACAGTAGCATTAACTAAAAGTACCAGTAGCAGTAACTAAAAGTACCAGTAGAAGTAACCAAAAGTACCAGTAGTAGTAACTAAAAGTACCAGTAGCATTAACTAAAAGTACCAGTAGCAGTAACCAAAAGTATCAGTAGTAGTAACAAAAAGTACCAGTCGCAGTAACTAAAAGTACCAGTAGCAGTAACTAAAAGTACCAGTAGAAGTAACCAAAAGTACCAGTAGTAGTAGGAACTAAAAGTACCAGTAGTAGTAACTAAAAGTACCAGTAGTAGTAACTTAAAGTAGCAGTAGCAGAAACTAAAAGTGCCAGTAGAAGTAACTAAAAGTACCAGTAGCAGTAACTAAA